>NC_066356.1:6173912-7397260 GCF_024516045.1 Bombus affinis | reverse complement strand
ACCATTTTCAATTTTAACGAAATTGACTCGATCAGTATATTTCATTCACGATTCACTTTAATGAGACTGTCTGTGTTACCTTATTATACAATAATTTATTCCGACTAATTATCTCTAATCGTTACTTTCAACGATTGTCTACCATATCATTGACTCATACTACTAGCTGCCAATATAAACTACTTTTTGCAAAGATTATCGCAATATTTTCAATTACATCTTTTATTAAAATCATTAGACGATATTATAGCTCTAAAAATTAGTCAACCACAAGCTTCTCTGGCCAAGTTTCAAACACGACAAGTATCGAGAAATAACACGAACGCGTAACCCGACGTGTGGGGTGGTTAAAACAGCGGAGCACATTTTGAACATGCTGCTCGATAATACATCATCCCTTAAAGCTTCTGTACCCCGGTGGAAGGTACACATAAAGGCAACTAACCCTAGGGCCGTAACGTTTAAGCTTAACATTTCTCACCCCTTAAAGGGTAGCGGCTCCTTGAACCCTTTCAGCTCTCTGGCGTGGTTGTGTCTCTTTCCCTCCGACTCTTTCAGAGGCTCTCGCCTGGCTTCTCCCCTCATTAGTCTTCATTTGTTTTCGGAATTATCGCCCGCCACCCTCCAACCTGGCACGCGAACTCTCTCCCCCTTCGAAAAGGGTGCCAGCCGTTTTGGGGGTTTATTAAATTGAAAGTATGTTACGAGCTGGTTGAAACAGATACGCGCCGCTGTCAAATACCGAAACTCTCCAGTTCCGTTCTATCAGCGATTAGGAGAACCGAAATTCCCTTAATTCTAAGGGATGAGAGGATTTTGCGAGTTTTCAAATACGAAATCTTCCAAAGTGTCACAAATAAAAATTTGGGAACTTTCGAGTATAAAATTTTGCACTCTCAAATATAAAAAAAAAATAAAATTTTGCGGAGTCTCGAACATAGAAGATTAGGAAAATATAAAGAATATAAAGATTTGGAAAATTTCAAGTATAAAAGTTTACAAACTCCCAAGTATATGATTTTGGAACCATTTCGCATACAGAAATACATTCCTCGGTATGAAAGTTTCTATTAATACGTTCGAAGGTTTAAGGATATCTTCGTTTAAAATAAATATGAATTCCTGTGCGAAGACTCGAGGGTGGATTTTCAGAGAATAGGCAAGCAAAGTCGTCACTTACGGCGCATCAGGTACAGGAAACCCTTGGCCTCCTTAAGCTCGCTCACAGCGTAGCTTTCGCGCGCCTCTTATCGTTTTCTTAATCCCCTCATAAAGTAGCTGCATCCTACAACCTTCCATCCCCTCTCTCTGTCTCTCTGTCTCTCTTTTCCTCTGTGAGTTTCCAGCTGGGTTGCTCGTAGTTCCACGACGATGTGGTAGAACGCGAGATAGTGGTGTCCTCTCTGGCAAGCTCGGCTTAAAGAGAGCTTAAAAATCACCCCTTCAACCCCTACCGAGCTTTTTCCATCCCTTCTACCAAGCATACAACTGTTGGAGGGGATTCAATGGCAGCCAATAGCGATGGTCGCGAGCTATGTACGCCACGCCCACGTTCCAGTGACCAGACAATCCTCCCCACTCTTTAACAGACTTCCCCTACTTGTCACCCCCGTTGTGATCCCTACCCCTGAAGCCGGTGGCTTCGGAGCTTTCACGGAATTTTTAAACTGCCCCGCACAGATGACGGTATAATCTGCTATTGATCAAGGTGTTTCGAAAAACCGATACCATACCGATGACTACGGGCTTCACTTTTACTCCTTTCCACCCCCAAACGTCCGCCACCACTGCTCGCGAGCTACAACTCGTTCCGCCGCGGTTTCCTAACTTCTTTACTCGATCGTTTCTGTTAACGCTTCCACTTTTCCTCGTTTTTATCGTGTTAGTTCCAAGATCGAATATTTATCTATTTTTATATCCCCCGGGGGATGAGTTTTTCGATGATACGATGTAATGGATTTAATTAGGATTAATTTCTTCTTTTTTTAAATCTTGGTTTTCGTCTGTTTAAGAAGAAGGAAATGGACGTTTGGGGGAAGGGTAATTGCGTTGGAACAGGTTAAGCTTTGTGATGTCCTGAATTTAATTGTATAGCTGCATATGTGAACGATTCCCATGGTCGCCCGGTATCGGCTAGAATTGAAATAAAAAAGAAAGGTGATCGATCGTTTCTCTATTCTCTGTTGGATAAATTTAACTGTCCATCCACGTCAAACGTTCGCTACGTCAAAGAGAAGCGTTTCTGTACCTCTATCTGTCATCCGGCGATCGTTTATCCGCCTGACATTATATAACATTTCCACATCTCCTCCAGAGTGCGTTTCTTTTTCAGTCTCGTTGCTATTTATTGCGGTCGTTCCTCACGTTCTATATTCATCCTGGGCCAAGATTGATTCCTTTTAAACGTGGCGTTCGATTTTTTATTGGATGCGAAATTGACTCTTTGAAAATACAAAAACCTTTAATTGATATCGTTTGAAAATAAAAAGTATAACATGGTAATTATGTTGCGTAATAAATTCGTTCACTCCCTGATCTATATTTTTAGCCGCGGCCTACGAACATGTGATAATATGAACATATGATAATACGAACATATGTAATGTGCACAATTGTATCATTTAATAACTGTAATGAGAGAAAGACGAACGTTATGAATGTTTAGTAAAAGAATTGTTTTTTAGTATACATATCGTTGGATCTTCTTCGTGGTACACAGTGCACGTTTACAATGTTCCAAATTATAACAACGGAATATTTACTGTACTATAAATATCGGAACATCAATTGTTCTAATATTTGCAGAAATTTTGTTCGCGAATAATCGTCGAATAATTTAAAGAATACCAAAATACGTATATTGAATTCTATTCGTAAAAGGACAAAATCTTTGCGAGCTAAAATGAGCGCAGTTTATAACTCGTTTAATCTACTTGCAGAGGATAATAGAACAAAATAATATATAGATACGTTTTCTCAGGATCGTCTAAAGAAATATGAATGAATTTATTACACAGCCAGATACGTCTGGAAAATTACAAAATTGAAGAATAATTTACAAAAAAAGGAAAACAGCTTTTTCTCGTTTTGAGAAGAAGTTTGGCCTTTATCGATCGAAGAAACGGTGGCCAAGGCGCTGGCCAAAAAGCCAAGCGACTGACAGACATTATTTTAGATCTCTTGGATTGCACAGGCTTGCAACACCTGGGTCTGGAGCAAGGAGCCAGCCAAGGGTGGGGTGGATTACCTCGGGGCTCTCTTCCGCCGCACTGTCTTCCGCCGCCTCCCGGTCACCATTCGCATACACATCCTCCGGCAGCTGGTGCGTCGGCCTTCAATCCCTTCCACCACAGCATCGAGCAAAGATCTCCTAGACTTCCTGGACCTAACTCTGGTAAGCCGTTTTTAACTTTATCGTCTTATAAATAAACTGCGGATCTTTGTGTGTTTGTGGATTGTTGCAAGCTGCAGCGATGCACATAATATGAGAAAATATAAAGCGCGTCTTTATACATTTATGGAATATTTAACGCGACAACGCGTAATGTACAAAAATATACTGCGCGAAATAATTAGAAGATAGTTTCATCTGTGTGATCCTGATTTTTAAACGAACTATCTTTGCCTGCGTGTCTTTTCAATTTAGATAGAAATTAGCAACGCGATTTAAACGATCAATTCTAGTATTCTAGCATTCTAAAGGGTATTTTTAAAGACTTTTCAGGATTTCAATGATTTTGGTAAACTATATGGATGATGAGATCATTCATTATATATTTTGTATGATTATTCGTAATAGTTTATATTAATATCGATTATATCAATTATTTGACTTTTTTTGGACAGCTCGTATAAATCCTTGTATAAGATGATAAATTTATAAATTTGCATAAACATCCGTAGTTTACTTAAAAGGCCACGACATGCTGCAAAAAAAAAAAAAAAAAAAATAATTACGCTCAAATGATAGAAAGAATTAGATTTAATCAAATTATTCCTTCCAATGATCTTGTCTGTACGATCTGTAAAAAGGATATCAGACCTTGGTAATAGTGTCAGATGATTTATAAATGTTTGGCAAAGAGATGAAAACTGATTGGTCAATGGGTTTCTTAAAGAACCGTCCAGGAATGATTTGGGTCCAATCAGCGTGTCCGTCAGGGAGGTGACCCCGACCACGTCACCTGGTAATCCTGGACCTGGATTACTCACGACGGCTACTGTTGCGGCACCGACGCCTCCGGCGGAACCTACCACCACCACTACTACGCCTAGCCCCTCTGGACATCATTCACATTTTCAAGGTATCGATTCACTTCTACCAAATCTTTAAATTAACATTATAAAACTAACGAAAATTATTTTTTTAACCCTCAGTTTGCATGGTGCGGTTAGATCGCTAATAAACAGGGAATAAATAAAAAGTCATATAGTTCTAGATTTTGAACTTTCACGATGATTAGGCGATCACGGTGATGGCACATTGGTGGATTTTCGGGCTTCGATCGTATTTTCGAATGTTTCAGTTCACTTAGCAGACTAGAAGAAGTTGAGTTTGGTGAACATTCCAAATTACTTCTTCAAGGTACAACTAGAAAGGTCTGCCTTAAAACGCAACGTATTATTAAAGATACGATCGAAACTCGAACAACCAAAAATATGTCAATTATATAGTAATATAATAAAGAGTTCGGATTTAACAACAAGCCTTCCATCATAAAAGTATGAAAAGAGCAACATGCCGAAGGCGATTTGATCTGTTTTACACAAGTGCCTATTAAAATATATTTACAAAACTCAAAACTTCGATCTCTAATTTAGATTTTATTCCTGAACTTCAATCTCTAATTTATGTCAGTAAATTAAGAAAAAATGAAGAATTCATAGAACTGATATAATCACTTTAATGATAGGTCTTCATCTTCTGGGGGCCACAGGGTCTATCTTCGGATCGATATTCGCCCCGTTGCTGCCACAATCCTCTTGGCTCTACAATCCACTCTACCACACGCAGCAGTACGTCTTAGAGCCGGAATGGCACGCTCTAGCGTTAAGAATGGCCCAGCAACGGCTCCAGAGACCTGACCAGGCGCGAGTGGAAGAAATGAGGAAACTTCGTGGCAGCAGTAGCAGTCCAGAATCCGCGTTGAAGGAAGGAAACCGTCGAGACGACGATCAAGATGTTCTTCGTAGATCAGGTCTGGACAGTCCTGACGGAAGCATAGAAGTGGACGATAGGAACGAGAATGATGCAAACAGAGATCGCGTGAGGAGCGACGAGTCTCTTCCGGAACAGGATTCTCCAAGGATCTCTCCCATTAGAAGCGATCTGGAAGACACTACTGACGTCACATTTCAAGATGCTTCTGTTCACCTAAGACCTAGTATAGAAAATTCGAACGATCAAGAGATCACGAACGATGAGATTCCTCGCAGAGATTTGAAGATTCGTCTGGAAGGCACTGTAGATCTCAGTACAAAGAAAGGACAGGATAAAGAGAACGTAGGACAAGATCTCACCACCAGGAAGAAAGAAGACGACACCGACGTGGAGAGGGAAGGCGTGCGAAGCAGAAGAGAGAGAAGCCCTAAGCCTAGACAAGTCTGGAGACCGTATTAAACGAGGATATTCTTCATTCGATAGATAAATATCGAAATTTTACGTGATGGTCTTGTTGTAAATTTCAACCAGATCTGCCTCGATTAATTTAGGGTCTGTTTTAATATTAGACAGTTGTACGGCCAGGTGATTATAAGAGAGATTTGTATCGATGTAGATGAGCCTGAACAAGGTTCGTGGAAAGCTCAGAGCCTGGTCCTGGAACCAGGAATTATCATGGACTCGAGGACTAACCAGGGTTTACGTTCGTATAGTATGTAAATATATAAGCGGCGTCCAATTATTATTTAGGTTACTATTTCACGTACGTGTGAAACGCTACCCGTTGTCATTTCGAGTGAGATTAATCGATTTTTTCGAACGATCTTTATCACACCAGTCCTGATTTTCGTTTCAATGGACACAAGGTTGATAGAATCTCGCGAAACTTCAACTCCGACGAGTTAGGTTATTATCAAGGTCTGTGTGTGATAGGTATCGTTCGATTCTTTCTCGTCGCGGTAACTGGGAATCCGTGACATTGTAAATATCACTGACTAAAAAGTCCAGGCCAGAGTCACGTGCCTCTAGGCTACCCCATCTCCTTTTTGTTTCTTCGCCTCTTTTTATGAGAGACATTAATCGACCGTCAGAAAGTGTACGTAACGAAGATCAAGTATGAGTCGATGTGACTGGCCTCGACGATGAGTTTCTTTCACTGTTTAAGTACATCATCAAATAAAGTAATATCATCCGTTCCATGAATGACCATCTTCTTACGCAGCATTCTCTTCGACACCAGCCTGGCCTGGTCTTCAAATAGTAAGTACTGCTTTTATCTGTTAAGCTCTGATATTTTACGTAATAACTCGTTGATTTTACAAGATACATTTTTTAAATTTGAGATTGTGATTTTTATTATTATAGGACCGTTTTGCTAGAAAGGAACAACGTTCCATAACAGTTCGTATTTATTAACTTCTTAAATATTTTCTTGTCTCGGCGAAGGTTTGGAACATAGGAAATCTGTTTACTTTTTAGAGATTACTTTTAAAACGTCTTTGACAATTACCATTCGTAGGACACAGTGTTCTATAAAAATTAGTTTCTGTTAACATTTCTTACGCAGTATTACGAAGGAAACTTTCAGAGCTTTAAAACATCTCGAATTCCTCTGAAACTTAAACAGAGGAGGAAAGGATAATTGGTTCCTAGTAAGTTTTAACAAATGTCTTTACTTTCACGAGGTTTTGGGATAGAGAAAATTCGTTAGTTCCATCACAGAGGAAATTTTAAAAATTCGAACTCTTCGAAAACTCGAGGAAAGGAAAACGAACCGGGTCGCTTGGAAACTCTATCGATTTATTGGAAGATTCTTGATTAGGACAGGAAAATTTCGCAAACACCCGTCACGTTTCGCGGATCGATATCCTTTCCAGTGGAAGGGTGAGAATTGGCCGATTCGCGGGGGCAAAATCGGCGAAGTCGCGGACGCGCGCCAACTAACCCAACCTAATCCGGACGGACGAGATATGCAGCAGATTCAATAATTCGCCACGATTGCAATCGAGCGGGATGCACCGCACGCAAAAACGGCCAGGCCCGATATCCGCTCGGTGAAAAGGTCCGCGTGATTGATGGGACACACAAAGCGACCCCTTCCTCTCTCTCACCCTCTCTCTCTTCCTCTCTCTCTTTCTCTGTTTCTGTCTCTCTCTCTGCACATAGCCTCAACATTCACCAACACGCCCTTCGCTTCCAACCCTCGTCTCTCTCTCTGTGTATGTGTCACGTGGTTGAAATCGAGATAAAAAGACCGCAAAACAATTTTCTACATTATTTTCGGATGCGCCGCCCGATCAAATGAGCAATAATGCCCGGCACACCGCATTGCCATGAATCTTTCAAACGATGTATTCAACCGTGAGCGGCGTTGGTGCAGCGACGCGTTTCCAAACGATGAAAACGTCGCTCGTCCACGTTGCTAATTACGATACAGGTAAATATCCGCAACGAGCCTGATAAAAATAGCACGGAGATTCGAAATGGAACGGTGAAAAGTCATTAGAGTTACTTAGTTTTCAATAGTCAATTGGCCATCGAATTAGGACCATCCAGCTTTTTAACTTTGGGTTTTAATATAGATTCTTCGTGTTTTAATGCACTTATTATTTACCGTACTATTTGCACGCTGTATTACTTATGTTGTAATGCATATAAAAGTATGACGTATTTTTGACAGAATCCTACATACATATACATGTATATAAAATTTTACGAATTGCCAAGGTATTATACATATTTGTGTCTCGCCTTCCTATTCCTTGGTTATAGTTCGTATTTTTATCTACATGTTTATGCATTGTATGCATCTTATGGTCTGATTATTTTATCAAATATTTTGAATTTTTATCTGCAAATCGAGTAATATGGTTGGGGATGAGTCTATAGAAATTTCCAGTAACATTGAAGTTGAGCGAATTACCTGATTATGGAAATATGCGAATATTCTTTCATAAAAGGAATTTCCTGACGAATTTGGCTCTGTGACATGGGTTAATAATAAATGAATTACATTAAATAATTGCTATGTATGCATGATGAAATAATTTGGACACCCAGCAATGGTTTCTATATTCCACATTATTTATTTCACATATAGGATGAAGTCCCATTAATGAATAAGAAGTGTAAATTATATGCACACATAAAAATGACGCGAGTATCATAGAGATACGTGATACAGATTTCTTTACAAAATCTCTTAAACGATATTTAACGCGTAATATTGAACGTAAGAAACGAGAATTTTATGTAAAAAGAAATCTTACCTTCGAAAATTTCTACCACATTCCCGAAAGCTATGACACAGTCTCAACGTTTTTCCATCCATCTGTAAAAAGAGACTAATACAGAAACTCGGGTCCTCTTCTCTCGATCTTTTCAGGATGTTTTATTTCTTTTTTTTTTCTTTTTTCTCCCTTCGTCGAAAGACCCTAGCGTACACGTCCATGCTGGTCGGGTTATCGTAACAAACTACCCCAATGACGACACGATTAAAATTTCACGGGGGTTGCGTGGCACGGGCGTGTTCTCTCTCTCGGAACAAACCGTCTCTCTGTATGATCCTTCTCTCTGCCGTGCCTACCCCGTCCATCGAGCCGGACCAGACCACCTTTCGATCCCCCTCTCGCTCACGGAGCCACCCCCTCATCCCCGTCGGGTGATTGGTACGCGACCGCAGCCACCCCCGCTTTTTAATACACCCGCACCTGCATACTCCACACCCGCAACCGGTGAGCTGCCACCGTACATACACCAGAGAGGGTGCATCCAACCCCCTCTAACCCGTCCCCCCGTTCTACTACCACCCACTAGTAGCTCTGCTCCTCTTCCTTCCTCTCTCTCTCTCTCTCTCTTTCTCTCTTTCTCCTTCAGCTACCGGTTTGGTGCTGCTGCATCGTTCGTCACGAGTGCTCGATCTCCCTCTCTCGCTCTCTTTCCCTTTCACTCTGTGTGTTTGCGTGTCGCGCTCTCGTTCCGCGTCAACGTCAACGGTGCACGCCGAGTGATTCATCGATCGAACACGTATTCGTGTCCCCGGCTCGTTCATCCCCCCGAAATAGCGACAAAGACTGGCCCTCTCCTCTTGCCCGGTGTGCGGACCGGAGCTAGCCCGTATGAAGCTATGCCCGAAAACCGCCGCCACGGCGTCGGGCACAGAAGCCAGAGAGACGGAAAATGCATTTCCAGAGTCGATGATTGGGGCCGTTCTTTCAATCGCGGTGTGGCCGCCTGCGGCTCTCGGCCGGCTCTCTTTCACCGATCTCGATCCAGACGAGAGAAACCGTGACTGGTCAGGGTTTTCCGCTTCAGAGGTACTAAACTTTGTCTTTGTTCCATATGGAAGACTGTAGCTACTGGCAATGAGCCTTTTGTGGATTGTATACGGTAAAATGCGACGAGGTGACGAAAGTTGGGAGACTTTGATAAATTGGTCGGTATCTGGGCATTCGAGAGATACTGTTTGTTGTAGAGCGTGCAATTCAAGTTGTACGTAGATCCGTTGTTTAGTTGCATTAGGATATCTTTTATTTCTAACAGAATATTAGGATTTTATGTAGATTATGATATTTAAATTGCATGTATTCCTCGGTTAATACTTGCTAATGGTCAACACTAGTAACTCTGTATGTATTAGTTATTTTAATCGTCATAACTCTGCTTCGTTCTCTCTGTCATTTTCGACTGAATTCTGTTTTATTAACGTTAAGAAATATTTTTACAGTTTAGACAAAATATGAAAAATGTGCACGATTACTCGGTTCAATTTCACCTTCAGTTTCTTAAAATATCAGAAATTCTTTTTACTGGCTGAAACAGTAGCAAGAATAAAATATAAAAGTTGGAGGATCCTAGCAATGTTAATATTAACCTAAAATTGATTAATTTGTTCATTTCCACTGATTTCGATATTTAACTTTATATAAACTATATACTGAAGCGATCCACCACTATTAAAATCTAGCTAAAACTATCTAGCTAAAACTGATCAAGACAGAATCGATTAGCCATCAGTTCTTCTAATCGCAGTACCTCATACATTTTCAAGACGGCTAAAGATTTCCGATCGGTAGTGATGCAGACGAGACAGTTGCGCCTGATTAAAGGGTGCAAAAGGCGTACAGGAAGGGTCAGCGAAGGAGGGATCAGGAATTATTTAACGCGGCTTCTCGACTTCTTCTGATCTTTTCCATCAGGTAGATGAACCCTTTCATCCTGAGGAGAGAGCATCGTTGGGTGGGTTGGCTGGCGATGGCGGGGATTCGAGGCAAGCCCCGATCCGCGACGATGAAAATTATACGCATACATAAGAGCAAGGTGAGAGACTGCTACGTTAAAGAAATTAGAGAGATAATTCCTCGGACGAATACCCAATTTACCCTTTCGTCCGAGCCCGAGCATCCTGGCCTTATTATCTAAAGTGCTCGGGCTGCGAGAGGCTGACAACGAACGAACAGGCAAGGGATAAAAAAAAAGAGGAAAGAAGGAGGGAAAGAGAAAAAGAAAAAGAACATGCACCCTTCTGACGGCAAGGAGAGCGCTGCTGCTGGGTTTGCAAGGACAAAAAGTATTAAAAGGACAGCTCCTCCTCGCGAACGTACAACCAACTGGCCGGCTGAAGGGATGCCCGCCAACTTTTTTCGGCTCCTATCATTTATTCACGCCGGAGTTATTTTCTTCCGGATGCTCTACTTTCCTGAAATGTGAAAGGGCAGACCTTTCGATCTCGAGTCTTTGCTGATTTTTTAAATTAATGCCGATGTGGATCTCAGGTTTGATATGATACACGATGATAAATTCCCTACAGAGATGAGAAAAATGGAATTTTCCAAGGATACTACCAATGAATGTACTGTTTACCGCTAGTTTTCTAAATTTTCTTTCGATCGTACTAGCCTGGAAAATTTTATAAATTTTAGTACATCAATCTGAGCGAAACATTATTTCCATTAAAACTAAATCTATTCCAATGACGCGTGGAAGTATATTTATCTTAATTAAAAAAAGACACAGACATATGTATTTTATATATTACTTAATATTTACATACTTTTAATAATTTATGACCTAATATTTAAATATCGGAATATCGGAATATCGGAATACTTTCATCGTATAAAAAATTCTTTATAAAAAGACGGAATATCGTCGAAACTATCGAATTCGATGTATTTCAACATCACCATGAACATATTTTCCCCAAAAGTCTTCTAAAAATTGTTTTCCAAGAAGGTCAATAATTTTCCAAATATTTTCCAGTGGTCTTCCAAGTATCATATTCCAACAACGCCAATAATTTTGTACGTTTCACCTGCGCGAAAGCTGCATTATAATAAGGAAACTTCGATTTCCTATATCTCCAAGTTTCCTCAAAGATTTCCGGAAGGATTAATGGACGATCCTCTGGTCCCGGAAGCGTGACGCGTTGGCTCGATGCTAATAATAATAAACGATCGCAGATATAGTGGAGGCAGGTCGATGTAATTCGTACAAATGATAGTTCACGGCGATCACAGGGGATAGAGTATGTCGGTGGAGGGTGGTGAAGCTCGTATACATCGTAATGGCCCTGAAATTAGATCCCACCCTTGGCGCGGCTCCCGAGTTCGACAAATTCGGTTAGGTCGATGAAAAATGAATCGCTGTTACCACCGGCCTTTTGCTCTCTCCTCCATCGGCTTGGTCGGTTCGCATCTTCGATTTTTATCGGCGGACGTCCGGCACGCTTTAATTTATCGACATATAATTTATCGGGGGTGGCGGGATCTGTGGGTGTTTCAGCAAGAAAGGGATCAGCGTTCCAACGCGATTTTACCATCCGGTATGAAATGTTAAAGGTTCCGGAATTTGGATTCGGTTCTGTTGATTTTTCGATAGGTTCGCTGTTCATTTGCCAGGATTGTTAATTCATTCTCCGTTTACAATGCAGAAATGTAGCTTTGTTTTACAGATCAGAAGTACAAACACGTTCTTCTTGTTCGGGTTTGTATGCTTGCTTTTTAATTCATTTTGGAAAGGTCGATTCATTGTCCGGTTTTTCTGCAGAACCCAATAAATTAAGTGACGCGTCTGATTAGTGCCACCTGTTACTACTTACGACTTACGACCATCCACAGTGCGCGTAAAAGTGCAAACGGTCCTATAAAAGTTTTATACGTATTCGTACCATTTGTTGTGCGTTTAATTCGTTTAAAAGAGAGTGATTCAGTGTAGGCGAAGCATCGTGCCTGACCAGTGCCGCCCGTTACTACTTTCGAGTTCTTCGTACCACGCGTGGTTGCAAGTATAGCTACAGAATAATTCCTCTTGTAGAAGTTTTCTATCCATTTGTGCTATCCGTTGTATTTTCAATTCGCTTTAGTATGGTAGATTTACTGTGTAACGCGCCTGCCCTGTGTTATACGATACTACTTGCGAGTTTCTACCACGTGTGGTTGGAAAGATGGCTAGCAAACGATTTTTCTTCTGAAAGTTTCCTATCCATTCGCGGCGTTTATCGTGTTTCTAATTCGTTTTAGGAAGGTAGATTTTCTTAGTACTGCGTCTGACCGGAACAGTATGTTACTACTTATTAGTTTCTATCATGAATGGTAGGAAAGATAACTAGTAAATACGAATAATTCTTCTATTCGTGTTACTAATAGAGTTTTTTCTTCGTTTCAGGATTTATGGCGCGTCTGACTAATGCTGTCTGTTACTACATACGCGTTTCTAGCATACGAAGCAAGAAAGATGACTAATGAAGCGATACAGGGACCAATGACTTACTTTGCTCGTTTCTTCCGTGATCTTTTATTTTAATTATTTTATCAATAACGACAATACGCGTGTTCCATTTCTAAAATCGTCTCACTATCTCACGCGTGTTCCATTTCTAAAATCGTCTCACTACATATATTCTATAAATTTTATATTCCACTACTATCATGTATTCTGTACCATTCATCCAGCTAATTCTTGAATAGTGTATTTCTCCGCTATATTTCCAATACTTCAACTATAGAATCTATATAAACAATTGAATACTATATAATTGCTAGTCTAAAATGTTATTCTCTTCGTTCGTCAAAACTCCTCAAGTGATTTTTCAAGTATTACAGATCGAGAGACGAAGGTTATTGGAGTATCTTCGACAAGTTTCATCGACAATTGTTCAGAAAGGCACAGGAGCCTTTTTCGGAAGGGATTAATCCGTACGCAGGAATAACTATAAGAGAGAAGGTTTGTTTCACGCATAGCCCGAAGCGTTCGTTATATTATGTTTGCTACTGGTGTTTACAGCTGCTCGTAACCCGGATGACAATCTCGGATGAAGGGTGGCTCGACGATAAGACAGACGTGCACGCATATTTGTTTCCAGCCCGAGTGCTGGAAACGCTTCACGGAAATGGAGGATCGGATGACGGTTCTGTCGTGCTTTTTCGAGACATCGCATCGTTTTCACTAGCTAGCTGACAACGTATCGAAATAGTAAGGTTTCAATCAATTGCTAACGTCAGAAACACGACGAAATAGAAAAATATAGAATATAAAAAGCATAAAGAAGGAATAATAGTTGAATCAAAAATTGGAGATTTTGTTTAAAAATCAAATACGTTTCTCGCTTTCAAAATTATTACTTCAGACAATAATTCTAAACGAATTAAGCTTAATTTGGTATGATAATTTTTCTTACCTGTATTTCTCACTGTATAAATCTCGAACAGTTAATTAATTCTTTATTTATTATTTATTATCACTACTTCTAAGAAAACTCTAGTTTTCTCAAGCACTGAAGCCATCGGCAGCGTATAGACAAAAGACTGGGACGAAGGCAGACCATCGACAGTAGACAGGCGACGATGGCTTCGGGGTTTTCAGTTATAGGGTAACACTGAACCAGCTCAAATTATATTCCTATTTATACTTACATTTCTGTATTAAAATATATTTTCCACTTTACAATTTATCCACGCGTTTCTCTGTTTATACATCTAATAACCTCAACATTATTGAAAGATAGTTCAGTTTCAAAATGTACCAGAGAATAAGTATCAAGCTCTCTTTCGAACTTAGGAGAACTATCACAGAAATTTCTCAAGTATTGAAAAGCGTGTACAGAGTTAAAACTGTAATCGGTTATCGTGCAACTCCACTCCAATACTCGAAAAATGATCTAACGTCCATTGTGAAAAAACACAGAATGCTTCAACCTTTGACGTATATATTCCAGCAAAGTTCCATAGTGTACGAATTTTTTTCCATCCAAAAAGTGTGACTATTTTCACGTCATAGTCTGACATAGCTGTCGAATCGTCAGGCAGCACGAAGTCGGACAAAGAAGGATCGAAGCCCGAAGACGAATCGATGAACGAGAGAAATGGGGGGATGGACCGAGGCAACAGCGTCGAAACTTCGCCAAAGACAATATAAAAGTTGGGAGGGTCGCGCGGGATTGGAAGTCGTAAATATCATCTGCTAAATAAAGCTTCATCCTCGAGTAGGATTCAAGCGGTGGTGAAAACCCCTTTGCACCGGCGGCGGGGGAGTCGGAGACAAAAGCTCGTAACGTTCGCTGACATTAAGGTATTGAAAGAAAGGGAGAAGCCCGTTGTGAACGGTGTCTCCGTTCACCCTTCTCAAACGATCAACGTCTCCGATCGTTTTGCTACCCAAGACGTTCCAGGCTGACGTCTTAACTATCCAACGAATAGGCAAATTTCAGTCTTTCGTTTGTTAATCGTTGTTACTACGAAACTTCGTTCTTGAATTCGCGGCTTTTCTGGATACAACTAAACGACCTGAAAGTGACAACTTTATATAAAAATACCTTTAAAGATTTACTATCAACTGTTTCGTAGTTTCTTATTTGTGAATATACATTTATAGTAGATATACTGGAATAGCAGTAAAAGAAATCAATCTTTCTTTCTATCTTCAAAAAGGGTTTTCCCTAACATTGAAAAGTACGGTCAGTGTATGTTGACTTATTAACTCTGTTATTCTCAGAGTGCTGCGAATCGATACACAAATCCTCTGTCAAGATTGAGAAAGTAGATTGAAGAAATAACTTCTGGATCACCAAAATAGAAAAGATTCGCTGAAAGTTTAGTTGTAAGCCGTATGTTACAAACAACTTGTTCTCCCTGAAAAATCCAGATTTCATTGGAAACGCACATAGAAGAGATTTCAAGAAAAATTTCTAACGGTAAAAAAAGAAGACCAAAAATTGTTTCAATGAGAAGTCACGCTTCTCCCTGAAAATCTCACGTTTCGTCTGCAACACACGAATGCTCCGTCAAAAATTAGAAACACGAACGTAAGGGGATGGCATCGAAGAATCCATAGGCTGGTATCTCCCTCTTGGAAAGCTTTGCGCGAACCATTAAGCAGAATCGTTTGGCTAACCGAGACAAAAATCCGGCGGCGATATTTTTTTATTCTCCGCCCCCTCCGGCGAAGGCACGGTTGGATTCCGTGCGTGCCAGCACGGACAAAAGACAAACGCCGTCGCCGTCTTTCGTTTGTTTCAAGCGTCATTTGTTTGGCGGACCGGTGGAGATGGGCTGCTGTTGCTGGTCGACGTGCCCCTGCTTTCCCCGAAACGTTTTCCACCGAGAGAAGGGAAAGGATGCGGGAGATATGGGGTTGCATGGTTAGAAAGGCCACATTTGAATGCCACCGGAAAGGGGCTGAGCGCTCTTTCATCTCTGCTTTGTCGTGCCACCTACGCACGACCCGCGAACACTCCAGAGCCACGATGGGACCTCAAACTTTCGATCCAAAGGCCGGATCCGGGAAATGTTGCACCGAGAAATTTTTATCGCCGAGGGAAAGTCAACGTTGTTCCACTATCGCGTTGATGGATGTATGACTTAGAGGAGCTTTTGTGGTGGATTTGAGGAAAGAATCGAAGAGATAGGTTTCTGAAACAGCGTTTTTAAAGAAGAAAAGGAATTTTAAAGATATCTTGCATAGTAATGCAGCGATTGATAATATTGGTTAATTGATGAGTTACGCGGTTTAACGTGCAGACTTGTCTTTTACGATTTTCAAATTTCGTAGTTCTACCCTTTGACAATCTTACAATTTCCTTTGATATTTCTCAGTAGTTTATAGATCAATTCAACGGTGGAATTATTTTCTACAGGGAAACAATTTTTTTAGGAGGTAAGAAAATAATTACATAGAATTAAAAGAACACAAAGTTATATTTACTGTTAACAGAAAAATACTTTTAGAGTAATTGGTGGACCAGTTCGAATAATAAGGCTGATTTTTCAAAAGTGCAGAAGATCTTAGAAAAGACAAATTAGATTCTCTATGACGGTCAGAGAGGCAATTGTAAGAATTTTCAACCGAAGAGACGTCTGCAGAGAAATACAAGGTGAGATAATATTATAAACAATTCATGACTTATTCGATACTTCAACGGGGAGATTCCAAGTTCAAGATGAACGAAAAAAGGAAGAGGGAAGGGCGGAGGAGAAGAAGAAGGCAAAAGAGCAATCGAAGCAGAGAGAGGGTTTCTTTCATCAGAAAATAATTAAGGTTTTCTATGGAGATGATGGATTCTGTGGACCTGCCGTTCGCTCAGTCAACGTCAGAGGTTGACAATAGGTTCAATGGATGGAGCGTTCCTTTATTTAAAGTAGCTTTGTGTCCTCGCCGACCTCTTCTTCCCCTCCGTCCAGCCGCCGTGCAGTCGAATCTGGATCGTCCATTCTGTCCCTTTCCCTCGAAGAATCGAATTTCTTTAAGGGGAAGTTAATGAAAAAACGGTGATGCGGCAGGGATGGATCCACTGAAAAATCCTCTCTATCTCGATCACAGCTCAGAAATCCTCCAATGTCTCAGAATATCTTCAAAATACAACTCTCTGCTTGGAAAACTCTGCTAATTAAGTAAATATGATATTTTATCTACCTTTTCGATTTTTTAAATTCTTCTAACTGTTGAATTTAATTTTTAATTAATTAACAGATCAGTGTGTAGGCAGTGAGTGGTACTTGCACATACTTAGAAGGCGAAATCAACTTCTAGTTATCTTCCCCATTTTCATATTTACAAATCGTTAAACTTTATAATCGTCACGGCGATACATAAACTATTATGGCATTTCCCATTTCAAAGTCTATCACACGAGAAACACGAGAATTAACAATAGGTAAATAATTATATCCAAGATGAACTTTTCTAAAATCTTGCAACATATTTATCACAGCGCGCTATGGTTTTCAATCCACAGCGAAAAAGAGTTAGTGTACCATCCTCTCACATACCAAACATCCGCAAAGTTCGCTAGTCTCTATTTATCGTCAAAGACTGAAATCAATTTCCAAAAGACAAGAAAGTTCATCAGCATTCAACACGGTTATAGATCGATGGCGGGGTGTAGGGTGTCGGTGAAACGGAACGAAAACAAAGAAGATCGTTTAACGATATTGTCAGAGTAAGCCCCGGAGGGCCAGTCACGGTTCCTCCGAGACGAGCTTGAGGGGAACCAGCGCGGCGGATGTTGGGCGTTGGGTGCCGACTCGTTCGGGCTGGCTGGTATTATTCCGAGCCATTTGTCACTCGGCCAAGCCGACAACCCCTTTCGTTTCGCCGACACCCTCTCGCGAGACCCTCTCGCGCGTTTTTATAGCCGCGAATCGTCGCAATATGCCGACAAGGGGCTTAGCTCGCTTCGAGAGAACTCGAGGGCAGATTAAGGGGATGCAAACGCCTCTTTTTCTTGCTTTCTTTCCTCTTCTTCTCGCTCCTCTTCCTCGTCTAGTGTCTTACAGCGGATAGTCGAACGGATTAAGGTCGACTAAGACAGATCTCGCGACTGCGGGACAACGATTCCACAACTCCTCTTCGAGATTTGGTTCCTCCTTCAAATGGCCCCTTCTTCCAGGCAGCGGTAATTAATTCTATGGGGTAGAGGACGGAGGATGGAACGTTCTACACGTCTTGAGACCCGTCGAAGAGACGGTGGAATTATTGGGCGATTTTTCGGGAATTTTTAAGCAGATTGTGGTAGGGTTTAACATATGAGAACCATATCGTTGCTTGGCATTGATAGCGTAGAACTCTTTCCTCGTTGTGCCACTATCAATTCGAAGCAGCGATACGGGAAAGATACGAAGTTCATCTTCGCTGATTTTTATATTTCTCGATAGCTGAGAGAAAGTAATTTAATATTAAATAATCGAAGAAGGCTTAGGCAATGTTTAATCCGATAGATTCGAGGAATTGTTCAAAATATTGCTCGTTTTAAAAAGTGTTTCCAGTTTCTGAGAAACTCGCGAAATAATCAAATTTTTATTTACGAACGAAAATCGCCAAATTCTTTAACAAAAGAATATGCCGAATTGCTTGAAAAAAATACCTTAATTTTTCAACAAAAAAATGTGAAAAATCTCCAAATTCCTTAATAAGGAAAGTCCCTGGTTCGAAAGAAATAGATAACAAGCAGAAACTCGCGTGAAGATGATAGAAGAAGATAAACGAATATCGTGCGATGGTATTTCGTCGAGATTGAAAAAGAATCCGCGGCTCTCGTCGTGACAACTTACGGAACGGCCAGCGAGGCGTGCGCGAAATCGCGGATCTAATCTGCTAAAAGTCTGCTTAATTATGAACGGTAGAAACGGGGTGGAGGGCGACAAGGGGCGGCAGCCGAGAAAAGGGGCAAAGCGAGGGGGTGGATGGTACGCTTCTGTTTTCGGACTTTTCCATTAGCCGAATGAATCGTTAGTCTTTTGTTGACTTTTATTGGGGAACGCTGGTCTGGCATGGTCGTGTCTGCGCGCGAGTCGCCTTGGTTTATCCGAACGATCCGCTTGATTCGCACTGTCTGCCTCCGATTAACCCGTGTCTGCTTTTCCTTCGGTTTTCGATAGTAATCGTTCTGTTCTTCCTTTTGTCTCAATGAATTCTGTTTTGCCTTATATACGCTGTTCCGTGACTAGTTCGATTTTCTACGCGATAGTTGCCACTTGTTCATGTTTTTTTTCTATCATAAAGATCTTTATTTTAATCAAGCTGTGCCTTGAAGCTATCTTAAATCTATTAGCTATTGAAGCTATTAAAAGTAATCTGAAATCAGCGATTTCTAGGAAGACGCGTGCATTTGAAAATTAGAAACTTCGAAAATCAGAAAATTAGAAAAAATTAGAAAATTTATTTCAAACGATCTATAAAAGAATATCAAGATTCGATAGGAAAAAAGGTCTGGAACAGGAACAAAAAGAAATATTTCGTATGTTACATCCTAGTATTTTTACTAAAATGGTATCATCAGTTGCGAATATATTTATAATACTTTATGCACAAATACATAAGAATTAATATAATATATAATATTATATATAAGAATTAAATAATCCAAGGTATAAAGAATTGAATAAAATATGTACAGTAAAACGTTGATCATATGAATTCTATGTTCTTGAAATTCTAATTAATACTCTAAAACTTCAGAGTATCGAACTTCTGCTCGTTCGATTCATTTGTCTGGACACGAGCCTGATAAATATTGCGGAGAATCAGTGAATTCCTGTCGTATTAACTGACAGTATTACGTTTCAGAAAATGTTCTGAAACGTACCGTACAACATTGCCGATCTAAATCTTACTTTTTACTAAAATCTAACAGTATCGATCAGTAAGATGATTAAACGAACGCGATAAATGCAGTAGTACCAACAACTTGATCGAAAAACGATTTATCTTCTCAACAAGAACAATTCGTATAACCAACAGAAACTTCCGAGAAATCTATCCTCCCAAAACTCTCCTGCATCTTGAACTCCTCGAAACTCATCTCTCTCTCTCTCTCTCTCTCGCTCTATAAAATCGTACAGCGAAAGCCACAAGCGCCGTTTCCACGTTTCGACGAGCGCACTCACCCCAACAGCCTATCAAGAAATCAGTAGAGTCGAAGGAGTCCCCATGGCAGGAAGGGGGACACGATAGCATTTTGCCGGACAAACGATGGCCTGATAGCGGAACCAGAAGGAAGGCTGCCGCCATCCAAAAGGGGGGTTTGGTCGATAATTCAAAGGGACCACGAGGTTTCGCGTGGAAAGTGGAAAAAGTCGAAGGCTTGACGCGAGATAGTCAAGGCATCGGCCTGTTCCGCTGGTTCGACTCCATCCGATCGACTGGAGGGTTAATTTTCTGGTCAGTTGGTCGCTTCTGGCTCTCCAGGGTTATAGCGGCGATCTCGAGGCCCGTAACAACCCCTACTTTACCCCCTACATAAATATCCGGAATTAGCCATTTCTCCTGACCTCTCTCTCTCTTTCTGCCTCCGTTTCGCCGGCGTTCACCCAGTCCAGGGTGCACACCCCTTGCCTCTGCTCGTTCTGTCTTCGTCTAACCGTCGGTCAGCCAGCCGAGCAGCCGGTTGTCGGGCGGAGTCTACGATCACTTGACCGATTAAGGACCGAACCGGAGGGCTTCGATTCGAGTAGTCGCTCCGTTACGCGGGGGTCGTGAGTGGATTGACGTAATTGAGGAGAAAACACGACGCGAGCCGTCATGTCACGGAATATTCGACCGAGCCACCCTTTCCACCGCGATTAATCAGACCAACCCGCCGACCGCCAAGTGTCTTTCACGATTTTTAAGGTAATCGCGGACTTTTTTATTGCTCGAGAGCTTTGGCTCGTTGAGCGAGCAATAGGCTATGGAATTTTGGAAACTGCGGCGATTACGAATACAATTAGGATGCCGGAGTAAATAGAGATATTACGATGGACACGGTCTAATCTATCGCTTCGTCGATTTTCTCCCTTGCTGTCAATCTTCGTTATCACGATAGGAGGTAAATATTAACTCCTCCTGCACAACAATTTATCGACTAATAATGTTAATTATAATTGACAAGTTATAAGTTACAGGCCACAGATCCTGTTTGATAATGCCATCATTTTTTGATCTCGATACTTTTAATCTTTATTATCGTAACTTGCATAACCATTCTTTAAATTTTCTATCATCCATTCGATATTATTATACAGAACATTTCATATTTGTAACATATGTATAGCGTACATATGGTATACAGGTAAAGAAAATTTTGACGACGTTCTGATAGAACAGATGATAGAGCAAGACATGGAAAAGTTTATTAATCAGAAAGCCGAGTAAAATTGGCATATCACGTAGCCATGGGGATTGGAGCAGTGAATATTAAATACATGTAAGTAAAGTTGGCTGGCGTGGATGCCGAATATATTTAAATACCAACTGCACCGCTCCATTACATGAAACAAAATTTCCATTCGAAAGGAAAAAATATTTTATATAAATGTAACTTACGTAACTACAGAAAAATAATCCATATCAATCAAAAATCTACGATTATTCGTATTATTCATTCGTATTATATATCGTTAATCTGTAATTTATGAAAATCTATAAAAGCTCGAGTCTAATTTATTCCTGGATTACAGGAGGAAGAAGAAAAGATGAAGAAAACGGATCTTAGAATGGAGAGGTGCTGTCAACTTCCGGTTCTTGATCCTTAAACCGGCGGCGTCGTTCAATGAGAGGGATTTCGCCGCGAATCAAGGACCAGAAGTGACTGGAGGGCCGTTGGATCTCCTCATCTCGTTTTTACTCACTCCGGATTAAACAAAAGCCAAAGCTCCTTAAACTGCGGTCTCGGCTAAGCTGGATACATGCGAGGGTCCTGTGGACTGGCGTTGCTCTTTTATCTGGATCGCGTGATCCTCTTTGCTCCTCATGAACTCCCCGACGTAACAACAACTCGATACGACTGAAAGCCCCAGGGACATTTATGTTTCGTTTATTTCGCGAGCCGTGTGCCTCGTGCCACCCTCTACCTGCGTTTCCGCCTTCCAGTATTCCCAATTCCGTGTCCTGAGGTGTCTTTCCTTCGTTTGATTTCTCTGTCTTTGGTCCTTGTTACTCGGTAACAGAATAGGTCAGAAAAGAGTATAGAGGTAGATTTTATTTGAAAGTTTAAGTGACGTTTGAAACGAAGTCAAAATAAGCGATTTCTATGAACAAAGTTCGGACGAACTATTTGGAATTTTCCGAGGCGAAGATCAGTGTGTTTTAAATAGTTCGCGCGTTGAACAAATTTTTGAGTTTCATTTATTTTGCTGAGATTTAGAATTTTCTAATTTTCAATCTTTCTTTTTGGCAATGAGGTATGAGAGTAAATGTGCGAAACTCTAACGAAAAATAGAATCCTAGAAATTGTAGAGATGAATTATATTCGAGACCGGAAAGAATATTCCGTGTTAAGTAGAGGCAAAAAAGTCACATTAGTCAAGTTTATCCAAAGTACCTAGAGCCTGTACCTCGAACATTTTTGCTCCCTTGCAGGAATTTTGAAATCCCAATTATTTTCCGAGTTTCATGATTCTCCAATCTCCGGACTTCCTTCGAAAAAGTCCTGTATATAGAATCCTATAAAAAAACTGTCCATAGGAATTCTAAAAAGAGGCGCATTCCAGCGACCATTTCCTTCTATTAAGAGCCAATTCCCGCACAAAGGAGCCAGCGAATCCCAACATCGGACCATTTCCATCGAGCCGCGTAACTGACTGGTCGCGAGCAACCGCTACATGGATTCTATTTATTATTTTACCGTCGCCGGGGGAAGGGGTGGAGGAACAATCGATACACCAGCTTGTATCGCGGATATCTCGATGCGGCATAGGACAAGCGGAACGATGTCCACCGCGGTGGCCATCTAGCTGGTTAGTTCCGGAGGGTGGCGAAACGGCACCAGAAAGAAGGGTGACATTTTTCTCCTAATATGAATTCCACCGGTTCCGCGCTCGTGAATCACCCCGATATCTCTGTCTCTTAACGCCGCCTATGAATACAATATCGAATGGTAAGGAGAGGGTGACCCGACCGGATGGGATGAAGTCGGGAATCGACGATAAAAACGGGCAGCGACGAAACAGCTCTCGCTGTTTTCCTTCGTCCCCCTCGTCCCCTATTTCGATCGTGTCCAGTCACTGTCTTTCGCAGAGGGAACCATACGTCTCCTTTTTTATTTTCCTTTTACGGATTTACGTGCTCGTTGGATAGGGATACGGTGATGATTCCAGTTGTTCAGAAAGTAAAAACGCTGGACGTGAGAGAAATTCGATTGTAAGGGTTCCTTTCTGATGTCATCGCGAGGATATCGAGGTCTTCATTTATTTAATTTATCGAGGATCAAGTCTAAGTAAAAAAATAAAGCAACATTCTGTCCCGTGAGAAATACAGTGGCTATAAAAAGTATTGACACGCCATTGTATCTATTGACGAGACTATTTACATGTTAATTAAGTTCAAGTAGATTAAATTTCGTATCATTCGATAGCACTCATATATTACAAAAATTTGATGCTATGATAATGAAATATAAAATTCGGAAAGAAAAAAGAAACGGCTTATTGGGAAATGAGGGTGCCTGCCGATACTTTTTGGAGTCGCTGTATATATTCGACACTTGTATTATGGTTTCGCTAGAATTCTAATCAATTTTGAACCGTTACATATACACTATTGACCATAAATCGCAAAGCAAAATGAAATTGCTACTTGTTAACCGCTATATTAAATTATACTGTGTTTTAAAGATTTTGTTACAGATTTACACGCTTTATTACGACTTACGTTTAAGATCAGCAAGTCAAATCCCACAACACATGGACAGGAGTGTCTACATCTATTTTCGATTATCGCTATAATGTATTTATTAACGAATTTTAGTTAGCTTGTTCTCTGATGGATAGTGGAAAACTATAATTCTACTATATGAAACGTACCAGCTTCATTGGCATAAGATTGATTTCATCGACGATCATGTTCATGTAAATGGATTCAGTAACTCACGTACTCTATTCCTTCCAAGCCTTTGGTCCTTTTATAAACAAATTCTGATATATACGTAATGAATGGTAAAAGTGACGTTTAAAATAGATACTAATTTCGAGGGTCGTTGTTTTACAGGTCGAGATTGATTTTTTACGAGCGATGCACAAAGACCAAAGAAAGCGAAGGGACGGGTTACGCCGGACCCGTGTGGGAAAATCCAAGTCGAGGCAGCGGATCCTGGAACCCTCCCAACAAGACGAAAAGTTCTTCTTCTCCTGAGGCACACGGGATCGAGATCGGGATCGGGATCAGTTACGGAGAGGTCGAAGAAGGACTGATCCTGTATTTGAATACGAGACTCTCGGAGGACTACATGCATTTTAACTACCGTCCAGATGCCGCGGCTCTCACGCTGCCCCGTCGCCCAGCCATCGTCAAGTTTCTAAACTATCGTTACTTGGACCAAGGGTGGAGAGCTCGTAAATTCTAAAGACATTCGTCAGCTTCTCTACCTCTTTTCTCTTTCCATCGCTTCGAGATACCTTTGGAACGTAGTAATTGTTTAGTTTCAAAAACTTTATCACGTTGTGAGGCGATTAGGGTGCATTGTATTTGCATCCGATGTCACGTGTAGGTAACAATCTTAAGGAGGTTTGCCTCGTAACAGAGGAGAGAACGTGGAATATTACATGTCCTTTAAATCATTCTCGAGCTAAACATCTTTTCCTCTCATTCATTTTCTTCAATTTCAAAGTAACTGGCAGGGTACCTTGAGTTTCAGAAAAACATGAAAAAATTCTTCTTTATGTGTACAATCTCTCGTTACAATTTTATCCTAGTCTTTCTTAAAGCGTTCGAACAATTTCTGTTTATTCAAAGAAGAGCGAGATCGATGCATAGAAATTCGAAGACCTGTCACGGAGAAAATCCTTCATCGGCAAGAGACATCCAATCTACGTGACTAATAATTTCAATTCCTTTTCCTGTCGCTCCCCAACCAGTCTCAAAAATCCAAGTAAATTTCCACCCCCAATCCTTCTACTTATATCTTATCAACTTGAATAAACAAGTATAAGAAGCGTGACGAGTGCTTCGCACTCTGTAAGCTTATCTATCAATAATCATGAACACAAAGCATCGTAATAATATAACGAGAAAAAATCATTCTGATCGATTCCATTGAGTCGGGCTGATACTTAACATGCATCGTGATAACCGAAGAATGTATCCGATGACAGACGTGCCAAGCTACTACGAGTAGTATATACATTTCTGCAACAGCAATATAAAAGTGGTACCTAAACAAGGGACACCTTTCTGATCGCTTGCGTCGCTACCTTTTCGCCATTCACCGCAGGCACTGTTCCACGAAGACAGTCAGCCAAGCAACCGAGCTCGCATCTTACATCCAGCATCTAGTTGGAACACGGAAGAGACAGACGTACACGTACATACGTAGTCGACGCGGAATCGTAGGCGAGCCCTGTCGAGAGACAGCTCGGAGGAGGGTGAGACAGAGTCGTCGGAGGGTGGCTCGAAGGAGAAGGAATACGAGAGAGAGAGAGAGAGAGAGAGAGAGAAGGGAGGGAGAGAGAGAGAGAGAGAGAAAGAGAGAGAGGGAGGGAGGAAGAAAGAGAGGGAGAGAGAGAAAGAGAGAGAGAGTAGTCGGGGGTGGAATGTGGGGTGGGGATTGGTGTTGTAGCCGAGTGGGTACCACCAGAGGTGGGTCTGGTTGGCCGCGGCGTCGGCGGCGGCGGCGTCGGCTGTCTTGGACAAAATCAATACTGTGGCCACCCATCCCTCGCCACCCCTTCGCCTCATCCCTCCAGTCACCCCCCTCGACGCCTCTCCGGCCAAATCCACCCGGCAGCCCACCTAAGGTTGCGGAGTAAGTCGGAGGCGGAGGTGGAGGAGGCGGTGGAGGTGGAGGCAGAACTGGCGGACGGCAGGCTGGTGTGGGCTGGCTGCAGATGCCGCGTAATTACCACCCTCAAGACACGTGTGGCGCTCGCTCGCGCATCCCCCACCCCCTCAAGCACCGCGCCAGGGATCGCTGATGCCGAGAGGCTGCTGATGTCGGTGAATGCTGCTCTCGGATGCGAGGATCGCTCTTTATTAAAAGTATAACTTCCGATATCCTGCCCATCACCATTGATTGTGGCTTACTTTCTTTTCTTCCGTATTTCTTTCTTGTTTTTTCTTTGTTTGATTTTCCTTCCGGCAAGTTGGCTATCATCGACGTTGATACGAGCTGAACTTCGCTGACTGGAAACTCTTAGTTATCAAGGGGATTCTTGAGCGTTTGTGGGTTTACCGGGTTCTAGGCTCAACGGAATCGATCCTGTCTTATTGTTAGCTTCTTTTACTTGTTTTTACCTCTTGCTTTTCCTTCACTTTTTTTTTTTTCAGGGCGCCTGGAATATTGTTAGGGTCGAGAGGAGCTGACGCGCGGCGGTGTATTAAACGTGGGAAACTTGGATATTCGGTTATTAGTAGGTTTCTTAAGTTCAGGTTTAGTGAACTTTGGACCCATCAACATCGATCGTGGCTTAAGTTTCTGTTACTCGACTTTGCTTTTTGGTTTTTCTTCGTTCTTTTTTTAGAGCTTGAGTATTGTGGGGATCGACAAGAGTTGAAGTGGTTTGTTGGGTATAAAAGGCTGTTATTAGCAGAATTCTGATACTAGAATTTAGTACGTTTATTCTTCTATGTTTTATGTTACGAGTATGGTACTGTTTGTGGCAACGCTGTATGAATTTTACCAAAATGTGCAAACGAAATCTTCTAAATATTCTTATGGAATATTCTTATACCCTAGTGTTAATTCTTCTAAAGGTAGCAGATTACAGTCTACTGGTGGATCAATTTAGAATTATCGTGTATTCTACATTATTTAACGACGGTGTAGCTTGTTATATCACGTTGAATATTTACTTAATCCATCATAAGATCGACATTATTATTATTCCATTAATTAACATTTTAAATTATTCCATTGTATTCGAAGCAAGCACACGCATGTTTCTCTTTAATTGTCATTTATTTAACATCCCTCTCAGGGCACCTATTTTGTTCAACAATCGAAATTCAATTTTTTAACTAATCATATGGTATTGTAAGTAGTTGCAAGTTTCCATGAGGCGAGATTTATCGAATGTGCTTGTTGCTCTCGTTCGTGGGTGAGAATCGTTTGATTTTCTTTCGAAGAAGCATGTGAAAATCGCCGGCACCAAGCATTCCCCGTTCTCCAGGCGCGCCCTAATAAATTAGCATTCTCGTTCTAACAAGGTCCAGACTTCATCCCTTAGGGGGCTACGCGGACGACTATCTACAACATACCACCCTTGCCGGACATAGCGAGCATAGCTCTTACCAGGCCCCTTCCATGATTCCACAGCACGCCAGTCCGGAAACTACCCTTATTAATATTATAAGACAAACCAAAGGAGAGGGGAGAACTGGTCCGGGAACCTATCCGTTTGTAAATAACCGAAATGTTTGCACGTCGATCCATTTTCCTTGTGTATGTTCCGTGGAAAACGCGCTTTCCATGGAACATTTGCGAATTCCTTTCGAAAATTACCTGGAAACTATCATCGAGAAAATTAGTTCGGC
The DNA here is from genome assembly GCF_024516045.1 of Bombus affinis. Taxonomy (NCBI): domain Eukaryota; kingdom Metazoa; phylum Arthropoda; class Insecta; order Hymenoptera; family Apidae; genus Bombus; species Bombus affinis. Next base: position 7,369,662 of record NC_066356.1, on the reverse strand, counting down.
TAATTCCATTTTTTGCAAGCTTTTTAATTTTGAAGAAATGTGATAATCGAATTACGGTTATACGGGAAAATTGTATCTACTTTTCCAATGATTGCACCGTGCCATAATTATTCAAGTTATTATTAAATACGTAGACTGTGGACAATTATGTATGCATAGCAATTATTCAATTTGCATAATATACTATGTGACAGGGTCAAATTACAGAGTTACTTTTATCGGAAAGTAATCTAATACTTTCATAAACGCATAATTCACTTGGTTTGAATGCTGATAAAGATATCAAAAGCCTGCTCGAATCATACGTATCGAATTCGCTCTTCGTTCTTGTATTATCCAAATTGATCAAAAATTATCCAATTGATTATCCAAAATTGATGATACAAATTTAAGATTATTGCAGCATACAAAATTAAACATACGAACTATAACCAATACAGGTTAAGAAGTTAATAGATGTTGCGAAAGAGATGGAAAACTTTGGAATCTTTTAATGATCCTAATTCAGTGACCAAGTGTCTGTCTGTAGGGTCTATATTGCCTAAATAAGAAATTAGTATTTTTCTTCAGAAAAAAATATCTAATTTCCACGAATATTTATTTATTAAAGCAGATGACACGAATGAGTATAAATTCCAAATCATTATTTTTCTATACTTTCAATTATAATATACTCTGTTACACACTGCAACTTTTTCAAGTTACAACCCTTCCAGAGAACAACCCTTAGAGCGAAAAAACATCGTTGGTTCGGGGTGTTTTATTTGGTAGCTGGTCGTAAGAGGAAATTTATCGTTAGGCTGGACATTTTTAGTAGATATCGAGAATGGTATTTTCGTTCGAAGCGCAGTTACCGCTGACGAGCAGGAAGAAAGGCTTGTTCCTCGGTCGAGTCGAGCTACGTTCAAGCCTCTAAATCAAGCAAACAACCCTCTGAAAATGGGAGAGGCCGAGCAGTTACACAGCCGGCTGGTCATTTGCGGTCCCGGCAATGCCCAGGATTACGATGTCGCGATTCTTCCGACTCTCTGTCGCCTAACTTTTCATATTTATCCCCTCCAAATAAATTTTACGTCCAGCGTTCCGATAATCGCCATTATAAACATCCTAGCGTTGAGATATAAGAAAAGTTGCTGAAAGTAGCAGCTGATTTTTATAAAAGTCAAGTACCGAACTCAAACTATAACACAGCGATGAGATTTTAAGTAACAAGTTCGTTCGCCTCTCGATAGTGTATGCGTATTAAAGGATGTTATAAAGATCGTTTAAAGAATATAAATATAATATGCAGCTATAACAGCAAGATAACATCATTAATTCACTAATTTCATTACATAAGTACACGATTAAGGTTCAAGTTTCAGGAAACAAATATTTTATTTCCATCGTCACATTTCTGTATTTTACGATTTATCAGGTTGATTGATGTAACTTTTGGACGATTCGCATAAAGATATAACAATAATATATAAAATATAATATACTGGTATGTAGCAAGAATATAAATGTACATACTACTGAATTTTTTAATGACAGATATACTATATTTATACGGCGATCAGATAAATGAATTGCATATGATAGTAGTAACGCTTGACGCGTTTTTTTAAAGAAACTCGAATGGATTTATTATTCAACCTAACAAATGCATTTACAAATTGTCTATTTCTGAATACATTCATCTAGAAAAGATTTGTTGCGACAAATATGATGCAAGAGTTATTTACGTAATTGCCTGGAGGTGACGTACAGATACGCCATGCGAGAAATATGTATATGTATAGCAGATTCATGCGATCAATGTTTTAACTAGGATCGAGGCACCCGATTCGTGTTCGTTATATCGACTGAATTTAATCGAATGAATTTTAGATTCTCCGACCATTGCGTTTGACTAAAATTGCGCTAGGGTAAATTGTTTGACAGTCAGGCCTGAATTTCTAGCCATCGAATTTTAAAGCGTCGAGGTGGGTGGCTAGTTCGATTCACGAGTACTCGACCGCCGCGTGACGAAACTTTTAATCGAGCATACACACGAATATGTCTCCCTCGCTCCGTTGACTAGCGAGAGCTTCCTCTTTTCGTTCGTGTGTCCCGTTAAAGCAGAAGCTGATTTCATAGTGACGATTTGTTATTTTCAAACTTAGAAAATCCTTCATGCTTGCATAAGTATCCAAATACTAGCAATAGCATATGGATATCAGTCAAATATGTGAATTAGCGAGAAACTAATGGCTAACAGCGATACTCATTGTTGGGCTGCGGATATTCGTGCGAATGCAAATTTTTGTAATTACAGGTGGATTTTAAAATTAATTTAAAAATGTAATTAAAAGATGGGAACCAAGTAAAAATTTGTTTCTAGTAGGTACTATGGATATTTTATATATTGTTCGATGTTACATGCATTTTGAGTATTTTTACACTTTCATATTCCTATAGAATCAACGAACATAAATTTTCACTGTACGATGAAAAATGAGCCAGCGGTCTAAGCTTGAATACGCTATTTATAAATATAATTCACTGACTTTCATTCAAATCTTTTAAATGTTACTACTCCTGTAACGCCTTTTTACGAGTTTCAAAAATCCTTCTTATCTGGTCTGTATCTTACAGTCTGTATACATGTGTCAAAAATAGAAATTATCATGGTTTTTTACTATCAGCCAGAGAAATTAGGCTGTCTTAATTTATTTGTAGCAGAAGTTAGAACGTGTAGATCAGGATGTATCTCTCGCAGTTGGAGAATTAGAAGGTTTCGTGGAATAGGGAAAATTATATCGAAGAGGTTACACGGTGTTTCCTTAAAACGAAACCAGCGCACGTATTCGACTAATCATACCGCCATTTCCTTTAATATCCGCAGATGGCCACCCTACCGAACCGTACTGCGGCACTCTTGCGAGTCTTAGGGACTTCCGGTGAGATTATACCGTCGACGAGAGCCTCGCATCCGGCGTCTAAATGTTTCAACTCCCACGCTTTCAGAGTTTGAGACCTCGTCGACCAAACAAATTCGAAATGACGACCTAAAATATTCTGGATCATTAATCACCGTAAATAAATTGTCTCTGTTTATGAAACTTGAACTATTCTTGGCCTTTGAATTTCGTACAACATTTGACGATTTTAGAAGTACTCTAACATTCACTTGTATGTTAAAGCATCGTCTAACTTTCTAAAGAACCTTCTTGCAAACGAAGAAACCTTCTCGTTATGGAAAATTTATAAATAAACATTATTATCAGATAGTAGATTATACAAATTTATATTTCTCTAAATACAAGCAAACGATGGTACTTAAGCAAAGATGGGAATGTAATAATACAAAACGCAAGCATTTATTATTGATGGAAAGTAAAAAATATAGATAAGAAGAGTATTTAATTCTATTAATTGTGATTCACGAGATTCTTAAACTATGGGAATACATAAATTCTTATATCTCAAATTTCCAAATGAAACAATAATCTCATAGAATAATCAATAAATTCCTCGTCTTCGGTAAATGTCCTGATTTCATATTTTCAAAAATTTCATATTTTATTATTCACAATTCACGAGACTTTCGTACCACGATATACAACATGTAACTGCTTCATATTCCACGATTCGAAACGAAATAACAATCTCGAAGATTTTAATAAATTCCTAACTTCAGATTTTTCGTAAATACATAAGCATCCGCAGACCAGCGATATTTTTTCCTCGATCCAAGGAGACTTCGTGTCATAAAAAAGAAACATCCCGGAACAATTACTCGAATATCGTCAGCGTCAATTTTAGATCCGTCCCGTCGAAGGAACGCACAATTTTGTAACGAGAATAAAGCGTCCCTGCCGGATGCGGAATGAAACCATTTCGTCACGGACATTACTTCCTCCATTACCGGGCGGACTATTTCAGAGCAATAGGCTTTTTATTCGCTTAACACGATCCACGCACTAGAGTCCGGCATAGATATCGATAGTCCGAGCGCGGTTTAATGACGTGCGTGTGCTGCCAGAGATTTGGCCAATAAACGCCAGGATCGAAAGGGTGCTGCCTGGATTAAAATGAAAATGTCCACAAGGAAGATTCACCTTTTCGAAATAACTTCGCCCTCGTTTCATTGTTAACACTTTTGTCGACCAATCGGGGAGATCTAACCCTTTTGAAATGTATGTTGCTACACGACCGGTCGAGAGACTTCGCTTAACATTGTTACTTTATTTATTACATTTAACAGGTTCAAAAGTACTAGAATTCATTTTTGGCAAAATATAATTTAATCGTAGGGTTACAGGTAAATATTATACATTGATAAATAATAATTATACAGTGCATTATTATTGTATGGCTACAGTATTAAAAAATTGATATATTTAAATATTGGCATCGACAAGAATGAGATGAGTTGTGTCTTTTCTTTTAAAACCATTTTCCAATCGAAAAATCTCAAACTGTTCAGAGCTAAAATACTTTCTTGCCTTGGAACCTCCAAAAATCTACCTATCACGCGTAGACCCATAGTAATTCCGCTAGAGATCACTTTAGAACTAAGGTTGCTACTCTCCGATAAAAAAATCTTTCCAGATCATCCAAAATAAAAAATCTTCTACCATAAAAGACTTAAAGGCGTTATCCATTGTGCACGAATCCACCGGTGAACACGCAAGAGTACCGCGACACAGAGGATAACTTTGCTGGTCGAGCGTGTGGGGTGGTCCGGGTCCGCGTAGCGGGATAAGGATTTATAGTTTAATATCTCGGCCGGCTGGGTCGTCGTCACATTTTCAAGCCCCGAGAGAAACTATACACGAAGCCACCCTCTCTCTTTCTCTCTCTTTGCTTCCCTGTCTTTTTGCCTCTTTGTCTCCCTGTCTCTCTGTCTCTCGGCAAGCCACCCCTTTTACGCATTCGCGCTCGTAGGCCCAGAGAGAAGACTCGCACACAATCGTGGCTCGCGTTCGTCCCTCTGCCCTTTCTAGTCGTGGCGAGGATTACCGAGTCAGGATTCCAAGGAAGATTTGTTTCGGTTTGATGGGGCCGTTTAGACGTGTAAACGCGCTCGTTAGATTGGAAAACGTGTGCACGAGGCATGACAGAGGAAAAAGAAACGGTTTCTTTTCTAAAGGGAGAAGGAAAGAAAAAAAAAAAGGGAAACGAGCGGCAAGACGCGGTTTATTGGAAGCTCGTGGATATAAAGTGCCGCGAGCAGAATTCATGGACACTGGAGAAACCGTGTCCTGGAACCGACAAATAAAACAGAAATCTAGCTGTTTAGCTTCCAGGAATCGAAGTTATTGGCGGGGGTGTAAGTTCTTGGAGATTTAGACGATTCGGGGGTAGAATATCTGGAGGAGTTTATTTGTTCATCGAGAAATTGTCTCTGTTTTCTTATTTTTGAGCGAATTTTTCATACTCGACATGGAATTCTTTTATTGATATCAGTCCTGCAATAGTATTTTGTAGAGATATTTGTATAAATTGCGTTTGGAAATTATTTACCAATCTTATTTTATCTTTTCATTCCAGTAGAAAGGAAAACTTCTTTCTTTCCAAACGGAAATGATTTCCCGATACCGAAACCTACGATTTAATTTTAAGACAAGAACTGGAATAAAACTGAACAGCCCTCGAATTTTCAGTCTTCGCGATATAAGAAATATAAAATTACAAAATTGAAAGATACCACGGCATAAAACTCAACCGAGAAAAGGTAAAAGATCGATCGACAAACGATCGGTAATCTGGATTCAGGAGCGATGATTTCCAACACGTATGATCTTCGTGCTTGATTCTATCTTCGTCTAGGTCGCTCCTCAGGGACCCGGTGGCACCCTCGAGCAATTATTAATTAACGCTCCCCTCTCAAGGCATTAACGCGGCTAAGAGCAACCCCCTTTGCATCTCTGCCGCCTGTGTCGACCTCCTCCAACCCCTTGCTACTGGCTCAAAGCGTCGCCAAGTAACGATACACCTTGCCTATGGAACGACACGCTTCGAGGAGGTCAAACCTCCACCTCTTCGACGACTTTGTTCCACAAAGAGATGAACCGCGTTACCTAAGACGTGTGAACTTATTACCTGTCATCCGGGAAACCCTCGTCTTTCACCTGTTTTCAGCTTCTGTCGATGGAAAAAGTAGCCAGGCTTTTTGTGAGCCGGAAACGACTGACTCGCACTACTTCATTTTTTTTAAAAACTTCTTTAATTCGTATTCGATGCAGGTAAATATGACGGTTGATTTTTATTCGCGCGATTTGTTGCCTGGTTCTTGGAGCACAAATGATTGACTCGTACTACTAAATTGGTTGCCAGAATTTTCAGTTATACTCGATGCAGTTACACATAAAAGTGGATTTTTGTTTATGGCAGAGATATGATTGATTCGTACTACTAAATTTTCTTCAAGATGCTTCAGTTTCAATTTGATTGAAATCTAATATAATTAGGTATTATTTGGGAAATTAATTTTTACTTATGCCAAGGGTTAGTTAGTCCGTGAATCAGATATAATTGATTCATATTATTGGATTATATTCTAGTTTTTTCTGTAATTTAACCAAGATTGATTATTATTTGTGCCGGTTATTATTTTGCTCATCAAATGCATGTAACTCAGAAGATTGATTATTATTTATGTCAGCTGATATTTTGCTCCTGGATCAAGCAAGATTGATTAGTATTACCAATATTCTTTCCAACACTCTTCAGTAGCTTAATGAAGATTCCAATGAACTCGAACATAATTTTGAAGATTAATTTTCATTCGTGTCATTTGTTATTCTACTCATGGATCAGGCGTGACTGATTTGTACTACTGATTTCTCTCTAAATGCCTTCAGTAACTTGCTGATCTTAATTCGCATCACGCTGTTAGTTTCCTCCTGAAATAGACACGACCGATTCATACTATTGAGTAAATCCAATATAAATAATTCTAAGTACAACTTGCAAAAGCTCAAGTTTCATTCCTGGCAAATTTTACTTTCATAAATTAGACATTATTGATCTATACTACTGAATCATTTCCCAGGCTCATCACTTTTGTATAACTATACAATTATAAGATTCTAATTCGATAAAACGTAACTTTCAATGTGAATTTTCATTCCTGATAGGTACTTCACACGTGTAGCGAAAGCTATTGGACTCGCACCACCGAATTCTTCCAAAGAAAATCGCAACAGCACACTACCGCCTTGATTTAACCAAACGTCACGTAAAGAATTTAGTTTCTGTTCGTACTATCTTCATTTTAATCCCTTTGGCTTCTCTTTAATCTCGTAACCAGGGATCAAGCTTACGCATGGTGGAAACTAAACGTCGTTTAAACGCAGTACACAGGCGGACGTTCGTCGAGAGAAAAGAGTAGCTTGGTTCCATAAGGATCACGAGTGCTGGTCAGGTAGTACTCGCGATGTACTTGGGGAATACGCGTGCTCCTAAATCAGGGTTGATATCCTCGAAACAATTGGACCCTCCGAGGATGGTGTCCGGCAGCAGGCACTGGCTTGGCCGGGTAGCACGGAAGAAGATTTAATTAAGCCGGGACCGATTTATCTCCCTGACAGCTAACCCCGTCCTTTCCACCCTGTCTTCCTCCTCTTTCGAATCCTCGGCCCCTGAAAGCCCACGACACGCTCTAGGTGGCTGGACCTAGCCGAAGGGCGAAACCCTTTCGCTCCACGTACTCGCTTAGGTGTTGCTTATATCGATACTATTCTACGTGCATTCGCCTTTGTCGATGGCTTCTAACTACATTTAGACGACAATCCAGCAATCTATAAATCGATATTTAATTCTTTTGGTGGAAGTCGGTGGTTCGCAGGGGTTGATTATAGGATTTTAGCAATGACGGCGTGAATGTGTTTCAGGAAACGATGCTCACTTACATTCTTTGTATCAAAGGTGTATTTAAATTCGAAATGTTCTTAGAAGATAGTTTAAAGATGTACAATTTGGTTCTTGTATTAGACGTTGGTAGTTTCGAAGTAATGAAAGCGTAATTCTTTTTTCTAAGTTTTAAATACGCTTATTGTTAAACGACAATAAAAGGGTCTGTAAATTGATATTTAAATGTCCTGTTAGCAGTTGATAGTTTGGAGGGACGATTATGATTTTAATAATCAGGGTGTAAGCCTTTTTCAAGCGGCGGTGGTGATTTTCGAATCGAGGACACGTTTGTTTCGTCGCCGAAAATTAATTGCCAAGATTTTTACATTAATATGCGACAAGGTAGGCTATGGCAAATAGTACTCATCAGTGAAATTAGAATCTTGTAACGAAAGTTTTTACAAGAGTTATAGCCTACCCTTTTTGCAAGTGCTCATACTACTAATTAGGAAGAATTTGTTCATGGCTTAAAGTGCACGGCGCATAAAAGTTAAATAAGTTAATTTCACACGACTTTTATTATTTTTATAACGAATGAGGTTCGAGATCCAATTACGTTCTCTTCAATATACCATTGTAATCAGATAATTAAAAAATAAAATTCTTTAAACTGCTTTTTCTCTAAGAATAAAAAAAAAAAGAATAAAATGGAATTATCCAATACTATAATTCCTAAAAATTGATCAAAATATATTCTAATTAGCGTACTTAGCACTGAAGTTGGACTCGTAACACCTCTATCCCCTAATTAATTAATTATATAGAAGATACGAAGCGATGGATAATAGACTCGTCGGAGATATAACGTAGCCTAATCGTAGATTGGTAGGTGCAACAGTCTTCCTTGGTTCCCACATTCCGCGATACCTATTTTCCGTCGTGTCAAACTAACCGACAGGAAATCCCCGATGTTCGGGAATGTATACAGACGTTGCTCCGTGCATCGCAAACTATCGAGGGAGGCTAATTCACCCACAGAGATCTCAATAACGCGATTTCATGATAATACATCTCATCCCGCCACATTTCCATTCACCAATTCCAACCGGCACTCTCTCTTTCTCTCTCCCTTTCTGTCTCTCTTTCTCTTTATCTACCGCTGATCTTGCTCTCGTGACTTCCGTTTATCGCCGTTCAGCGTCGCTCGTACTTCATCTTTATTATCGTTCAATCACTTCGATACATGGAGTGAACAAAGTTTTCGTTTGTCACTTTGATATTCATTTACATCATTAGCCAAAAGTTTACATTTACTTGTAACGGTCACAGTTAATGAAGAAAACATACTAACAAGCAATGTACAGTAGTTAACTGCTTTTTAACCTTAGTAGATTTGTTAGAGGTTTTAGAAAATCCATTTTGGAGGTTTGGAACCTACACAGAGATTTGTTCCAAGCATTACAGCGGGATTTTACATTTTTAAATTTCCCACACACGAGTAAACACCTGTATCATACACCATTTTCTCTATTTCTTTCGCATGCATCTCTCAACAACCTCAAACCACCAAAATAGGAAAATCCCTTAACGTTCAATTGTCGCGTCTTAAAAACGTAATAAACCTACTTTGTTTCTCAATTATCAAAAACCTATAATATTTAAAAACATACATTCTTATACCGGTACTATCATAAAACCTCCCTTAAGATCCACACTTGAGAATAGGTCAACGACTTACTTATATACCGTTTCTCCTTAAAAATTCTTAACATCCAATTATTTGCTACTCGTTTCAACCTATTTACTTTCTTGATTACAGAAAGTCACATTCCTTATACCACTGCTATTACAACGTCTCTCAACGTGCACATTTAAAAAGACTCAACAACGCACGTAAAGAATCACTAAGTCATCGTACACATCGTATCGCACAAAAATCAATTAAAAATCCTACATATCCATATATGCTGATAATCCTGGCAAGAAACTTGCGAGGTCCAGAGACCCTAGAGTTGTTTTCTATCTCGATCGCGGGTTGCACACAAGGTGCAGGCAAGGGTGGTAGAAAGGTGGCTAGATAGCGAGGAGTTGGGTCGGGGGGAGGGTTGGAAGACAAGGAGAGAGAGGCGAAGAGGAAGCGAGTCGAGGGTGGCTGTACGTCGATAGAGCGGCGCGCCACGGAGGCCAAGATACGACACCGCCGCCACCGCCGGCAGACCCGTAAAGGGGCGGGGGTTTTCACCCTTCTCCGTCTCGCCGATAGAAAGCTTCTCTTTCCGTTTGGTCGCCGAGTGGCGAGGCTTTCCACGAGGGGGTGAGTGAAGGAACGTTCCCGGGAGGGTGAGAAACTCGGTCCTCTTTCCTTTCGAGGAAGCGCATCAGAGAAAGACGCTTCGTTCTCCCTTTCTTCTTCTCTCGTTCAAAGGGTGGTTGCTTCTTCTATTTGTAACTCGGCAGATGTTACACACCGGCGGAAAAACGCGTTGCCTAGGGAGGGCAAACGGAATTTTTAATCGGTGTCTAGGCTCTCCATTTTTCTCCCTCGTTTCTCGTCCTCGTTCCTGCTTCGAGAAGGTGCAATTGGGACTTTGTGTTTGGACTTTGCCAGTGATTAGGGTGGATGAGGGTGAATAACGAGGATTAGGGTGGTTTTAAGATTAGCAATCGCAGATTGATTTGCGAGGGTAAAAGCAGCGGTATATTTGGCATTTTAAAGATTCGAGGTTTTTTGACGCGTGTTTTATTGTAGTAACGTTCTTGCAAATGTCATAGACAAAGAAAGAACTAAGATCGATGCATTGAGACCACTATATAATTCTATATAGTCTTCCATAATTCTATATATAATTTTAAAATTAGTAATACAGTGGTTACAAAACATATCGACCCGCCGTTGTACCTATTATATCATTTACGTACTAATTAATTAGCTCCAAGTATATTAATATATTATCACCTACCAGTACTTTCATATCGCCACAAAAATTTTATACGATGAAAATAAAGTACGTAGAATCCAATAAAAGAAAGAAAAAAGAAAGACACTTTATTGGATACCGTTTATAGCCATCGTATATAATCCTAAACTATTATATAAATTATTTAAAGTGATCGAAATAATTCGATATAGGTACAGTAAGCTGTGGTAGCGATCGAGTGGCTATAGGCTCGGCACTTTTCCAGCGGTGGCGCGCGTTCAGGTGCATAGTTGGCGCGCGCGAACAGGTGCACGCAGAATTACGCGTCCGGCCGCATATGTATATAGATGCACGCACGAGTCTATATGTATATATAGGTGTGTGTATATATATATAGGCGGCGTATGTCGCAGATGGAGTCGGGTAAGCTGGTGAGTATCGGTATTCGGTTAATTATGGTCCCCCATCGGAGCTGCATGAATTCTTGACGCGGGGGGTGTTGCAACACTCCGTGCCATGCGCGCCTGTCATATCGCCAGCAACATTGCTACCAACGTCACGCGTCCATAGGTACGACAGGATTGTATCGTAACACGATCAGCTTAATTTGCCCATCACACCTTCCGTTATGGAAAAACTCCCTTCCTATATCGGTATGTTACTGTTTGCCTCGTTGACTTGGTATAGGTTCCATTATAGGGTAGCTTTATCGTGTCGGTGGTCGTGGAAAGCTATAGTCGATGTTCATGTATTAAAATTTTCGAAAAATATCACTTTAAAGTTACCTTTTTAACGTCGTTTGAGGAACAGTCTACCTTCTTAATGACACATATATGTAACTGGTGGCGGAAAGGTGAATTGGACATTCTGAGAAATATATTTTTAAGCAATGTCTTAATTCTTAAGCAATGTTTCAGATACATGTATGTATATCTTTAAATAGCACAAATATTTCATGCAGTATTTTATGCAAAATTTTAAATAATTTATTTGGGATTAAAGGATTTATATTTAACACCCCATGGAATAAATTATTCGTTATTTTCAATGGAAATAAGAGATTTACCAATATGCAGTACGAAATGCTTTTCGCTAATACTATTACACAGCTACTACGATTATTATTGCTTCTCTTTCGAATAATGTTCAATAATAGTGCAAATAAAACAAAGTGCAAATAAATCGAGAATGTCATAGTTCATATGAGAGGGTGGGAATTATTATACACGATGAAAACACACACACGCAGAAAGACGAAAGTTCAATCATAAGTTTAGCAGCAATGCTTAGAATATTCAAAAAAACATCCTCCACAATTTGTCTTATTTTTTGTGCGTTCTTCTTTACAATTTACATTTTTATCGACACTACGGATCTTCGAATCTTTCGCAGAATAAAGCTTCCTTTTCACCAATGAATTTCAAAGTACACAAAGTAACTACGAAATGAAGGAATATCCAGACGAAAAGACTTAATAATTCGATCGAGTCTGGACGTCTGACTCGTGATATCCGAGGCTAGATACGAGATCGTCTGGCGAGGTGGTTTTCGTGAAAAATATCGCTCGTTTTACACGCGCTACACAGCGAGGCCACGTTAGAGTCGAGGGGGTGGGGGTTGTATTTAATTAAACCTCCAGGGGCTGAGCTGATCGAGCATCAATACCCAGTGGTTCTCTGACTTATTGAATCACCGGCGGATGTTGATTGTATAATCAGTTTGTTAAATTCTTCCCCTTCTGTTTACCCTTCCGATCCTTCATTTCGCGGCTTTTTCCTGCGAAAAATTTCTCATTCTCTTCTCCGATTGCAATTTCGAACTTCGCTTTCAATCCTTGTTCCTTTATTTTTTAGGAAAATCAAGTATCGAATACTTTTGATATCTGGATTTTGCACAAAATTGTAGGAAACATTTGATTTGTTTATATTAGAAAATCAGTCGAATGTAATTTGTATATTTCTGAATGAATTTTGAAGAACTTCTGCACATTGTTTTATATATGTTTAATACATTCTATGTGAAATTGAAATGAATTCAACCGTAGTTTGCACGTGACACTATACTCCACGTATCTCGCTTTATGCTTTATGCTATTTATTATGTGATGTATTTAAACAAACTATTTGCCAATACTCGCGTCATGAAATACATTTACATAGTACGAGATAATATCGATAAGAGACGTAACTCATCTTACGAACAGTATTTGGAATATTAATAACTGAATGTTTCATTATAAAATATGTTCCATGTCGTAGTGTTCCATGAAAAGATCAGAAACTACGTCAGATGCGAAGATTACAGAGGAAGAACACAATAATTGATATTTTTTATATCTTAAAAATTATGTTAAAATTCAATACGTTGTTAATCATCCCCTGTTGCCCCAATTAACTTTATATTTGCTTATGGAGCTAACTATGTGCCTTTTCCTTCTCTTCAAAGTGTTTAAAATATTGCACGTCAAAATACAAGAAAAGGTACTAAAACATTGCTTATATTAATAAGTATATCTTTAACTTCCACGAAACTTCGTGGACTCATTAGCAATTTTTAAGACCGAATTCTTGAACTTAACAATTGTTTTGGTTTTTAATCGCGTTATGTTAAAATCCTCCTGTTTAATCGTAAAACGACATTAATATCAACGAATGAATAAAAACGGACTCATCGTGTTTTCACCTATGATCTTCATGGTTGTAACTCCATTCTTTGTGCTTAAAAAATTCGCGATTCGTGAAATATCGTCTATGCAACTGCAGATGCTTTTGAACGGGATGAACAAATCTTGTTGCATCAACGTGTGCCGGAAACGGATACACATCGGTCGTAATTCGTGGCCGCACAAGTGCAGCGCAATTAATTTTCTCGCTGCAACTGCATCCGCAGTCTTTCCGCGTTTCGGTGGTTGCTCGGCGCAGGCCAACCTTTAATCTCAAAGCGTCGGTGCTGCCTCGTAGAATGAAACGTTCCTTCTTCCTAGAAATATTCCGCGAAACCGCCGAAATCTCCGCCTCGAAGCGGTCAGCCATTCTCCATCAGTGGAACGACCGAAGAATCGTCTCGACGACTGGAATAATTTCGTTTCCCCGTCGTGAAATATTTTTCCATATTTGACATCAGATACAGAAAAAATTGGAAGCGTGAACAAAAGCACGAAGGAACATTGCGATTTCTCTTACATTTGTGGAGGATTTTTTAAAATTAAATTTTATAGATTATTACGATATTGTAGGCTTTCAAATATTCATAATATCATTGGAAATAAATGTGCAGTAAATGAACTTTTAGGATTTTCTTTGTAATATCGTAGGTTCGAAATTCGATAAGAGATCTTTTAGAATTTTATTTTTCAAGATATAAGCTAGCATGATGAAACGTTGAGAATAGTTACATGTATAGTTATTATTGAATATAATTGAGAGAGTTGAAAATTATTGCATAGTAGTTAAAAATTTGTTATCACTTCCTCCATTGTACCTATGTTGAACATCTTATTAATTTTGTTACTATTGTAATGCGAAATTAATGTTACAACTATATCGGTAGAAATGTTCTCTAATTCCATAAATATTCGATAAACCTGGAAATCCTCTAAACCAGAAACTGGCATTCATTTAAATTGATTTCTGTATTTCTAACATGGTATATTTAATTTAATACAACGACGAATAGATCAAAGACTTAAACCGCATTTGCAGCAACAAAAATCCCGTCTTGTTCCTGAAGTAACGCTGAATAAGAAAAAAATCTGGAAAATCGGTTGGAGAGAATGTTGTTCACAGGGATTCCGATCAGACGAGAGGATTAGCATCGGGAATGAGAACCGAGAATCCCTGTCGGTGGGATGTACGGAGGTTTGCGAAGCCTTATTAGCGATTTAGGGTGATTCCAGCCCCTTGTAGTATCGGCTGCAGGAAGGCCAAGCCCCGCTACGCCACGCCGGCGGGAATTAAAAATCGCTAAATTCGGTTACGCAGCCTTCGCTCTGGCTGTTTCGTTTCATCTTCGGTAGCTCCCCTGTGTTTCGGCCCGATCGCTCGGTGAATTTGATCGAATTAAAAGTTACCACTGGAAGGAGAAAGTACGAACGCGACGCCTCCACTGGAATTCGAAGTGTCGAGAACGAGGCGTTTAACGAGTTTCAGGTGTCTTTTGTTAAAGACGATTTGAATTATATTTAGTAGTCATTTAGGGCTAAAAATTTATTCTATCGAACGATTTACAGTTTGATGAAATTTTTGTGTATTTATTTTTTCAATAGGTCACTTTATTTGATTTTTATACGTTGGTAAAACGTGAAAACGAAATAATTAACGATGAAAGAAAATTCTCCTGTATTTTTCATACAAAATGTTCGACTTTTAACGACTAATATTTTACCAATTCCAAAACATGTTATTACAAAGTTAAATATTGAAAGATATTGTAAATATTATAAAGATATACGAGAGAGAAAATTCTCAGCTCTAAAATGATACTTCTACAATGATACACGTATAAAGATAAAAATATTTATTGGAAAGGAAGAAGATTTAGAAAGTTGATATAAAATCACGTTAGTGTCTAATTATTTTTAATCATGATATCTCATACGAGATAGACTACAACGAAACTTTGTCACAGCCCTTTGTTGTTTCTCAGTAATTTATAACGCCCAGCTCTTTTTAATTCTAATTTCGAACGAATGCCTGGCACATAATTGACTTGTACCACTACTTTTCGGCAAAAATACTTCTTATCCAGATTACCACAATCATATTTTTTACTTTAACGAAACCGATTCAATTTTGTCTGTTCTTGTTATTCAATAGCTTCTAACGACAAGCCATGTCTGACATATCACTTACTTATACTACCAGCGATAGCTATAAATTATTTTTTACCAAGATCATCGCAATTCTCTAAAAAGAAAGGATACAACGAAGGAAAGGAAACTAGTAGAAGATTATAGAAATAGCGAGGATTGCTTTAATAACTTTCAACTGCTAATCAATCTTGCAATCGCCTCCCCTCTCCAAGATATCAAAAAGTAATTCCAACCCTTGCTACGTAAATCAGTATATTCAAACAAATTAACGTTTAAAAAATGAGAAATATTTAAAAATTATTAACAAAAGTCACAGTAAAGAGTCGAATAGCTCTTCAATCAATTTCGCGACTCTCAATCCCCAAGTTATTAAAAAATAATTCCAATTCTCCCTAAAATAAACTCGTCCCGTTCTTTCGCCCGGAAAATTCTCTCGTAACAAACGTTCGCACATCGATGGTCGATCCAGGACCGGAAAAAATCCGTGTCGGTGTCGATTCGAGATTATTTTTTGTCGGTGAACCGTCGCGGTCGGTCGGCGGGGCAGGTTTCTAGTTAGTCGAATCGACGCGCGTCCCGTAGGGGATGAAACGATATTATTTGGCTGTCGCGTGACCGCCGCGGGCGCGCCTCCCGCCTCGGCCACGTTAATTCCATGCATTTAAATTGTCATTAGCCGGCTTGCAGCCTGGGACGATAGCGTTTATGCAACCGTGACGCCGCCCTGACCCTTCTTTCAAAATTCTTCAGAAACTTCAACGAAGATTCATCGGATAAGAGATGGACAATTCGTTTGCAGTTTGACTACGACACTTGCTGATGATATTTTCTAAACTTTCGTGACGAATGCTTTGCATGCTTTGATACTATTTCTTACTCTTAATATGGACGAAAGTTTGCAGTTATTATACGTGTGTTCTACAGAATAGTCTAAGAATTTGGAAAGACGTTAACTCAGAATTTTGCTACTTTAGGAGAATATTTTTGGCTACAGTTGAAAGATATTATTATTGATATTTGCAACATCGATTTCGAATTATATAATTGTGATAAAATTAAGTAGCAATTCTTCTTAATTTCCTACAGTGGTGTATTTTATTTGGTAAATCATTTTTGGAAAGACTGTGTGACGAGAGAAACATAAAAGGCGAAAGGTTAGAAATTTTAGAGATTAGGAATCGCGAGCGTTCGGTTTGCAAATTTTTGGAAGCGACAGTAAATAAATTCGCAATTACCATTTTTCCTTTGTCCTGTGCTACGCGGAGGGACGTTTGCAGGTACTGGATTTATGAGATTCTTACAAATATAGAACCATTTCCAAATCTCTTCAATTTTTCTCTTTATTCTAAAATTATCATTAAACGAACCACGGGGCCAAAAAATGTCCAAAAGCGAAGGGCACCTGAAAACATCCATATTTCCTTCAATCTTCTTTCCTATCATTCGTAATAATTCTCCAACTCATTCTTTCTCTCTGAACCGCATTTTTTCTGATCGATCTTTCTCAACCAAATTTCTTTTCGACGCTCCCGACCTTCCACGACCAGAAAGCTCGCAGGAATCGTCGCAAAGGCTCGTATAGAATCGCACGTAGAACCAAAACAGAGGAGACGCGGAGACACTGAACCACGGTCGCGTCACTGTAGTTGGAAATTTCGCGTGGCAGAATTATGGCCCTCCGAGGTGCCGCTCTCTAGAACCTGTCTCCACTCTCTCTCTCACTCTCTCTCTCTCTCTCTCTCTCCCTCTTCCTCTTTCCCGGGTCCACCGTTCCATTACGACAACGAAACAAAAAGAAATGGACACTCGCGTACACACGCTAACAAAGGCGCCGTAGGAAGCTTCGAAAAAAAGAAAGAAAGAAAAAAGAGGAAAAAAGGAAAGAGAGGCAAAATGGGAGAGAAAGAAGGGGAAAGGAGAATCGGAGGATCGGTTTTAAAGAAGAGGAAGAGAGTCGAAGCTCGTAACTTCTTTTCCCAAGCTCGTTTAAAAGTGATAAATGCGCAGCTGGGAATATGACTGAGAAAAATAACACGGAGGAGTGCGTGCTGAAAACGCGGGGGCGGAAAGTGGGTGTGAGAAGGATCGGAGTCGTCGATTGGGGCTCGAGGAATCGAAAAACTAATATCCGCCCCCGGAGGCCGTTTGTTTCGTATTGTTTCGGACGCTCGCCTCCCAGGCGGTTGTCTTCCAGTCGTGATTGAGTGTCGCCATTCTTCATGGGTTTCGCGCTCGAGCTTTCTATTCCTTTTTCTCCGTCGCATCGCGTAACGATGAGACCAGGCAAGGGTAAACATCGGGCAGGGCGCGAGAGGGCTCGGGAAAGAGTGCATCGACGATTCGTTTGGTTTTCGCTCGTCAGATATAGATGGTATAGGGAATGGTAGATGAGTAGAAAATGTACCTTAGATTTTGGAATCTGCAGAGTAGTTCAAACAGATTGAAGTTTAAACGTCTTTTTAGTGATTAGATACAAAGAAGTACAGGATTCTGTGCTCTAGAATGGAGATAAAAGAGTATATTTATTACTCTTTCGCAATGTCTGTCTTTGTAATTCAGGATCCAAATATTATTGACGTCCGAGGAAATATAATCTAGAGTGGCCAGGATTAAATAATTTGAAATGTACGAGGGTGAGCTGGGAAGTTTTGTCTCATAAATAAAATTTATAATAAGTATATGTATTATATTCTTATACTTTACATATATACGCTATATACTATACCTATAATAATTATACATAAATAAAACTTACAAATAAGAATTGAACAGGATCGATACAATACTACGAACTAGCCAATCAGAATATCCAGAACATCTTGAACCACTATTAACCACTCTATCAAAAATTTGCAGACATTCATCTTGCGCGCGATTCAACAAATCTGCAAGTGGCGAAGTTGAGACGTATCCTGATACATGCATCCAGTGCAAACGTTAGATTCGGGGTCGCGTAATTCATTCCGCGGAGGGTAGTGATGAACGACGGTTGTGGGACAGCCGAGAGGACGAGGTTTATCGGTAGAGAGCGGTGGTGGCAAGGGTGAATCAGCCCTTAATAAGCCAAAGTGCACGCGAGTTGCGAGCAAAAGAGAAGCTTCTTCTCTCCTGCTTCTTGGTCATACATGGGGAAAAAGAAGATCGTATGGGAAGCTGCTCGCCTGACAGATTTATGATCGAGGCAGCTATTGTTTCAGAGTTTATCTTTTTGATACCCGAAGGAATTATGGGCCCTTTGGTGAGTTTGTCTTGTGTGGAAGATTTTATTAGGATGATTTATTAGATTAATACTAGAACTAACAATATACTATATTTATTCCCAACTACGATACACTTTGTAGTTAAAAATTATTCCCAAACCGTTCTACATCAAAACTATTGAGATATGTATAATTTTATGTGCTGGACTGGGTTAGATGCGTAGTAGAAATACTTGTATGTGAGTATCAGCGTGTGGAAGTACGTGTGTGCGTGGCATCTCGAAAACAGATGAATATAAACAGTACAGTGGGTTAACAGTCGGACATGGAAGAAAGTGCTGAGACACGTGCAAGTGTGTATCGATCAATATCTTAGAAATAGTCCATCGAATAAATATATAATTATTCTAATATTAATTACAAGTGTAAATTTAGTGTTCCTATACCATTATTTCGGCTATCAAGATCCACAATTCTCAACAAAAACCACTAAAAAAAAAAGCCATCACTAAACCATGAAACACGTTCTATTTAACTTACCTAACTCTGGACTTGTTTATTTCTCGCAGAAACAATTCATCGCTCAGTCAATCGACAAAATACTCCACCCTTGCAACAATTAAAAAGCTCCGCCAGAAATGATCGGGAAGACACTCGAGCGAAAGTTTAACTGATGAGCAAACGTTAGAATCATCGATAGACAGGTGTACACAGGCGATCTGACGAGAATCGAGATAGAAGTTGGCTATTTCTCTGATGAAGCGTTACGCTTAATCCGAGATTAAAAGCAGACCGTGATGCGCAGTAAAGTTTAATGCTAACGTCGGCCAGATCCTGGACTCTGGTAGTCTTGAAATCAAGGGATCAGCCTGTTTGTCGGGGACGGTCACTTATTAATGCGGGCGCAGGGCCAAAGTAATTCCCCGGCCAGGGTGTAGCTTACCGAGGACTTAGCCAATATTTCAATCCTCTCGGTAATACCTATCATATACTAAGAAACCTGTCTGCTGAACCTGCAGGAAGACGCGACCAAACTTCGCTCTCCAAACGGGATCCTTGGTTTTCCAATGTCTTTCGAATCGATCTGTTGGATTTGATATCGGTAAGCTTTATATCATAGCAATTGGAAGCATAAATAAGCGTTTTAGCATCGCGATTAGTAGGATCATTGTGCGAGTATTCATATGCAACGTTTGAAGATACAAAAATGCACAGAGTGCACGTAATATATGGAAAAACGTATAAGAACGTACACGAAGTAGAATATTGCAAATTTTATCTTTCGATTAATTATTCAATTGTAGACAAATCTCTATGTACTCAATTATATAGCTAACGTAAGTTTGGCAGACATTTTCCACCTAAATTCTGTTTTTTTATTTATGCTCATAAAAACAAGAATTTGCATAAATATTCACGGTGATTAGATTATGATAGAAAATACACGACCGCGAAATCCAAAATCATCCCTCTGATTACAATTATTATCTCTCAACGTGCGTAAGCATCGATTGACTTGTCACACCGTCACACCATTAAAGATCTAATCTTCTCTACCTGCCCCACCTCCGCGCCCCCCCCCCCTAAAAAGAAGAACAAGAAAAAGAAAGAAAGAAGGGAAGAGCAAGTTTACCATGAAGGCGATTCCTCGAAGATCTCCCTCGGCTAACATAATCGGCGATAATAGTCGGTCCGCTTCTAAAAACGGGAAAACTTTCCTACGCCATCATCCCCCGTCGGTTTCCAAGACGTCGGCCGGCTTCCCCCCGGGCGGAGAAGTTGGTTTACCACCCCCGGGGGTGGTTAGCGGGTCTAGTTAAGGGGCGTCTTAATTACCCACCGTAATGAACACCTTGTCGTAAAAACTTGCGCCGGTTTAATTATTTCAGAGCAGCCGCCTAGCTGGCTTGCCTTCCTGCCTGACTGCTTGCCCGATCTCCTTCCTCGTTTACCCTCGTTTTCGGTTAAACCCGCCCCCCATAACAGGCTAAACGGAACTGACAACGCCAGTCGAACGTTTCTTTCCCAATTACCAGGGGACGGCTTGCTACAGCCCCCTACTATTTTGCTGATTTTTAGAAAGAGAGAAGTCTAGCGTGGAAATATTCGAATAGGGAGATTATTCTTGGACTGTTAATGTCCTGAGTTTGAATTATTAGTAGATTGAGAGCTAATACGAATAACGAGGATGTAATTACACTTCATTTTGCGTTTAGTAATTTTTTAATGAAAAGAATATATTGAAGATAAACCGCCTTCTCCTACAGTTTGGACCATCTTTGAAAATGTTTGTAGAAAATATTTAGGAGATTGGATTGTCAGTGTCTTAAGTTTTAAGTATTAGCGAAGTGGAAGTTAATTAGTGTTATCTTACTTTTGATTTATAAATTACTTGAAGAAGTGATTACGCTAAAACTTAAAAATTAATATCTTCTTTGGTGTCTTTCTATAAAATTGGGAATGGAATCGAAAGAATGTAGGTGGAATTAATTATGGAACACGTTGTTTGGATAATCAATAAGATAAATAAATTTATATTCATGTTAAATGAAAAGCTAGAGTTTCTTAATAATAAAAGGTTAACAATTTCCTTTAATTTCCGTTATTAATTCTCAATTTTTCTTATGCAAAGGTTCGCTTGCCAAGTTTTCCACTAATTGGTATTTCGATAATGAATCGTTCTCGTAATCGATGTTCTGATAATCAAGATCCTGCTCCGCCTAACCCTTAACCCACGCAAATTTAGAGCGTCTTGCTCTGGACGCCAAGATTTTATTTTAAAGAAAACATGGAATTTCATAAAATGTATATATTATTATATAAATATATATAATTACGAGATATCTCGTAGTTGGCAGTGAATGTGTTAACCATTCTGATCACATCTTCTACGTGTTCCACTTTTTCCACTTCCAATTCTATCTCCCTCCAACATAAAAGAGAAAAGGAAAGAAACTCATAATACTTCCCCTAGAAATTTCTGTTATCCACAAGAAAAAGAACTATAAGAGAAGAACAAGAAGAAAAAATCAGTGGAACCAACGGGAATCGAGCGGCAAGCTAACGTTTCGAATCTCCTGCACCTTGTTTCCTGCTTACGTGAAAGTCATCGAGCTCTGGTGCAGGCGAGGAGAACGCAATAAAGGCGCGTGCCCATCTACGACGCGGCGTCGAATCCAATTACACCCCCGCTGGATGGCAATACTTTTTAAGGGTGCGTCTGCAACGGGAGAACACGAAAAGGGCCCCGGGTACAGCCAGCTATTGCGGCGCACGGTTTGTCGTCTCTCGCTTCTATAAATTCGCGGGAATTAAACGAAAGAATGCGGTCTGCCTCGACGTACGAGCACACCCCCGTCCCACCGACGTTTAAACCCCCAACCCCTTAACCCTATCCTATCTTTCTCTATCTCGTTCACCGTTTCACGGTTACATTTTTCTCCCCCTTTCACCGCCCCTTTCCGCTTCGCGAAACCAAGCGGCTCATTTTTGGGGGCTCGTTGGATTTTTAATTAAGGCCGCGGCGGTGACTCCCACGCCAAGAATGCACGGTATCGTGCGAGGTATTTTTGGCCGAAAAACCACCCCCCTTCCCTATTCCTACCTCCCTTTTCTCTGGTACGTCCGTGTTCGTTGGTCGAGGAGGAGAGAAGCCGTTAGGCCAACGTTATTTAATAACCACCCGTTCGATCGTTTCCGTAAGAGTCTTCTTTGCTTTCTTTTAACTGTTACCGGGGGAGAATGATGGCTTCTGATGGTCAAATGGGGTGTCGAATGGTTTGGCAAGTTATTTCGAGAGGTTTCGTAAGAGTGGTTGTAGAGATTGGGGAATATCAGAATTGTCGGGGGATGTGGTTGAGAATAAAACGTTGAGACGATGTTGACTGTCAGTGGCCGACAACGCGTATTTTCAAATGATTAACTTCAAATTTAATCACTAATAAATCTAGATTGACATACTTCTACGAATTCCGACACAAATGAATATACCTTACACGTTCTTCATCCTTCGAAGGATCGAACGAAATCGATTCACAGTACACGTTAATATTGCACAATTTATAATTTATAATTGCCAATGTACAGTGGCTACGTTATTGTATTCATCATGGCATTTACATATTAATTGATTAGATCCAAGCATATTTATTAAGTACTTCTATAGGATTATAAAAATTGGAATAGCACAAAAACTTGAAATATAAAACCTGATGAAAAATGTTTCATTGGAAGATAAAGGTACGGACAGATACTTTTCATATCCATTGCATAAACACCTTCGTCGAAAGCAATCTAATCTATCCTCGAACAAAACGAAGTTTCGAGAAGAAACATTTGAATTTGGATAAAACGAAGCCTGAGTGGGCCAGAGAAAGATAAAGGAAAAATGACAGATTAAGTACAATAGATAAAGAGAAATATACATGGCATAAAAGATTCTCGTTGGTGGCGTTGACTCGTAGAAAGACACGTGATTCTTAGAGTTCCAAGAAGCCTCTTGCGCGACCCAACCCCTACAGGAAACGCGGCCAAGAAGAATGCAAATTCCGACGACGGTAAACCTCGCAGGTCAGGAAGTAACGCGACGAATAAATCATCCAGGACACTCTAGCATCCCTAAGAGGGAACCAGGTCCTCCGACACCCCCGTGTTTATGTGCCAGAATCGACATATTTCAGATGCGACTTTAAATATTAAAGCGCAGGGGCCGCGAATATGCTTCTGCTCCTACTCCCGTCTTCTTCTTATATACGTTGGGATTCTTCTGGGGAAAGAGTCGCGCAATTTCTCCGAAATTATCCTTCGTGTTTCGTCTACGACGAGCCGCTGCTCTGTCAACTGTGTAAAATGTAAGGAAACATCCGAGTAATCTTTACTTTTCGAAATAAGGATTTTAAAAATAATTCTTAGGGAAAATCTCTCTTTTAAATAGAGCGTGTGAAAGTTGTAGCGAAAGAAGGGAAAAAGTTGATAGAAAAATAGCTTGTGCAATGTATGAAACGGTGATCCTGATGATGCAGAAATGATTGCACAATTTACAATAATTGCAGAGATACTAGAGAAAGGCAATAACGAGGAAACAACGAAGCATGAAATACACGTGGAAGACAGAAAATTAGAATACGCTAACCCCAATATCACCCTTGGCTGTTAACCTCTTGATAAGTTAAAAACCAAAAGACTTAAACATTCTCAAACTAATCAAATTCCCAAGGAAACATCAATCTGCCAATTTCGTTATTAACCCCTTAATAAAATAAAAGCCAAAAGTTTCTCGCATCTCCCTTTGGGCAATCAAATTCCCAAAGAAACATCAATCTAGTGATTTCGAGATTGTCCAAAATTCATCACGGAATCTATCAGAACCTCTTCTTCGGTTAATTAATCTCTGTTCTCGTCGCGTAACCTGGATCGATCCGGAAACGCAGCGAACGAAGCCGCCACTCTCTCGTTCTCTAATAAAGACAGAACAAGGAACTACCGAAACTTCTCCTCCGACGAATACACGCACCAATATACGCACGCACACGTTCAGCGTTCTCTGTGTCTCTAATTAGAAAAGCTAGGGTTCGAGAGCAACGTCAAACAAAAGCTGGAAATTTCTCGGCAGGAGAAAAAATAGAGAAGGAATATAGCTTCTTGGAGAATTAGGCCGTAAATCCACTCGGTAATGTACACACATGAGAGCGAGGGGTGGCTGAGAGCCACCCTCGCCGCGGCATCGACCCTCTTAAACGCGAATTTGATATTCGTAAATCTGCCGGCCGGTTTCCA
This sequence comes from Bombus affinis, assembly GCF_024516045.1. NCBI lineage: Eukaryota > Metazoa > Arthropoda > Insecta > Hymenoptera > Apidae > Bombus > Bombus affinis. Next base: position 7,345,135 of record NC_066356.1, on the reverse strand, counting down.
TAAATCAAAACCACCCTCTCGCTGCGCGGCTATGGACTATGGATGAAAGCAAGGCCGTGAAACGGCGGAGAGAGGACGAACGAGGGGGTGCAGTCAACCCCCGGTTGAGCGGCAGACTCGAGAACATCCGGTCGACATCTTCTTTCTTAAAAATTGATTCCACGCTGCCGCTTTGATCCTCTTTGGGACACGCAGCCACTTCGTGCCGCGCACGAGTGTTTCTCACCCTCTGCTAGAGAGAATATAGCTGTCGTTGTTGCTGTTGTTTGCATGTCGATCAGTTTACCGTGGTTAGATTGCTTCGATTTAAAGAAATGGCCAGTTTGCAGGAATTTGAACGTCGGTGGTGGAAGTTATTTCATTCGGATATTTAAGATTGATTTCTGTGCAAAACATCTAGTTAGAAATCAATCCTTGAGGTAGAATATAATTGTCATTGTTGCTCATGTATGGACGTCGATAAGTTTATTGTGGTTTGATTGCTTCGTTTTATAGAAATTGAAGGAATTTGGATACCGATGGTAGAAGTTAATTTATATCTATATTCGAGATCAACGTCCGAGTAAAAGATAAATAGAATTGGCATTAGAGCGACTGAATTATTGGCTATGTAAATTACACATCTAACGTATATTGAAACTAATGCAAGGATTTAGATGAATAAATTTATGAAGTAGTATTTTATTTTTACTGCATATTTAAGATCAACTTGACAGAAATATGAAGAAAAAGATATTTGAATATTTCTAGTATTGTCTTTTTATTTCAAATAAATCTTGATTTCTTATTATTGTTGTATATTTAAAAAAATTATATAATGAAGATATGCTTGAAAGAAGCTGCATGGTTTTTTATATCAGCCAAATTTTTATCTCTCGATTTCATTTTATATCAAACAAATTTCGAAACTTCTCGTACGAAAATACAACGATTCCGTGAGAGTAATCGCACCCATAAGAGTAACAAATTCGCAGGAAACATAATCAACATACACACGTCCCGTCGCTTTGGGGGTGGAGATACCCGTATTTCTCCGGGCAGACCGTCCAAGATAATTTTCGCTCTCCTCAGATGTTCACTTCAATCTTTCGGCGAATATTTGAAGAGGCCAGATCAAAGCTTGTCTGGTCAATTTCATCAACATTTGAATACGACCTCTTTCCGCTTCCTCTTGCTTCCTCTTGCATTCGCGTTTCTTCCTTTCTATCTTTTGCTCCCTGGTAAGGGAGGCAACGAAACAAGCCCCAGCCCTTTGCGTCTCTTTGCACGGGCTGCGAAAAGAGCCGAGAAACGAGGAACGAGAGAAAACGAGCCCAGCCAAGGCCAACAGACAGGCGAAAGAAGAGCAACATATATATATTTCTCTATCTATCTATATCTATATATATATATATATATATATACATATATATGTAGAAGAAGGATGAGAAGTTTTGAAAAGTGTTGAGTAAAATGAGAAGCGTTAGACGAACGCGCCTCGATAACGTGGAATTCGAACGTTCCCGAAAGACATCACCCGACTGATGCAATGCTCTTTTCGCCAGGCTTTCGCGGACTTTCAAACGGAGGATTCTCGTTGAACGAATTCTATTTTACGTATTGACGATCCTCTTCGCCCCGATTTTAGCAAGAGGAACGTCTTTCGTTTCGTTTCTTAGCCTTCTCCGATACGATTAGCGAATTGATTCGACACTATGGATTATTAATTTTTTATTGGTAAGTTGTTTTTCTTCTTTCTTTGGAAATTTATTTGTTTGGGGTGTACGATTTGTCGCGTGAAGAACATAGCGTTGATATAACAGATTAATAGAATTAAAGAAGATACATGGAATTTTGTATATTCGTTTTGCAATGTATATTTAAAGCACACTTCCAATTCTTACAGAGGTAAGATTTTAAAAATAGGCAATTTTTGGAAATGTAAAAATATGGAGTGTAAGCTTCGTTGATTAATGTAACGTTGGTACGATAAATCAGTAGAACTGAGATGCATGTATTTTACATAGTTCTTTTAAAATGGGACGAAAATTTTTTTATTATACCATTACCGAATATTTCATGATTTTTCTGCGTCTACTGAACAATTAAAAAAAGACCTGAAATAGTGCAAACGCACGAAGATTAGGGTTACAGGATAGTCGTGGATGTAAATTACAACGCGTCTCGAAATACCTCCGAGATGAGCGGAAGAAAGAGGGTTAGCTAGGCGCGGCGCGATCAAAGCGTAATTTTAATTAGGCAGATTATACGGAAAGATAAAAATTATTAAAATTATTGCCTTAATGAAAGGGAACCTTCGGCTGGTTTACGGAGGGACGCGTAATTAAACGTCGGGGGTAGCTTCCCCCCTGGGCGAGGGTTGCTTTCGCTGCCAGCAGCACCACCAGCCGACTAATATAGCACGACCGCCGGTTAAAAAGCTTCGATATTTATGCGCGAACTACTGTTTTGATTCCTCTATTCATTCGATTGATCTTTTCCCATGCTCATTTGTTCATACGAATAATGATTTCATTATGTGAGGATTACGTAAAGATGACTTCCGCATACCGCTCTTTTACGAATAAAAATTCTAAATCATGAAAATATTGTTATATATTTGGAATTTATCAATACTAATTACGAGATCAAATATAAAAACATATTCATATAACGTGTCAAATTATAATGTGAATTTATACGGTACGTAATACAAACAGTTATTCCTAGAATGTTACAGATGAATTTTGTGCATTGTACGTTGACTAATAAAAGTTCTAGACCGTGAATATAATCTCGTATTTTTGTAATTAATTATTCCAATTGTTCTAATTAATTATGTACCGAGGCGACGGTAATTATTAAACACGCAAAAGTTCAATTTTTCAAGTCAGGGTAAATGGAATGAATTCTAACATTAAAAAGCATAAAACACGTAAGACCATTTCCTATCCCATTCTATATCTCGCAATCCCTCTAACATCCTTCACAGATTCTCAACACTTATTCACGAAGGCTATTAATACGTTGGCTACGGTGGACATCAGTGACCCACATATTACTAACCTTTTAAAATAATTAGAATGACACAAATTTCACGAACCAAAAATGAAAAAGAAATGTCAAAGAAAAATATATTTTTGTAAAATTAACACTAACCATACCAGGCTCGGTCAGATGACCAACTTCGAAATTTAATTCAAAATTGTCCATTCATTGTTATTTCTTTCCATCTAACCTTATATAAATCCTTCCATTGTCTGATTAATCGATCTCTCAATTTTTGCTAATATAAGAATTTACATAAAGTTATATGTACAATGGATGTACAATTTTAAATTAAATTTTCAAACCGGCCATTTGATCGGGTCTGGCAAACTTAGCGTTAAATATTTCGGTGCAGCAAACTATATTTCAATCCATTACGATTCCCAGAGGAAAACGTATAAAATTCGTGCCTGCCAGCCACCATACCAACAAACAACATCTTGTCCCGTTCAAGTAACACCCTGATCAAAGTTCTACAGGGATACGAATCAACGTGAAGCGAATTGACATCTTCGTCGACTTCTTGGTCTCGGATACCGCGGTCGAGGGGAGCCAATGGAAGGTCGATAAGAGAGCCGCCCTCTGCTGATGGCAGATCAGCCCTCAAACCGCAAGGTGCCACCACACCCCCAAAAACCAGCCCCGGCACCCCCGCGGCCAATGATCGGGCCTAGCCACCCCCAGGACCACAAACCAACCGCAAGACGATGCGCAGAACCGCCTCGTTCACGCACGTACCGCGCATTCCAACCGCAAAACAAAATGGTGCCTCGAAGGGTGTTAAGATTTTCCAGACGCGACCAACCTCGGCGAACCGAGATCCCATCCTTGGTTCTCCTTTGGGGATGAGAGTTTCACCTGGGAATGTCGTGAAACCGTGCGAGTAGTTCCAGGAATTCTCCTCCAGGAATAGGGTGTTGAGAGTCTCGGATGAAGGGGTAGCACCGTGCTGCGAGATAGCAAAGAAAAAGAAAGCTTGCTCGCCCGATAGAAACGTAGAAGTTTGAAAAGTTACTGGATGATGGTCGAGGATCGTCGATGTTAAGGACGAAGTCTGGGGAAGGTCGTAGATATTGCGATATTGTGAAGGGATTAAGCAGATTTTTGGGAGGATAATGCAAATGGCATTTTTTTAAAATGTCATTTAAGGTATGTAAGAGGTAAAAGTAGGGATTAGGGGTGGTTTTGTAAAAATGAAAGTTTGGCGAAGATAGATATTTGGCGATAGATTATCTGCAGAACAAATTTGCTTTAGCAAAGTTCTTACGTTGATTAAAAATGTATTAGCGGACGTGTGATATCTACATGCGAGAGGTAAGTAGAAAAGGTAAATACGTAGTCGGACAAAGAGGTTCCTTAGAGGGTTCTGTTAACTCTTCTGTATCTTGAATTTTCTAAAGTTTCCAATATTCACGATAATTCACGTTAAGTTTATAAAATTTGACAGAGCTCGTTCGTAAAATTAAAAGCTCCAAAATTAGGCAATTTAAACTCAATTTATTACAACCTAACGTTATCACTAATACAAAAAATACACCGTAACACCAAACTCGTACAGACTTGCAACGCCAAATCCACCTTTTATCAACCAGAAAACCAGAAAATTCCCATGCATAAAAAAACCAAAATCTGGAAGATGTATGCAGAAAGATTGTAAAATACAAAACGAAATTAAAACCCAAACTTTCTCTGATAATATAGAATGCAACCAAAAATCGCCCGAAGGAGCGATTCGTTTCAATCCAACGAAATCGATATAACTAACGAAAAAAATTAAAAACAAGCAGCCGAAAAATATCCTCTAACCCAAAACGACCCCGAAGCCATCCGTCTACATCTGCAACCTAAAATCCCACCTTTATCACCCAGCAGACTATAAAATTCCCGGTTACATACAACAGTAGTACCGGTGAGACACGTCGAAAGTGGTACGGAAGGGATAGAAAGAGGAAACGAGGAGAGCGAGGAGGCGTCGTCGGTTCTCGGATCGACTAGAATTTTTCTGGGTGAGTTCTCATGAGTCTTGGCACCTCGAAGAGGTGGGTGAGCAAGAGAGAGAAAGAGAGAGAGAGAGAGAGAGAGTGAGAGAGAGAGAGAGGTGGTGGGTAGCAAGGCTGGGGTTCTGAGGTACCCCAGCGTGGCCGTTGCGGCAGCGGCTGGGGGATCCCGCGCACCCGCGGTGAGAGAACAGCCGAAAGGGGTGGCGGATGGGCTGGATGGCGAACCATGGGGGATGAGGGCCTCCAAGGAACCGGTGGGAGGAGGGATTTTGAAAGAGGGTCGCTGTGCTCTCGTCGACGGCTCCGAGAGAGCGAGCTGGAGACGACGAAGCCTCGCACGGCGGAGAAGAGCGGAGAGAGCATCGTGGAGGAGCTAGGGGCGCTAGGGGTGAACGGGGGTGGGTGAAAGTGAGGAGAAACCAGGCGGCGGATCAAGCAGCGGGGTGGGTTGCCTAGCTACCGGCGAGACCCGGCCAAGATACTCGCCGAGATCTCTCTCTGTACTGTTTTAGGTCCGTTCCGCCGCGTATTCCGTCCGTTGTCGTCTCTCTCTCTCTCTCTCTCTCTCTTTCTCTTTCTCTGTCTCTCCCTAACCCGTGTTCTTCGTCAACTTTCACTCGGCCACGATGGCGGAACCGACCGAATATTCGATATCTATTCTGTTTCTTTTATTTTATTTGGCTTCGATGTCGTTCTTTTTTCTTTAGAACGAAGGAGGGGATGTTTGTGACTGGTGGAGACTGCACGGTGGCGATGGAGGAATTAATAGGATTTGTAAGGGTTAATGCATGGGAAGGGTAAAGAGGCGACTGAACATTGGATGACGTTTAAGGGAAAATATCGCGTCTATCGTTCGTTATTACGTACAGAGGATTTTAAAGTATATTTGTGCGATGTAAGATAATAATTTTGAAGTATATTTGTGAGATTTAAGATAACAAGTCCTTACGTATTTCTATCGTCTTTCCGAAACAATTAATGAACTTCGTAAAGCTTAATGGATGAAAAGGGTAAAGAGCTGATTGAACATTGTGGATGTCGTTTAAGAGAAAATGCAGCGTCCATCGTTTGTCATTAGGGAAGTAAGATTTTTGAAGCCGTTTGTAACACGAAGAATTTCAAATTTTATTCGCCGGATTTAAAATGTCGAATTTTTTGTTAGATATATCTGTAACCCTTCCAAAAAAATTAAATTACAGGCTTCCGTAGAATTTTTTAGAATATTTCGGCTCATAGAACTTCGTTTATTTGACATGATAAGTCCCAGATATGTGATCATACTTGCGAAAAATGTAATGCGATTTGTAAGGGTTAGTACATGAGGTAACGACAGGTCCAAGCTGACGAGGGAAATTAATTTCTTTGCAGAGGAAGCAGGAAGTCTTTATACGGGCAAGAAGTCGCCGGTGTATTTGCATAGGCAATGGGAGATAAAAAATTGAACATCAATTCGAGAAGAGGGCGAAGAAATCACGACGGATGGGAGGAAAATAATTGGGAGCACTTTTGAAGCCGGTCAGGAGGGGAGCTCTTGAGTGTCTGGCCCTTCGCGAGATCTCGGGTACTTTACCTGCTCGTTTCGAATGCAAATTTCACGGGAAAATGCTGCTCTTATATTTCTTAACAACGGATCTTTCTTCCCTCGCACAATACTCCGATATCGATACATGCTAGCTTATAATTAGAATTATAGAAATAGCTCAGAATTTATCTTCAACTTCATCAAAACTAAATATTGTAACCAGTTAATTATTTTCAGAGAGAAAGTTAATAAATATTGAAAATTTGTGCTACACATTTAAGAAGCTGGATGAAGCCCTTCGATGACGTCATTATTTTTATCGTTTTTTTTTCAATTTTTTTATAAAGATTTATTACTGAAAAAAATAAAAGAGTTCAATTAAGAGAAATACTTTCTTGGTTCTTTTTCAAAACGCGATACCAGTGTCGCCCTCAAGCGAGTAAGATCGTAAAGACATTTAAGAAGACTCACCCTCTTTCTTCTGGCCACCCTTAAGAAAGTAGTCTCCACCCTCGTGGTAAGGCAGCTCGCGAAGGAGTCGGTAAAGAACAGCTTTGAACGACGCAAGAAGCACCTGAAAACGAATTTCTCTCGTTAGTAAAAACGTCTTTACACTTTCGTTTCAATTTTTCTACTAACACTACAAAAACTCTTTATTTAGTTTTAAGAAATACGAAACGGAACAATAAACATCTTAAAAGTGCGTTTTATCCATCACGGTATTAATTAAAAAGTGATCAATGGAAAAAAGAGGCAAGGATAACTAGAAATTCTCGGAACAATATCCAAAGGAAGATGTAAAAATTCTATATTTCAAATGGATTAGGACGAACCAAAGAAACTCGAAAGAATTGAAGAGCGCGAGTCGGTAAGAAAGGAAAAGAATAAGGCGACTTTCTTAAAGAAGTGGCGCCTCCTTTTAAGAAACCTGTAGTACCCTGTCGCACCACTAAGAAGGATGGCGCGCTGTCCGAAGAAAACTCTTTTTCCTTTCTCACTAACCACCCTTTAACTCGCAAAAAATTTCTATCAAAAAAAAAAAAAAAAAAAAGAAGAAAAACACCAACCCAAAAAAGAAGAAATAGAACCGAACCAACATACTATAACATATAACGCTACGATAATCCAATACGTATCTATTCTGAAAATAAAATTACAGCGATTTAAAATACAACGTTGAGGCAAGCATTTTCCCTCAGGAGCAGCTCCCATTTTTTTGTTCTCGGTTCACCCTCTTTCACAGGCAACTGGCAGGGGATAGAGGGGGTGGGCCGACAGTACGAAGAACAAAAGATGAGTTCACGGTCGGTTAATTTAATCTAAGCAAACATCATATAGATGGTACGTGAATGTGTTTCGCAGGCAGCGAGCGAAGGAGGGTGGAACTCGCCGGAGGAAGACAGAGGGTGAACAGGGGGCGGACGAAGCCAGACTCTCTGAATCTAGATACATACGTAAGTACAAGAGTATTCAAGACGGCGCTGAGGAACGATGTTTAGCATGTAGATGAAGATCTCGGTAATCAAGGGTTGCAGCCCCGCGGGCGCACTTCGTCAAGTCTTACTTATTTCTGGCCGATTCGCGATCCGTCAGCTCGTCCCACCCCCTTCTGCCAACTCTTTGAGATATGTACGCGTTCGTGAGATTAAGTTTTCGAGCCACGTTCTACTAAAATTGATTATGTATAGCGAAGAGTGCACAATTTGGGGGATGTTTAACATTCGATCTACGAAACCAGTCAAAACGACTACTCTCAGGCTTTTTATTTTTGCAGTTATCACAAACGTGCAGGTGATTTTTACGATGATATCATGGTGCTTACTTCCATTGTGACGGGAATATCATTACATATATTCAGAAACATTCATCGTATTGCTTTGCTTCCAATGATATGTATATAGGTTGTATAATAAAAAAAATCGTTGCTCTTGTGCTTCTGCCAATCCTTTGAAATAGATACGTGTTCGTGAAGAATATTTTTAGGGGACTGTTTCGATAAAATTGAAAATGTTTAATCGTTAATTTAAACGACTGTGTTATAAGGAAAGCTTTGAAGTTTGAATTCAATGATTTTATCGAGGCATTATTATTAATGAAAAGAAATTTTCCAACAAAATTTCCGATTATTTTTATTTTCTATTTGTTCAAATAAGAAGCATGTTAGAAATCTAATATCAGATAAATAAGTATTTCCACGGTTTATACTTTTAAAACGTTATTCATTTCGGACGACTTACTTTCCATCGAAAAAAGAGCATGATCATCCTCTGTGTGTAAATGTAAATTTAAAAAAACTTACGTCCAACAACGTGATATCATCGTTTTGCTATACTCCTCGATCTACGAAATCAATCCATTGCTTCTGAGCTGTTCGTTTGTCTAATACAAAACCTGTCGAATCAAATTCTCACCAGACGCACAAAACTAGAAATAATAAAAACAAAAGGAAATGTAGTAAAAGGGGCTGGTAGAAAATTCAAAGCGGTCCATTATCGAGTTACCGTTACTTGACCTCGCGATTTATCCAACGAGGAATAGAAGCAGAAAGAGGGAACGAGCGGTGGTGGTAACGAAGCCGGGACACCCCTTCTCGCGAATATCTCGGACCAAAGCCGTATCTCGTTCGAAATGATCGGGTCTCGTTGTCCGAAAATTCACCCCGTAATCGACGGACAAAAAGTAATTTCCCATCGAGACCGGGACAAAGGGTGATTTTGCATGGGGGGTTTCGGCTGGCGATAGCCACGGGGGTGGCAGTGACCGGTGCGTGTAACGACCACCCCCTTCCTCTGCAACCACCCCCAACCCCTTCGTTTCCCGCTTGCCAAGCCGAACGAACGCTTACGGTGAACGCCACGTGCACTCTATGCGTAGGAAAGGTGAGACAGAGAGGAACATGGACGAAAGGAGGATAAGAGTAATGCTTGCACTATGTACGAGTACACTGCGTTCGATCCACATTGTATGTGGGGCTCTGGGGCATTTTTCGTTCGTGTTTTTTCCCCTTCTGCGGTGGATATTATAGATGGTTGCTGATTGGAAGCTGTTTCGTGATGTGATGGAAAAATTTTGAGGAGGAGATTGTAATTTCTGAACAACTTTTCACATTATCATATATGATCCATGCAAGATATTGACCCCACGAGCGAGAGGTTAATTAAATGGTTCTAGCGGAGGGGAGGATTTATTAGAATCTGTTGGTTTTTAGAAGAGTGATATGGAATTTTGTGGAAAAAATTATAATTTCCGAACAAGTATTTCCTGTTATACACGATTCATACAGGACGCTGTTAATGAATTTTGGCGGGGAGAGATGAAGGTTTACCAAAAGTTGCATTTTATGAAGTTGGATAGAGATATTCTTATAAATCTCTAGAAATTCATATATACGTAGAACTTCGGGGAAATAATACTTCTAAATAACGTTGAGAGTCTTCATGGATATTTATCTTGCAACACTTTAACGAACGAAAAGCGAATTAAACGAGCGTTTCATATTATCATGCACGATCCATACAAGATACTGATCCCAACGTCAAGGTATTAATAAACGATCGACAGCAAAAAGGGAATCCTCCAGTCGAGGATTTACAGTCTCCTTCCTCGACAAGAAAACAAAATCTCACATCCCAATATCGAGAACAGGAAACAGCCCTTCTCCAACCCCCTTTCGAAACAATAACCCCATCCAAAGATATACGTTGCTCCGATCGAACGTTTCTTTGTTCCATATATCGATTTACGACACCACGCGCGTTCTCCAAGAAGACAGAGAGGGTCCAAGAAAAATCACGGGTCACGGTGCGATGACACGCGTGAATTTACCGGGAATTGGTAATGCGGCTCGGCTGCAGCGCGATAAATCGGCATGGCCAACTGGTCGAGCCAACGAGCCGTGTCTCTCGCGCGACCAATCCTCTCTCTCTGTTTCTCTTTTTGCAAATGAAAGAGAAAGATAGGAGGATAGTGTAGAGTACAGAACAGTGGTTCTTAACACGTTGACTGCCACGCGAATTTTCCATATTTTTTGTCGTGAGAGCCGCAATAAATTGAAATACGCTACGCCAGAACATTGAATTTTTGCAAAATATTATATCGTATATGCGCACCTTTTCCTGACAATGTTATCTATATCATTCAGATTTGCGAAAATTTGTTAACAAATTGAAAATTTGTCAATTAACGTAACATCTATCCTATTTCGATCAATCTAAAAAATTTAGTAACGTGTGTCATCGATGACTGCCGTGGCGGTCAATGCGTTAATTTTTTCGTAGTCGCGGAACAGTTAAAAATTATAAGGAAAATTTTAACTGCGCCAAAACCATCCAAGTCGTAAATAGACCGCAGATGCCTATGCAATTTTATATTTTTATGAACGAGACTAAAGAGATAGAAGTTCGACAGAAATTTCTTTCATCCGCTAAATATCATAATAAATACTCCGCGCTGTATATTTTACGCATTTTTATTATATACACGTACTGCGTACATTTAGATCTCTGCAACTCGCAATTTCCCGAAAATGCATAAACACTCGCGTAGTTGTAAAAACTAACGATACGAATATGCATAAACGTACTTGTTAAAACGTATAGATTATAAATTACGTAAAAGCGAAGAGAGGAAGTAAAAAAGGATATTATGTTCGTAGAGACTGTAAACTAGAACGATTCTTTTAGAGGAATACTTCGTTTCGCGGTACACTTGTAACAAGTTTCTAAGGGACGCTATGTATTCTATGCAACACCGGTTAAGAACCACTGCAGCACTGGTATAGCAAGAAGAATGGATAGCGAGAGGGAAAAAGAGAGGAGAAGAGAAGGATGAAAAACGAGAGGATGAAGAGGGCTGTTGTAGACTATCCTCGACGTTCACCACACGCTATTCTTCATACTCCATTATCCGTGGTCCGCTCTACGCTGCTCCATTATGCCGGCACCGCGTATAAACGACGAGTTGTGCGACGACCAGCCACCCTACTGTCTGTCCAGGGGCTACCTTCGCGAAACACCGATAAACACCGCTCTTCTGTGGCTGGTTTGCGCGCGACACGCGGCAAAATCGCGCCCTTTTTAGCGGAATAAATTAGAGAGCGTTTCAAGGGGCGGGTAGGAGATGGGAAGATGACGGGAAAGGCGCGAAAGGTACTTTACTTGCTACTAACCTTTCGTATACTACTTTCAAACTTTCCACTGGTTAATTTTCGATGGTATACTTTTACATAGTGTAATAGCATCGTATAATGAGTTACTAGGTTTCATAGTAATGGATTATTAGGTTAATTATTATCAACACTGTGAAAGGTGTATTACAGTGTGAAGATGAGAAGATAGAGGGATGATATGGGCGTTAGAGGAGGTGATACCCTGATCGCTTCGAATAACTCTATTTCTGATACTTCCACTGTCTCCACTGGTTAGTTTTTGGCAGAAAAGTTTGCTTTTATGCAGGAATCACGTCGTTACGCCGCTTTATATTGTTATGTGCATAACAATGTAAATGTGCATAATGTTGTTATTTAACAGCATGATACTTTATCTAACGTAATATATGCATCGTGTATTCGAGTATACGAAGTATCAGCGTGAGCTACTCTTGTTTCACAAACGCATCAGTTTTAATTATTCGTACATCATTTCATATTTACAATTTAATTAGATTTTTATTTGAATAGTTAGCACTTTAGAAATTGTACTATGAGACCATCGAAGTAGTCGATCTATTGCATTTTCACGGTAATTAATTTGCCATTCTTTTATATATTCTACACATAAAGAAATTTAATAATACCTTCCGAAATAAAACGTACAAATAAATATACGCCGAGCAATGAGACAGATCTGAGCAAATTTCAAAGGGTTAAAAGGAGGAGAAACTTTTTAAAGGTTAAGACTGTGAAAAATAATGAAAGGTAGGATACGAAGAATTAAATAAAATCCCCTGTTCCAAATTTTCTCTGAAAAATCAGTCAACTGAGAGAGATGGTTTATAATCCGCGAACGAGTTAATTACAGGGATCGTTGATGCGAGGCAACCGAACCTCTGAAATACTAAATTCAAAACGCGTGTTCGTTAGCAGAGAGCCGCTCGGAGGCAGAAGGCAAAACCAACGGAGAATCTTCCTCCCGGGGACTACGTTTAATTAAATCTTTTGCCAATTTACATACACGCACAGCATCGTCCTGGTGGAGGATCCTTTGGAACTGTCGGCTTTAGGGAAGCTTTGTAGAGATTCGTATCGTTACCTGCGCCACCCTTTACCTGACAGAACCACCATTACGAGCACCGATCTTATGTACTTTTTACTGTACCAACATCGTTGACCCTTGTTGCTCTGGCCACCATGGATCCCAGCTAAGCTTGTTTCATAATAATGGACAACAAAATTAGAAAGAGAAGGAAACTTTCTGATGTGATCCTTTGATAGATGAATTTTTTAATTACTTCTTCTCTCTATCATTGATTTATGTTAATAATAAAAGAGGATTGGGAATTGAAGAGAATATATTAAACGTAGAAAGTAATTCGATGATACTTCTTAATTTTTTATTTTTAATTGGAAAGCTAAGAGACGTTTATGATGTATTTTAGAAATGGTAAAACCGGTACTCTGAGATTCCAAGCTAATAAGAAAATGTTTAAATCTAGAATGGAACCTAATTAATTTTTATGCCAATGAAAGAAGTTCTACGTTTATAACAGGGGTAGGTTAATTTTTTTTTTAAATACTGCTGTGGTAAAGTTCATGAAATAAAAAGTTTTTCTCATTGGAACATTCATACCACTGATCCGAAAGACTCGAAATAATGATACAGATCGTGTATTAGAAAATGTATAACATTGGTGCAAGAAATATTAATAAAAGACACAAGTAAAATTACTACTTTAATTCTTATTGGGACACTTTATTAGTAATTCTAGACTTCTGAATTCGTCGTTTGAATTTGTTGCAATAATTAACAGTTTTCATTGGGTATTAGTAGACAATCCAAGTAAAATTATTGCATTAATTACTATTGGTAAGCTGGTACTCTTACTTCGACAAATTCCAAAAGACTGCTTTAAAATTTAAACACAGAAACATGTCAAGAATGCTAGAGAAAAATCTAAAAAAAGATTGACGTTAAATCTAAAGAAACTTCTTCAAACAAGAAACTGCTATTAAAAGTTATGTTTAATATTTTCAGATCTAAATATAAAAATTGTGTAAAGAAAATTTGAAAAATTTTTTTAAAGTATCAAAATAAAACAAAGAATCATCCAAAAAATATCTTCAAAAGAACGAACAAAAAATTTTGGAAGAGAACCAATACAAGTGGACCGGAAAAAACACCCACGTGGTCTATCGTATTTTGAAATACACTTTTATTTCGACTCGGTCAAAAACTACGATAACAATAGGTCAGTAGATATGTATATCTGAAATCATCGTTTTTTTTCTTTTTTTTCTTTTTTTTTTTGAGGGGGTGGGGCAGAATGTAGACGTCGTCGGTTTTCAGAGAAAAAAAAACGAATAAATCGTTACCGACGTTTAATCGATTAATCGCGTAATAACATTTATTCAAACATTATAACGCGAGTTTTCGTTTACCTTTTCTTTTGCATTCCATTTCATGGAGGGGAATTTCGATGTGAAAGCGAGGAGCTTCTTTCTCTTTCGTTGAATCGCGAGATTTTTCTCCTTCGTTCGCGAGATACAAATCGATATATTCTTATCCTCTTGACTTTCCGTCGATACTCGATTCTCGTTCGACATATCGCAATGAAATTTCTGCGAGAATCGCGAATCGACGATATTGCACACTAGCCCGCAGTCAACTCGATCAAATCGCGTTATACTATGAAAACATAATCGAAAGAAATAAAAGTTACACTGGGTGTATTTGATAACTGGTCGAGTTATAGAAAATCTGCTTATCTTGAAGATGAAAGAACACTAATTTTTGCACTGAGAACTTTATCTACGGTCAAACATCGACTTTAATCCGCTTGGTGTCAAAATTTTCACTTTAGAGATAATGATATGTGTATATTAAGAATTTAAAGAAAATTAAAAAATTATTTTTTCCTTTGAAATACTGTCCAATTCATAGATAACACTTTTTGCGTTAATTATGTTATTAGCCCAAAATTATTCCAAAATCCGTGTCCTAATATTGTAACAAAAAAAAAAAAAAAAAAAAAAAAAAATAGGAGACAAAATATCTACTGTCACAGAAAAATGTTCGAACTGTAAAAGAACCAAAATAAACAATTTTAAAACTACGAAAACTCAGAAATTATTTGATTCGAAATTCGTAGACGTTACATTGCATATACTATTAATTAAAAATACGTATCTCAATATTGCTGGAAAAAAGATGAAAAACAATATGAACACTCTTACACAAAAATCGCATAATCTAAGATGGACCTAACCAAGCTAAAAAATTTGAAAAGTCATAGACGAGATATCCAATTTCTCATCTGCGAGACAAGCAGAGTGCAGGATAATCCGCAGCTCGACCAAGCATCCGGCAGACACCCGGTACAAGTCGTCACACGTCGCGCAGTCCGTCGACAGTGATGAATGACTCGATGAAACGACAATGCTCTATCTATGTACAATGTTTCTATATACATCATCATCATCGTCACCATCACCGTGGGCCAGCAGTAGCACGTTCACTCATCACACACTCGGTAAATTACAAATCAGCCCCTCTCTACAGATTTTCAATTCGTCGAGACATAACCAGGCAAACAAAAAAAGGATAGAAAAACAGAACCGATCGAAAAATCAAAGAAGAAAAACCAAATTTCCTGACAATCGCTGCCAGGCAAATTTCTTCGTCATCCTCGAACATGCACCGAATTGTTCTCTCTTGTTTGATTTCCTTTTTTTTTTTTTTAATGCCCACTAATAGCTAGTTTCGTTCGCTTGTTCGAGACCAACACCTCGTCCATCTTCACCGATCACAGTTTGCTCATCTCAACGTTATCGTCCACGACAGTCGACGAGAGAAAAGTTCTAAAATCAGAATTATCACGGGAACGATTCGTCTGGCTCTCAGTAAGGCCTCCAGACGTTGTTGTCCGGTCTGACTTCTTCCTGTCTGACGCTGCAACTGTCCGCCACTGCTCTCTGCTCGGGGCTCTCCGAATTCTGAAACTGATTCCCGTATAATTGGGAATAGAGAATGCTGGGCAGGACGCCGGGCGTTGGGAAGTAGTTGCCGTAATTTTGACCGAAGCCTTGCTCCTCGTGCACAGGACTCTCCGTGGTACTCGAGTCCGTCGATAAGGACCTGGGAGACACGTAGTCCTGGTACCTCTGACTCGGTGTCCCCGACATTAGGCTGCTCAGAGGGTCCAAGGGATCCGATTGACCCGTCGTCGTCGAGTCTGGCACCACTGTTTTCGGGGGAAAAGAGAAATTCGCTTTTGTGGTTTAATTTTTAACGAGAGTGATGATGAGAATAGAGAATCACAATGGAAATTTTCGAAGCAGACAGTTTAAAATAATTGGTGGATTTATTATTGATGAAAGATTACGACGGAAATAATGAATTATTAATTATGTATAAGATTTTAAAGCTTGGAACCGTTATCTTTGCAGGGAAAAGGAGATTGTCCTTTGTAGTTTAAGTTTTTAGTTTGATGAGGATGATGGTGAGAACACGTGTAATTATTCATAAACTAAATCATACTAACTCCCGTAAGCTCTCCAACATCTCAATAATCCTTATTGCAATTACTAAAAATTAAATCAATCGTTATAACGAAATTAATAAAAATCTTCTAACAAAACCATCGTGATGAAACGCTTGCGACATTTTTCTTTAACTAAAAGACGTAAAACGTGATTAATATTACTCCAAAGTATCCCATATATATTATAATAAACCCTAAAGAATCTCGAAAGACCTTACTGAAATTCCCAGAAATTCAATCAATTATCGGAACAGAAGTAATACAAATTTCTTAACAAATTCAACACGATGACATACTTGGGACGTTCCCCTGTAAATGCATTTTTGTTTCACGCCGATCGGACGTTCGGTTCCCGAGATATCGTTGTTGGAAGCGCAAGATAATTTTTAATATCTCGCTACGTCTGTCCTTGTCGTACGCTCGGACCTCTCGCTCGCACCTCGTCACTGACCTATAACAAGCTCGCGTCACGTGCGCTGGTCAGTGCAGACACCGAGTCAGCAGCTTTTTTACTATTTACTATCGCGCGTACGCATTTCCAGGAAAAAATGTAGGTCATGGCAATGACTGGCCCATTCATCTTCCCCGCGTGAATTGGCTAAGCGGCTTTCGGGCCCTGTATCTCGGCAACCGATCGAAATGTCGGCTCAAAACAAAGTGCGTTTTATAGAGCATGCTTTTCACCGTCTCGGGGATGATAGCAGGTTTGATTTTTTGTGATACAATTAGGCATATTAATCTTTATTTTGAGCTTATGGGTTAGAATCTACCACCTAATCTTTTTTCCATTTTCTTGCGACGAATGAATGTACGAAGGTAAGTCATTTGTTTCTTAAGAATTGAACGTCAGTCATGTATACCAGCGTAATTAAATTAACAAATTAATAAAAAGACAAGTAGATCAGTTTCGTTCCCGACAGTCTCAATGATAATGATGACGTAATTCGACTATTTAAACCCATGGCCCATCTCTTTTCAGTTTTTTCTATAGCTATTTCTTTTCATCCTATGGGTATTTTGATTTTCAAATTGCGGAGACACACGTTTGAGTTTTTTCAGACTGAATTTCGTCTATTCTATTTGCAATTGTTGGAAACGTTGATGACGTTATGGTGAAACTAATTCCATTGATTGTCGCTGATTGCGTAACGCTACAATATCGATTACAAATGCACTGTAGTGCGTACTGTAAACATCGGACGATCAACTATTAATACGATAGTTTGACAGGAAGTAAGCGTGCGTTTGGTTCACGTACGTTTGGACAACTATCCGTGGTAAATGAAATAAACCTATCAAATGCAAAGTATAACATATAACTAAAACGAGCTATGAAGATTTTGTCATTAAAACTGTCCTTTGAAAAATACCTGCTAGAATTCTTACTTTATATCTTGAATTACTAACTTCAATAGAAAGTCTTAATCAATCGGTTTAATTAGTACAGAATAACTTATCAAATAAATAATAATTTGATCAGTATATCGTGCTATTGCTTCTAAAGAATCTTCAGCTGCAAGGCAAATTGTATTGGCAGTTAGTCTCTTAGCTTCTTTTTATTCTCCAAGATTAAAAATCATTTGAAAGGTCTCATCATACAATTAAAAAGATTCGAAAAATCACGATCGGACAAATGAAATTACTTCGGAACGAAGACCTCTGACAATGACTCGGGAAATGAGACAAAGATTGAGAATATCATTTGTCCAGAGAATCTACTTTAAAAACACTGACTGTGATTCGTGAAAATTTAATCCAAAAGTTACATTTATAAATAGAACCTCGTTTCTTCTGAAACAAACCGCCATGCTAATGCCTCTTAAACCCCATAAAATCAAATTCAAAAATCGATTTAACACGACGTTCCACGTTTCCCAAAGAAGCACGCTATACTACGGTAATATCAATGAATTGAAAGGAATTCCCGTGCTGATAAAACGACGCATCAATGATGAATCAAGTACGCGAGAGGAGGGCGTAAAACATCTTCTGATGAGAGGGAGAGAGGGAGAGAAAGAGAGAACTGAAGACTTACGGGATGATACCGCTGAGAACGCATCCTGCTGTGCCGTGGATCCTGCACCGGTACCGGAAGTAACAGTGGATCCCGCTGTCGAATCGGGCGCCGTTGGCGTGTTCATAGACGCGGCGCCCGCGAAAGACGCCAACGACGAGGACGACGGGGGTGGTGGTGGAGGTGGCGGTGGCGGGGGTGGGAACGACGCTTGTGCCGCGCACGACGACAAAGGGCCGGGAAGATAACCAGCGTAGCCAGCCGTGCTTCCGTATCCCCATGAATTGCTTGCAGTCAGACCGAACTGGGACATGTCTGAGGAGATCATGCTCGTTCGTGTATCACAATTGCGATTTTTGATCCTTTTCGGCCATCTCGACTAACGCGTCCTTCGTTTATGATCGAGGCAAATCAAATGATTAGTTAATCCTTTCAACGCTATGAAACCATCTAGGGCGACGAATATGTAAATAGGGACAAGTTCTTCTGATAATTTAATTCGAGCTATATCTCTGTTTAAATTTTTGTACGTTTTTGAACGTTCGACTCGAATGACAAATGAAAACACTACGTATTTCTTGAATGTCTATTACAGGTTTGTGAATGAATCGATAGTGTAATAATATTTATCTATACAGAATATGTGTTTCACAGGAGAGATAGTGATAAAATGTTTGTGTTTATTGTGATTTAATATTTTGTGTGTATATATAAGGAATATAATCCATTATTTCTAATATATGTGATTAACGATGGATATACGAATGATATATAGTAAATAATTTTGAGGACTTTGCATTTTTGTTTTTGTTAATTTCAACATTGATGTAAGCAATATTCATAAACGACGTCGGACATCTGAGCACTGAAAGGATTAACAATTATACTTTATGAAACATGTTCCTTTTTACCAGAAATGAAATCGAGAGATAAAGTGAGAATAATTTTTCTTATGAGCATATTGAATTTTATGATCGTGACGATTTTATGATAATATGATTTTACGAAGAATTCGACGAGTTTTATGTTAAAACACTCATTCTTATTGAATGTTTGTTGTTCAAAATTTGAAGTTCTCAAAGGTCCAAGTTAAATGATCAAGAAACAAGCCGTAGTACTTTATACTAACACAAATAGAACTTGAATTGTAAAGGGGGGTACTTAGCACAGCAGGAAAACACATTGAAAGCAGTCAGCAAACGAGGAGCGCAAGCCAACAGAGGAGCATTTACGAACTTGTAAGAAGCGGTGCCATAATATAGTACACTTTCTCCAACTAGTCGTCCAAGCCCCGTTTCGATCGAAAACATAACGCAAAGCTGATAAAAGAACGAAGCACAAAGGCGAGCGAGGCCAAACTTAAATATCTTCCAAGCAAATCCATTTGCAGCGAACCAGGTAACAGGAAGCCAAAGAATAGCATTGATATAACGACGAAAAACGTAAAGCCAAATGTAAATCGGACGATTCCGCGAGCTATTAATTTTGAAAAAAATTCATTTCGAACATCTTAACTTTGAAAACTCATTTTGGATATCTAAGCGTGCACATAATTATACCTGGACTTAATTAACTTCGTTGTAAATTAATATCTGTACTTACGTATACGTATTGGATGTTAGAGGACACAAAGAAACAAGAAATTTCATAAAGATAAATGTTATTACTTCAGAAATTCTGGAAAATATTTTACGTTCTATTGAATACACGATTCTGTTCTTTGTAATAAATTTCCATGAAATTAAATTCCTTTTATTACAAAGCAATGAAAGTTACCGTGTGTGAATATTCTGTTTTATTGTATGTTCTCAATTACACGGTAAAATAAGCATAACAAGTACTAAATAGAGATATTAATTTGTTCAGTTCCGATATAACAGTTAAGTGCAGGTACACCAGGCAAATATTTACAGTGAACAAGTTTAATGGTTTTATTTCATTTACTGAAACTTTATGGAAGACGTTTAACCAGGGATTTATCTATCAGAATTAGCAAAGAACCATACGCCTCATATATAACGAGAAAGCATTATAAAATCACTGGTATTGATGATGCACGAAAACCAAACTTATTTTTTAAACGTCTTAAAATATGCACCTTTCAAATTTAAAAATTCTCGAAAGTACTTCACATTTTATCAAAAACAAACTCCTATTCTCTACATTAAATCTCCAAATTAAGAAACTAAATTTCCATTATTAGAAATTAACTTTCGACTTACTTTTTCCTTTCGTTAGAAATTAGTCTTCCACTCACTTTTTTCTTCTATCAGAAATAAATCCTCGAAGTTAATTTTTACGCAACCATATCGATGACACGGTATCATACTCTTCCCGGTTGTACCCCATTTACAAGACACCTTGTATAGGTAAATATCATAGTCTGAAAATTGACAAAGGCCGTGTAGCAAAGGTAAAAAATATAGAGGAAACGAAAGAGTGAAAACGCTCGAACGAGAGAAGATTATTCGTCGATCCGAATTAGTTTGCCGGGGAATATACACGGGGGATCGAAGCTTCTTTTGCGCCCCCTCGGGGTTGGATTTATTTTTGCGGCATATAGGCAGCATACCCGATAGATTTTCCAATGAGTTACGGGGTTGAAGGCGGAAAGCTCTGGAAGCGCGAGGGGTGCAGCCGGACAGAAAACGGTGGGATGGAGGGCGCGTTCGAGATCAAAGGGTTGGTCATCCCCCGCGCGTACCTCCGGCCAACTCAAATAACCGAGAGCTCGACCAGCGCCACTGGGCCGTCGTTGACGAGAGGCTAACCCTAAATAGCGCGAGCCAGCATGCTTTCACATCGTTCGTTCAATTTTCACCGGGCCAGGGGAGAAAGGAAGCTTCCTTTGGGGCTGATATCGCGACGTAAGGAGAAACCTTTGATTAACGCGACGCTAATTTCACAGTTTCGATTTAGCAGCAATTCTATCTCCTATCTTCATTTTCTTCGATTAGATCGAGATATTTAGGGATGGTGTCTTACGGTAATATTAGATTGATCAGAAAGTTGTTCATATATTTTGGAAGGAAAAGATCAATTATCGTTCCGACCGATATTTTTATTAATTAGTCCTCGTCTTTGAATATATCAAATTTTATTTTATTATAAATATAAAAAGATTTATTATTTAGCTTTTTGTAGCATTATTATTTAGCTAGAAAAGAAAAACTCTTGCAAAGTTTCCTATCTATCACTTGTACATTCTATGACACGTTTAAGGTGCAGTCTATAATAGAACAATTTATCAATTGAATTCTTTATTGTTTATACTTTGACGATTAAAATGTGCATACGTTTCACATCAATTTATAAGTCGTAAATGCACAAGCAAAATTTGTCGGCGGAATGATCAACCTACTTTACAATATACCTAATAAGTACAAATTAACATTTTTTCTTAGAATAATGTTTTTTGAGCGATGATTATTGTTCTAACGTGTATTATAAAATGTTAGTGCACGATTGAGAAACATCAAAATCTTATTTCACCACCCTAAGATTATGAATATTTTAAACATGTACAGTAAATAATTAAAGAGTTCATAACAAAAACAACAGTTATTAATTTCAAAAGTATGACTACAACATTGTCAAATCAATAATATGAGAAATGTACCATATCCTTCATTTGTTGTTGAATGAAAATTTAGGTTTCGTGCAACTTCATGATTTAATTAAACGCGACCCTTGAACCATAGAATTACAAATACTGTTACAGCAATTTTGCAATACGAATATATTATCTAAAAAAAGACACTGAGATGTGGTGTACTGAAATTAATAACACTGGAATATCCATGCTTTTTCTTGGACAAAGACAAACATAGATAAGAGTAGTCTTTACAATTGACATAATGAAACATCAAGTTATATAGAAGATCTATGAGCTAGCAAAAAGTCTACGGAGCACAGGACAGCGTTAATCGACGAAAGTTACCAGCCAGCGGATGTCACAAAATTCGCGGCAAAGATGGAGGAGCAACGGGTGGATCGAGAAACGCCGACGCGAATTATCGATGTCCGATGTGGGGAAAAAAGTTAATAAAGGAAATACCCGGCATGCTTGATACTTTATCGAGGAATTTTGCCGTGTTATCGCTTTTGGATCCGAAGGCGACTCATTAAATCGACTTTCTATCTCTATCTTCGCCGAATATTTTCCACGCGGGTTTCTTTCCGCGAGAAGATAATAAATTGTGCGGATAAATCAGCGAACATATGAAAATCTCTCGAACTTTGGTTGAAAAATTTCGCTTTATTTCCGCGAGACCATACCTGGTGGAACGCGAGATTTTCTGAGAGAAAAGGTGGCAAGGGCGGGAAGGGGAT
Source organism: Bombus affinis (assembly GCF_024516045.1). Classification (NCBI taxonomy): domain Eukaryota; kingdom Metazoa; phylum Arthropoda; class Insecta; order Hymenoptera; family Apidae; genus Bombus; species Bombus affinis. The sequence continues at coordinate 7,322,544 of NC_066356.1, read as the reverse complement.
GAAACTGTAAGCGCGATGTTTCACATAGAAATTCGCGAATCCGGTTGCAAACGTAGAGAGAACGCGGAGGTTACCAGGCCAAAACGACGAACCTCCATCCTCGACGAGGCAGCCGCCGCTCCCGTGGCAACCCCTTTAATATAATATTTAATCTAGCTTTGAACAGGCTTGTGGTTTCCGCCTCTAGAGTCGAGAAGCTAGTTCTCGCAAGCCTAAACCTCTCTCTCTCTCTCTCTCTCTCTCTCTCTCTCTCTCTCTCTCTCTCTCTCTCTCTCTCTCTTTCTCTCTTTCTCCCTTCCTGTATTCGAGACCAGGAGGGCAGCGTCTGCTTGGAAATATTCCCAGCTTCCAGACAGTCGCTTCTTACGATATTGTCGATGAAATTTCATTTTTCAGATCGAATTTAAGTTATGGAAGATCGAGAGAAGGTTTTTGTATTTTCTTAAAGATTTTTCGATTATTCTTAGAATGATTCAATTATTCTCACGATGACCATCGAATTACGACTATGTATTCTTTAGTGAAGGATATTGCGAGGTCATAAATTAAAGTATTCACACATCCTTTTATCAATCAGAAGGGATGAAAAGTTGAATTTAGTTTGCAATCGTCATTTATGAAACGATATTTAAAGTTTCTCCCTGCAAATCTCTATTAAAATTAGTCAGGCTGCCTTGAGGAAATTGTAAATAAATGGCAAATTGTATCTGGGAAATTATTAATTTGGTTACTTAATTGTTAACTTAATTATTAATTATTAATTAATCGAAGTTATTAATACGTAAATGCTCATGTATATGGCAATTACTTTATTATCATACACTATCGTAGGGTTAAATCCATCACAGAGTTTCCTTCATTGGAAAAACATCCTCGTATCCCTATAGCCATTCGTTCGATTTGATTGCTTTTAAAAATATTTAGAGCCTGGTCAAACCACGTGTCTAATCATCTTAGCAGGAGAAATTTTAACAAAAATCTGAGAAACGGCGAAGGGTTATAAGGTTACATTTACATAATAGCTTTTATGGAAAGCGATTTGCGAAATAGAAATACTGAAACGCGATGAAAGCTTCATATCGCAAGCATCCTTCTATCAATCAAGTCTGCTCAATGCCTAAATGAAAATACGCCTGGCAAAGCGATAATTAGTACTACAAATATCATGAGCATTAAATTCAAAGAAAATAGAACTGGAAAGTTAAGATCAAAGTTAGAATTAGATGACGCGACAGGGGCGGAGGAGCAACATTCATCATGCAGATAAGCGGATCGAATACTTACTTTGACAGTTGGCTGGCATCGCGTGCCTGAAGGAGGACAACGGATCTCGTGGCTGCAATGGATTCGGCAGCGGCTGCAGGGGATTCGGCAAGGGTTGCAGAGGATCCACCAGTGGCGAGGCGAAAAACGGGCCACCTCTTTGCGAGGCGAACGCGAACGCGTGAAACTGCTGCTGCTGCCCTAAAAGAGACAACACTGCGATCAACCGTGCGCCTGTCCACTGGACTTCCGGTAACCGCATCAATCCTTTTTCTCTTCGATGTATTTTATTTAAAAGATATGAATTCTTCGTTAAAAACTGAACAAAATGACATTGAAACATTTATGAACCTTAACGAATCCTGAATATCTTTGACGAGGAACTAAATTTCTGTTTTAATTACAATCTTTATTATATCGCTTCTGTATTATTTACTCTTTACTACAGCTACTTATGAAACTCTATGTGTCAGTGGAAGCAATTCGTTACATAGATATTTTTTAGCGATAATGAACTAGAATTTATGTAATATTCAGACTCGGAAGTTATATTTTATAATAGGATCGAATAAGGAATATTTTATCTATTTGATCTAGGGAATATTATTCATCATTGTTCGGATATGAAACTATTGTACGTTTCTTCATCGTTATGCATATGTAAAAGATATGCAAGACAGTTAAAATAGAATAAAGCCTACGCTTCATGAATTCGTCACCAAAGAACGCCTCATCTATCCTACGCACTCTTCAGGGGAAAGAAACCTCCTCCCTCCATCCTTAACTAAATTCATCAAATTTCACCGAACAGAACTACGCCTCAGCTCGGAAATTTCTTCAGATCGCGCTTCAAAATTCTACCTTCGATCTAACCACTCCAAAATTCTCCCTCCCTCCCCCCTCTCTCTCTGGGGAAACAGAGAGAACAGCTCTTCACTAACGCGTGCCCACTGTCCATACTCTCAAAAGTCCCTCAATTCTCATTTATCGGCTTTTATTTCCCTAGGCAACCGGTGTTCTCTCTCCGATCATCTTGCACGAGCTAGGTACACGAGCTCACAGTTTCGAACGAGTAAAACCGAATACAGGGAAGAGGTGAACAGGTCGAGGAGACAGGTCGAGGCAGCGATTCATTTTATTTCCCGGGGACGGTGTCGCCAACCCAATTAAAGACGTCCCAACAGGCGAGAGAGTGTGCTATCTGACGAGGCTGCTGCTACTATGGTCAGGTTAGGTTAGGCCAGTCTGGCACCACACGTGGACCTGGCTTTCCTACGTGAACCGTCGAAATCTACGAACCAACACCGGCGCCACGGGAGAAGGCACCGGAGACCAAAGCCAGGAGGGAGCACAGAGTGAGAGAGAGGGAGAGAGACGGAACGAGGGACAGAGATCCCCACGTCGTCCTGATAATCCAATCGAAGCCCTAATTCTAACTCGGCAACCCGAAATTCCCGCCGGTTTGCTGAATAGGGTACGCTGCACGATTCCGGGGACACAATGGGGGCGCGACGGTGGAACAGGGGCCAGGGCTAACGAGATCTATCGTTAAACGACCGACACCATCCTTCGTACGCAGTGAAACTTCCAACACGAAGAAATTTGCCGACGACTTCCTTACGTCAAACGTTGGACAGAATTGCAAGGATTTCGTAAATTGCAGAAGGTTCGAAGAATTTGTGAGAATCAGATATACGCGAATTTTCATGCATTTATGGGAAATTTGAAGATGTAATGGTGCATTTGAAAGCACAAAAACATAGTACAATACCATAAAAACGGTCTTTTTTAATATTGTCACAGTATGACAGTCTTTTAAATAACATTCTCGTCTATCTACCTCCATGGACCTTGTCAAACCTGACCAAATTTTCTCGTACCTTCTTGCATCATCCCCAAAGTGTACCATTATGAATTTAACCAGAAACAGAGAATTACAATCTCCAAGAAGCTCGACAAACCTCCCTTCATCATCCAATATCGGGCAGATCCGATCCAAAGACCCATTTTCAAGAGATTAATGATCGGAACAAATCTTTCTACGAGGAGATCTCATAAGCGAATCTTGCCAATTTATTTTCACAGACCTTGTCAAACCAGACTAAATTTTCTTACGCTGTCTCCAAGATATCAGTATCGATTTAACCAGAAACAAAAGACCTCGACCTCCGTGAAGATCAACAAAGCTCGCTTCATCGGAGAATCAAGCAGACCTGATCCAAAGAGCCACTTCAAAGCGTTCGGCGGCCGCAACAGATTTTTCCACGAGGATTTCGCAAGTGACTCGGACCTTCTCCAGACTCGTTACTATCGATTTCATCGGACACCCCTTTACGCGTTGCGACCGGCGACTGCCAGGGAATTTCTCGAGAGTTAGCAGCTGGCTGCGACAGCTTCTCATTTCGTTCCGTCGCCCCCGATCGACCCTCTCGACACGTCGGAGACGACACGGGGGCCGGCCATTTCGTGCTATTTTCTAACAAAAGCGGATCGCTCCGATGAAAGGTGTGTGCGCAACTCGGGATTTCGGGTTTCTAACTTCCGCCAGAGGCGACCTTCGCGCCACTGACAGTCTCTATCTCTCTCGTTCTCGTACTCTCGATCAATTTCCTTGGCCCTGCATCCTCTTTCTGTGGCGGCCACCTTTGGCTATGGGACGAGGGTAGAATGTGTAATGAATTGCTTGTTTAATTAATTACGACCCTCGAGCGGCGCCCGCCTCGAGTTCGAACGAGCCGCCGCGTTCGTTCCGCCATCGGATCTGCCTCTTCCTTCTAGGACCCCGGATAGAATTCATAGGGCTGATATATTGCTGGTCGAGCGAAAGAAGGGTTCAATGATTCACGGCGAGGATACGAAATTTGTTTATAGCCTTTTCGAGAAGGGGGATGGAGAGTGAATCTTGTGTGGATATCGTACGAGTTTATCAGAAGACCGATCAACTTCAATTTTTATCAATTACTTAATTTCGTTACACAGATAGGTGTTTAATATTTAATTTTGAAGAAAGAAATGATTTACTTTCATCGGTTCATCGATAGTAAGAGGATGATACAAACATGATGATGACAAATTCTAAGGTAAATTTAAAATAGTGATTTTAAGTGAGATAAATTGTGACTTTTCTAGCATTTGCTTTTCTTGTTAAAAACCTCAATTTAATGTCGGAAACTGTTCATTGTAACATTCATTCGTTGTACGAATAGAATATCTTACTATTACGAGTCGATTAAGTTAAATATTCTTAACTCTACAGCTTCTTGGAAAAATCGTTATCGAGGTTGGTACTATATATATTTCTAGTATAGTAATGGTAATACTTCGGCTTCCAAAATCAGTTCATAATTCCCATGAATTTTTACATTCTCATAACGAATAACATCTACGGTGAAATATTTCTTCTACATTCATTTATAACACGAAAGTTTGGATTTATTGGAACTGAGAAGAACCGAATGAGAGAAAACGTCGAGTCTGATTCTCCATGAAACTACAAAGAACTAATAATTCTTAATTTAGGGAACGAAACCGAAAAGAGTTAATACTCGTGTCTCTGAATTCGTTTCACCGATGTCGGAGGATGTAGACGTAATAAAATTAGGGAGCGTGTCAAAGACGAGGAAGCGGTCGGTTTAAAGAAACGCCGATCGACCACCCACAACACGTAACCCTTTTATCTCGAGCCGCGTCCCTTCGACTAGATCCCTTTATTTCGGGGAAAACATTTTGTTTCTAGCAGATGCAACGCGCCGCTCATTTTATAGTATTCTCTATTACGGCCATCTACATTGCCATAAAGCTTCTAATAATCCAAATAAAATTTATGTATTTAAGTCGATGAACTACGAACCTTTGATAATCTTCGCGTACACTTTGCGATACACGAATTTAAGGTATTTTATGACGATTTCGTGGGTGGTCCGAACAGGCGAACGGATGTGCATGATAAATATAAAACAATGTTACATCAGCTATTTTCGACGTGCAAAGAGTGCAAATGTTTGCAAGAATTGGCTTAGAGTATGATTTCTGAATTCGCTTTGTAGATACAAGAGAAATCTAGCACTTAATAGCGCTAGGAATCCTCTATACTCTATGTACTGTCCATATTCTGTAGGAATGCTTCATTAGAAACGTTATTGTAAAATAGTTTCCACATAAAAGGAAAAGTACATGTAGGTAAATTGAAATAATTCTAACTATTGTTGTAATTGTAGCCGTGAAATAAAATTCCAAGGTTTCCCATAATATTTTTTTCATTAGGTACCATGTTTCTTCCATCTGAAATCTGCAATTTGATGAAATTTAAAGAAATTTAAGTATTTACGACGTTTCCGTGAACTATTGTTCGACTCTTTGCGGATTAAAGTAAAGACACGTTTTACAAGAGAGAAACAGCCAAAATAGTCTTATATTCTCCAACGAATGCGATGTACAATCGTACGGAACAAACGTCCCACTAAAAATCCTAAAAGAAAACGGAAAAGGAAACTAGAAGGAAAAGAACAAAAAAAAAAAAAAAAAAGAAAAGAAAAAATGCAAACACACAGGAAGAAGCTCTGAAAGCTCGTAAATCCTAATGAAACATCCATCGATAACCGACGATCCCCTCTCCTTTCACATCCCTTGCAACTTCGATAGCTCAATCTCGGTGGCTTGCGTCTGGGCGTAGATTTACAAACAGCGAAGGGGTCGGTAAATTTCGATTCTCTGACATAATACCGGTTCCATTCAGCGTGTAAGGTTGGGCAAACGTTCCGAAGGAACGGGGAAGCTGACACACGTCGCCACGAAATAACCGACGGCTAGGGGTGGTAATTGTGCGTCTGGAAGGCAGCGAGCGCGTTGCATTCGAAGGAGGAGGCGGCTGGTCGGCAGTTCCTCTTTCAACGAGACGGCAAACTTCGCAGGCGACGCACAATATCTCCGCGGCTAAACGCCGCAGCCCTTTATCAATGTTATGGCGGCCGGCCGCGGTTATAAATAATGGCAATTGCGCGAAACTTAGCCCGACGAGCGAACCGCACCGCCGCCTCCGGGCCATTTCCAACTTGCGGCTTTCGACGCCTCCCGTCGGAGCGAGTTACGCGACCTGCACCAAGTCTCAAATTTTTTTTCACGAGCTATGGGAATGGCGTGTCGCAACATTGCGAAGAGTTGAAAAAATTGTGCAAAGTTTCGAGATAGCTGGTGATAATAGGTTGAAAGTTTACGAGATCAGGAGAAATTTAGATTTGCACGAGACAGTGGATTTTGAGGTCTGCACGATTTTCAGAAGCCTAAACCTTCTCTTAAATCGTGAATCAATCGTAACACATAAACGTTAACACTGAAATTAAGAATAATTTAGATGTTAATAAAACTGATGCCCGTAAATGGTTAAACTTTGAAGAATCAGGTGAAGAGGTTATTAAATCGTTGACTGATAGGTCTGAAAATGTCTGAATAACTTGCAAGTAGCGAAAAGTACGATTTGCTTTTGAATTAAAAATTATTTTAAGGATCGCGGATAGCTCGAAGTATCAAGAAATAATTTCCAATAAACCGATACAACTATTTCTCGTTAAAAAATCGATAGAACAGCTCAATGCCCGATGTTAGCACTAGTGGAGTGTAATTTAAATAATAAATAAGAACAGCAATGCTTACAGTGATACTCACTGGTCTTGGATCGCGGTTCTCGCGGCCCATCCACAGTTACTTTAATGGCCTTCGTGTACGTGGCAACTTGCGGTGGCGTCGTGGACACGGTGATGGTCAACGTGAAGCTCTTCCCTGAAACCACGAGATACAAAAATATTAGTTTTCGTCGCATCATATTTTGTCGTCTTTTTTTTTTTTATCATTATAGATTGAAACAGAAGTTCGCAAACATGGCTGGCCGACCGAAACTCTGGTAGTAACCAAATTAACCGTCGGTAATGTATCGAGGGCGTCGTCGACGGTGATGGTGACCAGTCAACACGATCGTCCTATGGGGGTGGTTGAGTCCAGTTATGTTAAAAAGCCTATTAGGGACCTAACGACGAAAAACAACCCCCTTTACTTCGTATAATTCGTGAAAGTTTAAGGGCAGCTGATGAATTTTTACTCTGTTCCTCTTTCACTTTCTCTTTGATTCAAGACATCATTATTGTCAGGTATTTTGTCGTATTTTACAAAGTAATGTTATTTAAAATTCATAATAACATTTATAATAATCTAATCTCTTCCGAATCTCCCATATTTTACCACAACATAATTCTCAAAAAAGTACAAACTTTCCAAACAATTCGATATTGTTATATATACTAAAGTAGTATATATACACTAGTATATTACTAAAAAAAAAAAAGAAAAACAACAAATAGTATACAGTTGTTTCCTAATTTCTAAACAGAAGCATGATAGTTTATCCCTGTTCCAAATAACTTGTTCTCTAAATTACAACGAGAGAATGGTAAATGAACCGGTTTGAAAATCGAACTTGGGTGACGGGGAATTGCCCATCGAGAATCGTAGGACGTGGAAAGAAAGAAGGGGCGAAGTTATTGGGGGTGACCTTTAATGGTTCCACGGCGACTGGCACCAAGGGTGATACCTACGTGTGCAGGGTTGCCCGTGGAACCACTAACTTCAGTTGGGTGAAAAGGTTTGCCAGGGCTCGGCCATGGAGGATGCCGTGACTTGCAACAAACTGACGGGATTCCCCGCTCGAAAACGAGAAGCTCGCGTGGTGAACCACCGTGTGGCCACGCTCGACACTCGCCATTATTCCCCCGATACTTTCTCCCTTTCTTTCCTCCTTTCACCAGCGGTAATAATCTTACAGTCGTCTAAAGAAAGAAGTTTCAACTAGTTGCAAAGCATTTCCTCGAATTGGCAGATCGAAAATTTTATGACAGAGTACGTAGTAGTCTGTTTGAAAAATAATAAGTCTATATCTTTGTAAGTTGTTACGCGAGTTCTATCTACCGTATCTATTCTATTTAGTTGTTACTGCCATTTTGAAGTTATGACTACGAATCAATATTGTCGGTGAAATTTTACAATTCACGAATCTGTCTTCATAAGTTACGAGTCCGAATTTGTACAGTTTTATTCTTTTCTGGTTTAATTCTACGAGTTTCGAATCAGGTGATTGTCCAGTCTGTCGTAAAATCGTAAATTCGTAGGAAAGAACTATGTAATTTCTAATCTCTAATCAAATCTCCAATTTGTAACTTGCCAAAATTCGATAACATTGTTAATAATCAATGAAATCATTGGTGACTATTGTAAAATCCATTCATAGAAACTCCACCATTTTTCCAGACAGACACTGTACATAAGTTTCTTATTGCAACTGTTTTATTGAAAACTTAAGACATCATCCTAACTTCGCTGTGAATCCTTTGCAATCTTGCCTAAAACCGCAGCTTTATGAAACAATAGCGAAGCAATTGCAGAATAATATAAAATCGAATTATTTCAATCAAATTTTAATTTAATAGAAATACATGTAACAAGGAGATAATCACGTTATTGATTAGAAAAATTTACAATAATATGACTAAATTATGGATATCCTTTGAACGTAACTTACTAACGATAAGTATGAAATAATCACGACAAGACATTGAATGTAATTCGAACAATAATTCTTCTCTATTTCTTTGTCGTCTCCCACTTCCCTTTGGAAGAATGTTTGCCATTTATAAAGGAATTAGATGCGATAGCGTGATAGGAGTTGTGTGAACTCGTATGGCAGATAACAGTGATTCACTTTTAGAATCGTGTAGAAGCGTCAGGAAGGGTGGGATAGAAAAAGCCACGCGATCAGCGATCCACTCGGGGTGAGAAACGATGAGGGCGAGAGAAAGAGTGAAAGAGGGTGCACGTGGAATTGCGGTGAACCTCTGCGTGTGCAACCACCGTGTTCTGCGTGGCACCACTTTTTTTTAACGCAACATTGTCCCCTCTTTAACGAGCGTTTTATCGAAACATCCCTTGCCTGATTCCAAAGATATCCCCTGTCATTTGCGATCTCATGTTCAATCAACGAATATCGCTTTCGAGCTCAACCTCTACATTGTAAAAGAAATTCTAATTTTCCGGAGACTTCGTCTTTGGTTTCAGTAATGTATAATCTAATTAATGATCTGACACACAGAGATGGGTGAAAGAGAATTTATAAAATAAGAAGAATAGAAAGACGTTTTTGTGGTTCTACAAAATGAATTTATATTTAATAAGCGCAACGAGAAAATATAATATATACTTGAGGATAGATGATTGTAATGTATGATAGAAGTTTGTGGTACGATAAAAAATATTAAATACAAATATTATTATTATTAAATTTGTAATGTATCTGTAGAGAAAGGGATGAGGTATACATGACATTTAATCACTAATATGTTGAACATTTTACTTAATTGTTCTGTAATTCCATTAAACGTGATGACACCTGTAAGGTAACACCTGTCTAGGTTAGCCAATGAAACCTCACTGGCGGGCAGAGGCAGTAATTAAAGGATAAATGTAGTGACTGGACTTTACAAACGAGACGATCGTCCTTTCAAACAATTTCTCGACCGATCCCTTCGAGAGCGCAAACGATTCTAATCTCCACCAAGTCCGTTATGTCAATCGTTGGCCGAAAAGCGTTGTCCTTATCAGAAATCAAATCGCAACAGTGTTCGCGGTTTCTTCGCGATTCCTAAACAGTATCAATTTTGAACTTTCTTTTATTCGCTACTATACTTATTGATAGATACTGGTTTCTAGGAATCTGGCTAACTGCAATAGAGAAATTGAGTTAACAGATTCAATTTAAACGAATTCTCTTGCTGGACTTAAAGTACACGATATTTTCCTAATCTCTCGTTGTTATATCAGAAGCTAACGGTGTCTCATAATATACAACAATTTTAATCATTCTGTGCAAGCTTCAAGATTGAAGTTTTAAATATTGAAATTTCGATCACTCAAATAATTCTACCTTCTACTGTATGCTCAAATTATATATAGAAATTGGAATTTTTCTGAAATTTACGTATCAATTGCTAGTGCGATTCTAATTGCTTGCTCTAAACAAGTAAAGGATTGAATGTGATAAACAATAAAGAGTTAAACTGAACAGTTGCCGAGTGTGGATGAATATAAGTAAAAAAAGGGGAGGATAGGCAGAAATGCGTAGAGATCGATTTCCTGATAATGCTCGTTAACATACGATTCTCAGGGAAAATGTGAACCGTACGTGTACACGGCTAGCAGAACGATGTAGATTGTTGCGGGGCCGTTGTCGAGCTAACTAATTAATTTCAATTTTCCCAAACGAATCGCAAATGTGCTATTGTACGCTGATAACGAATTGATTATGGTCAGGATGAACTGCCGTCAGCGAAAACCGGTCCACCTTTCCTTTAAAATCACCGTTTTGCCTCAAATACGACGAAATTACGAAATATATAAATATGCGAACATTACGTGCAAACTTTTGCGGAATATTATGTAATTGCATATAGTTATTGGAATTGTATCATTTAAATCTTTTAACAGATGCTATTCTTTTAGTGAAACTAACACTAACAGCGATGTTTATTGAGTATCATGCGTTCGTTATACGTAATGATTCATACGTACTAGAATACCTGACAGTCTCACGTAAATGGAATAATTAATGCTGATTACTAAGAAAATTATTAGCAATCAGAATTCTCTATTCGTATAAGATAATGATTAAAAGCGTGGCAAAAAGTTACGTTAATGAAACTGTTTGTAATACGAGCTAAATTTTATACGTAAATATTACAGATGACAGTTCTACTATCCTCTTCCAAATTTTCCATTTTCTTAAAATAGTCTAGATTCGAAGAAACCAGAACACGTCGCCCCAGAATCTTGTAATATCGATGATAAGCTATAGCCCTGTTCCCGCACGTTCGTCTGCAATGCCAGCTCTATCGCGGCGAGGTCTGGATCGTTTCCACCCCCTTCAACCCTAAGCTCTGTAACGAGATAGATCATTTGGGCGCTTATAGTTTCAGCCCTACGAGCAGACGGATACCCTTCAACTTTCCACTCGCGAATAAATCTATGTATCTAGCGATGGAGTCTCGTCAGATCTTGTACAAATTTACTTAATTTTAAACACCATAGGATACGGGTCGTAATTTTTTGGACGATCTTTTCCAAGAAATTTATCTTCGGCGTTTCCACTCCATAATAATTTCCAATTCTTCTAAAAAGAGAACGAAACCTAAAATTTCTATCACACAAGCATACAAAGGAATATTCATGATTGTTAGAGGAAAGAATTCTGTTGACGTTTCCATTGCAAAATAGTTTTCGAACCTTCCGGAAACAGAATGAAAGCTAACCTTTCCGTCACATGCATACAGAGGAATGTTTTCGAGTTCGACAAACGGTAGGATCATTAGGGATTCGCTGGAGAGTTTGGCGCGCATCGGTTCTCCCAGGGAATATTCAAGGAGCCAGGGAGTCGCAGGAATCCTGACGAGAGACACTTCTCTTACATTCTTCATCCTAGCTTATGTTAATTCCGCGCTCGACGAAAACAATTGAGAGCTAATCCCAGACAAATGACTGGCGCGCTTCTGTGAGCTCGAGGGTGGATTCAACCCCCTCGTTGTCGGATAGAAAATTCGGGTATTTCATGGTTTCGAACGTCCTCCCCCCCCCCCCTATTTTCAACCCTAATTCAGCCCTTAAATCTATTCTACCATTCGTCTTGCGATTTCAATACAAAATAAACTATCTTAACTGTGACTGACAATAAGAATATATTAGTCATTGACAGTTGAGATATTGGAAAAGAATCATAGCAGTTAACTCTATCATTCATCCGTGAGAAAAATGTCTGCATGTGAGTTGTATAATAATCAAACAACCTGTGACTCTCATCATTTATATGAAGGGAACGCTTTTAATAAAGTAAAGAAGACACGTTAAAAATATGTCAGAATATAATTATAACTTAATATTCAATTATTTCAATATATCTTAATGTAACCGCAGTGACTCCTCAGAAAATACTTTGCAGCCATCCATACAATAGCAAAATTCTTCATGACGCACCCCTTTTTTCTATGAAAGAATATAGCTCGGAATATAATTTTAGCTTGATATTTATAAACATTGCCAATATATAAAATATATATAATAAAAGGAATATTTTGCAACCTCAAACTTCCATGTAATCCGCGTAACACGTGTGCTAATTGAAAAGAATAAAATCATTCGATAGAAAGAATCTGTCTCAACATCCAATATAGCACACAACCAAAAAGCAAAACACGAAAGATTTTCACAGAGATGTTCGAAGTAGGTCAAAGGAGTTACCTAATCGGCAGGCACGAAACAACCCTAATAACGTTAATTAAAATCCAAGTGAAACCTCAATTAATATCGGCCGTCCCTGTTTCCAGGGGCGTCGGCTCTTTTCAAGCCCCTTCTCGTCGTTTCCGCGCGAAACGAGCCTGTTCTCAGGGGGCGAGACTTCGACGAAGGAAAGTAAAGAGGAGGTTGCTCGGCGGTGGTGCGGACAAATAAAACCCATTACCCACCCCAAGACGACGTCGTCGTCTCCTCGAGTTCGGTTGGCACACCAATCAACGACTCGGCAACCCCTGCGAAACGTCCAATTTTCGAGGTCGTCGCGGCCGCTTACGAGAGGACTCTTTTCCTCGAGGAAAAACGAGGGTCGTCGCGAAGGCGTCCGCGACCTACCCTTACTACGCGGCCGAATTCTTTGAGCTTCCTTCCCACCAAACCTCCCTCCTCCACAGTTTTCTTCCCGTAACGCAGCGTGTCAACGCGAAGATCAACAACTCCGTAGTTTAGTGAATGAAGAAGAAAGGGGCGGATTCATTGCGAACTAATTTCACGAGTTACGTGGTTCTTCTTGCGAAGTCTGTTTGACTGTTGCAGAATATTCTCGCGAGAAGGGAAGTATACTTTGAATTTGAATTTTAGAGGGAGGCTATATAGTGTTTGCAAGAGTATTTTATACCTTTTTCTCAAAGATGCTGTTTGATTGGTGCATCAAGTTCTCGTGGATGAATTCGTAGAAATATCTGGATCCAAATTTTCCGCGGACAATTGTCAGGACTTATAGTTCTTGGTGTTTCTTTTTGCAAAGACTGTTCATATTTATCGATTGCTTTTGCTGTTTTTTTTTCTTTTTTTTTTTGAGAACGCTTTGGCTATTGCATAGCGTTACCATTAACAACTATGGAAATATATTTTGGAAAAGGAAGATAGTGTGACTTGTAGCCTGCTACTTTTTTTTCAACGAGACTGTCGCTTGAAAAGATTGTTTTTTTAATCGCTTGATGTATGACTTTTTTTGTAGGTAAATTTGTGAAAATATCTCCTATATTCAAATTTTATGAGAAGGAAAAAGGTCGTTTGCATTTGACGCTTTGTTAAGGGGCAGAGTTTTAAAAATTAGTTGGATAAAGGACTCACCTCTGCCGCTTCTCCCGACGAACCTAAGATCATTGAACTTGGCCACCTGGTTCTTCATCAGAGCGGTCGAGTTTCTCAGCTCAGCACAGCAGTTCTCGTCGTTACCAGCACGAACAGTGACCAAAGTGCCATCGCCGACCTCGCCTAGAGCCACCACCTTGAAGGCTACCGGAAGGGTCTTGTTGGACCTCCAGTGAGCTGGCAATACGCTGCAGACCAAGTGAGGGGACCCTGTAATGGAATTAAATATACTTAACCTCACAATTAAACCAGGGACATAACATTTTCAGACATCTATCGCCTACCGTATATCAATATTAATTAATTTTCTGACTATGATTAAACGACATGTACGAAGATATTTTTCGATTGAAAAGTTTCTCTATTATCTGCCTACTTGACAACTAACTTTATATGTAGTTATACATGCAGACTGTGATATATACAATTTTTTAACTTTTTGAATCTTGCCTTTCTGTCTCTTTTTCTTTGAAAGCTTGAAGCTCAGTCTTTCACACATAATTTGAATCTTTCTAACATTTAAACGTGTATTTTGTATAATTTAGGATTAAGTGATTTGAATCGTTAAGCATCAAACATTTTACATGTTACAATTTGTTATTAAGAGCACAGATACGGGCGAATTCTAACAAAATACAGCTGATGTTTATGCATTTATGGGAAATTTGAAGATATAAAACCTACTTAGGTTCTATTATCTGCGCGACAGAACATTAACGATCCGAATCATAGACAAGTCGATCATATAACAGAAAACTCCATAGCTATAATTTTTCACATGAGACTTTACACGTCCAACTAATTGTAAGTAGATTCGACCGATCGAAATTAGACACCAACTATAATTTCGGCCCAGTATGTAGACTCCACCTATATTTACACGGTTTCCTAGTCGATAACTTGTCTCCCTATGCACCTACATTTCTACTAAACTCAATTTTCATACAAAAGAGAGCCTGTTTTATATACTAAAACTAGAATAAACAAAATAAGATACTATGTAGGTTTCCAAAACAAAATCATTGAACGCGTTTGACATATAGTAAAAGATTCTTGTACAGAAAAAATTAAGTTCGTTAAAAATGCACGTAAATGAAGATACGATGTGTGGTAAAGATTCCCATAAACGCGTAAAAATCCACAGCATACCGATCGTTTCTCGCGTATACCTGTCCGAACGAGTTCTCCAGGGTGCTCGCTGACGAAGTCACCGAGGGTTCTCTCGGCCAGGATGTCGCTGGTCATCTTGGTGTAAGCATCGGTCAAAGGAGAAACACCCGACTCCGGCGAGGCGGCAGCGCCAGGAGCCGAGGCTCCTGTCAACTGCATCCTGTCGCTGGTTCCGCCGCTCTCACTGGGAGCACTCGCTGTTCCACAGCTGGACTCGTTGCTGGACCCCCTCACCGAGCCAGCGCCGCTTCCGGATACCGTGCTTCCGCCACCGCCGCCGTTGCAACGGCCGAATATATCCATAGGCAGTCAGAACGCCGGATGATACATCCTTCCATTCGGTTCACTGCTGGAACTTCTCGGCTCTTACGAGGATCCTCACCCGGTGCACCTCTTCCTGGGTCAGGGTTCGCGACCTGACATGGCGCTGCCCGACGCTCGACGATTCTTTCTCCGATTACTTTGATACACTCTTTTCTTTCGAAGATTTTACTTTAACGGCGAGCTCAGAATAGCATTTGGCAATCTTGAAGAATTCTTTGTATATATACTCGTGTTATTCTTTCTTCGAGTACTTCTTCTTTCGGAAATTTTGCTTCGATAATGACGTTGAAGAGTTTGTGGAAAATTTTGGAGATTTTGGTAGTTTTTAGAAAGTCCGATGATCCTTGCGGATGAAAGCTTTTAAGTTAATTTTTAATGGTGTGAGTCGAGGATCTTCCAAGTTGATTTCTTTGGATGCGATCTTGAGACTCTTCAAGAAACACTATTTACAGAGAATTTTATCTTGCGGTAACGAAGACTCACACGTTGATTAATGCAAACACCAGAAGTATCTAAGAAAGATTTCAATCTCCTGGTTTCACCTGTAACCAAGAAAATTCAGGTCAAAGGTAGATAATGGAGATTCTTAGGGAAGAAAGACAATTGTCCCGTAGTTACTATATTCAAAGACTCGATTATTTTGAACGCAACAATTTACATATTTTAATAATCTCTACGAAGAATAAGGTGAAAAGAATATTGAAAGGACATTAATTAATTTAAATACCAACTGACTAATATTTTTACACCGTGATATATTGCTCAAAGATCAAAGAGAATTTCCATAAAATTCTAGACTAGGATATACAGAGAAGATGTTATAAAAAATCCTAAGCGTTGGTCCATGTAATAAACTGAATTCAAAACAAACGATTTAGAAATGTAATGAAAAATACAGAAAAGAAGCTGCTTAGAAAATAATTATCTCTTTATCCTCCAGATTTCCTGTATTTCTAATACCAAACACGGAAGACCCATATTTTCAACTTCTTATACTTTAGTGAAGTTCTCCCCGCTACCTGTGATTGTAATTAAGTAGCCCTAAAATTTGATATAGATAAATAGAGTTTATATAAACGAAATTCTACTGTATTAAAAATTGCGTTACGTGTGATAACATTTGAGTTCGATTGTAGTATTATATTTAAGATATGAAACTTATAATACTATATTTGGCAACTCGTTCAAGTCTCTATCTCTACACCGTTCAAGATTAAAACATTTCCAAACCTGCCAGAACTATCTGCAACCTCCCCAATCATTTTATCTGCATCCGCCAACATTCAAACCAAAATTCGCACAATATTTTACCATGGTCAAAGTCAAATAGCAGAGACTCGGAAAATAGCATCGCTTCGAAAAGGGCAAGATCGGGACCAGTTAGCGTGATCAAAAACTGTAGGAGAAAGGGTTGGTCCCAGGAGAGTCTCGAGGCAGAGGGTGGAGTGCCGTCGCCGGTGCGACCAACCCTTCCGCTTCTAATCCATTTAACGACGGCTAGCAAGGGCCTTTATCTCGCCTGGAGCCCTTCAATCGGCTCGATCGAGCTTCGAACCGACGCGATACACCCTGAACCGATCGCGTCGCCGCTGATAAAACGCGAAACGAGAAGCTGGTACGGAAAAATGGTGAATAACAGACGGCGAACGAAGAGAGGGAAGAGAAGGAAGAGAGGGTGGCGAGCGTGCCACGTACGAGAAAAAGAGACGAAACGAGTGGTTGACACGGACAGGAACGACTCGCACACTTTTCACGCGGGTCGGCCGGTGACGTCACCGTTCATTCAGTAATTTTTGCGCACGTCACCGGGGCTGACACACCGGATCCAGGTGGTTCCAGGAGGGGTTGGAGCGGGCTAGTGGTGGGGACGGAAAAAATAGGGGAAAAAGAACGCCCGCCGGTAGGCAACCCCCACACGCCACATGGATATCCAACCCCTACGCACGTAACAACCGCGTGTCAAAGTGCACGTGGCACGTTACCACGTTGTTCTGTCAGTGGCAGGCCAGGATAGCGCCGTCAGATACCGAGCAGGATTCGGTAATCGTTCAGACACTCCGGCGCCGCTCCTAATCAGCCACTTGTCATCGGAATGTGTCGCGGATCACCAGGCCATCGGGCATGATAACGAGCGATCGGCGCCTGATTATTCGCGGATTTCCACTCCTTAGCTGAACACACGAAGGCAACGCGTCTTCGCTTCGTACATCCTAAGTAATTAGCTTAATTCGCTTTATTAATGCGGATTTTTTAGAGAAACTCGTATGCAAAATCTTTCGGTCGGACTAGAGATACGAAGTTGTTTGACAGACGTTTGAGACAAAAGTCTTCAGATCCAGTCTACGGATAATTGAAGCAATCGGTTAGAGTTGTTAATGTGAATTCTCGAGAGAGACTTTCGTCGAAGATTCTCGGTGTTTGAGAAAGTGGTGATTAGATCAATAAAGTGTGGAGCTGTTTGACGAAAGTTTGAGACGGAGTCTTCTGTTTTCAGGAGTCTACGGATGTAGGTTAGAATAATTGTCAAAGTAGATTTTTGAGGGGAACTGTTGTCGAAGATTCCCAATGTTTGATAAGATGGCAATTAGATTAGAGGTATGCAATTGTTTGATAAGAGTTTGAAGGCTGAGGAATTCCGTGTGTAGATAATCAAACCAATGAATGTACTTTGTTGATGTAGATCTTTGAAAGAAACGTTTGTACTTCTTCGGAGACTTCGTCAAAGAGTCCTTTGACTCGAAGATGACGATTAGAGATTATGAAAGCACGATGCTAATGGAGATAGAGGGGAGAAGAATCTTACAACCCTCCTGAAAGAACAACACGGCGACGGATAAGATTCTCGCTTAACTTCGCATTCAAATCTCTTGCTGGGCTACTCTCGTGTTTCCACTTCCGGCGAAAATATTTCCATCGACTCTTGAAAGTATCACGGTAATATCATTCGCACTAATTGCAAAGCTTGTTATATTACTAAAACGATTTTTGACGTTTCTTCTTAAATCCATGACACATCCGAGCATCGAAGAAGAAGAATCTTCCTTCGTGGAGAATTCGAAAGATGCTTCGAAAAAGCGAGAAGAAATTCTTGATTAAATTCTTGAGCATATTCATGGACCTAATCACCAAGTAATACAAGTTCCATTGAAAGAATCGCACTCACTGTCTGGCCGTGTTCACCGCAGCAACCGACGGACTATCACAATCTTCACCGCAACAAAACCTCACTCTCATGGAACCTTCGATTTCCACAGCAAAGCTTCCATCCACCACAATCTTCTCTACTGTCATCGGTCCAGCATAAACGAGATACAAGTTCACGACGTGTTGTTGTCAACCTGCAATCTCTCTATCCACCAAACGATGTACACCAAAATCCCACCAAAGAAACCGATATAATTCAGCACACTTCAACTCTAAACAATTTTCATCTTCAGAGCGTGTGAAAATCCGCAAAGTTTCCGAATGTTCGAAGAATATCTTGGAATGTTCCAGTAACACGAGGGATTGCGAGGTAGCTGGCGGAGAATCCGAGAAGGCTGGCGTGTTTTGGTAGTCACAGTCGTCTCTGAAAATACCCGTCGGGGCCACTAACTATAATTTCGGCGGTTCGTGTGAGGCAACAGCCGTTGACGCACTGGTCCATGCCAACACACGCAGCATCCCTTTCCCCTTTCCTGGTTCCTCTCACACCCCGTGAGCAACCCCACTCCTTCCGCGAGCGTTCGTCTCCGTTCGTCGCACAAGCGTATCCTCTCTTTCTCTTTCACTGGCTCTTTTCGTCTCACATTCTCTGGCTGGCTTGGCCCTCTTTCTCTTTCTCCTCCGTTGCTCTTTATCGCTTTATCTCCCACCGGACCCCTAACCCTCTCTCTAACCTCTATCCTTCTCTTTCTCATACTCACGACTCTCTCTTTCCCACCCCTTTCGTTTCGACCCTTTTGCGGTGTGGCTCGCGTGCGTCTGACGGACCGACGGACCGACGGCTCGCGGGGCGGAGCGGAGCGAAACCGAAGCGGGGACGACTTCGATCGATCGATCGATTCACCGGGTGAATCGGTCGGCGACTTTTTTCTTTCGCGTCGTGGCGTGCGCCAAAATTCGCGCCGACCGTCGTCTCGCCTCGTAACGAGCGTCGTTGCGTTTAATTAGTCGAAAGTTAATGAGGAGACGGACCGAGCGTCATCATCATTGTTCTCGGGTGTTTGCCAGAGAGTTTCCACCCTCTCCCTCCCCGCCGTTGTTTCTCCCTCGTCTCTCGTTTACCCGCCGATATGAGGTTGAGGGCCCCGCGATTTAATATCGAGAACACCCGCGTAACTGGACTCTCCAGCCGGATTAGCGGGATCGTTGGTGTTTTTCAACGGCAACTCGAAACCCAAAGCCCAGTGGTTTCCCGGTTTCGCGGTTTTCGACGCTGCTAACTCGAATTTCTGACGTTCGATGCACTCGCGCTCTGATCGCTCTGCATTTCAGACGTTAGGAGGTGTCCAGGATTGTTTTACTAGAAAAATAAATATCGTATGTGGATAGTAGGATGACGAGTTAAATCGTCAATCGCAAAGCAGAGAAGCAAACGCTTGAAATTTTCTAACGCTATTCGTAAAACGTAAAAATTACTGTTTATCGGTAGTAAGATGAATTAAACAGTTAGTTAAAAAGTCGAAAAGTAAATAAAATTTTCTGACGCTTTTCGTAAATTACATGGAACCGAATATACGTACTTTTGGTGGTAACTAACCGTAGGATAAAATCCAATAATCAACCGCAAAGAGGAAAGCGATCTAACAATTTTTGTAAAATACGAAATTGAGGGTTGAAATCCTTACTCTATTCCTTACTGTATAATAATCATAACGACTACCGCGATAAACCGTGAATATGCAGCATCGACGCGAATAAAAGATTCTCCTTGATCCACTAATTTAGAAAATAAAAGTTTCACTATGGAAACTCGGGAGAATAAGAATTTACAACGTAAGAAAGTCCCATTTGGCAAGTGAAAAATATGGTATAGATGTCGAAACTTGAAAAACAGAAGATATAAATATAGAATTGAGTAGTTTCAGTACCTAATCGAAAATTATACAGTGACTAGTAGATTAATTGAGTCCAAGTAAATTAAATTATGTATCATTTAGTAGTATAGGATTATAAAAATTCAATACTGTGAAGATGAAATATAAAAGCTGATAAAAACAATGCTTCGTTGAAAAATAAGATAACCTGCAAATACTTTTTGTAGCCACTGTATAATAAATTGTATTTTGAAATTTTTAATTATAAAAATTAACGAACGTTGGATGATGAGTATTTCAAGAATATAGAACACACGATATCTGACAATTTTTTATTTAGAATTTCTCGCAAAGTCACAGATGATAGGTTCGATCTTGGCTCGTTATTATCAGAAGCTTCGTGGAAAATCGGCACGTCATCGAAATATTGACACGTCACAGACGTTTCCTTGGAAGTGTTCTCTCGATTCTTTAGCTTGGTCGATCGAAAACAGCAGACACGACGGTATACACTGCACCGACATACGCTACAATGAAGCTTCACTTTCGAAAATCAAACAGAGAGAACCGCTGGGTCGGCGCATCCTCGCAGCTGCACTGTTTGTACGAACGTGCAAACAATGGAACTACCCATTTCCTGTGCGAATATATCCTGACGATAGCCAGCCGGTCGCGGACTTGCCGCCAGGCAAACACGTACGATTGACGCGCGCGGATCTCCGCTCGAAAGATCGATACTTCCCTCCTCGATCTTCAATGCTTCTTCCCCCACATCGTATCAATCGATCCCCCACTACCCATCAATCTTTCTCATTTGCTCGAACAATCGTCTATCTCTTCGAAAATAAACAGATATTCTACATTTTGTGAAGAATAAGAAAAAATTTGCAATTACACGGTTGCTCATGAAATCTCACTGAATGTTAAGATCTAGATCTTTCAAATATCTTTCAAATATCGTTCAAATATCTTAGAGCCTTTGCTCCTCAAATCTCAGTATCCAACTTCAATTCTCGCATTTTTTAAATTAAAAATTGTCTTCCTCTGCAAGTTCATATTCTTTAGAAGAGCTTTTGTACTAAAATTTTTATTTTCCAAATTAGGAAATCAAGCAGAACCCTACTTGCCCGAAGAACCGAAACTGCTGGACGAGTAATTAATAATTAGGCAATTATAGAACCTTGCTATAAGGTAAGCTAACTATCAATTGTCTATATCTTCTGTTTTTCAAATCCCAGTATTCAATATTTCTAAATTAAAACATTTTATTTCTCAGAATGTCTACTGTAATAAAAATTATACCCTTAAAAACACAGAACGAACTTTCTTACATTCCGAATTTTTATATCTCTGAATTCCTATAGTGAGGTGTAGAATATCAACGTATTGAAATATAATATCATTGATCCGAAACCGTGAAATGGGAGGAGAACGAATATAACCACCGTGGAGCATCGAAGCGCATTAGGCTGACGGAATCAGAGCGAAAACGACGGAACGTTGCAGCCTGGCGCCATGGTAGCCCAACAGTCTGTCGCTTATTTGAATAACAGCAACGAGATTCGCGGAATGAATCGCGCGAACTGGCAGAGAAGTAGCGGTATTCAGCGGCGAACGATCGTCGACGAGACGGTGACAAACAGCGATACGGTGGAAACGTGGAAACCGGACGGCCGTCGTCGTATTGACAAACGACCTAACGCCCGTGTGGACCGTTGCGTTCGACGAGATTCGAATTATCTCTGTTGGAGCTTGTCAATGCAAATGCCATACCTACATTCAATTACCGCTCGTCACGCTTCGATCAGCGCGCGACCGGCCAACCACGGAATATTCCTGCTCGACTTCTTTTTACCATCGTCGATTTTCCCCTCGTTACTGTTTTCACGGATCGTGATTCGATTATTTTGAACAAAACAATTTGTCTATGGCATTAATTCCAGTGCTGTATAATGTAGAACGAACGGTGAAAGATACCAAAGAAGAATATCAAATTGTTAGCGTGTCGAAGCAGCAAGGAATGTTTGCTATTTTATTTTAGGAAAATTGAAATTCATTCACGGTGAAAGTAACATCAAGATCTGTCTACTGTTTTTACTCTTGTCGGCGTTTTTATGGATCTTGTTTCTTTCGTTCGTTTATTTTAAATACAATAATTTTCGTATGGTGTTCAATTTTCAATAATGTATATGTGTAATTTGATGGTTGGAAGATATGAGAGGAGAATATCGTATTGTTAGTACACTGATGTGTTAAAAGTTTATTAAAGTTTGGGAGAACTGAAATTTTTTCTTAATTTGGATGTCAAGTAACTATTATATATTTGCAGGATGTTAAAGAGGTGACTTATTTTAGAAGAATTAAAATTTCTGGAGAGTTTAGATGCCATCTGACTAATATTTTGTCACATGTTACAATGATTTAGTATTGTGATATAGTAGTTCAGTATTCAAGTTACTGAAATATGGCTACTTCATTTTCCTCTCTTTTTTTTTCTTTTAGATAATGTTGATGATGTTTTTCTTTTAATTAATAGTGTCTGTTTGTTATACTAAATATTTTGTTTCTTTTCCTATATCTTTTTATCAAAACATACGAACTCCAAAAGCGTCAGTCGTGTATAATCTAACAATAATTAAAGTAATTGAAGGATTTCCATGAAATTCTACAATGTATAATAATACGCGGAAGAAAGAATGTTAGAAAGAGTTTTAGACGTCTGCTATAGCTTTCGAGACAAATGTAGAGATCTGTCAGTCAATTCAGATCGCTAGATTAGCGCAGCAGACCATGTGACAATAATGACAATAATTAATAGCTCCATTATCGATTAATGATAGTTTCTAGGGTTCGAATGAAGCACGTGCTCCGTGTGCTATTAACGAGGTACATATACTTCAAATCTCAAAAGTAGCAATATCCGAAAGGCGGCTTTCTTTTACAAGTAATATCCAGAAATTTACATTAGAAAAAATATTTTGAAACTATTTCGATCTCGAACGTTAACTTTGATCGATCGTTACGTGGAAGTTACTGTTTCGTCAAAAGGAAAGATAGTTTTACAGTGTATGGATAGTTGGAAATATTGAGACAGAACGGTAGGAATCGAGAGTATGATAACGAGACTAATGGAAACGCAATCCGGAGCACGTGTCGTTAAAGGAAGCGAACGTGATCACGCAACGCGGCGGGATTCATCGAAAAACCGTGTTACGCGGAAATCGATGCTCGTAAAACGAGCACACGGTCGAACGACACATGGAAAACGAGCGGGTGAAACGCGACAAAAAGATCGAGCCCATTCGCGTGATCGCCGCGTCCAACCACCGACGCCCTATTCCCCTTGCAGTCAAGATTCTACACGCGGTAACTTTCCCATTTTTCCTACCGCAAATTCTTACATATTTCCATTAATTTACTTATTATTCTATCTTAAAAAATTATATATTTAAGAACATTTTTAATGTGATTTATAAATGTGATAAATATCTTTGTAAAAATCAGAGTTCAAGTAAATAGTAAGAGACTTTTCATTAAAATTAAAGCATACCAACGTCCTATTTTTACTCTATCAATTGTATTTGATTTCTGGACCACTACAGATTTCTACAGTATCTAAAAGACACTCGTTCTATGAATCACTAGTTCGATGAAAAATCATTCGTAACATTCACTCAAAGAAATCCTTAAGATAAAGTAATTCTTCCACGGTGGCTACTGAACAGTGCTTCTATGTAGCAATTCAAAATTCGAATCACGAGCCACCTTTTATAAAAATTAAATTTTATTTACGTCCTATTACGTGGTCCATCCCATAACAAAGAATCCTATCTACAATCCTATAGTGATCAGAAGACGCTCGTTCCTTAAATCAGTGAATCGACAGGAAAGAACGATTAACAACTTTCTTACAAAGAAATTTTGAATACGACATCCCCTCCCCAGGACAATTTCCAAAGAGTGTCTTAAAAAAATATCTCGCAAAACTTAATATTCATCGTAACAACAGCACATTCTACCTATAATACTACTGTTCAGAAGCCAAGCATTCTTAAGATCATTGCGTTAGAAGGAACCTAATGGTAGCAACACTTAATTAATTAATTATTAATAATTCTTCCACTTATTAAACAGAGTGTTTCTGCATAACAATTAAAAATCCCAATAGCAATGCACGTTTCGCTAAAATTGACATACATGTACCAACATCCTAATACACGACTCACCCCATTCAACCAACAAATTCAACCTACAGAATCCTATAGCGATCAGAAGACACTGGTTCCTTAAATCACATCCACCATAATCTACATCTTCTTCTACCTTCTCACCAAGCCGGCCGTAGTCGAGATACGCACATCGGTCGAACAACAACAACAACAACGGCACGTGTCACGAGGCGGCGTAGTGCGTAGCACGATCGGAAAAAGGAAAAAGTTACGGCGTACCATGCGTGGAAAGCGGCGCGCGTGCTTCGAAACCGGTTCGTCGGTACGCTCGATTGGACAACAATACACGAAGAACGGTACCGGGGCACGAGCAGAAGGAGCAACAACAGCACAGCACCAACAGCAACCGTGCCGCGTGAATACTACGCCGCCCCCTCCCTCGTTCGTCGCCTCTCTCGCCCCCAAAGAGGGGTTAGCCGCCTCGTCTCTATCCCGTAGAGGGTAGTTTCGCTCTAACGAGCACGACCGCCCCACTGGAACTGGAACTCTCTCCCCTCCGTCGACCGTGCGCGCCCCCTTCCCGCGATCAACCGCCCCTACCACGTGCCACGACCACCCCTACAACGACAAAGACGGGGGACGTACGCGGTGCGAGTAGGGGCAGCCACCGACGGAACATGTGTAACACGCAGCCTTGATTACACGCGGGCTTGTAAAAATTATTATTATGGCCGTGAGCGCGCGGCCGCGCATGCAAACCAACCCTATACACCCCCGCGCTCGCCAAATTTTGTTGTTTCCTTTACCGACGCGGGGGTAGACGCACCGACGAGCTGACCTCGGATACTTTCACGCTAATGGGTTCAATGTCAGGCCGAATGAGCTGCAAACGTTTTTTCCATTTTGCCAGTTGTTAATGGTTTTTGTTTAGGTATGGTTTGGGGGGAGGGAGTAGATAGTAGTTTTTGGACGAAGAACGGCACAGATTCGATTGTTTATTTGATTTAGAAAAGGATACATAAGATTTTGATTATGAGGAATTTTGAAAACTGGAGATTTTGAGAAGAGGCTAGTAGAGTAGTTTGGATTGTTTGAATTGTTATTGTTTTGGAAGTCGGAGATTTTAAGAAGAAAATAGCGTAGGTGG
The DNA here is from genome assembly GCF_024516045.1 of Bombus affinis. NCBI lineage: Eukaryota > Metazoa > Arthropoda > Insecta > Hymenoptera > Apidae > Bombus > Bombus affinis. Next base: position 7,296,979 of record NC_066356.1, on the reverse strand, counting down.
TGTGGTTTTCTTCGGTTTTCAGAATATGAATAATTTTAGAGAATGATGCAATCGAAATCATTTTTTCGGTCTTCAGGGTGCGAATAATATTAGAAATGACTGAGGTTTTGAACGAGATATATTTTTAGAGGTGGAGATTTTGAGAAAAGTGTAGTGTAATCTTTTCGATCTTGACATGTGAATGATTTTGGGGAAAGTTTAGCGAAGTTTCAAATAAGATGTACGGCGTAATTAGAACTTTTTTGATCATGAAACATGAATGATTTTAGGAAAAGATGAAGCAGGATATATTTTTAGTGTTTACACATGGAGATTTTGAAAAGAGAATCATGTAAGTGAAACCGTCTTTACGGTTTTGAAACATGAATAATTTCATACTTGAAACAGGAGATATTTTTAAGAATGATGAGGTGGAGATTTTAAAAAAGAAGGATGATGTGCTTGTTCGTTGTTTAGAAAATAACATTTCAAACAGCACAACGGTAAGAGAAGTATTTTAACTTGCTTACTCACCGTCACATGATGCTATACGATTTTATCTTCTATCATGAAAAAAGAGTTCTATTAAGATCAGTAAATTCTGGATGAATATTCAACACATTTTTTATATAACCTTTATCGATATACAAATTCTTCTTTCCTTATTGAAAAACGATGAACTCTTTCTACTTACCAATTACCATATCCTTCTCTTTACTCGATGCATTTCGCGTCAAACCAGAGTCAGTATCTTGCAACAGTATATCATTGTCTGAAAATCACGAATAATGAAGAATGAAATTTGAATCTTTGTTTGAAATTTGAATCTCTGTTTGAAATTTGAAGATGTTCTTAGCGCGTAGAACCGAAGATTCGTATGAGAGGATGGATTTTTGAAGAGATTTAGAAAATGTGTTTGTCACACGGTAAAACTGAATATTGATCAATTTTTATTTCTCATGCAAAAAAGGAAATACTGATGGAAACAATGTATTTCGAAAGTGACACTAAAGGCAATCAACGTGGATCTGTGATTCGTTTGGCGAATACCGCGTTCCATGGAGACACAGAAACAGAAAGAGGGAGAAGGGGGAAACCGCGTTAATTCCTGCGCATTCAATGAAAGAAAAAATACCAGAATACCGTTCCGTGCCAGTAGCTCGATGCGGCTGGCGTTTGTCTGCTTCAGCAGCTCATCAGCCAACCCATTATCCGGATTATATTCCATACCAGAGAAATAAATAACGCGTGAACCGAATAATCGTTGCCATTCGAAAACCGAGATCTGTTACTCAACGTGCTCTCGCCAATTTTTATCGTTGCACTCATCAATTTCTCAGACATATCCCAGTAGCGAAAGCCAACTTTCATTTATAAGAAACGATCTATACCTTGAAATGCTGTCGAATGAAAATTAAATAGTTGCTTTTCACGACTTTAGGACTTTATGACTTAATTAAATACAGTTCTTGTACGATACAAGTGCAGATATGTTAGAAGGTGGCTGTACTTCCTAGTACTTTGAGTAAAGAAAAACCAACTCAAAATCAATCACAGTCAAATCACTTTTTCACAAATCTGTTAATAAATTAATAGTCAGTGGACATGTGTACATTTCTAGTAATAAAATTTTTTAAATACAAAATCTGTCTCTTTCTCTCTTTTCCAAAAAGTGTTAAAGCTGCTTCCTTACCGCTGCAAACTCTACAATTGTATAATACGACGATAATAAAACTCATTGACCGAAAACGTATTGGTCAAAAATTCAAGTCTTCGGAGAATTTTTTCGAATTTGAACAATTTCTGAAGAAGGATAAACATAGACAAGGCTCGTTTTATCGTCGAGTGACAACTAACTGACTCTATAAGAAAAACATTTGTCATGAGATCCACGACTTCATGATTTACTTAAATACACTAATAGCCACCGCATAATATGATGAGTATTTTATTGAAAAGTATCGAAACGTATTGGTGAAGAATTAAAGGCGTCAAGCGCAAACCTGGAGAAGGGTCGCTAAAGTTTTAGCAAAGAGAAACATTCACAGCGAGGAAGACAAATTTTTTGAGTTTATAGCGACAATTTGATTGGAGATGGAAAAAATGGTCTTTTCGGGACACGCGATCGTGGATGGTCGATTCACGGGGCCAGTTTGCGAGCGAAGAGTACAAGCGGCTTGCCTGGTTTCTGGTCGAAGTGGGGCTAACCGCAGAATCGGAGGCAAGATGGCAAAAGTAAGTCGAGAGTCGAGGGGCGGCGCTGTGGCCTGGCCAGCCCACCGGCGCATCCTCGTTCTTCTCACTCCGATTCCAACCTAAGATCTGCCAAGAACCAACGTTTGCGAAAACATGAACCCGTATTTTTCCCGCCGTTACTAATTTTTTCCCTCTCCGTAATTCCTGGAAATGGAAAATTCACATCGACGTACCGTGAGGAATGAATAAATTAACGAAGAAGCCTTTGGAACGAGAATCAGCCAGCTAAGCAAACTTTCACAGGCACAGCCACTACTATTCTGGAATTAATTAAATCATGTTCTATCCACGGAAATTAAATTCAGTCTTCTTATGGAAAAAAATGTTGAAATATTAAATTCAAATACTTGGTCCATAATTTTGTCCTCTTTGTTTCTTGAAACAGCTCGTTATTAATTTTTATGTGAGTTTTCAACACACCTGATTATTTTCTCCGATTCACTTAATAGAAATTAATCAAATAAAACATTACATTTATATACTTAAAAACCTGCAACCACTAATATTTCTATTATCGAATGAAATCTTCGATATTTCAATAAATTTATAAAACTTCCAATTTATTTGAAAGAAAATTTCAATTCTCGAATAGATTTCAAAATATTTGATTATTTCTTTCAATACACTTAGGAGAATTAATCGAGATGCAAGTTGATTTTAAGTTAAACCCAAATAATTAAAAATCTGCAATCTAATTTTCTCTAAAATCGAGTCAATTCTTCAATTTCAAAAAATTTTCCAAAACTTCCAATTATTTTCTACGATCTGCTTAAAAGAAGAAACAAACTCGGATAACTAAATATTTAACTAAATAATCGTTCGGACTCCAAATATTAAAACCCTATTTTAGATAACTGAAAATTCTAAGATCTAGTTTCGCTTTTCTATCCAAGCAACATTCGACAATTAAAATGAATTTCCAAAAACCCCAGTTCTTCCTCTCTCTGATCCTCCCTAACCCAATCCACTACCTAAGTCAATCGACCAAAAATGAATGGCGCGCAACAGAACCCTCAACATCGAAGAAAGTTTCGAAAGAGGGTAGCGTAAGGGATGGTCGTTGACTTCCAAATTGCGGCTGGCAACGAAATCCAAAAATCCTTTGGAACTACCGGTAAAAGGGCAGAATAAACATTTCCTGAACGGTTAGTAGCAACGTGGCGGGTGAGGGTGTACAGGCCGAGCGGGAGCTGCGGTTTTGGTGGGCGGAGGTTGCCTCCAGACTGTGAGGGTGCGACGGAAACGAACCATAGTCGTGTTCCAGAAAGAGAAAACGAAAGGGACACGGATCTTCCCTGAACGACTAAAAGTAGACGCGAGATGGTCGTACGCAGGCACCGAGAATGGCGGTTGCTTCAAAGAAAACTCGAATCGTTAAAGACGTCTGGCTGTGTTTTTACATCGCGTAAAGAGATCGCCCTTTGACGAATTATCGACCATGAAAAATTGATTCTGCGAAGAAGTTCCGTTATGGAATTGTGACCAGATTCGTTGTTAAACGTTAGTCCGTCAATAACGAAATAATTTAACTATCGAAGGTTGTGTCAATTCTGAAAAATGCAAATGTTTCACATTTACTAATTTCTACGTTAAGATAACTGCAATGGTTAGAAAGAGTATTGACGAAGCGTTTTTCATTTATCAAGTTCTACGTCTCATTTTTATTGTATCAAATTTTTGTATTCGTTTTAAAGTACTACTAAGTGAAACGAAATTTAACGTACTTAGATTTAATTAGTATGTAAATTCAATTGTTGCCAACCACTGTAGCCACTGTAGGTATATCAACAATTGTATTCTTGTTTCCATTTTAATTATAAAACAAGCGTAGAAAACATTTTCAGACGACTATCAGGTTTGTCATTACAAAATGAAATATTCGATGTGATCCAGTCTCTGCTACGCAAAGTTGTATAGCAAATAGTAACTAGCAATAGCAAGTGGCTCGTGAATTTACATGAACCTAATCGAACTGCAAACCCGCAATCAACTACAATACGATATGTTTTTGGTTGTACGATATATATGAACGTGCGCATCCAAAATGTTCAATGGTAAAAATACGAAATTACAGAGGGAAACACAGAAAACTACATCACTGGACATTTTACAATAGCTTAAGCAAACGTATACTTTTATAAAATACAGAAAAGCAAAAAAGATGATTATGTTACAAACACTGTTTTTTAAATTCAACTTAGAATTTACCATTATCTATGTCAACCCTTTCGCGATGAATGACTTTGTGGAACGAAATATTTGTTCCTCGAGAGATGAATATTAAACGCGTATTTATATCAAATGAAATCCGCAAACGAATAAAAAGTGGAGTTGATCAGTTTCGCTTCTGACATCTGAATCTTCACTCGTTAATTCTCGAATAGGAAGATGTATATTTTCATAGTTGCTAGTAATTGTCAACTATGAACAACTCTTATAGCAATTTTTATGACGAGACTTACAACCGATATTCGAGAAGAATTAGTAACACACGATAAGTGGATTGGTGACGGGTAATTTTGCATAAATCGCACGCTTCTTTCCAACCCAGTTTTTCAAGCCATTGAAATTTTTAAGCACAGATGGCATAAATAAAACTATTTATATTTGAGCGCTCTTTCGTGCTGGCTTTTCACAGACAAAACGACAGGTATGTTCGCCGTTCTACTCAGAGATGGCGACACGGATGTACTTTTATAGCCCTTCGCGCGACCAGGGGCTGCGCAACCCCCTTTTTCGTCACGCGCCATTACGAGCCGGCGCGCGCGTATCGTCATAATAAACGAACAACGGCTTGATAATTACGCATCGACAACGGTCCCGTCGATGCAATTTTTAAACGTCGATCGTTAACCGATATTCTCTCGAGGATCAGCCAGTGGAACGTCAATTTGCGAGCGTCTTTTTTTTCTCCGGAAAAAAATAAAAAAAAAATAAAAAAAGAAAAATATATATATCGACGAGCAATTTCGAGTTTCAATCCGGTATTTTATTTATCGCGCGACGAAACGTAAACGCGTATCTGCTGATTTAATTGCAATTCATTTATCAGTTGCCCCTGGTTCAATGATTTTTCGAGGCCAAAGGAATTTTCAATAAAATTCTGTCCGGCCAGTGGGAACACGACAAGAGAGGGAGGAGAACGAGACGACACACGCTGGCCATCGATATTAAAATGAAATGTTAATTAATTTTTTTAAAGTACGAGCTTCAGTTGCAATTATTGCGCGGAAATGAGGCCAAAATGAAATTGCTCCGTTCGTAAACATCACCCTGGAGACGGAGCCCGGTCCCGACACACCGCAGAGGGTGGAATTCTCCCATCGCATCGAGCAGCGAGAGTGTAAAAAAAAAGGTGGCGTATTTTTAAACGTCGACGAATGACGGTTCGTCGTGGGCCACGGTGAACCGCGGACGTTAATCAGCCTCGAAAAATCCGTGAGCCCCGGACAAGGGGACGGCAAACATCCCGCAAAACCTTAACCACCCGAATGGTATTGTTTTAATGTAATTCCAGGACCGGTTTGTCGCTCGGCTCATGCACGCATGTAACAGCGCGAACGACAAACCCGTCGACCAGCTAGCGCGTATCAGTTCAACGAAACGCAGAGGAAGGGAGGGAGGGAGGGAGAAAGAGAGTCGATCTAACCGATGTACAAGGGAAAGAGAGAAGGGGCTGAATAGTTGCGAAGGGATTGGAGGTGTACAGAGAGGTAAAGACAGAAAGAGAAGAATAGCGTGTATATACGCGAGAAGAGCGAAGGGGGAGGGTGGTGGAAGAAGGTGGCCAGTAGCCGAATGGATCAGAGAAAGAAGCACATTTCAGGTGGAAAGAGAGGGTGTTGGAAGGTGAAAAGAGAGAAAACCGGGCGACCAGGCTGACGGGGGGAAGGGGTGAGAGTGACAGAGAGAGGGTGCAGTGTTTTGTTCGCGCGCGATGGACGCGTCGCCATAGCGACCGGCGGTTGTTTATTATTGCGTCCAGCGGTCGTGTGGGGTGGTATGGAGGAGAGCGCGGGGTAGTTTACGCGACGATGGGTCGCGGGGGGGGCAGGCTGAGGGGTAAAAAGGGTTAGCGGCGGGCGACGAGGGGAGGGGGAGCGGATGGGGAGGGATGGATAAGGGGTGACGAGAGGGATGGGTGAGGCCAGAAGGGCGGAAGGATGCGAGAGGAAAGGGGGGATGGCAACGTTGGTGTGCAACGAGGGAGTGGCGGCCGACCACACGAGGCCGAAAAACACACTCTCCGCCAAACCTACCCCCTATAACACCCCCGTACACCACCGCCTCCTCCCTGCCGGCGGTAATGAGAGTTCGATAAAGCGCCGTTACCAGTGCGTGACGTCAAGCGAATTCTCTCTTTTCCTCTCTCTTTCTTACCCCGTGTCTCTCCCGTTTCTTTTTTATATACTTCCGTTTCACTCGTACATACAGGTATTTTTTTGATTTTCACCTCGTTCTATCTCCCTCTTTCTCTCGTCATACTTTTCCCCTTTTTCTATTTTTCTTTTCGCTCTTTCTCCGTTTCCCGCGTTTCTGCTTCTCCGACTCTCTCTTTCTCTCTCCCTGACTCTCTATCTTTCTCTCTCTCTCTCTGTTTTTCCTTTTTTTTGTGACTTGTCCGTTGCCTTTTTTCGGTCGCCGTTAGCAGCGGCGAAGTCGCGGTGTGTGACAAAAAACGAAGCCTCGGAAATTTCGTTGGCATGGACTAGTACGAGCCAGAGCAGCACGCTCGCGGCCAGAACATTTTTTCCCCGGCGATAAAAACGTCGCGGTGGCTTGATGGGTATCATATTTTTTTCGGGACGGGGCTACAATTTGCGCCGCCGGTAGTGTTGACGCGGCTCGAGCACTCTTCGCTACCATGATCGCGTTGGACGCTCTAATTGCTTTCTGATCTCCACCGTCCGTCGACTCCGCGCACGCCACCCACCCCTCGTATCCTACACCAGTTTTCCATCCCTCCCTTGTTCCTCTCTTCCTCCTTTCCTCTCTCTCTCTCTCTCTCTTTCTCTGTCTGTCTCTCTCTGTCTCTCCCTCTCTCTCTTTTTTTCGTGAATTGTGAATTTGACCGAAGATCGAAGTAGCAACGAGGTCGATTGGAATTTACTGCTTCCTGTTCGATTAACTTTTCGCGGTTTCGTTCGACATCGTTCTTGTATAGCTTTTTCCTCTTTTTATGAACTGGCATACGGCTTTTTTTTTTAAACGCACCGGATTCTGCGAATTTATGCAAGGACTTGACAGATCGTGTAGTTTATCGAATAAAAGAGTTGAAGAGCGCGAATCAAATGATTACAAGGTACGTAGTTTGGTTCAAAAGTAACGAGATCACTGGACATATGTTATTGGATATACGAGCCTGATATTAAACATATGAAAGCGTATATAGACATGTGAAAGTATTTACAAGGGATTTTATCGTATCGTCGGATGTTTAACAATCAAAAGTAATTGTCCTACAACTAATTTTCTTGAGAAACGTTCAAACGTAGAAGTTTTTCCAATTGTTTGAAGCAACAGTAGAAATCTTGATCGTTTGAAATGCAAATCATTCGTTTGGTCATAGAATTTTAAAGATCTATAATTATGCGAAAATAACGATGAGTTTAAGATAATTTTTAATTTCGGTGGATAAGAAGAAGACCGACGAATAACAGGGAGTTTGCAATACTATTACAACGCTCTTTTCTACTAAAAATTCATTGATTGATAATGCAGTGATAATGCGCCAAACACGCAATTACTTATCTGGTGATCACTTTATATCAACAAAAGCAATTAAGTTGAACGTAATTTGATTATTTTAATGAGAATCATAGAACGTAGTAATTTATTTGTTCCCCGTCAAAGTTACTAATTTGAGTTACCCATGAAATAGCCTCATTACTTCCGGATCAGACTACATATTTGCGTTTAAATTAGAAAACTCCATAAATTTCTTTTATCACTAGAAAAACCACTCTCTAATATAAATGTGAATATATGCTCTATAGAAATAAGTGTGATTAAAGCGATGTAATAAAAATATAATAAATACAAATAATTATGTTTCGATATCAATAAAAATCTATAGTAATTTCGTCAAAAGCTGCGTGATACTATTAATTACTGAAAATAAAGGAAGCAAAGAAATCTGTCCCTTTGACAGATTTGATGTTTCTACCGCTAACCGCAACAAAGTTTTGTTTTTTAGTTAATCTCGACAAAAACGTATTTATTCGGAGGAGTCCCGGGATCGATCAAGAGTTTGGATCTCGAAGAGTGTTTAGAGACAGTGATCCACAAAGGGAGAATCAAACCGTGAATTAATCCCGAAGTTTGGCAACGCACCTGTTCGAATTACCGCGGCCCCGACTCTCGGCACTTCTGGGAAACTTCAGCGCCCTTTGTACGAGACAGACATTTAAGACGTGCGCTAATTAAGAACGGCATCTCACTACGCAGCTGCCAGCCAACGCTGCCATTGCAGGGAATTATTAAACGGCCGCGAAGAAACGACATAAGGTCGACGGCTAACCAGAAATATCCCAAACACTATCCCTGAAAAGTTATCAGTGTCGAGAGGAATATAGATTTACGTGAAAACGATACCAATTTGTAATAAACGGACTATAGATTTTTACGCATTTATGGGAAGTCTGAAGATGTAAAAGTGTACAGAATGCGAAAAGTGCAAAGTACGATATTCGCTCTAACATTTGGTATGTAAAATAATTCTTCTACCTAGAATATAAATTTGTATAAATAACCACACGATCTGGTGCTGAATTCTTCAGTGAATCGTCTTCTGGATTACGCCTAAATACACAGATTTCTCTTTACCAAAGTTTGTCACTGTTTTTAGTTGTAATATTATTAAATCCAATAGAAACAGTCTTTATTTCTTCATTTTTACAATTGTGGCACCCTCGGACAACAGCTGTTGCGTCAATTCTAATATATGCAGATACCTTGTATTTATTTCTTCGTAAACGACATTTGTCTGCTCTACGTTGGTTACATTTACAATGGTCAAGAATAAAGACATCAGAATAAAGGTCTTATCCGAATATCCGCAGAGATCCAGACACGGAGGACATGTCTGAGAAACCGGAAGCCTATCAGCGCCTCGGAATCTGTACCGTCAGCTCCGCCTGAGTCGAAATCTTAGAAAACTCCTGAGAATCGATAGGATCTGATCACGTTAACGATAATAAATTATATCCACGAACTTCTTCAAGCCCAACAATATATATAAAACCTAACAATGAAATTAATACCAAAAACCGTTTACAAATAATTTCCTGGACACGACACGGCAAACTGTATTTTGGAAGCGTCAGGGTAATTATTGATAAGATAAACAAAGCCTACAAACATCTCCAAATCTAACGGCATACAACAATGAAATTAATATCAATCAACACGTTTACGAATAACCTGCTGCAAAAGTGTAGAAAACGATATTTTTCAGGATAACAGGCAGAATCTAACCACTTCGAAGACGATAAATTATTTCTCCAAAGCTCTTCAAACTTCAACATACGTAACAACGAAACCAGTACCAAAAACCAAAACGTTTACGAATAATTTCCTGGACACGGTAGAGTGATCTAAATTGCTCGTCGACGAAACGGTATTTTAGAAGCGTCAGGATAATCGTTCATGTGGCCGTCCGCCGGGGTAAAAGGCCGGTTCCTCGCTACGTGTTAGGGGCATCCGCTCAGCTGCCGCGATAATTTACTCTTTTTTCGGCCACCGATTCGGCCCACCGGCGCTAATTTACATTTACGAGCGAGATCGGCTAATTGCCGGTTAACCGGTCGGTGGAGCGCGATACGACATACCTCGCCTGCAGTTTGTTGCTGCCTTCCGATACAACTGTCGCTGCCCGTGAGAACTGGCAGGAGGTTTCGTTGCGCCCGTACGCAGCCCATCGCCGTCAATTACAGCCATTTTCTTTAAACGTCGCTCAATCGTTCCGTATCGTTCACGTTCCTGCCCTCTTTCTGAATATCTGAAAAAAAGTAAAATTAGAAAAATTAGCGGAAAAGTTAACTAACTGTTGAAGTTGTGAATGGTTCTCTATGGTTTGCGTTCCGTCCCTCTTTCTGGATATCTGAGAAAATAAAAAACAGAATTAGAAAAAGTCGCTTAACTGTTAGTGTGCTGAATATTGTGAATCGAGAATGAAGAGTATATTTTGTGAAAAACAAAATGTACAGTGCGGTAGTTTAGGACATAGTTGAAAAATTTGAGGATTGAAAACTCGAAAGGAATTCTAATTATATAGTTATGTTAAAGTATAATTTCCTCCACAGGGGAAAATAAAACGAAGAAATTAAAATAGGAAATGTAATAAAATACTGGAGAAAATAAAACGAAAGATTCGGAAAGTTAGCTGAAAGGTTCCTAGACAATGACGTTGATTTTGTTAAATCGTAAGTAACTTTAATTGACGAAGAAAATACTTTACCAAGTGATTATCGGTAGATTTTGGCGAAAGCGAAATAGTTTCTCGCAAAAATTATTAGCGATTGATTTGAGGATTTGATCCTAAAAATACAAAGAAATTTTAACTTTTCACTTTGTTCTCTACCATTTACGAACGACGTGAATATCAGAAGCAATGCCAATACAAACATTCTAACGTCGGTATATCTCCATAAACATGCATTACGATAAAAGATAAAGGCGAAGGAGATCGAACTGTGAGAATAGTTCTTTTTTGAACAAGAATTTTCCGGCGGCACGGCACAGTGTGGCTGTGCGATACTGTTAGATACGAGAAGACAAACAACCGTGTGATATGGAACCCGTAAAGACCACCAAAACGTAAACCGTGATACAGGCGCCAACGAACCAACTCGTCGCCGCAATGTGTTATCGTTGGTGAACGAGTCGCCCTGTCACAGCTATTCATCTCTAATTCCGTCGCGGCCTTCCCTCTCTGCCCGGTTGTACGGTTTGCCGCTTTAGCAAAATGAAACTTTAATTTCGGCCGAACTAGAACGAAAACAAAAAACCAATTATCCGCCTACGAATGATCCGCCGCTCGCGTATCCTATATTTATGGCCACTGCCGCGGCTTGCTGGCGATTAATCGGTCGAACCGCATCATTTTTATTCATGTTTCATGCGACGCGTTGATTGCGGAGGCCGGAATTTAGTATTAATGGCCTCGATAGACAGTGCAGTGCGGATGATCGATAAAATTCATCTTTCGACACCCTAATTTAACCACATATCTTGTCACCTTTATAATTTTATCGAATTTTTACACGCGTACAACACGGATAGTTATAAAAGTTCAAAAATTGTATCGAAAACGAAATTTATACAGCGAAATGGTGAATCGAGTAAATTGAATAAATTAGAAATTTTGCTTATAGCCTTCTGGCGTTAGTTTAAATTGATAATTATAACTCTGTTTAAAGGATTTCCTTTATAATCACGAAATAAGAAGAAACTTAGTAATAATTTAATTATCTGATTGGAGTATACATTTGGTACTTGAATATTTATCTATAGATTTATGAATCATTTTTCTAAATTGTTCGTCGATATTTATTTTTGTGAAAACAATTAAATAATTGGACATCAAGTATGCACCATTAGAGAACAGGAAATTGTTTTTCATTATACTCTCTGTAGTGTGAATATACTTAAATACAAAACCCAATAAATATTACACGAGTATTATTAAGTATTATATTATTAAGTATTATATTAAGTACACTTAAGTACTATTAGTACGCTAAAATACAGGTATATTACCAAGCGACAATATTATGGATCGGAGGATTAAAAGTAAAAATTCTTCACGTTGTGCTCTTTTGCTTTACGCTTCTATAGAAGCTCCAAAGCTTTAACCCGAGCGAAATTGTAATTTTCCATTCGCGAAATTAATTACCATCGAGGCGCAAGAAACGCTGAAGTGACAAATGTAATTAAGGGCTCTTTCTCCGGCTGCGAAATTATGGCAGACTATCATTGATGGCTGCTGCGAGGGGATGATGAACGTGGATCGGCATTTTCCAGCGTCGAACAGCGTGCGCTCGGTCTCGTGTACACGTACACACCGTGCTTGGTTTGTACATTAAAGCGAGGTCCAACGCAGTACCTGTCACGGTCCTCTAGTATCCTTGTCTCACCGCTGGCCGCCATACCTCGTCCATCGTTTCCATCGTGGGTTCGCCGAGCGAACCACTCGGTTCGGTTTTTAGTTAATGCTCGCGCTCGTCACGTAGCCAACCACGTCGATGGACTTTAACCCATTATGGTCGCGTCTACATCGCGAGATATACTATTCGGATATTTAAGGGACGACCTGACGTGTTTTCGCGCCTGAAAAATTTGTTTGTCTTTTCCAGCATGAATTTCAATTCCATAAAACTTACTTTGTGAATTGTTCAACGAGAATTCGATGAAGGGTTGCAATTGTTTTCGAAATTGAAGTATGTGATTCGCTGGAATTTCGACTACTTACTTACTTACTTGTAATTTTTCCGAATGAAGAAACAAAAGAGGTACGAAGTCTTCAAATGGATGAAATATTACAATTGATTTGAAAATTGGGTAATTTACGGAGTTGACAGAGGTTTACCTATTCTTACACTTTCCTTGAGTAAACTGTATCCCTCACATACCTAAAAAAGGATCTTTCAAACCGATGAGATGTAACCAACGGTCGCGCAACTTAAGGCAATAAAATTTATGACTAAGGTAAACTAATTCATAGCTTTAAAATTTCTCTGGTCAATCTGTACAAATACTCGAGTACATAGAAACGAGGGAAAAATGAAGTCTTTAAATTAATTCCAGGCCAACGTTACAAAACGTAAATTCCTACCAGACCCCAAAATTGCTCAAGCCCCTAAATACCAAAGAAATGGAACACCGACATCTCCACAACGAACTGATCGCCAGTCATTACCGATAAACCACTCCCCTTCTCATCCCCGATTCATAACCGGCTAGGTCGAAAAATGGAAGAGAACCAATCTCGAAACGGGAGGAGAGACAGTTCGGGGGCGGGTAGAGCAAAAGAACAGGAAAAAACAGCAAACAGCGTGCACGACGTCGAACAAACAACGTCAGACAGGCTACGACGAAAATCGTGTCCCGCTGGCTGGCTATCGTGTGCGAGAGGGGTTGGTTTCTGGCTGGATGCAGAGGCCATCGAATACCAGGGGGACAGGGGAAAAGGAAGACAGAGAGAGAAAAAGAGAGATGGAGAGAGATAGAGTGAGATAGAGAGGGGGGGAGAGAGAGAGAGAGAAAGAGAGTGGGTTAGGTTGATCGTCGGATCGCGGGATCCCGGTCGATCTAGCGGCGCTGGCCTTCTCTGGAGAGGCGGAAGTAGCCGTGAAAAATTTTCCCGTCGACGTGTGGTGGCCCGTGTACGAGGCCAACGGCGCGCATTTCGCGGTGTTCGGGGTGTCGGGGGTGGTTCACCAGAGAGTGTACCGCGGGTTGGGTCACGGATGGGATGAGTCGCGTCCACGATGTGTGCAAGCCGAGAGTGGAGTGTGTAGAGCCAGCAGCAGCGGCAGAGAGAGAGAGGGGTATGGGTGGTCGAGGCATGGGAGTTCGCGGGGGTTGAAGCGAGAGGGTTGGTCAGCTAGCTAGCAAGAGCGGGAAGGGGGTAGCCAGCGCACGAAAGGGGGTGAGGCAGTAGTGGTGGCAGTGGGTGGCCGAAGGTGAGGGTATTTGTTGGCGCGAGTGGCTAGCCAGTCGGATTACCACCGGGAGGGTGATTCGAGGGGGGCCCTTTGGATGGGTGAGGGGTGTGCGCGCGGCTCGCCGAGGGGTAGGAGGTTGCTATGGGTCCGCAATACACACAGTGGCACTCGACGAAAAATGTAGCCAGAGAGCGACCACCGCTGGAAAATTTACACGCATCACGAGGGCGAGACTGAATGGCGAGGGTTAAAAGAGCATCGCTAATGGCCACCGCGTCGGTTATTTTGTGGATTTTTATAATACGACCGACCAAGCCCGTGTCCTTTCTATCCGTCTTCGTTCGGCTAATTCCTGCTCTCTCGCTCCCTTTCGCCTCTGTGTCCCAGACCAACGCACCACCAGCCGATGGACACCAGTCGATTCCATCAGTTTTTCAATCCGGCTGATTTTCCTTCGCCGCCCTCTTCCTCGTCCTTCTCGTTCGTCCAACCGCGCGCGTCTCGTTCCACCGCCACATTTGCGTGGATGAAATTGAGGGATAATGAAGGGGCGATTCGATTTTCTTCGCGAGTCGAGACCCGCACCCCCCGATCGTGGAACGCTCTTTAACGACGAATAACGCGTTCATTGTTAAACACCGATACGGGAAATTAAACGCGAATAACTTTTGATATACGAGGAGGAGGTACTGGATATTTGCTGGAAATTTTTCATGTACGACTCAGGGGGCTAGAGGAATTTTTTGACGAGCCATTAAAAATTTACACGCGTTCCTTTTGTGAGCTGCTCGTTGCGCGAAATACTCCCGTAACGAGTGAAAATTAATATTTCATTTTACAGCGAGCGAGATACGAGAATTACGAGACTTAATCGAAAGGAGGTGATAACCATTGGTACAGCCTGGAACGCGAGAGAGAACAAAAATTTAGAAACTCGCTCCATTTTAGAATTCCCCTGTGTCACTCACGTCGCGAGTTTTCCTGTTTATCAGTGGCTGAAATATTCCGCTCATTTCGCGCATCCTTTCGGAAGCATCAGCAATAAACGCTATTTCTCTTTCTCGTTGGAATTATTATTACTTCCTTAGCAACAAGTGTCTGAAATCTTCTACTATGTGAAGGTCGTATACGCGAATATAAAAGAACGTAAAAGAAAATCAAAACGATATAAAGAAGGGGCCAAGGACGATAAACAAAATCACTCTTGAATTTATTTCAAATTCTAATCTAACGCTACAATTTTAACGCTATGACAACGCAAAGTTCCGATCCTGTATAATGAGTGTAAGCTCCTGTGCAAGGCAAGGTAAAGCAATTAAACTTTGTCCTGTCTCGTCCACCTCAACTTTCCCCTAGATTCCAGGAGCATCCACAATGTACACCGATCCAAATTCTTCCTGCCTTTCAATAGTGCCGGGACTGGCTGAAATTCGGCGTGATCAAAGTTCGCCGAACGATCGAGAATCCATTTAACGGGTGGTCGAAGCGACCATGGATCCGCACACCTCCCGACATTTAGCAGGTGAAGCAGCAACGCACGAGATCGCGTCTGTTCATCCTCTCGGAGATGACCAAAGAGAGAGTGAGAAGGTGCATACACTCCCGTAGAGCGTAACGCTAACCCAGTGAAATAGATAGTCTCTCCAGGCTGATATCGTGGCGGACACGAGCGAAGAGAGAAGAGACAGAGCGGACGAGGGTGTGCTGCCGCGTGTGTGGGAAGAGAGCAAGAGAGTACAAGTACAGGCTGGCAGAATCCATCCATATATCGCGGGGCCAACAAACCGACCGAATCTCGACAGGACGAATGGGTAGGCCGCGTTTTCACCGTTGCCACTCCGCACCAGTTTCCACCAGGCTGCAGTCGGCCTGTGCTACGTACGCTTCCCCCCCAAAAGCGACGTGTGTGAGCGTGCATACGGGGCCTGTGTCCATAGCGTCCACGGGAGTGTGTATACGTAAAGAGAGAGAGAGAGAGAGAGAGAGAGAGAGCGAGTAAAAGGAAGAGAGAGGGGAGAGAGAGAGAAAGAGTAGTAGTAGTAGATGGGTATAGTTACCCGTAACGCGGCACACTGATCCGCCACACTGGCTACGACCAACGAAAGCTTCGCGTCCAAAGAGTGAAACGGGCAGCGAGCGTGGCAGCCAGGGAAGAAGAGAGAGACGGTGAGACGTGGCCAGATATAAAGAGATAAAGAGGAACGAGAGGGTACCCGGTCTGCTGGTCCGACCAAGAGAGAGGGAGAGAGAGATAGAGAAACGAGGGATGAAGAGGACTAGAAAGAGAAGAGGTTACTCTGGCAGTGCAGCTCGGCACTCCGCAAATTTTCAACCGCCACCCACTCTCGACCACCCCGTCCTCATCCCTTGGTACTGACCACCTCCCACCAGCACACCCACACGGTTCGCCAACCCCCAACCCTTCCTCTATTCGAGCTCGTTTTTGCCGCGTCCACCGCCAGATCAATGGGGTTGCTAACACGGGTAGGTATATGTGTCCGTCCCCACCGCCCCTGGTCAGACCAGTACACCCCCCTCCCCCTGCTATCGCCGGTCCGCTCCCTCGCGCTGAAACCGTCGACCAACCCTCCGGGCACCAACTACCCTCTCGCGATGCCTCTCCGCGACTCTGTACAGGGTGATTATAAAGTTTCCACGGACCGATACTAAATGAATTGTCGAGGCGCTCGCGTGTTTCCGCGCTGTGTTTCCCACCTGCCAACTAGGGTGGCCTTCTTTCGGGTTACACGGGGATGCTGAGGAGAGACTGAGTGATGAAGAAGGAGGGACCTGTTTCAGGTAATTTCCAAGTCTCTAAGTCTCTAAGTTTCTAAGGTGATTTAAGGGATGATAGCATAGTTGAATTTCTGATCTGATTTGTTACACTTTGAACCTTGTTGCGAACTCCTACGTCTAATTGGTAGTCCTATTTCAAACGGACGAATTTGGAATGTTTTAACATGCAGTTGAGACAGAGAATCGTGTATAGATAGCTCTAAGGAATCTTAAGAAATCTGTTAGCAGTTAGTACCAGATCTGAAAGGGTCCAAAGAACGCAGCAGGCTGAGGAAATAACGCATATGATTAACTTTGATGTGTAATTAACTTTGTGTGTAATATAATGATGAAGAATTTCCAATAACCGATTTAAATTTCCAATTTTCAGTACCTGATATAAGGAAGATACTTCCAGTAATAGGTGCTATTATCGATAATTGAAATTATTTCTCATAGGAAATAGACATTAATAATTGTCTTAAATATTCCATAACGCCAAGAGCTTTTCGTGACTTTTCCTTTCGTTTATTTTTGAAGCTTGTCTACTGAAACTTTTTTACGGAATCACTAAAGAATAAAAATAACATTTCATAGTAATCCTCTATCACTCTTTTACACTATTTTAAAGAACAAAAGATTGACATCCACTCCACTAAATTACGTTATACCCCAGATTTTAACTCATTTCACGTAAAAATACGACTTTTTTTATATATAAAATTCGTATATTTTAAACTGCGGATATTCATGCAAATTTATATTTTTACAAACAGGACTAAAAAATGTAACTTGTACAGAGATTTGTTTCACTAGTAAATATTATAACGACCACTTACTGTACATTAGACTACGTGTAGTTTATGCATTTCTACGCCTTCAAATTTCCCATAAGCGCATGAAACCCATAGTTCAAGAATTACACTGTAGAGAAATGATATAAATACATCAATATCACATAAACACAGAAAACTGATAACATGAAAACAATGTATTTTTACATAACCAGGCCGAAATATGTAACTTTGTCTATGTATTTTTGTATATTATGTGCAATGCATTCTATACATTTCTGTGTCTTTAAATACCCTATAAAGTGACTACGAAACATATTGGCTTATTGGCTTATTGGCTTATTTTCCAATTAAGCGTTCAGCATTTTTTCACAGATTCAACGTTTGATTTTTATAGTATCAAATTTTTACAGCCATGCAAACATACTACTAAATGATACAAAGTGTAATACACTCGGACCTAATTAATTAACGCGTAAATGCCATAGTAAACACGATGGCTTACCTATACTTTTTCTAACCACTGTAATTATATAAATATCTGTAATCAATATATATATATATATATATATGACTATAATATTAACACACCAATAAGAGTATAAAAAGGTGATCTATAGATGCATAAAAATCTACAGTCTAGGAACAATAATTTACAAAAATTATTAGAATATCAATATACCTGTATCCTATCGACGCAAAAATATAAAAGACGTATTTTTCTGTAACCAGTACGAAATGTGTTAACTAGTGTTTGAGTGAGGCGAGGAAAAACTGGATGACCAGAGGACGCGTATATTTTCCGGTATAATTGCGGCAAGGATTTAATGACTTTTTTATCAGCCAACACCGCAGGGACGCGCGACTTGCAGGAAGCGTTTGCGGGGGCGGTTCGGGGTCGAAAGGGAGACCGATCGATAATTCTGTTTCGGTTACAGACAATTACGACTGATTCGACCGCTAATCAACGGCGAGACGGACCGCTGTCTGGCCAACGATCCGACAAATATCCTCAAAGTGATCCGACGACTCGACACGACGCGCGTTTTACCAAGCAACGCGCGCGTCCACTGTACACGCTACTGGCTACGATTTCTCGCGTAAATATCGATGCGAGTCGCGGCCAATAAACAAACGATGGCCGCAAAGTAAAATGAAATAAAATAATTCACTGCCTGGTGACTATTATTGCGACGTACGAACCACCGCGATTTACCACGCTAGAACCTGGAGATCAATGAAAACACTAATTACCGAGAACCAACTTCTTTTTTTGTTTTTTACTTTCGATTTTTCAATTATTTAGTTGTGCATCGGTCGATTAGCGAAGAAGAATTGTTCGAATTTTAAAGAGGTAGGAGAAACTGTTATTATTTTAATATTTTATATTAAATATAATAATAATAGAAATAAAAATCAAAATGACCTCTAATGGTTATGAGTATATTTTTTATGTTACTTGTTTGGGATTATGATAATATTTTAAGCATGATCCTTTCGTGATCGTATTTCTAGCGTCTGAGATTTTATCACATCTATTGGCTAAGTAGCTCCTTCCATGTTACTCTCAACATGTAAATTGTATGCAAATTCATATCTCTTTGAACATAAAATAAACATAGTTGGAAATGGATCATTTCTTTCCCTCTTTAAATATTGTAACAAGTACTTAGTTTGAATATTTCGTACACATCTGCGCGTTATATGCATTCTACAATATATATCTCCATACGTTTCAACTTCCCACAATCGCATGAACAACAATCTAATTGTCACTCAGAAGCTTGAATCGTGATAATGTATTCCACCTCGTCTTCAACCAAGCTCGGAGATCACCAACTTTCCAGTCAATATAACCTTAAAGCCCTCCCCATCGTGGATCCAAGGACCAACTAAAATCCAGGAAGCAAAAAGAGGAGAGACAAACGCAGGCGAGGAACGTGAACTGTTTCGGCTGGGGGTCGGCTTATTAAATTCCAGAAACTTAAACACCACCTGTTGAAGGGTGTTCAGGCTGGCTCGTCGTCAGTCCGAAAAAGTCACCCGGCAAGAGGGGAGGTGAACTCTCTCTCTTTCTCTCTCTCCAACCCCTTTTCCGCGATGAAACATTTTTCAAACAGGGCAGAATTTTCGAGAGGCGGAAAAAAGTTTCGCCGATTTGGCCGGTGGCCAGCCACTTGGAGGCCGGTGGTCGTAGCTCGGGAAAAAAAACCTCTCCAAACCAGACCGATTTCTCTATGGCCGACAGATTAGTCCGGTTGACCATTGCGCGTCGTGATCGCCGTTTCAATCGTCGTTCCGATTCACCGGCTCGTAAAACAATGCGCCGCTGATTACTCGATATAACTTCCGACGAGAAGGGGGCCTACCACGGGCTTTGCGAGAGAAAGGACGATGCAGCTGCAACACGCGCACCGTGGAGGCCAGGTCCAGGCATTCGCGATTCATACGCAATAGAATTACCGGTTTACGCGGCGGTGCTGTTGTACGAGAATGCCGATAGCTAGGGACGAGCCGTGACTACCAATTAGGACCCGCGACCCCTTGCCTGCGACTCTCTGTCTTTGCATGGAGCCAATGGATGCTGATAAATGAGATTTCGTATTTGGGAATTTTGTATAGAAATCAACAACTTTGTCATTTTCTGGACATATGGCAGATTGTGTACATAGAAGATAACTTTACAGGTAAACTAAAATTGTGATGATAAAGTTGTGTTAAAAATGGCAAAATTGGAAGAGCATGCTTGGAACGTTCGAATGCTACTGTTCTGTTATCGCTATAACCTCGCTTACGGCTCTCTGTCTTTGTACTGAGCCCATGGAGGCTAGTAAAGGAGATTTCCTGTCTGGAAATTTTGTGTATATATCCAGAACTGTGTCACTTCTTCGATATAATAAGGGATATTTTCATGAGAAAGTTAAAACTGTAACAGTTATTGCAAATTGTAAGATTGGAAGAATTTTCAAATTTTGTTGACATCAAAGATAATTAATAATAGCGTCAAAGTATGTAAAATCATGAATTTATTTTAATACCTAAAGATGATGAATCGTTTAACAGTAATCTACTACTTAAACACTAAAAGTATATAGAAAGCATACAAAAATGCAAGAGTTCCATGTTGCAGCGGCTAACAGTATTAAATATTAAGAAACCTATATTTTCGGATTTCTATTTTTCTCTAAAATCCAGTGCCATGCACGACCCAAAAATATTTGAAAAACTTTCCATTACATGCATTCTAAAAATGATAATCAATAAAACCTGGCACGATGCAACTTTCTCTATCGCAAACGCACATTCTCGTATTACCTATCATATCCCAGAAAGCAATTTTTTATCCTCACCGTAGGTACGAGATTCATGGAAAAACGACACGTGAGTATAGAACGGAAGAAAAGCCAGGACGCCAGGGGTCGAAAAGAAAAAAGAAAAGAAAAAGAGAAAATGTGGAGAAAGACTTCCGCGGTGTTGCACTTGGACGATGATGTCCTCGAGAGGAGGTACGGATCGTTCTTTGTGTGATTCGTTCACCTGATTTAACGCGGACACTGGCTCACTAGGGGGAGTGATACCTGACAGATGTTTAGGGATTTCGAGTGCTCTCACTTCCGCGAGAACGATCGCGACTTTGAAGTAGCCGTCGTATCGTTATTCCGAATTTCTAGATGCCTGTCAGATACTTCATCGTGAATCAAGAAAACACTGTACCACGTGGTTTTCAATCCTCAACAAATTTTCGCAATTTTTCCTACTTGCCTGGCTTTTCCTTTTTTCTATTTCCGTTATTCTCAAATTCCAGACGTCTGTCAATACTTAGCCCGTAAATCAAGAAAACACTGTACCATGCGGTTTACGATCCCCAAAAAATTTTCTGGATTTTTCCTGTTCGCTTCTCTGTTTATTCATCTCCCTAGTGCTGTTATTCTTTATTTCTAAGTGCCTGCCAGTGACCATTGATCAATAAAACATCGTACCATGTGGTTCTCTATCCCATAAAAATTTTCCCAAGTTTTCCTATTGCAAGTTGCTTTTCCGTTATTTCTTTTTTTTTTTTTTGTTTTCTTTTGGTTGAAGAGAGGTTGATAAGTGTAACGTATTTTTGCAACGTACGAGTGCTGGATCTGCAGTCAAGTAAGATCACAGTAAGATCAGGAGTTGATTCTGTCTATAGTTTATGGTGAATACTGCGGTCTTGTAGTCAGCTATTCTGCTTTCGGTTTCCTTCGAGTGAGACTGAGGTTGATTTAGAAATGCGAACTATATGGTTAATATTGCATTATATTGCATTTATGTTTTGGTTACATTTATGAGTTCGAAGCAGTTAAATGAAGGTAAGAGGAAAAATAAGGGTATTACCAGGTCGGGGTAGAGGATTATGTCCTTTCCTATTTTACAGCTCTGGTTCGTAGTGAATTGTATCTATAGCTTGGAGTAGTATGGAGTAGTTGTATCTATAGCTCGGATTAGTAGTTTGAATATCAAGGACTTGCTGTTACAACACGTAAAATATATTTAAAGTAAATATAACTTTGTTGAAACGCTCGTACAGTGCAGAAGTCACAAAATAACATCGCTGTTAAATACTCGAAATGTTCGATAGATACTTGTAAATACTGCTTGATAACTCCAGATAACCGACTACATATCTTTAAAACTACGTAGTGCAATAATTATTATTAGCATTACACACTATCCTATAATATAAAACATTATCAAATCTTCTCGATTAACCTTTAATTGATACCATGGATGAAAGTTCGGTCGAGTGGCATTGAAATTAAAGAGTATTTTCTAGTCTACAACTACAATCTTTCTTTACGTGATGCAGTTTTCGTTTGTTGAATTTTGTATTTAATGTTTTTCCATAGAAAAATACGTGTTTTGAAGAAAATATAGTATCAAAATATGATATCCGTCACTCCTAAAAGAAATTACCTAAAATGTTCCAATAAAGCTCGTTTTTCACTAACTTATCTCAAGTTTTGTGCCTTTAGATAGACGATTAAGATAATAGTCAGCGAGTACAACAGTACAATAATTTAGCGAGTACGCAGCACTGCAAGAAATATAGGTCATGATGCTCATAAACTTCCGATTGCTAAATGAAATTCTCTATTAATTTAACAAAAAATTCTTCAACGAATAGACAAAAAAATTCATCATTTTCAATTGCTAAAAGATGCAACTTTCGAATGACTCTATTCGTATTCACCATTTTCAATCCTCATACGATAAAATTCCCGAATCAGCAAATCGAGGAGATTCCTCGTTTTTAACCGCGTCATTCTGCCAGATGAAACTCTCAACCAATTAAACAAAAACTCATCGTTCTTAACTTCTATAAAATACTCGTAGAATCCGGCAATAATTAGACGAATAAATAAAAGCCCTCGGCAGCGTTTAACGCCTCTACAACGTTTCCACCCTCACGGTGATACATCTTCCAGGAAACGTGTCTCCCCGTTCCACCCCTACACATACACGTGGCTCTGGTTCACCCTCGTAACGACAGATGGCTCACGCTGGTCAACCTTCGAGGGTTTCTCTCCCTTTGCTCCTCGAGAACCTACTTCGTTGCCTTGGGGTCGTACGCCAACCTCGTCTTAAACTTTCGCCAAACTATCTTCGAAGCCTCAAAGAGGCGGAATTAGTTTTCAGAGGGCCGTGTAAACGCGCCTACACCGATGTGTCTACCGAAGAAGAGGATCATGAACGTTTGGACAAACAGATTATCGTGCGCGTTTGCCAACTGCACCTGATCTCCTGAAGTTTCCTCGAGGATTATCGTTTTTCGAGTTACTAAACACTGTTATGTCGAACCCTTTCGTACAAACACTTTGTGTTCTCTATCAACAAGAGGGAAACGTAATACGGCACATTTCTCATGTGCTACAGGTGAACAATTTTCATAGATCGTGTAATAGTAATTTTAGATTCTTCGAGAAGAATTAAAATAATCTTTTAATCGTTTAAACGGATATTTCATTCACGAAGATATTTCACGTGTACACGTTACTTTGAAGGGTTATTAAGTTTGTGGGTAGCAACTTTATTTGAGGGTTGGTAAAATGCGAAAGGTCTACAATTGTAATGTTTAAACAATAACTTAATAAAAAAGTGGTTGAAGGTTTGGTTGATATTTGGGACTTATTCCAAAGAACTATGAAGGATAATAAGACAATGATAAATGTTCTTCTAATTGTAAGTCTTGATTTAAATTCAGTAAAAATGTTCAACATTCCTCATCTATACAGCATGAACGAATTTTGCGCAATGGAAGTAGCTATGAGCATATATTTTATCGTGCAATCTATGGACTATATGAACATCAAGAAAAAAGCGTGTGTCGCATTAAACGATAGATCATATTCGTTACACGTAATCAAAGATGACTATAATTTCTTTCTATACGCTATATTCGCCAAAATTCCTTCTTCAAGGTCAACATGCCAACGAGAGGAAATTTTTCAAAAATCCCAACGAACTTGACGCGGTATAGGAAGGGGAAAAGTTTAAAGAAGAGTGTGCCGAGAAGAGAATTTTCAAGCGAATGGCCACGAGTGTGTTCTGGGGACTTTGCCAGACGACACACGCATCTGCTCCTCTTCTCTTTTTTCCTCCTTCCAGCCCGGATAATTCATCCCCGATAGACGATTCATCCCCGATAGACGATTCATCCCTGGTGCACGGCCTATACGATTAACACGTCAGAAAGCACAAAGACCGCGTCGAGGTATGTCATGGGAATAAATTTTTTTTTGCCCAACGAGACACGGGGGTTACCGCGTCTACCCCTCTGGTTATGTTTGCACACACAAACGTTTATCTGCGGGGCACCATGAAGCAGCCTGTGCACCACAGAGACGTGAGCGATTTTCCTGCCACGAGACTAACGTTCGATAAATGTTTGCCACTCTCTGACAGTCTATCTTCTTCCTTCTCTCGTAATCGTTTCAGAGACTTCTTCGTTCTCGTAATCCCGTCACGACTGTTTTTGTCATCCTTTTCACGTGATTCTTCCTCTTTTCTTCTCCCAAGAGTAGCGTACAATGAGGCTACTAGGTTGTACATGTTTGTCGAGCAGTCAGAATTTTGTGCCGAGGTAAGAATCCATGGTATGGATTCGTCGTGTTTGCGTTCCGCGGCTTGTAGGGTGAAAGTTGATGCTTAAGGAATTAGAGAGGGTGAAGCCTTATGTGGATTGTTTGCCGAGGGTACATTCGAATGGAAGAAGGAAAGGAGAGTTTGTTGAATGGAGAAAGGTATTGAAGCAATGGTGATCTCGATTCTCCTACTACCAAACGTGGAAGCTGTAAGATGATTTTCTGTAAGCTTCCGTCGTTTATTCGTACATTGCTGCTCGTATGTATGTGGACACCTTGTATGTGTATCCACTTTTATGATAACAATAAATCATAAAGATGTAAATGCGATAATGGCAAACTAAAAATCTCAACTGATGTTTACTATCGAACATTGGTTCCGTATGGAATCTTCTTCTGAAACCTACGTATGGGTATAAATATAAATTATTTTTTTGAAATCTTATCGGTGGACATATTGAAATTAGATATACAATTTGTCAAAGTGTTGACTAATTTTACATGTTACTGCTGTTAATTTGGAAAAATTTTCTCCATCTATGTTATGACTATAGTTAGACATTTGAACGAATAATGAACTCGTTAGATGATAAAACTGCTCCATAATTTTTCATATTTACGAATAGCAATTTTTTAATTAACTCTGGAAGATAAATCCGATCGTGTCATAAGTATAAAACACCCTCGATCTTTCCGTTTGTATTTTTGAAACAATATTACATTTTGTCAAAAGTAAGCGAGTGTCTACATAACTTTGAACAGTATATAGTGTAAGTAATTCTTTCATGTACTGATAGGGTTCTGTTTAATGAATACGCGTGTTTAGATGTTATGTTAACAAAAAGCTTGAACATCAACATGAGAAAATTGTTCCAAGAGAACGTTGGAGTAACGAAAGATGAAAGGATAAAACAACAAAGAGAAAGGGATAGTTTCATGTATCACGATGCTTGTTAAAGCATCGCTAGACAATCGATATTAGTCCAGAAGAAGAGTCAGCCGTTAAATTATAAATCAAGCGAGTCTTCAGGCTCAAGGTTCCTATAAAGGCTACGTAATACCATGAAATATGCATCGGTCTTAGAAGGTAGTTTCGATCCGTATAGGGAGACGAGCTTTAAAATGGAATTAACATTCGCGTACGCTCAAAAGTCCTCGCCTGAGAATCTACGCTAAAATCCATCGCTTCGAAATCAACTGTATTTAAACTCGCATCGATCGATCGGCAAAGGAACAAACGATCCATAAGATAATCGAACCTCGAATCACGATTTCCCGTATAAAGTTAATTTTACAGATTTTCCGAAAGTCCACGCAATTTCCTCTATTTTCATCCTTTAATAATGGAACTTAAAAAAAAGAGAGAAAAGAGAAGGAAAACAAAAGGGAAGAGGAAACAAGTACAATTTCCTCGTTCCATCATCGAACTGTGAGAGGATATTTTCCTTCTCCTCTCTTTTTTGTTCTTTCTCTCTTTTTTTTTCAGTGAAATCCGCGACCGCTAATCCGTGTCTCATTAGTGTCTCTGGAACGGCGCATTTTGCGATTCTAATGATGGCCAGCCTGTTTGATTGAAGCGCAGCTACTCTAATAAAATAAATCATGCGTGGTGGAGAGGCGCGGCCACTGCTGCGAACAGTGCTGTTGGTTCAAATTAATCCCATTGTGCCTGGATTTGGTCGGTGCGCCAATTAAACGGATTATTATCGTCTCTACCGTCATTACTTTTTGCGAAAAACACCATTCGCCGCTCGAGGCCGCGCAAGTTCGATCGCGAATTTTTACCCATGCCCCCGATTTCATTCGCCCCTCCCTCCCTCTTCTCCGCCCCCTGTCCGCCCTTTTATCACCCCCTTTTTTTTCGGTGTCTTTCAAGCTGTGATTGCCTCCGGCCAAGCCCGTTTCACCCGAATGAATGTAATTAATTAATATTTGCTCCGATATTCAATTAATTCTATTGGTCGTGTTCCCATTTTTTTCTCTTCTCTTTCACCGTTCGAGTCTATTAGCAGCACGACATGCCGATTTCATTGATATTTCTCTAGGCAAACTGGCAATTCCGCCAAAAATGGGGAATTACCGAAAGTTACGTAATAAATTATCACGTAATTTTTTAATTTCTCTTCGAAGAAACTTAGTTAGCCATTTCCGAGATTTCGTCCCTCCCTTTTTCTAAATTACGGAATGAGATAGCAACGTATAAATAAAAATACCGTCTTCGCAATTTATAAAATATATACTAGTTTTTTCCGCATTGACATAGTTACACTGTGGGACAAAATGTCATACTTGAGAAAGTATAATGAGTTTAAAGAGCTTATAGAATTTTAAGCAAAATATACCTGAAATGAAAGATAATTTCATAACATACATGAAATTCTGAGAAAACCTTGTACCTATTTATGCACTCGGTGATATACAAGTAATCGTGTACCACCTTTTTAGGAAACTCAACGCTTTCGTTACTACCGACATATGCAATGTATTGTTTCCATTATTTAATAATATGCAATATAGTTGACACAACTATTGTATTTTTGTTTCTGGTCGTTTCAACGAAATACTTACAATGAGAAAAACGACAATCGGTAATGTATTGGTACGAACGATATTACTTGAAAGGAAGCCTAATTACACGTAAAATAAAGCTTTAAAAAGGCAAGAAAAATGCTTAACTTTAGAGATGGAGTAATCAGGTCATTTTTACAAATGAATCTACAAAGCGATATTAAAAGAGGAAAGAATGTAATGTAAGAAAAGACCTAGTTTTACAGACGGGATACCTACATCTTTCTACAATATTACAATTGTTAAGCAATATCAAGAAAAGGAAAGACCGACGTACGATTTTTACCGAATCATCCCCTACAGCGATCCTTTCGAATTCAGGAATCACCGGTGGCCCAAAGGGGAATGTGCCACGAATTCTACAGACACGTTCAGGAAATACAGGAGCGGCCGTTAGCCAAGATGGCTACCGGAAATTGCTTGGTGACCTTACTTAGGACTTAGCAGTAGAACTTAAAGGGGTGACGGGCCGACGAAGGGTTACTACATCGTCGGAAGCGATGGAAGGAAGGACCATTAATGAGGTAATAGTGTCGGAGATTCCAAGACTGTCTCATCCGAGTTTGATGAGCCGCGTCCCGAATTACATTGTCTTCGACGGTCATTTCGTTATGGGGTGGCTCCTAAACGTTCGCCAGAAGTGCGAACA
The DNA here is from genome assembly GCF_024516045.1 of Bombus affinis. Lineage (NCBI taxonomy): Eukaryota > Metazoa > Arthropoda > Insecta > Hymenoptera > Apidae > Bombus > Bombus affinis. The sequence continues at coordinate 7,269,183 of NC_066356.1, read as the reverse complement.
ACGTTTACTCGCTAGTTTATGTCGCTGTTTCGTAATTTAGAAACGCTGAGAACTGCGCGCCGGAGGGTAGACGTTAATGATATTGCTTATAATTTTTCTTAGGATGTACATACACCTACAGCAAAAATAACATATCTACATCAGGATACAGGATACAGGATAAAAGAAGGAATTTTTTTTTAGTAAGTATGTGGAAATGAGAACTTCCTAAGTAATTTTACCGTTTATATGACCACTGTATATCTTCGACAAGTTAAAGAATGTAACGCCCAAAATGTTTCGTTAAAGGAAAAAGAAATTTGGTACAATTATACGTATTAAACGTTAAAAGATGCTGCAATAAAATCGTTATTAAAACCTTATTGCTTGACGTCTTGAGTTACAAAGATCTCCGCGTAAGTTTTAAATATACAACTGGGTGGTTGAAGAATTGGAAGAATTATTTAAAAAAGAAAATTTTATGAAAATTCGGAGACGTTCCGAAAGATATCGCTATTATTCTATTTCTCTATTACCATTAATTACGCCTTTATTCGTTTCATGCAATACTTAACGAACGAGGGTCTACATGCAACTCAATATTCCCACTAACAAACACTGAGATTGAAATAAAGATAACAGTCAATTATGTATGTATGTGTACGTATGTGCATAAGGTTACAAGTAGAAATCGAAGGTTTTCAATATCTTGACTCTAAATTCCTTCCTCGAGCTAATCGAAACTCAACCCTCCGTCAATTACGGATTACCACCCCTTCAATTAACAGGCATCCACAGAGACGATACCTATCGCATAGCCTCGGATGTCGCTTTATTAAGAAACAACGAATGCTCGTGAACGTCGATGGTCGTGATCCAAGGTTCGACGGTGTCCAATCATCACGCGTGTCAAACTAAAATTGTTCAATTACGATTTGTCACGTAGCGCCGATTTTCCACACGCATCATTCTCCCGTTTTGCCCCGTGTCCCTTGACCAGGCCTGTGTGGGGTTTGTAACAATGCTACGTAAGGGGCTGCAAGTAATAATAGCTCGGGGCATCGATCATAGAACATGCACGCACGTATCGAGATCTCAAAAACACGCGTCGCTTCCTGAGAGCTGACCCATCGAAATTTTCACTTGCACGTGGAAAGCAAAAGCAGGGGGAATTTATTAAAAGAAGATGTTAACTCGTCGATCGAGTAAGATAAGTTAAGTAGAAATTTGGAGCCTAACCTATTGGATATAATTATTGTGAAGTTTATTCTGGACCGATCTTCCATTCTAAGGACACTCGAAGATCTTAGTTATCATCTCCATACAAATTGCTGAAAATCATAGCTGACTACCCCGAATATTCCAACTATTATTGCTAGACTATAATCCTAATCTTAAATCAATCTTGCGTTCTTAAAATGACGATTGTATCACCACGTGTGAACCTTTGAAAGAGCTGCGACCCAACTTTGCACAAATCACGACCAATCATCCACGATACCAATACCAAAATTACTATTCCGAAACTATATGTACACAATCCTGATTCTAAAACAATCTTCCACTCTAAAAGGAAATAACTGATAACCTTACCATCACATACAAACCCCTAAGGAAGCTCTAATCGAATCGAGCTAACCACCTTCCAATATCCAAATTATAATTCCGATGCTTTGCATGTATAATCCCAATTTTTAATTCTCACCAATTTTTCGCTCTAAATACAAACAGTTAGCATTAGTTATAACCAATACTAACACCAGAGACTCTCAACAAATCACGGATAAACTTACCGCCTCGTGCAAACCTCTAAGAAAGATCTAACCCGATCCTACTTGAACGTCATACTCTGCTACAACTACCTCCGATACCAGTATCCAAACTATTACATCGAAACTTGGAAGCAACCCCAAAGAAACATCCGGATGGAGTGAACTTTGAATCGAAGCTGTACATATGGGTGTGAAACGGGGTAGTAGGTACAAGCCCCGTCCCTCGCCGTACCCTGGCGGGTTTAGATTTAGTGTAGGTGTACGCGCGTGCACCCCGTGCGCGACCATCAGCAAGCGGGAAGGGAGGAGAGGGTGGACGAGCGAGGGGTGCGTCCCGAACACGTGACGCCTGATTCATACACAGACTGCTACGGAATCAATTTGTAATCTTGACTCGAATTAAGGACGACAGAGGGGTGATCGGCGTTGAGAGGGGGTTGCCGGTCGGTTCATAAGGGGGAAGAGGGGGAGGGGGAGGGGAGGGAGAGGTGGAGGCGTTACAGGGACACGTTTATTGGGAAGCGAGACTGGCATTTGGTCCGAGAATGTGGCACGGCTACACTGGAATCTGAACTGCCTCGTGCTGAGAGCATTATAGTTTGGTTGTAGGTTATTAGGTGCGTTGGCTAATAGGCATCGATATCGGGTATTAATGGCAGGTAACCAGACGGTAATAATGGGTATCAAAGGACGGTGTTTTAGCGCGATACAGGGAATAGTAATAGCGGCTTTTACCTTATTATTTAATCAATCCCGGGGTCGTACATACGCGACGCGAGTTTTTGACACGCAAGCTTCATTCACCATGGATCTCCCATCGATTTTAACACTTTACTGTGGAATTTGGCAGCCGCGGTAGGAATTGTGGTTTCGATGGATTCGATGAAGATGGGTCGCGTATTCGGAATAATGTTTAGTTTGACACAAGTTAATAAATATGCAATATATGTATCTATATATACACACACACATAATAATACTGCGCATTATAGATAGAGGATATGTTCGAAAATAGATGTTACCAATATGGTAACAAATATTTAGTGCAACAGTTGTTAATACTCGTAGTGTACCAATTTTTAATTTTCTTCCATCTACTATCGTATAATATTGCAACGTTTTTCATCTTTCGCGACATTACAGTTTACACTTGCTGACTTTCGAATCTAGCATGATTATATAACATAAAGAAATCGTAACTCAAGTAATATCGTAAATAGGAAAAAAGACTTTTAAGGAATATCTTAGAAAGAAGATCACAAAATTCTAAAATATAGGGTTGTAACACAAAGATCTATTTTCGTACATTTTATAAGCTAATATATGTATATATAAGAACGTATTTACATTACAACCCAAAGGTAAAATATTGAATATTTAATAATTTTCCCAAACTATCGCCAAAGCCGAATAATATCCAAATCATGAAAATTTCCTAAACAGAAATCTCACCGTCTAGGAAGAGTCTCCGCGCCACAAGCAAGCAATCAGAATGAAGAAAAGGGGTGGCACGCGAGACGAGGGCACACCAGCTCCCTTTATCGGTCGACAAACTTAGCGACACCAACCTCTTCTCTCCTCTCCTCTTCCCTTTTGCAGGCTGGGCGAGATTCGCGAAAGAGACGAGGCGGGTGAAACAAAAGGGGCGTAGTGGGTGGAGGCGAGGGGTGGCATGTGTGAGGGCAGAAAACGATCGGGGCAACGAGAGCGGAAACAAAAGCGACACGGGGCGATACGCAGTATGGCGACGCTTCCGGCTCGCTCACCACACACAATGCACGCTCCCGTGTTAACTTCTGTGCCCCGTGTGCTTGCCTCTTCCCCCACAAGCCATCACCCCTTTTCGTGCATCGTTCTCCAAGCTGTAGCAACGTCAAAACGCACAACCCCCGTCTCTCTCCATTTCTAATCCTTTCTCTCTCTTCCTGTATCCGAAACTCCGCGATTCACCTTATATCGCTAACCAGGGGCGACGATACGTTTAATTGCACCCCCACACGATCGGGAACAAGCAACAAGTTCCACCAGATTTTGAACGATGCGATCGTGAAATTCTTTTACTGCGTTTTCAACAGCGATGGTTGGTTTCCTCTTTTTATCATTGAAAATGTTTTATTCGTTTTTATTGATTTTTTACAGTCACTCCCATGGTTGCAATTCTAACAGGTTATCAACGATTCGATTAAGATCATAGTTAGAATGTCTTATCTAGAATCTTTTTACATTCAAGATACGTTAAAATGTTTGAAATACCCCGTGCTTTTCACTTTTTAACTATGCCGTTATCCTGGGGCTATATGGCGTCAATTGAAAATTATGTTTCAATGGATATTATCAAGCTGCAGATAGGATTTAAATATTGATGTTGGTATTCGATAATAATCTGTGTGTATTTCACATTTTTCATGGATGAGAGATATCCGACAATAAGTGAGAATAACAATAAGTTTCTTCATTTTTAAATTATTATCCTCGCGTTAGTAACAGAAACTTGCTGTTTTCTACTTCAGCATTCTCATAAAATTGCTGGCTGTACATTAAGATTAGTTAACATCAAACCGGTACAAAAAGATCCAAATAAAAATGTAACAATTTCATTCAGCGTCCACTCTTTTTTACAAGGTACCATTCGTAAACTTTCCATCAATCGATGTTCTTTTGATCAGGATTCTCCGATCAAGCAGAGAAACAGAATCGAATGAATTACAGAATCCCTAGATTTATAATAAATTCAAGCATAAAAATTGGCGAAATGTAGCTGAATACGATAGTAGCTTGACAAGTGGTGAGCTGCACAATTTAACTTTAAAGGAAGCTTAACAACCCAACGCCGGTCGCTTTAGCCAAGGGAACACGAGGAATTAAAACACACGGTGTAACCAAGTTTTCACACGCGGTTGAAAACAGAGATGTCTACAAAACAGAGGCAGCACCGGTGTGCCGCTGCTCAAAGTAACATTTAAATTCAAACCGGTTGGTGACAGTCGTAATCCAGTCTTTTAACTCTCTTCTACGCCGCTTTGTACAATCCAACGCGATTCCAAGTTAATCAAACTACGAGTACTACTTCATGAAATATATATCTATATCTATATATAGACCGAATAACGGATGCTGGTACTCATTGGACGTGAAACGAGGCGTCGAAGAGCAGATCAAACGACGTCCCTTTCGGCATTGGCCGTGCATCTTTTCATGCTCCTATCTTTTTTTTTCCATATTCGTCTAACCGTGGTGCCGCCTGATGCCATGCATGCAAGTCATTGTCTTTGTCCAAGCCCAGGCACTAGGCTTTATTAAAAAAGGCTGCTGCCTTTTGCTGGTCACTGGCGAGGAAACGGACGCCCAACGCGTGCTGGCGCGTTTTAAGAAATTAGTCCTCTCGGCCCGGCTCGTTACGCCAAATGCCTCTCGCATCGTTGTATTTTCTTCTCCGGAGCTCTTTTTTGTCTACTATTAATTAATTGCAACTCCTGTTGCTGTCGATGCGCCGGTTTTTGCAGACACGCATTGTTCGAAGAAGAGCTCCGCGCCTTCTTTTCGACGTATTAGGAACGCGACTTTGAACGAATGTTTCTGGGGGATGAAAGATAAGTAATTTCTAGAGAGTAATTTGTAACGAGAGAAATGCCTGTGGCATTAGGGCAAAATATCGACTCTCTCTGTTTGTAAGAGATTCTATTCCGTGTCAATTCGATCGTCGAAAACCAAAGTCCTCGTTACGATTGAGAAACGTTAATCTTGTAGAGGACTTGTGTAGAGGACGGTTGGTCGTGAGATTTATTAGACGAGATTGCTCGTTGTTGAAACCGTCAAGCATATTTAAAATGTTAAATAAATAAGTACAGATAATGTCCGCTCGTACTAACAGATTCGCTAAGACAAAATAAGATCGCTGATAACTCGTTGATAACTGACTTCCTTACTATTTAGTTTATTTATACTGGTCGGAAGAGAGTCGGAAAATTCAAATTCGTCTTTGTTCGGCGGTTGCACGTAGCGGCGATATTGTTTTGTCCGTAGTTTATTTATTATTACGTTATGTGTACAATCTCTCTCACGTATGCGTGATTTTATTAATATACATTTACGTTTTGAAATTTTATAACGTTTCTAAGTGTATTACCGTTAGAAGGACTCTTTTCCTAGAATGGAATATTCCCATGAATTTCTCACCAAGTTAATATTCAAAATATTATTGATTCATCCGAGTTATTGATATCGTCTCCGCATATGAAACTTAAATTTTCTACAAATATAACATTCGGATACGAATCCAATGTCCAACTATAAATGTCCATATATAAATCATATTCTAAATAGAGGTTTCTGGCTTAGTAATTTCGTTTGTGAGACAACCTGCCTTGATACTGAAAAGGACGTACCCTTACAAGTCCAAGTACAGAGTTTAAAATGCCGCAAAATATTTTTTTGAAATCAACTCTCATGAAGAACCTACGTATTTATGTATTATTGATGCAACAATTTTTTATACACGAATGTTCCGACTAAATCTGGGAAACCAAGGAGAAAATAGAAACCATCGGTGTAAGCTTTCGAACCTTTCAATCGTCGCAGATGCGAAGGAAAAAACGACGCGACTGAAGAGAGGGTGAAAAAAAATGGGGTTAATCTCGTACTAATCCCCACTAGTAGGTGTAAAAGCTGTAAGAAAATTGTTTGTTGGTCAAGGACAGACTGTAAGTACGTGAAAGCAGCGAAAATCGAAAAGAGCCTTTCCACGCACTTTTACCTAGATATTTCCTGGAGAAACCTTTGAGAAGCTAGTCGGTTGTAACGATCAACTGTAAAAGCTTCGAAACTGGACCTTTATGGATCGTGGCCTCTGTTTCGCCAGAGGAACTACCGACGGGTACGCTCTTTTTCCATAGAAAGTAATAATTCTAGACATCGATTTTCGGCTGGAATTTATGGTACGAAGATCACATTGATAGATACTGCTGCTTTATCTACTCTTAGGGAACATTAAAACAGAACGTTGAACTTTAACGTTCAATCCCTGTTCGTCTGTCTTCGGCTCTAAAATTATCGACATTTCGTTATATACAGAACTCTGAAAAATGTTGTATCTGAGCCTTCCTAACGATATTAACAAACAGCATTACTAGCTTTAAACTTTCATTTTATAATTTTTCAATTTTATACAGGATAATCAAATTACTCGCAAATTAAAACTACTTGTCACGTATGCTATTGTCATGAAACGTTACTATTATATAAGAGAATTTATAAATACCGATAATTATGATAATAATACTAGTTCAATTATACCAAAAAGGCTCTAAAAGAATCATGGTCATCGAGCCTCAACTGAAAATTCTTTTCTGAGTTTAATCAAAATTAAATTCTTTTGCCTAATCCACTATAGAGTATATCGAGGAGGGGGTTATCAAACACCCTGGATCACAGGATAGAGCCGAAAATCGAAAATAAAAAGAGGGAAGGATAGGAGACGGGCGGAGAAATCGCGCGATCCGGAAATTTAATCCGGCCTCGTTAAACTCTTCCTCTTTGGTGCAGCGTGCGGAGGCGAAAAAGGGGTGGCAAGAGGCTGCGAGTGCAATTTCGTTGTAAATCTCGCGGGAAAGCCTCCGTGAACGACACGCTGACCCAGAAAGTCAAAGAGTCGGGATTCCGTGAAGATCGATTCGAATTTCGTGCACAACCAACGTCTGTCCTTTACGGCCTGTCCTTTTCGAGTTTCCGCCAAAAGGGCTAAATTGGTGCGCCTCTTTGACGCGAAAATCGGTGAAATGAACCTCAACACCCTAATAAATCTTTTACAACCACCGCCTTTCCGTCTTTCTCCTATCTCTGGGCTCCGTTAACGCATTCGTCGATCCGTTTAAGGACCCTGCATGAATGCCTGTCCAAATATTGAGGTCCATTTGCTGTCAATTCTTATAACAGTAAATTATGCGAACTACTCATGCAACTATGCATCCGTGTAAAAGTCGCACAAAATTCCTGACAATTTCATTTTGTTCATTTTCATTAAAAATCTTATGACGTAGCAGCGTTATTCGAAATTCATCTCTCTCTTTGTTATTTTTGTTATAAAAACAATGTGCAGGGGCAGCGATAGATTTCATATACAAAGAATATACGAGAAGAACGTAGCGAGTTCATTTATATTAACTGCTTAATTTCGAACAACTTATTGGATTCAAATATAAGTTTCTTGAAAATGGCTGACGAATCGAAGCAACTTTATAAAGAAGCAACTAGTGGGATCATTTTTTGTAATGTTCAATAGGATGCTAGAATACATATTTAATTCCACGACCGATTAAAAATACTGTTTTGGTAATGTGAAATTGATTATTGAATGTTGAAATTGGTTATCAGGTTCTTCCATGGAATTGTATTTTTACAAATAAAGTATTTGTGCAGATTAACCGAAATTATATCCCGGGGTAGGAAACATTATCTTAAAAGGGAAACAGTAAATAAAAGAGATCAGTCAAACTAATAACTGTAAGAAAATGTATTAAATTTAAACAAGATAATTGTTTCTTTTGTTGACAAAGAGATTGGTTTTATTGTTGAAAAATCCAGAAGGGTATACCAGTTGATTTTCATTTTGTGCAAATATTATAAGAAACAATATTCTACCCATCATAAAAATCCGATATACTTAATGAAGTTGTCCAAGATTTGTTGAACAAATCATAAAACGCAGTCCTCATGCTGATCCCAAGATTATGTGGTTGTAACCACGAAACCATGAATGAATCGGCTTTACATATCTTTATTGCATCTAGACTAAAATAAACGGTAAAATTCCGATAAAAAAGCATCGATAATAAGACCTGGATATCAAAACCTCAATACTAAAGCCTTGTAAAATAAATGTACGAGACGGGACCATTATACCCTTTACCATTCTGTTTTCCGATTAACTGAATAAGAGTCTCGGGTATTATTACAAACCGTAATATTTACAGCTGATTTATATCCTTTGACAGCGTCATACATTCTACATAATTCAATTTCATCGAACCATACCAACAACGACCACCTGAGGAAATTCTTCATCCTTCGCGATAGTCATCCTCGAGGTCAAGAAACGCGTGCAACGTGGAGGAGCATGAAGGGATGGTACGAACACGTGCGCGTGAAAATTCACATCATCACGTAAGCGTGGCAGGAGTTGGCTGGCCAAGGTAGACGGTAGCAAGAAAACCGAGAGAGAAAGCAGAGAGAAAAGGGTACACTAGACTGGTACCACGAGGGTGACAGAGAAGGAAGATGAAGCGGGTAGTAGAAAGCGGAACGTGCCGATGGAAGAGAGAAAGGGACAGGTAGGCAGAGAGGGTAGGATAGAGAGGGACGCGTGATGAGAGTGGGACGATGAATACGGTAAGGAAGAGCGGAGGCACAAGCTACCCTTGGCAAGAGAGGCAGCAGGCTAGCAGCCCCTTTCGCAAGGCACCCCCTAAGCCTGGTTAGGGGCGAAGGCGGCGAGCCGCGGAGGCCACAACACGACCGCCGTCCTCATTGGTCGACGCGCTTGGCCTGGGTGGGGCTCCGGAAAAATTGGAGGGGAGAAAAATCCCCTCTAAATAGCTGCGGCTGCAGCCGCGAAAAACTAGAATCCGCTCAGCCGGCATCGAGTGCGCGTCGGTTTAGTGTCAAACTTTTTCTTCGGTCCGTCGTATCATTTTTCTTCAATTGCGATCCAAAGTGTATGTCGTTCTACGAGGGACTTTTTAAAAATATCAGTTGAATTGCGTGTAACAACAACAGAGACATTCTCTTCTTTATTAAATCCTTGCTGTTTATGGACTATTATCGTGCTCGAGTGAGATACATAACAGTGATTTGAACACAGTGTGTTAAGGAGATACTTGGTGTTATCGAGGATTTTAACATTAATGACCTCTTTCTTTTCTGGAGTATTTTGTCGTCATCGGCGTCTACAACTTCAGTAAAAAATGCATTTGCCGGAGGGACCGTTAGGAATGGACAACTTCAACGCTATTCATGAGACACTGCAGGCTTGCCACGGAGATCTGGTGAGGACCGGAAGTCCGGCCATCCTCTGCAGCGCGTTGCCATCGCACTGGAGGTCGAATAAGTCGCTACCGGTAGCTTTCAAGGTCGTTGCCCTCGACGAGGTCAGCGACGGCACTCTAGTCACTATCAGAGCTGGCAACGATGAGAATTGCTGCGGTGAATTGAGAAATTGCACGGCTGTCATGAAAAACCAAGTCGCCAAGTTCAATGATCTGAGATTCGTTGGTCGTAGCGGAAGAGGTCAGTGTTCCATGGATTATAGCTCTATTTTAATCTTCTAGTTTATTTTGGGGTACAAAAAAAATATTCTTGAAGAAATTATATCATTTTGGAACCTGGAAAAAACTATACTCGAATAATTTTTGACTAATTGCAGGAAAGTCGTTTTCGCTGACGATACAAATCAGCACGGTACCCTTCCAAGTCGCCACCTATACGAAGGCGATCAAAGTCACCGTGGATGGGCCTAGGGAACCACGATCCAAATCGAGTAAGCTCACTACCGTACTTTCTTTTTCCATAAACTACGATTTCTTCGACTCTAATTATCTTTGCCAGATGCAAAATTCTTAAAGGTGTCTATTTTTCTTATTTCATTTTGTATACTTTTCCGATTCCAGACTCGAACCTTCAGAGGTTTTCCTTCCCTTTTTCCCGCAAACTCTCGCTTAAAGGCCGAATAAATTCGCCATAACAATTTCTCTTGTTCGCAACTTTGATTTCTTCGACTTAAAACTTCAATTCTCTAAATGTGTAATTCGTTAAATACGAGATCGTCAGAGAATTGTCAAACATTCATTTAAGGGTTGCGTAAATGTTTAACAAAGATTTTTTTTCATGCAAGCTCCGATGTTTTTGATTCGATACTTTGATTTTCTAATTTTCCTTATTGAACATGAAATCTTCGGAGGATTTGTTTCATCTTTCCTGCAACTTCTCGTCCATCGAGTTCAATGAGTTGGCCATAATAATTTCTTTGCTATAAGACATTGGTCTTTTTGACTCGAGACTTTGGTTTTCTAATTTCGTTCATTATACATAAACGTTATCGAAGCATTTTTTCGTCTTTCTCTTCTCTTTCAAACTTCGGGTCACAAGCTTTGATTCGCCAATCCCACGCATTAACCGTATGTATTACGATATCCTGAAAGAATCCTTAGTCTCCTTTTTTCCTTTCCTGGAAGTTTCTCCACAAATAATCCAGAGATCTCTTTTATGAATTTGATTTCTGTTATCCTGGATGTAAAAAAAAAAAAAAAAAAGAAAAGTATCCAACTCACGAAGGTGAAAGGAAAGATTCCGCATGGAGGACGATCGCGTGGCCGGTATAGAACCCGCAAACGGGTGTCGAGATCCTCGTAGGCGTTTAATAATCCGGTGGACCTCAAACCGCGGGCCGCGCGCGGCGGTCGCAGAGACTCGCAGCCTCTACCAGACCCGTTTGCACGTGCACGTGCATAAGGTTGGCTGTGCGCGCGCGCACACGCACACGTATACGCGGCCAAACGCGTGAAAATGGTATCTGTGTACCAAACGGAGGTTGGCATCGGTTCAAGCCGCGATGATCGCGGCTCAGTCGGCATCCTTTTAACATCCTCGCTTATTTTCCCCAGACAAGCTTGAGTCTGGATTGGCTTGTAGAACGCTAACTACTGTACCGTTGATCTGTGTTTATTGGAGGCGGCGTGCAGGTCGAGGTAAAAGAGCCGGACGAAGCCACGGGAGGTAGAGAAACGACGATGTGGACGCGTTGTCTGCAAAGGAACCGCGTTTATGCGTTTGTTTATCGCGCCGCATATGGCGGTAGCATGTGGCTCGTAACGAGCCAGCGTAACGCGCCGATCCTGTAAACAGAGATCGCTAACTCGCCTCCGGAGAGCATCGTTAATCTGAGTTTTACGACATTTCGACTGGTCTCCATCCCTCCGAAACTCCTTTCTTCTTTTTTTATACCTCTGCCATCACATCGTTTTGTCAGTTCGGTAAGACTCGTTAAGATTTGTCAAAAAGCTTGATGCAAGTGGACTTTGCTTGAATCTCGTTCAGATTAGCCAAGTTAATTGAATTCGAGGGACTTGAAGTAAGCGACTTGGTTTAAATCTTGTGCAGATTAGTCGAGATACATAATTACATTCGAACGGCTTGAAGCAAGTAACTTAATTTGAACTATGTTCAAATTGATCAATTTAGATGAATTGAAAAGGTTTGAAGCAAACAAACCGACGGAAGTTCCTTTCAAGTTGGTCAAGTTACTTCGATTCATTGAAACATATCGATCACGTGAATCTGTTGAAATACTGTGCAGAATATAAAGAACGACATGCGAAAGAAATGCAGATTCGGATTAACGGCAATGATTTAAATCTCACGTTTGAAGCTGTAGATATATACCGTGTTATTAATCAAAATGCTCGTATCTATTACTTAGATAGTTAAATAGAAAATACACTTACGTATCGCGTGTTGAGTAGAACGGGCCAAATATCCTTCTTCTTGCAATGTAATTAAAATCATGAATTCGCGATCTTTCTAAATTTGCATGAGCTTTTAAAATATGTAGGAAAATTCACATTTCTTCTTCCCTATATATTCTTCAATTGGATTTCTAATTAATTTTTCTAGGTTGGATTAGATAGATTCTTGTTCTTTTCATATCTACATAATAAAAGAAGAGTTAGCTCCTGCAGATTTTTCCTTTCTCCCAAATCCCATATGTCCACTGAAGGATTTTGAAGAAACGCGAGGTAGGATATAATTAAATACCAGGATCGATAGGGAGAAAAGTTCGTCAAGGTTACAACGTAGCTGATACAGCGTGCGTTTTGGGGAACCTTGATCGTTGAATGGTTATTTATAGAGTCGAAGGAATCGCCTCGAAGGCACGCATCTTTAGTTTATTTTCGAAAGCTTCGATCGTGCTAAGGAATATGTTTCTTGGATATTTGCAGATTATCAGTACGGCCATGGATTCCCCGGACTTGGATTGCTGAATCCTTGGGTAGATGTTGCGTATTTGGGACACGCGTGGCATTTGCCCCATCCTGCGTTCGTCAAAGGTGAGCTTTCATTTTATAATTGCCTTTCTGCTTATATTTCTCAGTTTTTCGTCAGTATTTCCATTAAACAACATTCAAACACGATAATAATTTCCTCAATCCTTACACGCCCAGTATTCTCGAATCTTTCACCGATTACTCGTCAATTCTTGAGATAACATCAAGAACTTACTACCGAATTCTCCTTCTTCGAGTGCAATTCTCCTTCTTCGAACCTTATGCAAAGGTATTATCGCCACTTCAAATAGATCAGATAAAAATTAGATTGCACAAAAATGTTTTTATCAATAACAGGTGTAAAACAGTTCTTATCAGCTTTCGCATCAAAATGCTATAGATCGTCACAAAACGCATGCGCTTCAAGAATCATCATCTTGTACTGAAAAGTACTAGCCACGCAGAACGTTTCTAATCGCTACCATCAGAGCCCTTCATCCTCGTCTGAGTCGCAATCAATCAAAGGGCAACAATGCACACAACCAAAGAATCGCTCCGACTCCGACTAGTAAAAAAAGCCTCGAAAGCGGACACGCGTTCAGACGAGAGCGAGTTCGTGTTATCGATTTCGCCAGAGTCCGCGACGCCTGCCGATGATTCATACTCGTGGCTGGACCGAGGGTGGGTTCCCTTTTCCCACAACGGACCCCTTCGACCCCCATGCATCCACGCAATAACAATACGACTTAGTTCTCTTCACCCACCAAACTCCTCTCCTTCTTCATAGTACATCAGCTTCTCTAAAAATCACGACTAATCGTCGCCTTTTTCCTTTCTCATCTTTCATTTTTCCTCAGGCTCCGCTCCAATCCCATCGATGCATTTATTTTCAGCGACTTGGTCCTCTTCAACTATCGATTCTATTCTTCGTACCTCTAAAATTTCATATATTTCTGTCTCTTTAAAAACCACGACTAGCCCTCACCTTTTCCTTTTCTGTGTCTCTATAAAAATCATTCCGACATACCATCAATGAATTTGGTTCCGCTGACTTGATTCTCTTTATCAAAAAACTTTCTCCTTTCTCTTCTTTAACTCGCGACTAATCATTAGTTGAGTTTCTCTGAAGATCGCGACTAATCACGATCTCATTCACTCACTCACCGGCTTTCTTCCTTAAATCGCCATGCCAGTTTCCCTAAAAATCATAACTAATCACCTCTTTTCTTTTTACGCATTTCTTCAGGAAGTATTCCGATGCCAACAACGGATCTGTTTCCACCAACCTTCCCGCCCACCGTTTTACCGTCTTATCCGTTCGACCACGTAAAATATCCGACAGAGTACGCGACGCTGCCGCCAAAAACAACTAGCAGCACGGCCGTATCAGCGACCATACCAAACAGTCCGTCTAGAACGCCACCGAAAAGTCCGAGCGAGTCCGGAAGCGAATCAGCAGCCGAAGAAATACGCAGTGCGTTCGTGCCAATCAGATTGAACACTTTGCCGCCAGCAACGTCCATTGTCACAGCATCTTCATCGCCTTCTGAAAGGATTCCATCGAAAAAGGTCATCGAGAGTACGAAAAACGAGCTCAAGGCGCCAACAGCTCTGATCTCGCGGTCGTTGTCGCCAAAGAGGAGCCCATCTCCGACCAAGATCTCCTCGCCGGCCGTGACCAAACCAGTATGGAGGCCTTACTAGGGCGAAAAAAGGACGGAAGCTCGGTGAAATGAGAATAAAAATTTCCGATGGAAGGCTAGTGATTACTTAGGTCGATTACGTCGTCGGTGAATGAACAGTCTCTTCGGTGGAAAAGAAACGCGTCCGACGTTAATCCAGGCTCTTGACGAAGTGCTTTTTCTACCCGAACGTTCATATGGTGTCTGTGAGTTACATATTTTTGTTTTCTTTCACTTACATTTATCTCGATTTATTCATTATCGTTTCGATGAAATTGACAATGATGAAGATATAAAGACGATTCAATATTCGATTTAGTGTTCTGTTGTACGAGGACGATTTAGAGAAACAAGAAATGTTTATGAGATTGACATTAATTAGAGAGATCGAATATTAATCCGATATCGGCAATTTATATTTTTCATATTTTCGGTGATAAAGGGGACATTATTGTGTACAACTGTGAATAATAAAACGCTTTTTAATTCGGATTATTGTACAAATGGATTGTATATACGTGTAGATAGTACGTGGACAATAATTGTAGAGAAGAGGATATTATTACATATGTACAGTTTAATTTTGTGTGAATAGGAATCGTGTGAATAGCAATCGTGTGAATAGGAATCATGTATGCGTGCGAGAAAAGATTATTCAGAGAGACAAAAAGACAGAGATACCGATATTATTTATAAGCCAGAGATCTAATTTACTGTAAACAGATGTTATTATATAAAAGCGCGACAAGTCAAATAAAACGTACAACGGATATGACAATTCCGAACTAACTTGTTCTTTTCTTCGAGTGTGTTCTTGACATCATTGATTTTCTCAAAAATATCTATAAAATCGTCATAAAGTCGTCATTTCGAAATTAAATCACCTTATGTTTCACTGTGAGCAATCAAAATTAATAATAATAATAATTAACAATAATAAAATAAAAATTATTCTCCCAAAATAAAGATTATTCAACCATAATCTAAGATATATTTATTCATTTCTGAAATCTTCGAACAATTCGGGACAAAGTGAAAATGAAACAGTGAATCACTAAAGTCACAAAATCGACGTACGACAAAGGTTAATTACGATAATTAAACGAGTAACTTGAGAGCTTTGTCATTACTAATATTTCATTTTCTCTGTTCAGGAACGTATCTTTTTTATTAGAACTATCTTTGCATCCAGCCTTCTTATCAATACTTCCTTGGACAAATTATTTGTCAAAAATTAACGAATAGCTACATTAAACAGCTGTTACTGTGATACGATATTTTTTTTGCTTCTGCCCACAGAAACATAAAATTCCATAAAAGTCTGTATACTTGCATAAAAGAAAAAACGAACAGAATTTATGCAACAACCTAATAACTGACAGAACGCAACTTAATAAAAAAGACTATCACTAGACTCGAGCATGAATTATATTCATACTTTTGTGGATATAATTTTTAAAAATTGATTCAAGATAGGGACTCGTTTCGCCCATTAAAAATTATAACGAGTATATTATACTTTCGATATTTTACATATCTTTCCATATTGTGTGTATTTTTGCACCATTGTAAACGCACGAAGATCCGCGGTCTACCTATCACACACACTGAACGTAACAAGCATAATACGAAAGACGAGCAAAAACCGAGGTGCCCCTGTAGAAAACGATCTGCCCTAAATACTTGTCTTGCAGTGATCGTGGCTGAGCCGTGAAACTGTGTTTCGTAGGGCAGCAAGGGGAATCCATATTCTTTTTGCCGCGATTTAAATCTGAATAGCCGTTCCGGCGTGGTCGTTCAAGGTTCCTGCGTGTGCACGTATGGGTTCCCATACGGCGTGCACAAGGGTAGAGAATGGTTTATATCGAGGGGAGTGCGTGAGATCTGTATTAGTAGCGATAGGCCAACAGAACGACAGTGTCTCTCATCCTCAGATTCGATGTCGATCGAGAGGCGTTTTCCAGCGAGAACACGAGAGCGTTGACTCTCGATGGTGCTCGGAGAAAAACCGGCAGAGTCAAAGAGCAACGAAACTTTTTTGCCACACACATTTTTTCACTCTGGCTCTTGCGGCTGTCAAACAGAGAGAGAAAGAGAGAGAGAGAGAGAGAGAGAAAGAGTAATCGTTCAACGTGGAAAAAAAGGCAGCGTCGTGAAATTTGGGGCACCGGTAATTTCCGTGCGGCGAACGCCACGGCGAATACTTCAAATTCGACGTTTCCACCGGATATCGCGTTACGATAGGCGAAGCCTCCATTGCCGCCACTATGTCACTGTGAAACATAACCTAGGACAAGGGAGATTCTATGTGCCCACCCCTTTTTTTTCTCTTTTTTATATTTCACTTTTTCCTCTTCTTTCTTTTGTTCCTCGTTTTCATTTTTTAGTTTTTTTCGGGTCTGGCATGTGTTGTTTTCGTTTTATGGCTCGATCGTTGCCCGGATACGTTTGTCAGGCCGGTGCATGAAAGTCGAGGACAGTTAATCTCGGTGACACGGTATGTATAACTCAATCCTCGCCGGGGGAATATAATTCTTGACGCGTGTCCCTCCCCTGAAGAAAACCATCGGAATTCCCTGTGAAAAGCGACCGACCGAGTTATCGACTCTGATAACGAATGCCTCGGGAAAATGGGATGAATATTAAAAAGCGAGGGGAGTGTGCCCGATTCGGTGGATTCCGAACGCGGGCTTGTCGTTTTCGGAGATCGATGTTTGCGGGGAGACTAGTCCGAATCATCTCGATAGCATCCAGACATTTTTTTTCCTATTATTTTATCGCGCTCTAACGTTCACTGTCAAAGCAAATTTTCAGGGTTTATGTTTTGCCGAGACAGAAAAAAACGTGTCGTTTGTTAGTTAAAGATGTTCGTCTGGCTTCTTTTTAAATACATCTAATCGTGGTCATTTGTTATAGTGTGTTCGTGAAAGTGAGTTGTTTACGAAAGTGAGTTCTTCGTGAAAGTGAATTGTTCGTGAGTCTTAGTCATCAACATATTTTATGGTAAGATTATGGAAAAATTAAAAAATGACAAACAGAGATGAAAGGTTTGAGCAATCTTATTATTTCAAATTATACATTACGTTTAGCCTGTAGATATTTATACAAATTCATATTTTTATGAACACAAGTAAAGAAATTTGTTTCAAAATTGTTGCTAATATTGCATTGAATACTTCGGATATTTGATACATTTTTACATGCTAATTACACTCTAATTACACGGCATAAGCATGTTCATATTCTTACTACCTTGTTTTCTAAAATAGTGGAATTTTATTTAACCCTTGAAGTTTGGATACATTTTCATAAATCGCTTATTCACACGTAAATATACACACAAATACAAGTATCTATTTTACAAAAGAGAGCAGTACACATAGTTATCATTGTGTCTCAGCCGTGTTGCATAATATTCCGTAATGTAAAAGGATAATCCATTTTCACTACCGAATTCTGTTTTTTAATATCCTGGCTATGAAAGGGAGTGTCAGCAACTACCTTAATATTTCTAATCGCTACTTTTTTCACCTAATCTGAAAATCTACAATTTCATAAAACATAAACAACAAACTTTTTCAACATTATGATAAACTCTTGTTTTGCCGTGGGTTAAGTAAATGATGAGTTAAATAAAAATAGCCTTTTTATAAAATGCACAGAGATTTTCATAGCCGACTGTACATTGTCGATCGAACGAATCGAAACGAACGAGTAAATAGAAAAAAAATATTTTCTGGTAGAAGATAGTCTGCCTTTGGGAAATCGAATAGGATTAGTCGGAGGAAAATGAGAACCGCGTTAACACCCTGTCGCCGTAGGGTTGTTCGTTGACGAGTAGACAACAGAACCAAGCAACCATGAAGGGTCGCCGCATGAACCGAGCCAAACCGATCGGAGGCAATCCGTGCGCGCGCGAGGCCAGTCGGTGCTAACTAATGTTTGCTCAAAGAATCGCGACGAATAATTGAGTCAGCAGCAGAAGAGAGGAAAAAATCAGCGCCCGAATCACCGGCGGAATAATCGACTTTCATCGGGACGGACTTCCTCGCCTCGCGATTTTTCAACCCCAGCCCTCTGAAATGGACGATGTTTGACGAGCCCCTTGGATACGAGCTCTTCCTAATGGATCAGCGGAATATACGGACGTCGAGGAAATCATAGAATTGTCGTCAAAGTACGCACAGTTGTTTTAAAATGGGAAATATCGGGATTGAAAGTAGGGTTTCGGTTCGTTGCGCCCGATGAAAAGAACTCTTCTCTAATTTTCGTCTGCATTAGCGGACTTGGAACGTGGTGATCTTGAATCTTTATGCAAATTTATAACTTTATCAATATGATCGAGAAGATAGAATCTATACGAAGATTTGTTTTGTCCTCTAAATGCCATAACGAGCGTTACACGCACGTTTCGCATACTTTATATACATATGTAAATACGTAAATATCCGGAGTTGGATCACAGTAAAATTGGTAGAATGTTTATAAAATAGTCTGTATTTAGCGACTCAATTAACGACCATAAGCCACTGGACGTAATCGATACGGATTACAAACAGATTATCATCTTTTTGCAAAACTTAAAGATCTGTTTGGTCGATAATGCTTCGCAAGAAACGACGATTTAAGGGACTGCGTAGGGCGATAGTGATTACGCGAATTGGCGGCAAAAGTGTATCACAAGGATATACGAAAACTCATATATCGTTGCGATAAGTATTCAAATAGATCTGGTGATTCCATTGAAGAATAAGCATATGTACTAAAGTTACAACTAAAGAAAACTTATTGAAAAGCGTAAGAAAAAGTATTGTTGTTATTTTAAACTTCCGTTAAAAATACTTAACTTTCTCCAATTTTGAAATAAATCTAATAATTGTCCTAAAACTTTTTAACGTAATTCACGTACGTTTCATTTCGATGCATGTTTTATACTTTGGTATGCAGTAGTGCTAGCGTGAAAACAAAAAGAGAAACGTAAACAATTCTTTCCATCGTACGCTAAAGTTATCTGTCTCGCATCTTGTCTTCGATAATTCCTTTCCGAAACACACATTCCACTTTCACCGACCCTCCAACCACTTCGGCCTGCAATCAAATACCAAAAACTCTTATCATACTTTCCATGGCAGTCGAAAATTCGCTTCTTAACTCTGCCAACACTCTGTTCGGTGCTGACATTATCCAGCGCAACGAAGAGAACCCTTTAGAGCAGCGTAATCTACGCAAAGCGGCGTGCAGACGTAAACGCCGTCACTCTCTCTCTCTCTCCTCCTCTCTTTCTCTCTCTGAGCATCGAGGAGGCTCTTTCGCATGCGTGGCGGCTGCGGTCGCCGCGTTGTTGGCTGGCTTCACTGGTTGAATCGGAGGACGAAGGTGCGGGAAGATACGGGGGCAGGGTGGTTACTAATTGTCCGAGCCCTTCACCCCCTGAGAGCCCCCTCATCAACGCTGATTGCCTAACTCTAGGACCCTCGAGCTCTGTCCTCACGATCCTGCTGCCGCGTCACCGGGAGGAGGATCCTCTGGCATGTTGACACGATCAAATCGTTCGAATGCTTTGTACCTTGTTCCACCTTTCCTTTCATCGGACCAAGAATTTTTGGCGCCAGACGAAGATCTTGGACTTTTCTAGAAATCATAGTTGGTTCTTTTCTGACTTCTGAAAGTTTCAGATCCTGTTCAGTCGTCAATTATTAGCAATGGATGAGACACCTGGATTTGTATAGAAATTTTGACCTTCTCTTCTCTTCTCTTGATGAATTCTCTCGATGGGAATTTCTAGATCCTATACCTACACTGAAATTTACCTTTCCTTAATGTTTAATGTCGTTTTTTAACGAGGAAGAAATTGAAGTTGGGAGATACCTAAAGGTTCCATAAATCGCTAAACAGTTACATACTTTAATGCCGGAATTATCAACGATTACATATCATGTAATAATATATAAGATGAATCGTGTAGCATCATGTCGACTAACTAGTCATGACTGCCTTGTCTATCTCATAATTAACTAAATAACTAGCATCTAACAAAAGTCTGCCTTAGTACGTACATCCTTACAGCAGATCGTATCTGCCTTGAAACCACGACATAATCGTCTATGATAATTCCAATCTCAATCTGCCATTGTCGGTTCCAACATTCCAAGACACAAGCAAGCCTCATTAGAAACCTACTCGACTTGATCTTCGCCGAAAGTCGCTCATTAAGAATCCCGCCAACCTATCAAATAGCCTAACCAGAAGAAGAAAGGGAAGAGCAAAGGGACCAGCCCCTCCACGAACCATTGAATCGTTTATTCGAAACGCTTGAAAACTACTACGGGAGCCTGGTCCAGCTGTAGAAAGGCGGTACTAATTGCCTCCATCTTCCGTTTCCGCGAAACGTGTCGAGGATTGCACGAGGTCCTTGGACGGGGGACGAGTCTTCTCGAAGGAGACCGCGGGAATAATAAGCCTGTCTCTTGTGAAGGGTATCGTCCTGGTTCCTTGACGACCATCGGTGAACGAGAAGAAACTAAACAGAGGAAGGAGAGGCGCCAACCAACATCTCGAGGCGGTTCGCGTCTTTCAAGATAAAGGCGGACACGCGCGCGAGACCTTAGGAGACGCCTAACGAGCTGTTTTGCATGGCAATGCTTCGACCCGGTTGTTATCGGTTATCGATCCGTCAGGAAGCAACGCAGCCAACGGCACGCTGCCATGGATTAAAGAGAACCTGCGCCCGGGCTGCGTGCACGTTCGTGCACTCGTTTCGTGTGCACACAGGGACAGAGACAGAGAGGGAATGAGAAAGGACAACGAGAGGAGGAGAGAACGGAAGTGACAGAGAGAGAGTGAGTGGAGGGGGAGGGAGAGGAGGAGAGAGAATGACTGTGGCTGCAAGCATATTTCCACGCCATACAGTTGTTTGACCGATTGCCACCGGGGAACCGCTGAAAAGACGCATCGTTTCGCGGAAACCACCGATTTTCTCCCGGCCACTCCTAAATCAGCAACAACCACCAGTCCGCCGAGCGACGATCGATGATTGAGCGCGAGGAGTCCGTGGTTTCTGTCTTCTAAATTCGATCTTCTGATAGTTTGAATTTCTTGGACGCTTATAAATTTTCTGAATAGTCAAGGTGTAGGATGATAATAATTCAGAACTTCGGTTCAACGTATCGTTTACCGCTTGGAAGTTTGTAGAAGGAATGTAGGTTGATTTGATTCGTAGCGTGATAGGATCAAGTTAATCGGAGGCTTAGAAATCTTCTAAGCGATTAACGGGCACTGATAACGAATTTGTCTTGGTTTCAGTTCATTCAGGTTGAAGTAACGTTGATTTGATTTCTTCTTAACGTAATGCGTCGCTCTCTCTTCTCCCTTTTACAGAACTTAAAGAAATGGATGTACGCTTCCTACTCATAATTATTAGGACAGTTGCAGAAACTAAGACAGTGTATGATCAGTAAAGTACGAGGAAAAATCATAGATAATGAAGAGCAACAGCGATGTTCTATTGTATTATGAAGAATTCATCTCCTATGAGTCGAGGTAAATGAACTTTTACCATATTTCGAAACGGAGTAGTGTTGGAGAAGGCAACCTCGTAAAAAAGTGAAATCAGTCGCGAGAGCACAGCGATAGGAGCATAGTTCGTCGAGCTCACCGAGTAGAAGGTGGTAACGAGCATCTCTGACTGCGAGGCACAAGTCACTGGACATGCAGGCGGGCGAGCAGGCAGGCGAGCAGCCAGGCAGGCGGGTGGGCACGCGCGACTGCATTAACGGGGCCAGTGTCACAAGATCAAACAAGATAATTAATCTCGTTAGTCCCGAATCAACCTGCGCTCTCTATTATCGGATTACCATACCAGTTGCCCGGCAATTTGTCAACGCGCTGCGTTCCTCTACGATTTCCTCGACGGCTCCTCGACGGTTCCTCATCTCCATTGATAAAGTACATTTTTGTCGGATTAGTGGACCATAGCTGTTCGCCTTTACACGGTACTTTCTATTTGTCGGTTAGGCAAGTTAGGTTTCAGCAGTTAGGCGGATTCCATCCGAAAACGAGATACGATTTTGTGAATATTTTGAAGAAAACACAATTAGCTTCAGCCGGTTGTAAAAAGCAATAAACACTAGAAATCTCAGAAATCCATTATAAAACCACACTCAGCCAGCTTTATTTTTAGCCTATTTGCAAACATCTTCCAAAGTACTCAAATACGTTCCCAGATTGGACACGTTGACTAATTTCGCATCATTAAAGGAAAGGTCCGTAAGAGGATATGTTATTTATGATGACAATCATCGATTTTACAACCACTTCAGGTCTCATTTACGCCAACATACAGGTCTCATTCGTATTGAGTTTCTCAATGACGGGAATGTCTATGGTGGACCGTGAGTAATCCGAAAATATAAAATAGTGTAAGGTAACAATTGTGGTTGTCGCAATGTTAGAAACCATTTGAACTTTTATGATTTCGTTTAATGTTTAGACACAAATTGTCCCTACTACAATTTCCTTTCCTATCCTCAAGGGAACCCAAAAACCTCGAAAACCCCTAAACCTTGTGTTTGTGAAATAAATTTACCTATACTTTTCCACCAATTTTATATTTTTCCTTCCAAAATTCACATTTATAATCTGAATACTGCTTTCTTTTGTAATCTGCGATTATAGAATTAGCTAATTCACAGCCTATATTTCACTCTTTGTCTCTATCTATCGATCCTTCTACCCCGCTTCTGTGTTTTTCTGATTTCTAGCATATAATTCGGCTAAATTACGGTGGACTGCAATCTGAACGTAGTCTTCCTCGGATTATATTATTCACAATTTGTCCAATTTGGACATTCGGTAGAATTTTTTAACAATTATATTAACATGTTGGTGGCTACCTGCAGCGGAGTACCATCCTCGCATTTGCTAGGTTATATCCTTTGTGAGGTCTGTTGGATGTTTGCTTTTTAGCCTTCTTTCCATATTTGAGGTGTTGATCGTTTCCGCAGCTAGTCAGTTTGAGTGTGTTGTTAATCTTGCTTTGTACCTTTCGGCATAATTGCTGATTACTTTCTGGACCATTGTTTTTCCAAGGTTACTCCGTATGTCCTCACTTCTAACGTACCATTGGGCGTTTTCTATCGTTCTAAGAACTTTAGATTGCATTATCTCTACCTTCTTTATATAGCTCATTACTGCTGTCCCCTATAATAGAATCCCGTACGTCCAGATCGGCTTAGCATAAATGTGACAGTTATCTCCAATTTCCTCAATAGTACATATAATTAATCTCTTCCTAGTTTACTAAATATATCATCCCTTCCTGCAATCAACTTCAAGAAAAATTTCTATTATTTCGCACAATTTCTTAAGACGATTAACTTTCTTTAAGATATGTCGTACAAACAAGTTGCGAATAAGTAGGATTACATCTAAATTCAACTTATTTGGAAACTATAATTACAGAGAAATATAAAATTCGTTGATTATTTTCTTGATACCTCATTGAGTCAATTACAATCTACGATCCTTCTGTAATTACCATGATCGTCAAAGCGAAACAGAGATAAAAACGCGAAACCGGTTATCGGTTCGAGGCATGGTCGCATCTCAGAAAAATAGCTAATCGAATGGTGGACGGTGTGAGGAAACGTTGAAATCTCGATAAATCAATGGATCGAGGTAAGTTTGATCCAGCTGACCGTCCAAGGTTTGATTCTTTTTGAAAGCACGCCGCCTACTACCCAGAGGGCAAAACGGAACTCATCAGGCCGAGAGGAAGTGGACACGTCGGAACAATTTCCTTACACCGTCTCTACTCCCTTCCGCCACCCTTCACTCCCCTCCTCACCATAGACCTTTCCGTCGTCGCCCTATCCTCCCAGTCGCTACTGAAATTTTGACCCCTCAGCGATTGACCAATTTGCCAAATCGATTCACTGTCGAAATGAACCTACGTAATATCTCCAGGGCGACTCTGTCCCTTGCGCTCCTTTACATAACGTGCCTACCCTATATACACCCTCTCGAGTTAGTCTCTCGACCGATACTTTAAGCATTGGATCGTGTTTGGTCAAGAAGCGTTACCAAACCTCTGTCTTTTACAGGATATGGACCGTTGGGAAGATTTCGTGGACGTTTGGCAATGTTTCGGATTTCACGTGACTTATCTTTTAACGTTGTTACGATCGGTAACGTTACGTTGGTGTCATAATGTCTTGAGAGTTCTATACATCTTAGTATTTCTAACCATCTTAGTTACTTTTATCGATAGCAATGTTTGCTTCGGGACGAAGTTAGTTTGTTAAAAAATCATAATAGATAATAGAAATGATAGATTTATAAGATAGTCATAGTTGGAATAGAGAATTCAGTTCTTTGTAACAATTATTCAAAAGAGAGAATCTAAAGAGCGAATAATTGCCTTTAATCTTTCAAGTTCATATCTTACGACGAAATGAGATAAAAAATCCATATCCTTTTTCGAGTTTAAACTGAATTTTGTGAGATCGATTATTTTGTGCCGATATCTTTTCGTATATCACTGCGTACAAGTTAGGCTAAGGTCCACGTGCTTTCTAAGAAACAAATAGTACCTTACTCTGGATATTCGATATATTTTTATATATCGTGTCTCTGCATCTTTGTAGCCCCCATAGATATGTAAACAACTGCTACGTTTAATAATAAATAATGTTTATATTAATCTAATACATTCGTGTTAATTATTCTAAATGGAAAACACCAGGAAAGGAAAGATCGAGGTTAAAAACCAAACACCTTCAAACTCAAGCAATATGTTCTTTCCAAAAATAAAGCAAAGCCCTAAAGAAACAATGAGCGGTCCTTTCCAAGATCGAGCGGAAACGCTTCGAACGAGTAGAAACACTAAAGCGGTACAAGTTCACTGGAGGAGAATGAAAATAAAAACCAGGATGTCATCTCCCCCTGACCTCTCCCTTGGCACTTCACCCTTTAATAACATCAACCAGGTGATCCATCGACGTTCAAAGCAGCGAACGAAGGAGTCCCGGGGAAAAAGAAAATCGGCGAGAGAGCTAATAGAGACGCGATCACTGGAAAGGGAGACTTTCGTCTAGAACGTGCAAAAGCAGCCGGCATTTTTAATGTCGCGCAAGAGGGTACTTAGTAGCTATCCTCTCGGAGGCAGTAACCCTCCCCCTCCCCACTTGTGTCTACCCACCCTCTAGATATTACCCTTTGGAATAGCAGCAAAAATTATGGACAGCCGATAGGCCAGCAGCCGCTGCAGGGGTGCGTCTCATCCATTTAGGTCCATCACACATGACTAGATGGGGTGAGACTTACCCCGCAGAGGTTCTCACGTAGATTATAACCTCCTCACACTCCGTACTCCGGTGCAAGAGTCGGACAAGCACGCGCGTACATAGACACGAATTTTTTGTTTGCCATGTAACGC
This sequence comes from Bombus affinis, assembly GCF_024516045.1. Lineage (NCBI taxonomy): Eukaryota > Metazoa > Arthropoda > Insecta > Hymenoptera > Apidae > Bombus > Bombus affinis. Next base: position 7,243,283 of record NC_066356.1, on the reverse strand, counting down.
GAGAAACTTGGGGCGATTGAAAGACAAAGATTCAAACATGAAGATTATTGGAAAAGAAGGCCGGTAAAGACGTACCTTTCTGTTGACTTTTTTAATTAGCCATGTTGTGCTCTTTCTTTCTTTGCCATATTCAATGCAATTGTAATTAAAAAAAAAGATACCTATTAAAAGATATTATACATAAACATGCGTGATTTCTTGTTTAATCCTACGCTACAAATCCTTCTCGTTTGCCAAGATGTAGACAAGATAGAAATATAAAAAGTCTAAGGATAGCAGTGGGGTTAACGCCACTTATTACTTGTTTCAGTATGAAATGAAACTTCGGTTTTCTTTAGCTTTTTCAAGAAATGGTAGATAGATATTAACTGAGAAGGGCAGAACGAGTATGAGATACAGTATAAAAATGAATACAAGAAAAGAGAACAAGACTGTGATTGCGATCTTACTTTTCTTATCGCAAAGGATAACAAACAAAGTAACGATCACGGTCGCTTTATCCCCCGATTCGTCGACTTAAAGGGCTAAGGGAGTCTGATTTAAAGAAAGAAATCACTTATTATCTCTCGAAGTTACGCGTGACCATACCAATCGCGAAGATCGTTTCGAAATCTTGTAAGTTGATGGTCGTTTCTTTGGAGGGCAGATTTATCGATTACTCCCGGTCCAGTGGTCCCCTTTCGTTGAACGTGCCACGGCTAACCCCAGTACGTGTGTATACAGCACGCGAAATTTACGACGGCAAACATCCGTAATATCCCTGGCTCGATCAACTCCAGAAGAAAAGATTCTCCAACGGGGTACATTTTACAACCCAGTATCGATCTCAGTATCTCTCCCTCGTTCTACTAATTCGTTCCAAATTTCAATCAAAACAACCCCTCTATGAACGTTGCGCGTTCTGTGTTCTACCAGTGTTAAAAAAAAGCGAACAGTAGAAGGAGTAGAGGAGGGGGGAGGGGGTGGCTCGATCAGCGATTCCATTTGCTAGTGCAAATCCGCCGGCACGAGGAATACATTAACCGCGAGTACAAACACGCAGTTCGCGAGCGGAAAAAGGAGCAAACAGGAGGAAAGAAATAAAACGCAGAAAAGAGGAGGGGAAGAACGAGAGGAAAAACAAATCTTTTTCCATTAACATCATTTACTGTACGCGAACGACGCGCGGCTAGTCGCGTTGGTACGTGCTACACACGCGCCACTACAAACCATATGAGTATGTACGTGTGTATGTACAATCCTGTTCATAAGTATTGGGACATCGAACGAAACGTGACAAGCAATATCGTGATATAAAATATCAAGGAAACGATTAATCAATCAGAATGTCGTATTCACGCAGGATTACAACGGTCGACACGTATACAGTGGCTGCGAGAGGTACTTGTACGGCACTGCATTTATATACTATTAATTAAATCTATAATAAATCCCGTATCAGTTAATGATGCTTCCATGTGATTACAAAAATCATTGGAAACTAAGCGTATAATACCTTTCGTAACTACTGTACGTACAGAACAAAAGCATGTTAAATCCATTTGGAAGTAATAAATTCTACAAATTATGTGTTGTATCAGTTTCCTAATTTAGAGAATCTCTTTAAAAAAATGATATGAATTATATAACCTCGATGAACGACAATATATACACTAATCATTGATTTATTAGGTTGACACAGAGGTCTTATAATACAATAGATCCTCCGATATTTCAATAAACGAACTTTAGCATCAATACTCCGTCAAATCCTGCGAGAAACAAATCTAATAAAACCAAATACACCGCGAATCTTCCGCATCGAGAAATTCCGATAGGAACAACCCCTTACAGGCCACTGGCACGCGATTCCCTTTAAAATAGAAAGTTGGAGGATCGAAAGACCGGTCGACGTAAGTCGTTGGGTTGGTCTCAAGGTCCATATTAGCCCATAATGCCTGCAGGAAGGGTAGCACGAGCAGCGCGGTTGGAGTAGATTTCGAAGCGAGAATAGGGCACGGATGGATACCTCTCGCGGTATTAACGTCTACAGAATGGATCAGGAGTTGGAAGCAGGGCGGAAGAGGGAGGGGTGACCGAAAGGAGAACGCGGGGAGTAGAGTTCGGTTGATTTTGAGGGGTTGCTACGGGGGTTGTCGTGGCGTACCCCTGCGGGCTCCCGCTCTCGGCTCCTAGAGGCCAGGGTGGTTTACCCCCGACGACCGTAATACGGCTGTACGAAGGGTGAGAGTGCAGCAAGCGAGAGTGTTGGCGTATACACGTGCGCTCGCGCATACATACACGCGTACATCCCAGTACATAAGTATTAGGACGCTTATAGAGGCTGGCCAAAGTATTTGAACGCTTACCATTCGAAAACTTTTGCGTACACATTGTATATGTTATGCGTAACATTTTGAAATTTCAATGGAGTTGTAATGAGACACGATTGTAATTATTATACCGTTTATTATATTCTACATATTGAATATATCAAAATCTTCAAGAATTACAAATCGTCATATCTGAAACCTGTAATAATTTCTTCAATTTCGAATCATTCATTATTTCCTAATCACTACTTTGATGAATTTTAAAATCCCTAAATTTTAATTCATTGCGAAATAAAGTAGGAACCTCGATGAATTTGATCGATCTTGTCACCTGTGTCCTCGAATGACGCTTTTTATAAATCTCTCGTGTTAAACGTAATATAAACTCCATCTCATCAGAGAGGATCCCTTTAAAGAAAAAAAAAAAAAGAAAAAAAAAGAAACGAAAAGGAAGAAAGACGGGATAAAGCTCGAAATTTCATTCACCGGAAAAAGGGGCAAAAGGAGGCACAGAGAGAGAGAGTGTGTGTGTGTCTCTCTCGATCAAATTCGAAAGTGGCAATATATAGGTACACAGGTGTCGCAATATCCCGGATCGGTTCGATCGGTTCTCTCCTTTAAGAAGAGCGCAATTCACCGACAGCTCGGACATCCCCAAAAGGGATTGCAAATACGGTGGCGGTGACAGAGGGTGCCCTTTGCATTCAGGATGCAGCGGCAAGTTAAGACTAAAGTTTGAAACACAATCAAGGGCCCCTATAAAGGGCATCCAGCAACGGGGCCAGCAATAATGCATGCGGCGTGCATTTTACCCTTGGTAGCTAGATGGGGTTCTTTGTACTAAGGGCTGTGCCAGAGGCTGGCTTGGATATATATGGAGGAGAGCTAACACCATTATCTAATACTCCTGGGTGCCCATATGTGGTGCTCCAGCTACGAGCCACCGTACCATTCTCGAAAACCTCTGGCCACGGTCATCGTGCGATTTCCACCCCATGTTCCTCAAACTCTCCACACGCGCGCGCACACACACGCATAAAACGCACGACCCTTCTTTCGCCCTCTCCACCCGTCCCTGTTTCTTTTATTATCACCCCATACCCGAATCTCCTGCTATTTACCTTGCCTATGGCCTAATTATGGATAACAAGCTGCGCTGCAGCGGATTCTTTGTCGTTGTTCCGACATCGATATTCCAGAGAGATAACGCGTGTCACGTTTCATTCCGTGTTTTGACGGCCGATGAAAATAACGATTAGACGTAGGATTTTTTACGACTTTCAATTTTGTCGATTGCCGCGCACCACCCCGAAAACTCTCGTATTTTTGTCCGTTTTTCACCGCCGAATTTTCCGATATTTCGCGATCGAACGACGCACAATTAATGCCACGCATCGCACGGAGAGGCAAAAAAACAGGGAGGAAATGAAAAAAAAGCACCTCAGCACCGAAATACCGGAGCACACCACTCTCCGGTTCACTCTCGCTAACAAGCATCGCGGCCAACGAGCTGTTTATAATGTCCAATTTCTCGACATTCATTCCGATCGCGGGAGCGTAATTGCACCGCGCCGATGCAACATCGAATCGACCCCCGCGTCTTCTATTTTTTACCGCATCGATCCGCGGACCCCCAATTACATCTCTAGCTGGCAATAAATTGTATTATCTCCTCTGGAAAATACGATCGAGGTATCGGATGTCTTTATTCGTGACCGCGAGCGAGTGGTCCCTCTTTCGTCGCAAAGCAATAAAAACGCCTAATCGATTGCATTACAATCATGTCGGACGTGGTTTTGTTTGCACGACACTTTGCGGTGAACAAAGAATACATAATCAATGTACACCGTTTTAAATTTGCAAGTTCCTTTGTTTCTTTTGAAAACAGGTCTGCGAATGCTGCTAAGAAGCCATAAATCGTTTCGTTAATTAATATGACAAAACCTTTAAGCTTTCAAGCCTTTAAAGTCAGGTTACCTGCTTTTATTTACCAGATAGGTAATTATAGGTAATTATTATGGATTGTATACAATAACACTTATGCCATAAACATACAATAAATATAGTAAAAATTCAATATAAAAATATCGTATAAAAGGCAAGGAAAGCATAACTCTGAAATACTGTTTTTCATACAAGTTTACAACATTAAAGTTGAAATATCTTTGAAATTAATTATTTTTCCAACCAAATACCTGGAACACTTTTGTAGAGAATTAAAAATGCATTAAAGGGTGTATAAAAAAATGTGTTTCCTTTTTGTAAGACCATCGGAAGTGCCTTAAAACATCGTAAAGTCTTTCGTGGTTCTCCTTAGTATTGGATTTCAAGCAAGGCGAAAAATGTAACGATTTCGTGTGAAAATGACTATCCAGGTAAGCTATCCTAAATCTATTAACCTGTCTGTGTATCCTAATTACGAACAATTCAAATATTTAGAAACTCCATTTATAATCCGTATTGCCGTTGTGGAAATGTCAAACAATATTCTCAATAACACAAATAACAATAACATCGACAATAACACGAATCGATAACAGTAGATTTACCGCATTAGACTACAGGTAATATGTATCCTCAAAAGTACCGTTTTCTGTTCTTCCATCCCTGTTTCCCTGGCCGCAAAATTAAACAGACAAAAAAAGGGCAGGAATAATTTAGATATTTTAATAGGAATAATAAAAATAGGAATACATTTAAAATGTATTTTATATTATAGCTTTGTTATTATTACGTAGAATATGCCGATGTTTAAACGGAAAGACTAAGGAAAACCATAATGTCGTTATGATCCCAATTACTACCCGAGATTTATGTTTCTTCGCGATAATTTAAACAGTTGCATGAATTAAAATGAGTGATTCGAAGTGAGTGATTAATATTCAATGGTACGACAATGTTTCTGTGAGTCACGCAGTTTAATTTGTGTCGGGATAATTGTTGGGAATATTTATGATGTCTGAGGATTTCAGAATTTGTATAAGATGTTCTATTTGAATTTCTTTGTTATTTCTTTATTAGTGTCATTTTATTGACATATTTGTATAAAAATTTTATCTTGGTCGACGTACCTTTGATATTTTAAGGCAAATTTCGTCCCTTTAAATGGAATTATATATGTCGCATTAAACTAACGTGTAAAAGCGTTAGCCTTTGGAACCCATTTAAGGTCATTTATTATTAAAAAATTCAACCAAAAAGGCAATTCTTTATTCAACGTACCAAAAATATACGGTTGACCGAGACTGAAAGTAACAATTTGGATTCGAATGTCTAATTATTTTATTCGATAATGTATATGTATAGTGTCAGCCGAAAGAACGTTTGTAAGACAGGAATAACGAAAAAAATATCTCCCAAATTATACATAGTACCTATGCAGCATAGATATTTTTTACGCTCGAAACTCTTCGACTTCACTTGTTTTCCGGGCCACAAAGCGGCACGGGCCACGAATAAAGGCACGCGTGGGGTGCAAAGGACTAACTGCGTTTCGCTTCGATTGCGAATCATTCGTCACACTGTGGCAGTCATCTATTGGCCGAACGAAATTCTCAAATTTTGGTGCACCGTGCGAAATCTCGACGAGCAGAACGCTTGGTCGCCCATGTCTAATTTCGTAGGTCGGTCATCGGCCAGAATTTGGGTTTTAGGTACCTGAATCACCGACAAACGTGCATCCTGCGAAACAGGAGGAAGACATGTCGAAGAATCGGATTACGGGATTTCCTGTTTTCTAATACCGATCCAAACGTTCCAGATCCTTTTTTCATCTTCTTCTTTTAAATCTCGATCATAGATCTATCAAAAGACTACGCGTTCAAAGTTCTACGGGACGCAAAGATGATCCAAAGACTTTCGAATGGAGGAATTAGAAATTAATCTTGGCAGATTGTATGCTTGAAAATGGGGAAATTGAAAAATCACGCATCTAACTAAACATTTCTGTTAAATATCTTTTGTTCTAAGAAAGACTGCAAAGTACATAAATAACAAAATGCTATAACCTGTCCTGTTTTCTCCGCTTACGAAAAGAGACAAGAAAAGGTAAATTTTTGATACGACCAAATACATGAATAACAGAGCAATGTATACAATGCTCTACTATAATAATCTAAGACTAAAAAGAAGAGTACTCTGCTCTGTGTGCAAGGAACTACATCCAAAAATTACACACGAAAGTTATCGTTTTAAGGAATCGGAATCCTTCAAATTTGAACGAACAAGAGCATTGAAGTCAGTCTAAAGGTGGTTTGCAAGCCACATGATGAGATTATCCATCGAGTTGTCACCTCCAAGGCCACCGCTTACCGAGGATGCAACTTTCACAAGCTTTGACGGCGCGCGCGCGACAGAACCGTTTCGTCGTTGGTGAACAGCGTCTCCGTGTAAATTATCCTTCTCGTTTGGTTTGGTTGGGTAGCCTCGGTGGCCAGCGGTGGTCGCGGCAGCAGGCCACGCGCCATATAATTTCCAAGCAGGCAAATAAAGAGATATATTTGGTCCGTAAAAGTTTACGGGAGCTTTCTAACGCGACGAACAAGTCAGTACGTACGACTGGTAATAAATTTTCGCACCAGTCACCGAAACATCCCTTGCTGCCATAGGCGAGGACAGAGATACCGTTCGACCCTTATAAGTTGGACGAACACAGACTGATAGAATCGTCATAAAGTTTTTCCAAAAATTCCCGAGAGCCCCAACTCGACTCGGTGGCATACTCTCTTCGACTGCTGTGTTTTCTCCTTTATGATTTTCCAAGGGAAAACTCTCTCTTTGTGGCTCATAGAGCGAACAAGTTTATAATACGAGGACGTCCGACTTTTTCTCTTTCTCCACCCGCCTGAATTTTATTTTCGCATCCTCTTCGTTACGAGAGATGGTTGAGTTGAGGACACGAAAGCCAGGCATAAATATTCGCGTCAATCTGTGCGACAATGGCGTGAAAGGAAGACCCAGTGACCTAGAAACCGGAGGGCTTTCCATGGACTTCCTGTCATCCTCCGGTTTTTCTGACCCGCAGGATCGTAAAGGCACGCGAATAGCATTGACTCAATTGCGTTTCCTCTCCGGCAGCTAACGGTCTCTTTCGAGTTCGGGTTTCGAATCAAGTTTACGAGGGTCTGAGGCGAGATGAAGGCGGGATGAAGGCGTAATTTCAAGACTTCACGAACTGGATTATCGAGACCTTGTAAGACATTGCCGAGTAAGAGGGCTGTAAAGGGGCGCGATACTTGTTTTGGAAGATTCTGCTTTATATTAGAATAGGACAGGATTATTGCGATATTAACACGTTTGAGAAAGCGAAACAGCCTCTGCGATAATAACTTATTAATTATTATTATCGTCTTAACGTGTTACAAATTGTCGGTTATAAATGATTCTTTTGTACTTGTTTATAGTTTTACGTGTACTGAGATAATCGGTTGATTCGAGAAATTTATTTGCCAAAATGTATCTGATTTGATGTCGAACTGTGTTATTGCAGAAGAATTCCTAATTTATAATTTGTAAAATTCTATTATATAATTACAATGTTGGTTAGTGTTAAATAAGTAATGTACTTATATAATTAAGTAAACGATATTGACAAAGAAGCACTTTTTATTACTTTTAGAAAATAGTCCACTCATATTAACATCAACATACACTATGAATGTGTCAACTATCATTTTCATTTATAAGGATTACCTCCATTATCTTCATTAAAATTCCAACAGTGATTTAACCACAAGTTTCTTAAATCTCTTCAAAGTAAAATTTCAAACAGACTTATATCGAGATTTATTCCAACTTAACTCTATTACAAGATCGAAGTACAGTTTGATAAAAAAAATACAACTATGGAAGAGTTTGCCTTGTGAACCTATTGGACATCTATAAATTCCATTACATAAAATTCTAACAGTCATTTAACCGCAAGTTTCTGCCAAATCTCTTCGGTAAAGCAAGTAGAATTCCAGACACGCAGATTTATAACAAAATTCATCCTAATTTCACTCTATTACAAGATTCAGGTATAGATCGCTAAAAAAAAAAATACGACTTTGGTAGAGTTTAACAAATGAACACCTCGATCTTTTTCTCGCGACAGCTCGAGGAAGGCACGATACACCCCCGAACCTCGAACCTTTTGTACGGTTTCCACGAGAGGAAACAGAACAGAGGCCGGGAGAGGAGAAAACGCTCGGCCGGATCGACGCGTCCCGTGGGATTCCGCACTTTGCGCATCCCAGTTCGCTGAATGTCCCGGAAGAGATGCTCTCCCGTTCGCTATCGCTCGCACCAGGACGCTTGCATTCTACGGGGCGGTGCCATTGTCCTCCGGGACACCGTATAAGGTTACGAATGATTGTCACTCGGATTCCCGACGACGTGTTCTCAATAAGGATCGAACACGTCTCAATTACATGATCCTACCTGCCTTTACCTGTCGAACCATCCACTATACGTGAAAGAACGCTTCTACCATCCATGGTGTACCATTACTTTGAGCAATCCAGAATCGTCTTTGAGATACTCGAAGAAAATTTTCATCGCACTACGATGCTCCATTTGCTTCAAAGTATACATATACAGTAAAGTTGAAAAATTACAGGATTCGTATTCCGTTAACCCAATAAGGGTTGCATTAACGCGACGTTTCAATTATAATTTCTTTTCGATCGATTTATATCACAGAATTCAGTTTCGACATTGTAGGATTATATGGAGGAAAATTCCAAAAGTTCGCTGAACGTTGTTCTTGTCGTTACAACGAGATTTAGCTTATACGAACGAGATAACGAAGAGCCTCTATCATCAGTACGATGAAACGTAACTTCGTAATACGTATAAATATTTATTCCTATAACCAGTATATTAACGTACGAAATCACTTGATTTTATTCGGAATAAACTCACTTCTAATATTTAGAGATCTAATAGCTTGTTTCGTCTGCAAGTACTTGACAAAGGAACAAGTTTCTTATAGGAAAATTAAAGCGACGTCCCAACTCTGTGCTCATACTCTTTTTATTAGACAAAACTACAAAATAGCCAATTGATATGTAACGGCACATGAGTCAATGGACATTTTGAATCAGGTTGTGGCTTTGCCTCGGTTTGTCAAACTGTTAAATTATATTTATCTAAAAACAAATAAACTCCCTGCTAAACAATGTCGCCGGTACGCGCAACCGTCGAACAACCACGAATTCAAATGTTCCGGCTCTCCCCCAACTAGTATATATACACATTAGTTGCGAATTATTGACGAGTATCTCAAGGACTTTGTACAAAGCGTATTTATTTATTACTTTTAAATATACGTGACGATCGGTTGCGAGTAATCTGCTTCGTTACTATCTAATACTCCAAACCGACCTATCCTCCACAGATATATCACTATCTCGCTCCATATCTAGCAGAGCCTTGCTTACTTGCATCCAGTGCTATATCGTAGGTAATCTATTTTCAAGTTCGCGCAAAAACTTTCCACTTTTTACGTTTCAATCACATTTGCCCGTGGTAGAAAATAACAAACTTCTACTGGATATGCAATTAGACAATGTTATATAGCACCACCATTCTATAATCTGGTGCAATAAAAAGACTATGGACGCAGGATTAAGATGTTGCTCAAGTACCTTATAAGAATACCGATCCTTTAGCAAATACTTGAGATCTGACTATTATAATCTTATAAAACTTATAAAATTATAAACTTATAATCTTAATGTAAACAGTTAAGAGAATAGCTGTCTAGCAAATAAAACGATAACGAATTTTAGTAATTCGTTCTATAACAATAAAATTATAGTGAAATTGGACGAGGATTAGAATCAAGACGATGGAAAGTGAAAAGAGTGGGAACTACCATACTCAACTATTGTTCCATGAAATATACAATCAAACTCAAGTAAAAAGAACTCGGGAAAGGTTTTTCGTGACACCGATTTTAGTAAGGACGTTTTCTGGGTTGGGACTGACAAACGGTCGGTCGATTTTCATTGACATGATTGAGTTTTAAGCGTAATAAATACAGGCATAACCAGCTTCATGTCATGGCCAAGGTTAAGCATTTTGCTCGTTCTTCGAAACGCGTGGGAAAAGTAATGACTTTCACGGAACATCATACCTCTTGTGTCTGTTTCTTTTCATCCTTCCTAACGTCGTTCCTAACAAGATGAAATCTATTTCCAATATACTATTATACAAGAAACACAAGAAAACAACCTTTTCACCCTATGTTTCTTACAAAAAATTTTCTTTTCGCACGCAAGAGACATACTTTCAAGTTACGTAAACACCGATTTGAACGTGTTAGAAAATCAACTAGAAATCAACAACTTGTGGAAGAAATCTCGTAACAATACTCAAGCGCGTACATTCGTTATATTTATTGAAAGACACCAACAAATTTTAATTTGCTGAAAATTTTACGTCATACACGAATAAATACGAATGCGAATAAAGTAACTGAAGGATAAACGTGGCGAGGAGCGTTCAATTTAGTAGCAGCTAAACCACCAGCTACTAAAATACTAGCAGGTGTCTGAATACTCGTAGCACGGTAGGAGTGTACACATACAAAAACCTACTATATGAAAATTATTTATCAACGTACAACAATGCAGCTAATGAAAACCGCATCCGCAACTAACCACCTCTTCGCCGTCCTCCGCCACTTCCAAAACGTGTAACTCTAAAAACTTAGCTACGAAGCCAGACACGCGTTGAATCGACGTGTTGAGTCGCGCGAGATTCAGAAAAATCAGATACGCGTATTTTTCCCATCCTCTGTTCATGAATGAGTTCGAGGCAGGCGGTGAAAACCGCGCGCGGATGAATGGAGAATGCAAAGGCGTTTTCACGAGTATGGGGGCTGTATGGAGTGAAAATACGAGAGAAAGGGACACCGGGAGCAAGAGAGAGAGAGAGAGAGAGAGATAGAAAGTTAGCTGATCTCTCGGGGGCTGGCTGTTTGGTGACCCGACATAAATCACGGGAAATCTGCTTTATGCTCGCGAGGGCAAACAGAGAGCTGTGAGGAGAGGACGGGTCTCGCCTCCACGCGGCCAACTCACATCGACAATGCCGTGGACGTGTAAGTCAGCGCTGGCCAGATCGCATAATAAACACGTTTTCCACGCGCGGCGTGGGCCGCGATCAGGACCAGAGACCAGAGAGACGCAACGTCCTGGAAAAACGCAAACTCCCGGTAAATAAAGCCGTATTCTAGAGGCTAGGCTGCTCGACAAAACGGGGGATAAATGGACGTTCCACGCACCCCCGCGACCACCCTCTTGTTCCGCTTACTCGCGGCGCTGGACGCCACTCCTGGTAAAAAAAAAAAAACGAGAGAAACGAAAAAAAAACGAGGGTATGCTCGAAATCACCGCGTGTTCTACCTGTCTCTTCTGGGAAAGCGAGCATTCTTCCTTTATTCGCGAGCGCTGCTGCGTATTGCTTCCTCTTCTCCCTCTCTCCCTCGCTCTCGTTTTATTTGTTTTTCTTCTTTTTATGTGCTTCTGCATGTTTCTTGCGTATGCAGTCTAGAATTTTATTCGGTGCACATGATGATGATACGAGCGTAATAGGAAACGGAGACTAGAGCGGTGGAAAAAAATTGTTGCTCCACGGTTCGTTGTCTTTGACACGAGTGGGATGCAGCAGAGTTCTGGGGAAGACTGACGAGGTTTTCGGGGAATGAGGATGTTTCGGTGGAGAAGCGATTTCACCTGCTTCGAAATTTTGCTGAAAATTTCGGACATATTTTGAGTGTCATCTTCATTTGCAGATTGAAATACATTTCAACCATTATAGCTTTATCATCGATCTCGAAAATGATCATTTTATACGTCGTTTTAAACCTGACGATCTTCTGTTTCGTATATGATCTGAATTATTTTTATCCTTACGTATACAAGCGCATATCGTTAATCTTCGCAGGTTAATCTTTTGCAGATCATATTGTACGCCATATTATACATATTATACATACTCAAAACTGAGAATCTGCTCTTTCGTATGTCATTTGAATCTTTTAACTTTTACGTATACAAATGCATACCGTTATCTTTTCGTAGATCATTTTGTATATCATTTTAAAACTGACCATCTTTTCTTTCATATGATACACGATTTGAGTTTTTCAACTTTTAAATTAAAATTAAAAATCCAACACTCTATGTCTCACGTTAAAACACGAAATAATGGGTATTGGTCAACAGTTTGCAAACTGGAAGGCACATAACCACCACGCCATCGATCACGAGATTCGCTATTGAGAAAACTTTTCAAACCTTCCTGAGAAAAGATTCCGTGCCAGTTTCCAGAATCGCGCTATGTGTGTCATCAAACGGATTCCCTAACGCGTTTCAAATGCTTAGCTGTCGGGGCAGCGATGCACGTGCATGCCACGGTTTTCGTTCGCGCGTTAATCTTTTGCCTCGGAGTGAAAAGTTCCAAGGGGGCGTGTCGCGTTTGATTACACAGAAGTCGGCAGCTTTCATGGGAAAGGAAGCGGAACCGAGTGTCGAGCTTTGTTGCGCGGCGAAAACGCGTTCCTACAGCGGCGAAAAATGTCGAGGAGGGAGGACGGTACCGACCAAATCTAAAAACCAGAACAAATTGCCGAAAGATTCGACTGAATGTCAGACCGACCTATCGTGGCCTGACCTGCTGACCATTGTTGGCTAAATTGTTGCGTAAGAATACCTCGTTCTGAACTCGGAATAACGTTTCGTACTGTTTTCGAGTGCACCGACAACTTGATTGAGCCTGAACCAGTTTTCCAGGAAGATGTCCAATTTTCTTTTCAGTTGCAATAATGTTACGTGTCTATCTTTATTTAAAGACAAGAAAAGTTGCGATGTAAACAGAGTGGCATACCAAAGACCGAATATGGAAAACTGTTCTTTCATGTTCGTAATTAATTTCCGCTGAAGCTGTTCAATTTCTTCTAATCGTAATATAGGAAAATGAAGTTTGTAATGAGTAATCGCACATCCGTACGATTTGCGAGATTTGACTAATCAAGCACTCTTATTCGTGCATATCTGTGATTCTGTAGTAGGAACTAGTGTATTATTGTATGTATATTATATTTAATACATCGTATATCAAGATCCAGATATGTTATTATTCGAAACTAAGTTTCAAGTAATTCACAAAAGGAACAATCTCAAGATGCTTGAATTCGGGTAGCTTCGTTAGTCTGAACAAAATTTCAAAAATTTACATATGTCCGCTTCCATGTGGGAGTAGGAAGTATACCTAATAGGTTGCTATACATATATACATTGGTTTTTGGTATGTTTTGGTATGTTTGTTTCGAGGTAAACAGGGGTCTTTAGTTTGTTGAAAAAGTAACACTTCTTCGCAACAAGTTATTTTCGTGTTAAACTTCATCCACCAGCGGAGTACCGCACTGCTGCCACAGGCTGGGCTATTCTGGTTTTCATATTTTTAGAATAGTACAGTACGCTTGTGTCATCGCTGTTTGGATCGGCGAACGCATGGAAAACGCGGTGGCGAGCTAAGAAGCCTCGAATTTGAAGCAATGTTGAATTCAATGCTGAATTTTCTGAATTTCTTCAATTTCTCCCTATTAAACCGTTAAATTCTCTTCTCAATCGATTACTGGCAAATAAATAATTATTTGCACCTGCTGCAAGCATCAAAAGATCCATTAAAAGATGCATTACTTTCGAAATAACCTAATAAATATAGGTATTGTATTACACCTGTCAAAAACCGATCCTCCGATTTTCAAAAATCACAATAGCCACTTCCAGATCACGTCATGATCTCACAGCTTTTGGATCTTATCCTCGAAAGAGAATTTTTTCCCTTTCTTTTACGAAAAACCAAAACAGAGGAAAGAAGAGCAGACGAGCCTAGTGCCGGAAAGATGTCTGCGTCGGAAGCAGTGCCGAGAGGAAACCTCAGAGTCTGCGTGAAGAAAACCTCGTGCTTGCCAAACGATGGGTCCAGACTTACAGATACAAATTTGACGAACAAAGGTAAAAGTGTTATCGGCACGATGAAATATCAGTTCTTCTGGCAGCAGACTTCCCTCAAAGCGGCAGGAGGAAAAAAAACAAGGAATACGTCGTTGCAGAGGAAGACGCCTTGGAGAAACGCCTCATTATGGGTGCCAACCCCCCGCAGCTCGACCTCGAAACTCGCAGGAGGTCGTTCGTTCTGGAATTTGTCTCGTTGGATATATACTCCGAGTTCGTTTTCTTTCCACAGAAATTACTGCCCTCCCGTGGAACATCCAGACTTTTAACTAATAGTCGCGCGCCGTCACGCAGATTCGTCACGTTATTGACCAATTGCTTTATTGGTTCATTGTACTAGGTTTCAAAGGCACGATGATGAATATCTCTTGCTCTTCTTGGATTCTTCAGTGTTTTCAAGGATGACGATAATGCAGCGACAATAGAATACAAGAATAATACAAATTTGCGAATGTTGTTTGTTATTTAGTAGTCATAGATGCTGCGTGTAATATACAAAACTGTTGATGTTTACTGGATTGAAATCACACATTCCTGCTGCTCGCTTCATTATTATTTATTCCAACTTTTATAGAATATTTTGAATACTCTATGTCTGCAAAAAGTACTTGAAACAGAACAATTTTTCAGACAACAAATTTCTGACATTATTTCATAGACAATAATAAATCTTGGGTAAAGATGATATTATTCATAAAATGTTGCTTGTATGAAAATAAACGCTTATTATCATGTTCAGAATAATTTGAATAATAATTTATTGTATTTATTTTATATAACGTTCACGATAGCAAACAACAAAAGTGAGTGGTGTTGCAAAATTCTCCATGAAATAAGAATGACAAGTCGCACGGACTAATACCTAGTCAAAGGGCCTAATCGTTACTAAATTCTAAACCATCAGTCATCCGCAATACAGAAATTCCTCGAGGCGGCTAGGAGGTTGGGTTTTGCGGGTGTTTATGGAGCCAACAATACGCCCCTTCTGCTCCCTTTTTACCCATCTTACCAAACCTCAATTGTATTCTCTTAGGATTTTACTTTCTTGACCATGTGCCTTTGACACAGCTGCAGCTGTCGTTACCACTTTCCAAAGTAACTTTACGACGATTAAACAAGGATAGAAAGATTTATAGCATAACTTTTAAGAGAAAGAAAATGATTGTATGTTACCCATTCAAGCAAAATTTTAGGAAATTCTGAATTTTCAATATTCAATAGGATTAAATCAATTATCCCCTTTATATCAATTTCGAAAACTTGTAAGGATTAACCTAATCAGAGTGCAATATATGAATTGTCCTATTCAAATTTCTCTTCTTAAACTATTATCTTTTTGTAGATTATCTTATGCGGTGGATTTCTTTTTTATTCTATACGACATTTAGAAGGAAACACTTTATTTCCATAACTCGTGCTTAATATGTACTATTTATCTCTAAATTAATATTATTGTCTTATGGAATAAAATATCCACAAAATTGAATATTCAGTATTCAGAGAATAAATAACATTATAATATAACAGGAAATAGTTCCAGTTAAAGTGAAATCGCCACTGTACATCATTCGAGATTCTATTGTATAGTATCGGATTCTCTATAATTTCTTAATCTAACTACAATTTCATTCGTTTATTCATTTCAAATTCACGGAAAATATTAAAAAAAAAATCGAACAGTATGCAATCAATAAAATCTATAAAATAATCAATGTAAATCGTATAACTCGAGAATATTATACCATTATCATCCTACTTCGAAAAATAAACTTCCCACATTTGGGATTAACAGCTTCCACCACCAAAGTGTTATAAATCACTTCTTTCATTACCATAAACCGATTATAACATACCCAATGAGGGTACTGTGATTTACCTAAGCGAATAAAATAATAATAATAAACACGAAAAGAGGAATAGAGACAAAGTTAAGGCTCCTTTGGCTGACAAAGCCTATTAACCAGGCCCATCCATATATTTACTCGTTGAGGCCGCGCTTCCTTTATCTCGTTCGGTGCTTGCAGGGTCATCGTCGCAAATTTCAGCCATTTATCCGCCCGTTCCAAGGACAATGAGAGGAAGCGAGATAAGCGCACAAGTCGCGCGACGGTGCACGACAAAGTTTTCCCGATTTCGAGGCTAACAGAGATGATTCGTTCCGGCTGTAATGCGTTTATGGTACTGTATCTATCTGCCCCGTGTCCGTCACGCTTCCATCCCGTGTTACACGACCCGTTGGACGTGCTAAGGAGACCTAAAGACTCCGTTTTGTGCAACAGGGCCCCCTGCAGCAGGGCCAGACTCTGCTCGACAAACCGTCACCCACGTTTCTTCGATCATCGCACATAGCTTTTTTTCTCCAAAGATTTTAAACTCGAGTTTCACTTTCTTTTCTTTTATTCTTTTTCTTCTCCTTTTTTTCTTTTAGAACGTCACACTGATTATATGCGTTACGTTGCTTATAGATGATAACAACAATAATATAACATAGTGGCGATAATATAGCAATAATACGATGTAATCCCAAAATACAGTACGACGATGTGACTGACTGTTAATTGTCCGCGATCGGCATGCTGACTGTAGCAGAAGTAACGAAGAGCTAACGCAAAGATGGGCAAGATCTGAGCTTCGGAAAAAATTTATTTGAAAATTTTGAAAATACTTGCATTGCGGGAGATTTTAATTTACTCTATGGATATTTAGAAATGTGTGTTTCCAAAGCAATCGAGACTACGCCTACATTCTTTCTTCCTTCTGCACAATTGAATGATCAAAAGGAACCCTAAAATCACAAAGGTGGGTCGTTAACGCGATAGAATGATGTCATGAATATTATGATGGCGACAGGGAAAGGCTGAAAAGTCAATCGAGGAACGAAATGATTGCAGGGAGGACAAAAGAAAGAGACAGCCAGGTCGATACGGAGCGTAGAAAGTTTCGATCGGAGGATCGAGAGGATGGATAAAGTCGGCGGTGCCCTCTCCGCGTATAACCACGGATTGCCGGGGTTCTTTATGGGCAATCTATGGTGATGGAGATGATAGGCAAGCAGATATACGTAAACCTGATTCTAGAGGATCTTCCGCGACCCTACTGGAAGCGAGTACGCGGCTGGAAGCGCCGGGAGAACCGCCTCGATTCCCCAATAGTTTAACTTACGGCCGGATTTACTGGCGGAGATAGGAGAACCCTCGCGTATTGGCTGATAGACCCGCGACACCTACGCTCTCACGGATCCTCAGCGATCCTCAAACTTGCCCAGATTTTCCACGATCGTCCCTCATCCAGTTTCACTGCATACAAGTGGTTTAATCGTGTACACACGTATAATAACGAACGTATTGTATAAATAAATGTAACCGAATTCTTAATTATTAACCCAAGTGAAAAATTGAATAGTTATGGTGCGCTTCCACGTACAAGAATGTATCTTGGAATTATATATTATAGGATATATATAATAAACAACATAATGAATAATTCGATTGAATAATGTATCGACCAATTTTTAATCGATAACATGACGAGTAATTGCAGCGAATGATATTATCACATATACTTAGTTAATCGACGAGCAAGCATTCCCTGTTTACAACTTCGCTTCTGAGAAAATTAGTATGAGAAAGAGGAATGTTTCATTTTGCGATGTAATTATAGTAGAGTAACCATCTAATGGTAAGCACAGATGAATTCTATGTTACTACATGTTAACAATCGTAAAGAATAAAATTCTTCGTTTATCCCCTGTCAAGAGAATCAAACATTCGTTCAATCTCTGATCTCTAACTGATTGAAACTAATTTTAATCGAATGTATGGAGTATATTATTAAAAAAAATCTCTATCAAACGTCTCTCACTGTCGGATACCTAATTGTAAATGTATGAAATGATTCTTAATATCGAGGAGCTCTACGTATGTAGAACCCGCAAATTGCTTAAAAAATACCAAAAGGCCAAAATGTAGATGCAGATAAATCAAAACCACGAAACTCTTAAAAGCTTCCGCAGTTCCTGTTCCTTCTCTTCCACTTCGACGTCGAAATCGAAGAGGCCTGCTGCACGTTTCCGTGGCATTCTTCCACAACGAAAATAAAAGCATGCACATATACTTCTCGGTTAGCATCAATTAAATTACAAGCCCGTCTTGCAGGCGAATCGGTGGTTTTAACTTGTCTCTAGCCGCGCAATTTCTGCGACGACCAGGAAAGAGATATATCTCTGTGGGAACGTGCTCGTACAGGACGCGTCGGATGCAGCGAACAGGAAGCACTTGGGACGCGCAGGAAGCACCCCTGCTTCAGCGATAGAAGCGAGCCGAAAGAGAATAGAGGCGAAGAGGAGCCGGGAAGAGAGGAGAGTACGTGTATACGTACATCGTTGAGAGAAAAAGAGAGAGAGAGGGGGGAGGAGAAACGGGAGCGGAAAAACGGGAGAAAAAGAGCAAAGAGAGGGCGAAGGGATGAAGCTTGGTCTCATCTTGCCTCCACAAAGCGGCGCCGCATCAGATAGCATTTGTTTTAAATATATGGATCGGAGGGTGTGGGCGGTCGCGCGCGCTATGCCACCGAAGAAAAGAGAAAGGGGGAAAACCGGAGGATACGATACTCCGTGTGTATTCTACGCGAAAACCGGCCCACGCTTTTATCGCGGGCCAAGTGGGACGAAGAGAGAACGAACAACCCCGTTATACGACACAACTCGTTTTCTCGGTATTCCCTAGTTTCAGGAGCCAATACTCCACACACGACCAAACCCTCTCCTCTTGGATACAGCAGAACGAGTCTCTTCTCCATCCCCAGCCTTCTCTCTAACCTCCCTGCGGCCAGATATCGGCTTCCCAATAAGCTAACCGGCGCGGAGCACTCGGTTACCAGCGGTATCCCTGTCCTGGTTTCCTTCCAGAATCGCTTCCAACCGTCCAACACCATCCTTCGTCTGGCCTTACCTTTACACGACACTTTATGTATCAAGTTTTTTGTGAGAAACTATAACACACTTACTCGGACCAATGCGTTTCTCCTGCATTCTTCAGGTTGGTCGGTTTTGGAGAAAAGGGGTCGGTGATTTCCGTCGAGCAGATTGCGAATTTTTCTGCATTCGTATGAAGTTTCAAATTGCGAAAATGTACAGAGTGGAGATAATATATAAAAATATACAAAATATCCATGGTATAGTACACTTATTGTAATATTCAGTGGATGAAATAAATTTCTAGTCAGACTCAGACTTCGGGTTTAGAAAAATACGAATTAACATAAAAATCGGCGCTCTATCGATGACACTGCGAATGTTTATATAATTTGATGTGTCTGTGAATATAATTATAAAATCTATGTAGAGATTGAATTGAACACAGAAAATATTATAATAAATATTATACTTTAGATATTTTGTATATTTTTTATGATTGATTCAGTCTGTTTATTTTTAAAGCTTTGAATTTTTCATAGATGCATATACATCAGTGAGTTGCTGTTGAGCAGTGGATGACGAAATGGGTGCAAGCTTTACAAATAGTTCGGTAGAATTTTTTAACAGAGGGATGTACTACCTGCCATAAGTAACGGGATATTTTCGCTCGTTGCAAAATTGTGACAAGTTTTAATGTTTTTTTTATTATCATGTCTGTTATATACAATATTTGCGTTAGTATTAAATAATGTTAGTAATATAGGATTATAGGATTAATTAAGTATGGGATAAATATTTACGGATTCCTAATAGCAATATTCCTATATAGTCCCAGCACTATTCCCATATAATTTATGGTAGATAATAAACCGTAGTTTTCCAAGGTTTCTAAATATAAATTTTACTTTAATAGCCACATTTGCTTTTGTTCTAATAGAGATCGAAAAGTACCACAAGTTGAACGACAACACCTTCGGCGGTCGGAGTAGTACGGCGATTTGTAGACCATTTTCCTTCGCCCTCAAAAACTAAGATGAATTTTTCAAGCTTCCTCGGAAGCTATAAAACTCCGAGGGGCTCGCAACTACTTATAGCGTACAATGGATGCAACAATGGAGCCCGTTTTACACAGAGAGTCGACCACCTCCCGCGCCTGCCCAAAGGTCTTCCGGCATCCATCCATAATCGCATCATAGATGCCATGGGCAAATTACGAGACTTCTTCGAAAATGGTTGCCGACGGTATAGATAGACCGATCTTGAGTACGCAAAATATAATCGATTGCGACGACATCAATGAATGATCCTAACCACGGGAAACCTTTCAATCTTCCTCGAGATTCTTCCGAAAGTTTGACAAATTGCTCTCGAAGCGAACAATGCGAATCAGAAATTGTATGCGAGTTGCGAGATCCGAACAAGAAACTTTACAACAAAATTGTGAATCGTGGAATCGATAAAATTTTCTCAAGTTCGATTTCTTTCATCTTTGAATTATTTATTTGCACATCTGTGAGATCTATGCAGATTGATTCTGGGATCTTTTCGAGATTGACCAATTAAGTTGGTATCAAAGACAAAGTCAAGTTTCTTTCATCTTCCAACTATCTATTTCCACGTCGAATCCTTCATATCCTTCATGTTGGCAATGTTCAGATGGTAATGTCTTTCATATGTCCGAGAGCTTCACCAATTACGATCGAACTAAATTATGGATCTTAGAAACAATAAAATCCTCCAGAGTAAAATTTCTTCAACCTATGAATTATTTATTCTTAAAATCAGGTCCCTAATTCGTACCTTCAACTTGGTCATAAAAAATAACCATTTCGTACGAAGGGAATTTGCAACCAGTATTTCAATTCGAAATATCGAGCGATTCCGATATTTCGCCGACTGTACCGCACGCGCAGCCCGATCTATCATCAGCAAGAAGTTCGTTTCAGCAAAAAGGTTCCAACTTAATTTGCCGGTGTCTGAAAAAAATTCTCGCCGGCACAGATTTCGTGCGAGAAAGCATTCCTCCGTGCCCGATCGGCCGACAAAGAGGAGACGCGCGAGTCGCCACGATCGTGCGCGCTGGTATCAGACAGAAAAAAGAGTAACAGAGGTGGAAGAGAACGGGGGCGAGAGAGGGACAGAGCGGGCCAAGTGAGAAAACGAGAAAGAGAGGCACTTGTAGGGGTCAGAGGTCGCTCGAATTTCACACGTGGATTAACTCTACGTCGAGTGGAGTGTACTCCACCTCCTTGTCCAACTTCCTCTCGTTCCTTGCTCTCGTGCGCTCGTTTTCACCCCCGTGCGCCCGAGAGGCCTTGCTACACGAATTCCGAGATCCACCCTGTGCAGCCGCTAATGAACGTCCGCGCGGCCTGCGACATAACCCCTGACACCCCTTTCCACCCCCACACACCCCATCGATACGGTACACGGTACAAGGGAGTGCATGACAACGAGGCACCTGGACGATGAAGTCCAGAACGCCAGAACGTTGTGCAAAGGGGCGGTGAAAAGAGGGGGTGGGCGGAGGGCGGACGGGGGTTGGTAGACGGATACTCCCGCGCGCGCTGCTGATCGTATTAAATCTCCTTCGACCTGAGCTTTTCACCCTCGTGCCTCTCTGCTAACTGCGTCCATCGATCTCGTAATTCGAGCTGACTTCAAATAAAACCGTCAGTCAAGTATTACCGCCTGGCTACCACCTCCCCCTACGGCGTCCAAGAAGATTGTTCGATAGGGGACGACGCGGTTCTGACACCGTGGAAAACACCGATACCCACCTATCGACCCGATCGTTCTTCGCTCCGACAGATTCGATTTCTAGGCTAATTGCTTCCCCATTCGGATCTCGACGGATCTGTCAGTGATTTTTTTTTTTTTTTAAGAGAGCGTTTGTAACACTTTGTGAAGCTATAGGAATGCATGATCAAAGAATTTACATAGAACTTGGATGCTTTCTAAAGTTGGTCGTACGTTCGATTTTTGGCGTGTACGAGATTCTGCTTGAAGCAGTTGTTAAGTACTTGAATGATCGATATGTAGTTGCGAGCGTTTAAATGGGGAAATTAGAATTGTGTTATGATTATTTCTATTTCTTTATCATAGCATAGAGTTTAGAAATACTTTTTTTGTCCTTTGAAACACTAGAACGACACTTAAACTTTTATTTCAAATAATGCAATTACAAATTAAACTATGTCGTTGTATTAGCTTCCGATACAACTAGTTTTATTTCTATAATCTTCGGTAACTCGCGCATTCTTTTATCTACATGGAAGAACAAGCAGTAACGATAAAAGAATATTAACCAAATCTGTGCAACTCTCTTTGCTATCTATCCACGATGTTAGGAAAACAAAATTCAATAATGCAATTTGCTTAAAAGGTCCAATTAACGCAACGTATATCCCTGATGCATTTGTATGGATTGCCTTGTCAAGAAAGACTAGAATACCCAAAAAGAGATAGAGAAACTGAGCTTCCAAGTACCAATCTCCGAATTCCTAAAACTGAGGATGCCAATAGAAAACGAGCGTTTCCACGATTGCGTAATATCGTTTTCTTTTCCTTTACTCTTCCCCCGAAAGCTAGTTATACCAGGCCTGATCGTAAGCTTTTCCATTCTTCGTAAACTCAAATTTTACGAGTCGACCGATATTCGCAGTTGAGAGTGGTCAGGAAACTGGACTACTGTACGGCGTTTCTCCGTTGGATTGCCTCTAAAAGTAACAATCGCGTATAGAAAACCCTTACCAGAATCGGGACCGTCTCTTCTTTAAGCGGTACTTCGCTACCGTCGAATATCTCTCAAACTGCAAACAGCCAATTCGCATTCTATTTGCATTCGGCTTAGACCATTGTTCGTCGGTAATGTTTCCGTTGTGACGTTACGAAGATAGAAAGTGCCCCTTTGCACAATGCAAACGTGCACAAACATAATAGAATTTCGTCAGTGAAGGATTAACAGTACTCCTAACCGCCATAAACGAGAAAGTGGTGATCAGCATTGTTTTATGTTGATTTACTAACCTCGTCTAATTGGTACAATAAAATCTTATTTTGTATATTTCGTTTGCACATGTAAGTGAAACCAGGTACGGTAACTTTTATTGGCGTGATATATTCGATGAGTTGGACTATGGACCAATCGAATTTACCAGTTTTAGGAGCCCTAAAGTAATTTTGTCGGAAAATTTGAAGCATTGCAATTTTGGCATATAAAAACGCAGCATATGTAACTGTTAGGACAAATACATTTTACACGTTAAAATGTATTAAATTAAATACAAACAAATTACAAACTGAGAAAAGGTACAATTTAGCCCCCAAAACCGAATAAAGGAGTAAATTTTAAAACATGGGATAACCAGCTACCTGCAATTTGGCTTTAAAAATCCCTCACGAGGTCCGGTCGTGAACTGCGTAAATAAATACAAGTGACGACGAGTATAGAGATTAAACTATATATTAAATTGACAACTTACTGAATTTCCAAACTGTTCTCGTACAAAATAAATATTATAGAAAATCTGACGTATAGTTTTCTTCTTCTCTTATCTATTCTATCACACTTTAATTCTTCATACGTCAACTCTTTCGAGATGAACTCTTTTAAAGAATAACTATAAATTATAATACACTATATTATATAACCCTAATGAAAATCTTAATCATGATTTTTAAAATTGGATATATAATTCTACTTACATGCCAACAGGCCCGGTTGTATCTATACTAATCCATCATTTTTCTTCAAGTTATCAAGTTACCTTGTGGCATTGTATAACTCGCTACATAAGCGTTAAATATTTCGTTATAAATGCTAAAAAATATGCAAATATGTACAACTTTCCCAATATGCACCTCAAATTTCGATGTAAGAAGAATGCCAAGCAGCACTGTATATTCCCGAAAATGAAACAGGCCAACAACAAGAAGAAGTTCTCAAGGTTTTAAAGAGGTGCAAACTGGGCTAATAGCGGATCAATAAAGAGTTATTTCAAAATTTTCACAAAGGCTATAAACCTTTCAAAATTATTAGTCACTATAAAATATTTAATTTTACGGACCTGATTGTTTGGAGTCGCTTCCAACGGGAAGGGTCTAGAAGTCTAACTAATTGTGGAAGTAACACGTATAACGGATTCGCCAAAATCTGCAGCTAAGTGGCGTACAAATATTTCAACCACCGGTCTTTCCCTCATTTTCGTCTTTACATTCACCCAACCAAGACATATTTTACAAATTCTCCCTAAATTTTTTCCACAAAACATCTTGACAATTTTTCACTTCTCACAGACAAAATCCACAGCGAAGATGTGAAAAAATTCGTTCTATCAATCGGTTCCTTCGACCGAAAAAATCTCCACGGTTTCGTCAAAAATACTCCAGAACAAAAATTTGCAGTCTCTATCATGTACCACCGAAAAAAGCAAAGGTTTTTCTATGTGATAGAATATGCCGTTTTTTCCATCTCTCCCTCCCGAATCTTATTCCTCAACCTGCAATTTTTACCGTTTCTTTTGCAAAAGTATTTGAAGCAGGTATAAGTATTCGAAGGTGGCAAAATAACGGAAAGCCACGTTTTACGATAACGCAGCGATGCTTTATGAATTTATGCCAAGTTTTACCCTTCCCCTAGTGTTCATGACCTTTAAAAGTTATATAGCACTTACGGGATCTTCGGTGGCCCTCATCTCGCGCGCTTTTTTTTACTGCTTCCTCGACACCTTTGCTGCTTCTCACCCCGTTCCCGAAGTTTAGATTAACTTTAGTACAGTCGAAAGGCTTAACGGTAAAAAAGTCAACTCGATGGGATCTTTTGCGAAAGGGTGCACCTAAGTCACTTTTATGATTTTTAGGGAAAAGGGCTAAAAACTCGAAGTACTGTTTTTTTTTTCTTTTTTACTCTTCCTGCTCTTTTCGACTTGCTGCATGTGGGTCATTCTGAGTGTCCGTTATGCCAACTTCCTACGTTTTTACCGCTTTGCACACTGTGTTTTCGACGATTCAGGTACCGGATGTTTTATCCTATCGTTTTAGGATTATTGACGATCGATCAGTCCCTTGCAAATCACTCAGAAAGGAACGTTGCTTTTTAGGATTCTGCAACGTGTACATTTTTTAAACAAAGCGGAGAAAGTTTGAGCTAGGAGAAGGATACAAGAAGCTTGAAAAAATTGGGAAGAAGAAATCAAAAAAATGCTTAAAATATTTCCATTGGAGTGACGTGTGGGAAGCTGTGAAGTCCTTTGAGAAATTTATAATGAACGTAGAATCGAGGAAATATTACTCGAAGCGATAATATGCTAGATGTGGTCATCGTTTTTAGGAAAACAGCATATACTACGATACGCAAGATGACCTACCCTTGTTCGTATTCCAATACAAGATTTTAGAAATATTCTAATTGATACTAGAAGGCTAACTGGAATCTCTGGGTACATCTGTTACATTTTAATTACAGCAGAACTTACATAAAATGTTCCGTTTTTACCGAAATCTATTTACATAAAATACGGTTACAATTCGTATCAACACAAACGATCGAAGGAAATTTATCCTCTTAAATAAAACAATAAAATATCCCTGTACCTCAAAAATACAGCAAACGGTAACAGGCTCACGAAATAACGTTTTATACCAAAAATGAAATCCCAAGCAATTATAAGAAATAACGAGGGTAACAAGGAAATAACATAAAAGAGCCGGAGCCCTTGAAACTATAATGGAAAAACTCTCTTTATGGGCGAGTCGAAAAAAGAAGTCAGAAAGTTTTCTTAGACGGAAATGACCTAGTTTCGGCTAACAGTACCGAGCACTATGGTTGATTTTTATGCTCTTACAAGGTCGACGGTGGTGCAAAACGGCGAACGGCAAACATAGAAAGCAGAGCACAAAATACAAAAAAGCGAAATACCATTTCGTGTATTTTTAGATCAAGGGTCCACTAAACGGAGGTTTATTTTTAATAACGGTGTCGTATATTTTAATAGGCCTGGTCCTTTTTTTTTATTTCGTACTTTAGGAAATGTTTTACGCGTTTAGGTCTCTGACAGGTCCCATCCGCACTAATTTTTGACCAAAACAGGGCAGTTTTTTGGCCTCGGCACCCTCAAATCTGAACCATTTTTTTAACGACCAGCCGTAAAGAAATAAACTCAAAGAAGTTCATTTTTTTGATTTACAAGTGAACTATTTTCTAAAGTAAATACCACTGTTACGAACATTTCCTCAACATTAGTCGTTTTGCTGCATGAGAGCTGCACGAAAATTTACTTGAAGTTCAAAAAGAGACGAAAAAATTCAAGTTACGATGATGGATATTTAAGGGACTCGTTTCTGGGCCGAATATATCATCTTTATCTGTGAAAACTGACGGGACAATAAATGGCCTTGAGAAGATTTACAGCAATGCTAATCAAATAATCTCGTCTAATACGCGGTTTAGAATGCGCGACGTGTCCCGAGATGCCAGCTGCGAGGACCCCCTTTCTCGACATCGGTTGATAAACGCATTTGGGCATTGGCAAACGATCATGAGTTTATAAAGAATCGATGTACAAGGAGAGGAAAATTTACTAGCTAATACCGCGAAGAAGTCATCTATTAATCATTTTTCTCGACGTCGATTGCTCTGTTTCATTGCAAAATTATTAACTTTCCGGATGTTACAAGCCGTTATAAAAGATGAAATTAATGAAAAATGAATTACCAGATATCAATTCAAGGAATTCTGCCACGCGTGATTTTCCTAACGTCGATTATTTTGCTTCATCTTAAAACTATCAATCTCTCAAGTACCAACTGCCGCATCTTATCACGACACGTAATAAAACAGAGGATAAATGAATTATCAAAAATTCCAAAAAATTCTTCCCTCAACTACCGACTGCTTTGCCTTGCCCTAAATGCTATCAAACCATCAAACACCAACTACATCATACAACACTACAAAATTCCCTCCTCAAAGCCTGCAGCAGAGCAACAACTAGTTTTTTCTCTTGTCACTCAAACGGATATCAAAGACGGAAGTAAACAGGAACATAAAGCAGAAATCTGAGCAACGGAATCAATGAAGAGACCGTGGTTAGGTGGAAAGCGTCGAAATCCCGGCAGCCTCATATCATCCCCGCTAGAAAGGAAATACACCACAATGAACGTTTTAAAGTAAACCATGCGACGCACGCAACCTTTTCTGTCTCCCTCTCCTATACTCGCCATCCTGTTTCCTCTGTCAGTAACTCCTCTCTCCGGCCAAAGCCAGACCACCACCATCCAAATTCAAACATGCCGCCCCCTGGCCGCGCCCGCGTCGCTTCGCGTTCTTCTACACACGTAGAGGATTGCTCGCGCGCAATACACGCGCGGATCCGCCGGCTGGTCAACGCTCAGGACGACACTGCGTGCGTGAAAGGGCTCGTGGATGCACAAAGAGTGTGGCCAGCCGAGTAGCCGGTGTGTTGGTGACTTAATTCGGTGTGAATATATGCAAGGCCTCTCGGATCCCGATCCCTGCCACCATCGACGAGCACGTTCACGGCACACACGACCGACCCACCGGTAGCGATGGCCTCGACGAGCTTAGAATCACCTGGTTCGTTTTATCATTCTTTTTAACACTCTAACTATCGCGGGTAATTAATTACTTTTCGTAGAAATTTTACAAATTATACAACATTTCTAGAAATTCGAATTTGATTTTTGATGAAGTATGTATTACGAGTAAAGGTTTGTTTCTCGATTTTTGCATTATTTGCTGCTTTTAACGCTAAAATTACCCGGCACAATTTATGATTTTCTACAGAAATTGCGGAGGTTTACAATGGTGTACTCTGCAAGATCGAAATGATTTTTTTGTAAAGTATGCAGGTACATATATGGAAAGAAGTTTGCTTTACTCTTCTATTGTTGGCTTTAATGTTTAAAACCGAAATTTTATGGATTTATGGCAGTGTTACTCACCTATGCGATTTTTGGTAAAGCATATTGATAGTAATCATTGACGCTGCCCATTTTAATACTAAAGCTGCTATTCGAATCGATTTATAATTCTTCAAAGAAATTTTATAACTTTGCAATAATGTACTTTTGGGGATTTGAGTTTTAGTAAACTATATGAATAAATATTTGTCTTTTTATTACATTGTGAAATTTGTTTGTATCTTACATTTTAAACTCTGATAAATTCTATACTTTTAGTTTTACTCGTTAACAGATCCAGGATTAGGTTAGGTATTAACGATTAGTATGTCTACGACAGTAAGGGTAAGAACTCTTCAATTATTAGGGAAGATCTTAAAGAAGATAAAGCAAAGGTTCAACTAAAAGTATGATTTTGAAGTTTTTATAGAAGTAACGTTTTTTTTTTTTTTTATCACCAGCTATATTTTAGTTCGCAGTTAATAAATAGTTACCTCTATAAAATACTAAATTTTTTAATGGAATATCGTAGAACAAAGCAAACTTCATACCACCGTAATTACCCAAACAATAATATCAAACATTCGGAATCCACTTTATTACTACTCAAATTGCAATCGCAAAAAGAAATCTTGGACCCTGCTTAAAACCACAGAATCCACCTGGAATTTACCAGCCAATAAAAAATTCTTGCAGCCATTAATCAAGAGCAATCGCTGAAACAGATCGTGAAGCCTTTCAAATGCACATTTACCCTACTCAAACTGCAACCAAAAAAGGAAGCCGAAAGCCTCTGCTTGAACCCACAGAATCCATCGCTGATCAAAAATTCGTGTAGCGATTAATCAAAAATCGGTCGTTGGAACAACTATCGCAGATCCCGGGATATATTTGCAAGATCAGCAAGAATTTTCCAATTAAAGTAACATTGAAAGCGAGCGGGTACGCTCGGGGATAAATTACTTGAGCGTGGAGAGAACTCGCTAAATTACTTGAACTCGCGATACAGAGAGGATCGAACGGCCATCACTAGCGACCGGTCGGCTAATTTCAATACCTCCGCTCTCAACCAAGCCATCCCCCTGTTTCCACCGGCGTTGCTTTCCGTGTACGTACCACCACGTAGCCCTGTTGCTGGTCTGCGTGACGCCGAGCCAACGTACAGACACGGGGGTGGACATTCGGCGTTGCGTGTCGGGGGGGAGGGAGTGGATTGTTTCGGTCCACGCGCGTGTGCGCGCGTACAACAGCGCGGATGTATTTGACGCTGGAATATTCCCGTCACCCGCTGTCAGGCGGCGCGAGGGGCACTACGCCGGGGAAAAAAAGAAGTTTTCTGCACAACAGGAAGCACGGTGTAGCGCGGATAAACGGATTTTTCGACTAACGACCAGAGATCACATCCTCCAATTAATGCGTCTCGACTTAACGCTTCGATACTTCTCGCCTACCTCGAGAAATTCTTTCCGACACTGTCCACTCAAACCCGCTGAATATCTCGCTAATTAACCGATCGACTGGCTGAAGGTTGCGCAGTTTTAGTACTGGGATTCGTTTGATCGATTTTTTAGTCTTAGGTGCGTGTCATTCTTGGACATTTTTTGGAATATTGGGTACCTTAAGGGGGGAGAGTTTCAAAGAATAAGAATTGTTGTGTGGTGTATGTACATTGTTTAAGGGAATTAGACGACGAAAAAATACTCTACTATGGATCGTGTCATTCGAATGATGCTGTGATGAATAGATCATAGATTTTTGTGCATTTCTAAGAAATTTAAAGTTGGGAAACACGATTAACGAACTGCCACACACTTTACTTAAACTCACGTTGCGGTTACGAACTTGGAGGCTTATGTAGAGGATGGTTGGCCGTGAGATTTATAAGACGAGATTGCTCGTTGTTGAAACCGTCAAATATATTTAAAATGCTTAAATAAATAAGTACAGATAATGTTCGCAAAGACGCTCGTACTAACGGATTCGCTAAGATAGTGTATAAGTCGCAAAATAAGATCACTGACTTGTCGATAACTGATCGATACTCGTAGATACCAGAAGTAAAATCCTATGGATTTGATATGAATCTTCTTCACTTGTTATACATTTGGATATTTCTCCACTACAACTATAAGTCATCATTCTTTGAAAAAGACAGGGTTAAAGCAATCTGGGTTTAGAACACCGTATCCGGAATCGCGCCCTACCTATCATTCCTATATTCGAAAAATAAAGAAATACAAGTTTTGTAATGAACCAATTCATCAGCGAATCTGAAAGATTTGTAATAACGGAAGAATTAATTGCCATAAAAATAATAATAAAAATCGTTATGCCGTAGAAAGGACACGAGTGAAGAACACCGTATCTGAAAACTACGAGAAGGCAGCAAGACAGGTAAGCAGTAACTTCTCAATTCGCCGGTGAAGTATTAGCAATTTTTTCCTTGCGGGACGCACGGGAGGCGCTGAGAAAATTAGGGTTGCTGCGTTGGTATGAGAGCTAGATCTGGCTGATGAAAGGGTGTAGCGGGGTGTGTAGCTGTGAGGGCAATCGTGAATCAAAATTAGCTGCTCTTGTAGAGGAGGGTAAGGGAAAAGAGTGAGAGAGGGAGGGAGAGAGAGAGAGAGAGAGTTGAGTGTCGAAGGTTCGCGAGAGGTCGAAGGGTGCTGGCGTAGAGTTTCCAGTTCATGGTAGAACGACCTCACCCCCTTTGACCCTGTTTCCACGTCGTCGCATTCCCGTCTTTCCTACGTCCAGCCCGAAATTACAGGCTGCAAGGCGCTGTAAATCCCGATGCATCGATAGGAAATGGATCTCCGTCTAGGAAACGATGCATAGAGCTTAATTACGTCCCTTTTCCCGTTTTTACAAGTTCACCTGTGCTTCTCATCGTCGCGCGAATTAGCCATCCTCGGATTTGTCAGCCGTTAGAAAATACATCGGTCGAAAGAAGTAGAAGATTTAGATTTTATAAAATAACCAGCGTTCACATTGATTCGTAAAACACTGTACATCATTAATAAATTGTGGATTTTTATATATTTGCGGAAAAATGTGCAAAATGTAAAGAACGTATATAATACGTAAACATCCAGAGTCAAGTGCTCGTTACGATATTCAAAGAATGGGAAAGATCTCGGTTTAGATTC
The DNA here is from genome assembly GCF_024516045.1 of Bombus affinis. Lineage (NCBI taxonomy): Eukaryota > Metazoa > Arthropoda > Insecta > Hymenoptera > Apidae > Bombus > Bombus affinis. Next base: position 7,211,977 of record NC_066356.1, on the reverse strand, counting down.
AATTTTTTCGATGATATGCATTAATGATGGATAGACTACTGATTTTTGTGCGTTTGTAGGAAATTGAAGAATAAAAACATAATTCAGAAGACACGTAATGTACAAAGACACAAAACAACGTCGAGAGCAAAGTAGTCGTTATAATATTTAAAGTATTTAAAGTAAAGTAAATAATATTTAAAATTAATTATTTCCATAATTAAAGAATGAATTACCATAAATATCCATCACTTAATCATGTCCCACCTTATATTCTTCTAACTGCCAAACAACAATCATCCCCTTCAGTCAATAATTTTCTACCACCTCGTCAAAGAAACACCAAGACGCAACAAACATCCCTTTCCTATTGAAACTCTAGAAAACTGCCACCGATACCAGAGAAAGCAACAAACAAGCGAAGACTTTTTTCGTTAGTCAACCCGATAATTCCATTTTACCTTTCAGCCTGGATCTGGATTAAAGGAAACCCTGAAAACGGAAATAAAATCCTTTCGTAGCCGAGGTCGGTGCTGTTCGAACAATCACGCACAATCACGGCCGGCATTATAAAACTGTCCCCGGGGGAATTCTCGATGCTCGCTAGAGAGAGGGTAGGAAAAGAGTGTGGTCGATCGAGAGAGGGTTGGTTGGATATGGAGAGACTCTGTTGGAGATTTCGCCATCTCCAAGGGGTCGAAAATATCCCTACGTGAGTTCAACGTCACGCCGGGCCTCGTATGGCTATCGCGCGGAACTCGAAAGGGTGCAATGGCTTCGAGGGAAGTTGGAGAGCAAGGGGAGGATAAACTGGACGGCACGTATCTTTACGGGTCATAAAGGTTGGCCCTCGTTACGGAGGAAGCTGTACCACACCCGTGGCCACCAAGGCACCGCACCACGAACCCTCTTTGTCGCCTTTAACCCTCTCTCTTTATACTTACCCCCTCCCATTCACCATCCTTGTTTCAACCAATACTCCCTCTCAAAAGTTCTAGGATACAGTCCATTTATTTGTAATAAACTTTTGATATTTCATATAAATTATGAACTTTAACGTTAGAATTATCAGAATGGTCAAGGTAAGAAATTCATACTTTTTCATAAATATTTGTTGATGTTACAACGATTTACTCTTTTGGTTTTACAATGATATATTCTTTGTATTTGGTAATTTTTGGAAAATATGTGAATAAAAGTTAGAGTTTCTTACTGAATTATAAAGTTTTTCCTACTCCTTACGCTGCAATTTCGTTGATACTACAGCTTTATGCTTTATTTGTCGGTACTATTCGTATTGCATTGCATACATTTTTTAATAAACATCCTAATATACTAGTAAAATAAAAAATATTTCTACACCATTATATTCATTATAGAATTTATAGCATATAGCATTTATATAAGTAATTAATTAAGTTCCATATCATTTAAAATTTCAAATTTAATACTATATGAATTAAATGTAGAAAACTAGTAAAAAAAGTGCTTCGTCTGAAAATGATGGTATGCGCAAATATCTTTTTGTAGCTGTAAGCTTCGTTTGTTTCGTAAGTTAAATAAACTGTCACAACATAATTCATCTTTGAATCTGTTACAGTTTTGGAGCAAATATAGAAGCTGTCTTATGGCTTTTCAAAGAAGCTGTATCTTTGTTATCCTATTCCTCAACAGAAATCACCAGAAAAGATAATTTACCGATAGATTGACCTACGCAAATCGACAGTAAAGACAACGCGAGGTTCGAAACCAATATAAGGTTCGAAACCAATATAAGGTTCGAAACCAATATAAGCTTGGAAACCAATATAAGCTTGGAAACCAATATAAGCTTCGAAAAATGGAGATGTTGGATAAGTATGTTGATGCGCTTCTGTAAAGAACGATGCAACTCGAGCACCGTGTTTTAGAAACTGGACGCTCTGTATTTATACAGGCGACGCTCGTCTATTATCGGCTCGAGCATCGATGGCAGCTAGCTTCTACTCATCCATTTATCGCAAATTTTTTTAGAACGAAAGCATTCTGTTAGCCAAAGTCTTCGAGTGATTCTTCAAAGAACTAACTTTTATATCGTTTCTTAACAAACTGCTAAAATTTCGAAATTTTATGTAATACGTTGATTACAGGTCTGAATATGTATTCATATATTTGCTGAGAGAGTTATATGTACTACAAAGGAAGATACAATTCTAGATTAACACCACAAATCCTGAACAAGTTGCTAAGTTACACCTACGTATCTTAAATTACTGTTTCGATTTTCCATACATATGAGAGCTTCACACACAAACTGACTTCACGACCATACTACGTCACTTTTCAAATTTCTAAAAATGTCTAAATTGATACAAAAATTCTATTTTATATTACTAAAGGTTTATATGTTAAAGCTAAAAAACAGAGTGAAAGGATATAAAAGGAAAATATAAATTCAACTTGATTACAACTGTAAGAGGATCACGAAGGGTTAAGTTTCCCATAAGCATGCAACATTAAATAACACGATACTTATATAATGTGCGAACTTCGCTACTAATATTTAATAACCAAACTTTCATTCTCCCCTTAACGAGACAAGCAAAGTGGGTCTCATGGCCACAGGGTAATGAAGATGTCACGCTACGGCTGTCTTCCTTGCGGCATGGGGCCTATTGGTCCCGTGGCAAACCACGGGGGGTACGCGTAAATGATGTCACGGACGTCATTGTGCTCTCAGCAGAACTGATCCCCCGTGGAATCGAAAGAGAAACTCCGACCTTTCACCGAGTCGAGTTTAAATAGGCCGGATATATAATTGGGCCCCGGACCATTCACGAGATTTCATCCCGCGGTACCCCCCATAATGCCCATCGAGTGCTCGTATGATGGAAAAGGGGCAGAGGACAAAGACTCGCGTGACTGCTGGAATCTCTTGGCACCAGTCTTCGAGGATTCATAGAAGAGGTACTAGCACTGTGGAGGATACAAAAGTACTATGCTTTATCGAATCAAGATTGCAATTTTTTGGAGATAATCGTTACAATTGCCTTGTAAAAAAAATCCTACAAAACTATCGTCATTATAATTTTAATTATTCTTACAATTACATTATACGATTACATTTCCATAAATTATAATCATAATTGTAATTGTTGCATATTTCTTTGCAATACCCATTTCGCGCTCGAACTTTTATGAAAGAGATATTACGGTAACTATCGGATCTTGTATAACGGATATATGTAAATGTGATTTATGAAAATTCATGTTTTTCTGAATACAATTAATGCGATCTGATCAATTTCGAATATTTTCCATATCTTTGTATAGCATACGTATCCTCTGAAGTTTTCCAATTTCTAAATTTCCTACAAATGTTCGTGTGATCTGTAATGATTTTCGCACTGCATAAATTATTTTCATAGAAGTTTATGGCCAGAGAATCATAGTGAAACTTTAAACACGTTGGAAAGTAAAGAACATTTTCGTCATATTATGCAATCGCAAATTACCAACTCTTATCAAGCTGTATAATGCAGTGATGTATAATATTCATCAACACAACAAAATATAATCTAATACGATAACCATCAAATGATATCTATAGGTATCACAATTATAATATTTACATACTTCAAGAGAATCCTTTCCTCCTTTACTTTGTACCATCTCCTAAGTCTAAAATTCAATCCAAAACCTTCCCTTCCTAGAATGCACCATGAGAAACTTTGAACATATAGATCAGAACCTCAACCTATGGAGTGCCAAAATATTGAGAGGCACTTCGTCTAGTTTCTCCAGGACACGCACCAAGGAAGACGCAGAAAGATCCGACGCAATAAACGGCTAACCTCATTTTTCATGTGGCCCATAAAAATCGTCTTCCATGTATTCCCCGATGAATGAGATCCCCCAAACCTTTGCAGTCGAACCTGGTCTCCGAACAAGAAGATCCCCGAGAAGTTGGCCATTGGCGAGCGCAGAAGCGTGACATTATATTTATGTTGTCACCCTGCGTGTCAACGCCGCGGCTACCGGAGCCTAACTCGTGAGAGTGAGATGTGAAAGGGACCAAGGGTGGAGAAAAAAAGCATAGATGGGGGGCCTGACACTGGGCCCTGTCTACAAACACCGCGTCCTGATCGCTACTCACTACCAGGACAATGGACGATCCTTTCGCGTTACCTGTTTACCAAACCCAGTCATCGTAAAACCATCGAATCGAATCACGAAGAAAGCGACCGCCGCGTTTTCAAACGTTTCTTTCTAGGTTTTTGGAACGATGGCTTTTTTAACCGACACTGGACGATATTCTGAAAGATATTGCAGTTTGGCTTGTGTCGATGATTTTACTTACTTTCAATGTATTAGAGATTGAGGCTTTCGCTATTTAAAGAATTTTGATTACCGAATCGAATTCAAATCCATTGATTATCCGAAAAAGCTAGCTGAAACACTGTCGAAATTTTGGAACTCATTTTAGGGTCGGCAAGACGCGACTTCCGTTGAATCAATTATAAAAATTCTATTTCCGATATATCGTTGAAACGAATAAAAATCGAATAAATCTTTATACTAGAATTAGGTTATTGGTAACGAGTGAAAAGGACTCGAAGAATATATGTTAAGACTTGACTACACGAGGCAAGAATAGAAACATTTTATGGAAGAGGAGATAGCGAAAATCGGAGTTAAAAGAAACATACTTTGATTTCGAATCATCGTACAGTCAAATAAATTGCTATTATAATATATATTAACATTTCCCCTCACTTTTTCAGAAAATTAATCGAGAATAGTTAAAGTTAGTTAATGGCAAAGTTAATTGGTCCAAAGTCGAGATGCCGAGCGACATAAGAGTCCTAGGGGGGTCTCCTTTCGGCAAGACGCGCGTGCCTCTGTTGTCGCAACTGTCGTGAACAGTTGGCCATTCACTGTTCTCGAAAGTGTCTGCGAATCGTCAACGAGGGTCGCCGACAGCATCCGGTTTCTCGATTCGTTGCCGTTCGTTTAGGCTAACCGCTGCGGATACGTCTCACAACTCTGGTCCTTTTTAACGTTTCGACAGGTTTCGGTGATACCAAAGACTCCTTCGTCATCTGTTCACTAAAATATCTTGCAACTCTGACCATTAAATTTTCAACACGAAGAAATATCGCAGAATACCACGCTTTATGTAAGAGGAATCTCAAAATTCTTTTAAGATCGACTAAAATTCCGTGGAACTTAACTAAAGAACATTGTAAGATATTGTTAGAAACTCGTTAGAAGCTGACATCAGTGATTTACTTTAATCATAATGTAATGTAAAATCAAGAATTTATAAAAAAAAAGGTGCGCAATTCAAATTGATCTAACTCCAAAGCATTCATTTAAAGAACAAATTATTCACCAATAAGAACGCGCGATTGCAAGTGAAATGAAAACTATTTGCGAGTTCAAAGCATCACCGGCCGTATGTTCCAATCATGGAAAAGAGAAGAAACAGCTGGAACGATGGATGAAGCACGATAAAGAGAAAAAAAAAAGAAATAGTTACGGAGAGTTGTAACAAAGTCGAAGCAAGACTGGTGCAAGGCCAGGGACGGCCGTGCAACAATCAATAACTGTCGTTCGTAGCAGGCATAAGTCGTACGTGCTCGTGAACGTTATACAGACGAGTAACGCGTGCCAGTTTCCATCAGGAGTGACGGTAACAGCTGTTGCACGTCCATTTCGAAAGCTTTCTCCGTGGAAACTCCGGGGGAAATTGGCGGCGCTGATCGTCGCGTAAACACAACCTAAAAGCAGTAGATCACTCGATTCCTCTTCGTACTGGTTCTAAACACGATCCCGCGGATACGTACCGTCCAACAACTCTATATATACGTATCTATGGTACGTGTGGAATACGTGTACGTACACGTGTACACACGTTCACACATGGACAGTTTGAAATAGAGCTGTCGATCGATTAGAACTTTTCCAGAGCATACGTGACACCCATAAAAAGCGTATCTCTTCATCCAAGGGAATTGAATTCATCCCGCCTTACTTCGTTTCGGTCAAAAGCCATTTGCATGTCTAGCTCTGGCGAAAAAATGCACACTGATTTCGTTCGAAAGATATGCTGATTTTGTTGATTCTGCCGATCAGAAAACACGATTATCTCGAGAATTGTTTGCTTGATCTTTTTTTCTTTTCTCTTTTTTTCTTCTTTTTTTTTTGTTTCTTAGAAGGTAGCTCGAAAGAGTAATAATGTAAGGAGACACGATGTTGTCGTGTAACAAATGTCGAGAGTTCAGATGTTATCATGATTTCTTTCAAAGTAAAAGAAACAGAAGCATGGAGAAAGGGTTGGCCCCTTTTCAAATTACAAAGACGAGTCGCGAAAAAATATTTATTGTCACTGGTAGCATTACCAAATCATTTTGGTTTTTTCCTCTCGAGCTTCCTTCGAGCAAAGTCATTTTCATACATATGAAACGCAGAAATCAGTGTACGAATAGATTCAGATCTAGCAGAAAGATTCATAAATTTCATCGATTGTACAGCACAGCAGCGTTTATAATTCTATTTCTCGAAGACCAAACAACATTCTCAGATCTTCAATATTTCCAAAATTGCTGGATAGAAAAATGGTGGTTCTTGCCACGACCATTTGAGTCCAAACGATATATCACTTGTACAAATTACCAACCAATTATACGATAATTGATATTTTTGAACCTGGATAAGATGAAATACTCGAAATGAGAGACTCAAAATTCATTAGCTGAACAGTTCAAAATTCGTATCTTTTAATCCTGAAGACGTTGAAAGATCCAAAATCCATCGTTTGCGGTCGTAAACAAAATGACAAGCTTATGGTTCGTAATACGGTACAGCATTACGGTTCTGAGTTTGAACATAATAGAAATATCAAAATTGCCCTTTTCTAAAAAATTCATTCCAGTAGAGAGAAAGAGGGAGAAATAGGAAGAGGTAAAAGGCAACATTTTATATTACAATTCACAGGCAAAAAGAAAATAAGCAAAAAGATCTACACAGTGTGTTCTGACTTCGAACATAATGGAAGCTTCAAAATTCGCCAGGCAACAAAGGTAGAATACTACATTTTATTGCAATTCGAAGACAAGGAGAGAAGCTAGGAAAACTACATAGTCACGGATTCGCTGGTAAAAAAATTGGAATTGCCGTGTCGCGTGGTAGAGGTGTATTCGCGCGAACTTTCCCTTCGGAACGCGAAAATTGATTCAAGTATACGGTGGCAGTGGATCGCGAGAGAGCCGGCACGCGCGCGGTGTCGTTTCATATTCGTCGAAGAGAGTGGCCACGGGGCTCGAGATTGCAGGAGAAAAAGGGGTCGAGGGAAAAGGGCGGTAAATTTTCATTAAAATACAAGGGAAACATTTCTACTCCGTTAGACGGTGAATTTGCATGAATTAGAATTTCAAGTGTCGCGCGCTGGAACCAAGGGGCGATTGCGGCGCTTTAGAAGAAAAAGGAAATCGACGTGTTCGTTGGCAACGTGCAAACGATACGAAAGAGAGTAAAAAACAAACAATCGAAAAAAAAGTACAAGAAGAACGAACGAAAAAAGATAGAATGAAAAAGCGAGAATAGCAAAAAAAAAAAAAGAAAAAAGAAAGAGTAGCGAAAAAGAGGGCGGGGGGGTAGCGCGGATATTATTTTTCAACTGGGTGATATACGACCCGAGCGACGATTTACGGAGTTACAGCGACGACGATTGCTTCGTTTTTACAGTCCGGAAAAAGACAACTCGTTCTTCTTGGTTTTTTTTTTTGCTCGCCACTCTCCTTTCCTTCCTTCGCGTTTTTTTCTTGCTTCTCTCAATCTGTCTGCTTTTTTTCCACCATTTTTTTTGCTACGTACTACTCGTCGTCAGACAAGCAACGTGTTATTTTGCTACGTCTCGGCTTCTTTTTCCGCGTATACACTTGCATACGCTTCCTCCTGTGAAGATTTTTCGTTTTCCCTTTTTCTTTTTTTTTTTGCGCGCTGCGGACTCGGAAAAAAAGATTCCGCAAGGAAGAAGAAAATACTAGAAGCTGCAAAGAGAAACGAACGTAGCCGCAGGACAATGGGCCTCGGTGTACCGACGATGCTTTTAATTTTTATGGGATTCTTCGGGTTAAAAAGGTGCGTACACGTCGGCGATTTTCCTTCTTCGCCGGCCAGCCACCGCTGCGGCTGTTTTATTAGGATCGTAAAGTCCCTGCGACTGGAGAGAATTTTTTTCTCTTCTCGAAGAGCACCGGACGAGACCTTAGGATCGCCGACACGCGCGAAGGTAACGAAAAGTTCACGGAAAAACTCGTGGAAAAAGTCGTGGAAAAACTCACGGCTGAATGAGATTCGCGCAAAAACTGTCATAATGAACTCTGATGTCGTGATTTCTTGCTGGACATCCTGCATAACTAGCAATTATCGATGCTTTCTGACCACAGACCGACCAAACTATCGATAAATTAGTAAGGCTTATGGTTTTCGTACTAAAAAAATAAAGATAAAAAGTTGGCAGTAGAAGGAGATTTTTTTAACCTGTAATGTGGATAACACGGGGTAATTCGTTGATTGAATTGCCAATTATATACATACGGTTAAGCTTCACTTATATGCATTCTACTTAATTGAACGAAAGTTTACTCAAGGTCCGGTTATTATTAACGAACGAAACAAATCAACAAGGTGCCAGACTTTTACCTTTGCAATTATTAAAAAGTTGCAAGCGCATTACGATATTAATATTTATTTTCGCAGAAACAAAAATTTATTTTCATCACATTGCATTAATTCCGTGCAACTACGTACAACATATTGAAATAAATATCGAAGATCGGTAGTTCTAGCGATAAACAACAAATTCTCTTGCATAACGAGTTTGATAATAAGATTTTTTGTTAAAAAATTGCAAAATAGTAAAAAAAAGGTCTACGGCTGACAACATTATTCGCCGCTAAATTATTGCGCAAAGGGACCCAGTTAACGGATTAACCTCCTCTCTTCTCATCTGGACGTGGTTACAAAAATGCTAAAAAATTCGAAAAAGGGAGAAAATGAAACTGTGGAAACGCGTGTCGGACGATCGAAGAAGGATGATCCATCGAAAACGAAAAATTGCCCCGGAAAAAGTTCCTCTTTCGTTCTGGCGCGATTATCGAGTCCTTCGAAAGATCAGAGCGAGATCGAACGTTGAACAAGAGAGAAAGAGGAGGCCGTGTCGATATTGAAACGGTGGAAAACAGAGGAAACACAGACGGGCTGACCGATCGGCATGCTCTCCGGTATTTCGCTCTGGTTGCGAACCAATTGCTCTATGGTTTTGCGAGCCGAAAAAAATCGACTATTCATGCATAACACCGATAAAATCTGAAAGCTGCTAAAAGCGCGCGCGATCGCATCGCCCAATAATGTCGTTTCCCCAGCGGCAAAATACAGAGGCGCATTTAAGCCGACTTCACAGTTATTTGACGATCCGACAATATCAAAAGAAACTGAAACACAGCGAATGCTTATACACGCGAAGATCTGCCAAATTCGAACAACCGTGCAAACTTTCTATAAATATACTCTTCGTAATCTATCATCGCTTGTAATAGATTCAAATCATATATGTCATACGAAACATTTTGAAATTTTATTGCCATTGTTACGAGATCCCATTATCATGATAATATTGGCAAAGTTCAAGATAAATCCGAAGATATGTATGGAAATTACAAGATATTTAGTACAAGTATGCATATACGTGTATTGAGAAACAGAAACCACGGAAGAAATCACAAAAGTATTCAGTCAATTATCCATTATATTAATAAATCTCAATTTTCAATAGGTTATATTTAATACTTATCATGTGCTTAAGACGACTTATACGTCTCTGTATACTACTTTCTTACTAAATATATGCTTGCGATAAATATCTTGCAGTTCCTATACGCATTTTCAGATTAATTTCAAATTTGATCGATATAATCGCGACAGCGTCTGCTGAAAATTAAACTTCGAAATGTTTTGCGTAGTATATACGATATATACATAAACATTTTCTAAGGTAAATTTCTCGATACTTGTACAAACATTTGATGAATATGTTATACATACCATACAGAATATTTCGAAATTTCATTAAGAATAATTTGACTCTTAATGTTAATTCTATTGTAGTTTTATTTTATAGTTCCTGTTCAGTATTCTTTTAGAATGACTTACTCCTTCAGAAAGATCGTTTCGGGAATTCGTTACTAGCAAACAGAAACTAACTCAACCTGTTCAATTCAACTCCCCAATAAAGAGAACATGACACTGCTTTAAAAAATGATAGAAAAAAATCCAAGCACGTCTCGATTAACTCACATCTTGAAAATTGGATATGAACAATGTACCATACGAAACATTCTGTTATACAACACTCGCGGACAAATGCCTGGTTCAACATCTCTAATTTACAACCCCACCTTTAACATGAACCAACGATTGCAGCTGATACTTCACCCTAGTGAAAAACATCGGTAAGGACGAATGAAAAGAGACGGCGGAGAAGTTGATTTCGAAAAGAAGCTGCGGAAAAAAGGAACGAGGAGGGTAAATCTGCGTAATTACCCTCGATTTCAAGACCGTTGCGAAATTCAGCGGTTCCGGCCAGCCTCTGCGTTCACCGAGAGAGAAAAAGATACCCGAAGATAGGATCTGAAAGCTGCTGAAAGCGCGCGATCGTATCGGTCGGTAATGCGATCCCCCAGCGACATAATGGCGCAAAACCTGGCTCCCATTGTTAGCCCTGGGGCTCAGCGACGCATTCCTTGGCCAGGATGTGCTCTCGATTTTCTCGGATATCGTATAATGTGGCTTATGCCCCCGGCGAAGGAAACAGAGGGAGGACAGGACAGGGAGATCCGGCGATTTAGTGTGCTCCTCTCTCCACAGAAAGGAAAAACTTCGCTCGCTAGTTGGAGTAGGTGTGTCCTCCAGCAAATCTATTATTGTTGGGGACACTGGAGTGTACTAAACCGGACGTGGATCTCTTTTTTTTTATCCTGGTACAATCTGTGTGATATGGTATGGGATGAAATTTCTGGCGAGAGGGTTGTGTAATATTAGTTTACTCGGAATATGAAGAATGACCATTATTAATGGGTTGCAACTGATGCAAATTGACGAATGTAGAATTATTTTATATGTCGGAATAAAAACTGATGAATTATTGTAATTAGGAAATAAGAATATTGAAACTGTGAAATATTGGTAGATTGAGTGTTCGAAATTAGTTACCAGTGTATTTGCTGGACCGGATAAAAGCCCTAGCGACATCGTAAAGTGGAACGAAAATTGCATAATTCAATGCAATTTCCATTGGTAGCGCATCGTTCAGAGATAAGATAATCAACTGCTATACCGACAGTAATTCTGACAGAAAACTGTTTGCAGGGAAGTAAAAGATTTCTCATTTCAGCTCTTTCCTATATTACCGATAGGATTACAAACATCATTGATGTACTGACTAAGAACAGGATACATGTAACATTAGATGGGATTCCGTGTCTTACGTTCTAAAATACGAACCTAAGCAAAAATCAGTGTCTTTTTTACGTCCTGTACTATTTATAACATCGCGACGCGACGATTGTAATTAGAAGTCCATTTGAACCGTATACTTAGAGCATCATATTTATTTAAACAAAACTTTAATTGGTACTCAATTAAATAAAATTGTGGTCATTGACGAGACGAGATTCCAATGACGACACTAAATAGAACGTTATATTTCAGGTTCTGAAATACCGACCTGGGAAACAATCAGATTGTTTCTTGCGCCATCTGAGATATGCTACAGCCGAGAATCGAATCAACCCACTCGATGACTGAAACTACAATCGCGATCGCAGCCAATCAGCTCGTATTATTTGTTATATAATTAATAATTGTATCACGTATAGTAATGCGATTAGTAATTATATATGAAATAATGACGATTACCCGGGTCTCACCGCGTGGAGGTTGCTGCGAGTGGAGACCCTCCCTATCCACGATCCCATCCACCCTTCCTTTTACGAAAACATTGATTAATGTTGCATTAAAAAGTTTAAGGAAATTCTTCTTTTGATGTGTGTTTGCAAAACATTCAAACCTTTGATCGTTGTGCAAAAGGAACATCAAAAGAAACGTTTAGAAAACCGACGCGAACAACTAAATCTGACAGTAAAAAATATAAAACTTAAATACTATTACTACTACTACTACTACTACTACTATTGCTATTACTACTATTACTAGATAGTACTTTATGCATGCATTTAACCCAAAACTAATCGCCAGCACTGAAAGCATTGAAAGCAGCTTAAAGGCATTGCAAGCAACTTGAAAGCATCCTACTTGCTAATTCTAAGAAAACCCCTACTTAATTGACAATTTAATTTAATCTGCCTAGTAAAAAGCCAAAGTTCTCATGAGTTCTAACTACACAAATATTTTAATATAATAAAGGGACTGGGAGTAGGGGTATTTTATGAAATGATTCCTTCAAAGTGTGTCGTATATTTGTATCTTGAAATACTCTGTTTCTGTAGATATTTCTGAAACAAACTTGAATTTAAATCAATTAAAATAAAATAAAAAATTTTGTATTAGCTCTACCTATGAGGGTCTAAACGGGTCTTTATATGTAGAAACCTTCCTACTACGAACCTAGAGATCTCTTTAAATCCTACTCATCAGAAATCTAGAGGTCCTTTAATTTATCCTAATTATCAGAATTCTCAACTGTTCTTCTACGAGTCCTAACTTGAAAAATTTAGAAGCCTATTTATAGGGATCCCATATAAAAGAAACCTATCTAAACAAAAATTTAAATGCAATAAAGGGAAGGAACGGGAAATTGTTTGGAGCATTGTATAGGATACATGATAAATTGTTCTTCAGTCGATCTCACGATGTATCCTGAAACAGAAACAAACCAAAAAAAAATTATTTCAATTTTATGAGATATATGTAATTAACTACCAATGATTAAACATTTCTTCATATTTGTTTCTTCTCTTTTAATACCTATTATTCCATATTTGGATCGTTTGCTCATATGTATCTCTCAATAGTGATCAAAATTCCATATATATAATTTACACTTTCCACAAGTAAATACATCTGGAACATACTTAATTATTGAATTAGTACTTTTAAAAAAAAGCTGAAAGACGGACACATTAGACTCAAGGAAATATCAAATCATCAAAACCTCAATATGAACTTAAAAATTTGAATTTAAATTTGAATTTAAAAAATTGAACAGATTGAATTGAAATACTAAGATGAAAAAAACGCGATTAAAGCCATATGATTTACTTCTAAACCATCAAATGACCTTTCATTTAATCAAGACAACAATAACGTTTTCACCAAACTAATCAATTCATATCAGTTGTTATGAAATAAGACTATAATAACAGACATTCACTGTTATTAATTTTAGAAAGATAAACTGGAGTTATATATGTCTTTTAAATAAGTTAATAATGCAATAGTGTACGGAAATGATATTCAAATATTTCAGTATATCTATTTCACTTTATATATAATAATATCATTCAAGAATAATAGTATTCCTCCGCAAAAATATTCATTATTATTAAGCAAACATATCTTAACAGTATTTTCAATCACAAACACTTTAGTAATAAAAGGAGCTGAAAAAGAAATGACTCTAAAAGCCAGAAGGGCCATCAAAGTATCCACTCAATACAATCCCCGGAAACAAACTGTGAGTGGAATATTCATTCTATTCCGCAAACTTTAATTTACTATATGTAATTATAAAATAGAAAATTCTCAAAATCAAATCGCGATAAGTGCTTCATCATATTTGCAATATTAACTAATTCACTATTCACTAATTCACTATATGAAGAAAAAGCTAGTTTAAATATTATGCTATACTAGTACAAACTGCAATATTATAAAGTTAATGAAACGTTAATAATTTTAAATCTAATCTTAAATGAAGGAAAAATTTTAAAGGACACAAGAAAACTAATATGTATTACTCTCTTGGAAATTCTGGAAATTCATAATCAAAATTGCAAAAGAAAATCGCGATATCATAATTCGCGACTCTAAAGCAAACACGATTATCATTTTATCGCAACTTTAATTCAAACCGTAATCATTCTCTCGTGACATTAATAAAAAAAATCGCGATTTGCCCAATGTAGTGCAAGGCTGACATATACCAGTGCAACCATTTAGGAGGTTACAGATGAATGATCACAATCGTACAACTCTTGTAGCTGTATCGAGTGATTCAGGTCTTCCACAAAAGCAGTCGAAGGGTTTTGGGTATTTTGTAAACGCAACTCTATTTAACAAAACGCGACCATTCATTATCGTAACGCTAAAAGGAAAAATAATTAGAAATCGCGATGGAATATTATCGCAACGCTAACTCTTAAAATGAATTCAGTAAAAATTATTATTTACTATATGAAAAGCTACTTCGCATGTTTTGGTATTGTAACTTACAATACTATACAATTAATTAAAAACTAATATTTTTATAATCTAATTTTAAACAATAGAAAAGGATAAATTCTGATACGTATAATTCTCTAGGAAGTTCTAAAAGTTCATAATAAAAATTGCAAAAGACAATCGCGATGTCGTAATTCGCAACTCTAAAACGGACGCGATTATCATTTTATCGCAACTTTAATTCAACCCGTAATTAATCTCTCGCGACACTAATAAGAAAAACCGCGATTTACCCAATGTGACGATGGCCCGACATATACATCGGCCAAAACGGAAAAAAAAAGAACTATTACTACTACTACTACTACAAATACTAAAAGCGAGCATAGTGACAAAGTAGTAACGAGAATGGCTTTCCATGCTCTGGATGATCCAGAGGATGGAGAGCCATTGGTAGTTGCCCTCTTGAACGGCAGTTTGCCGGGCCTCTTCGGCTCATAGCCTCTTCTTACTTCGGGCGCAATGCCCGCTGAAACTTAAATCTAGGCTCGAGTCTTTCTAATCGCAAAAATAAAAAATAATTTATAAAGGTAAAATAAAAAGATAAATCGCGGATGCTACTCCCAGCGCATATGGACGACCAACGATCATAGCGACCGCTGTCCGTTCGCATGTGCAAGCTCGAGCAATAAACGTTCGTTTCGGAACCCACTCGCGACCACGACCGCGATATTCGAAAAATCGATAGGCAAGGCTCAAGACAAATGGTATGCTCCATTCGTGATGCCAGCTTCACCGTCAATTTTTCAAATCAAATTTCCTGAAACAGGTTGGACACGCGAAAACGCGCCTACCCGACGAAAGACTGTGCCAACCTGCCCGGCCCTACCTACTTATAGTTAACATTCATACCAGAAAATATGCTACCTATCCTACCCGGAAACCTTTATTTAAAACTGAAAAAAATGGCAAAACAAGCATACCAACACATTCACTCCACGGTTCTCACACATAACCCGGGCGCAAAGGCCTACACTAGAGAGACGTCCCGGGACGCCTCCGACACCCGAGTTTGGCATACAACTTTCACACTCTAAAGTACGTACCATTTTCCTGAAATCGACTGACGATGGCTAGCGACCATTGCGTAAAAATATTCTATATATTTCAACTTTGATTATCCAAATATATTTAAATTTCAATATTAATTAAATACCCACAATCGTATATAATCATGTATATGTATATCATATAAAGAAATTATTTGACTAGAATAGATCGTTGTATTGTAATCAATGTAATTATCATTGCAGTTTAATACTGAGATTAGTATTATTACTATTTATAATCCACGATACTTATTTATTAACACTGTTATTTTCAATGATAATTGGATTCATATTTCCGAATCCATAACTGTTTCAACATTATAATAAATAGCAAAAACGA
Organism: Bombus affinis; assembly: GCF_024516045.1. Taxonomy (NCBI): domain Eukaryota; kingdom Metazoa; phylum Arthropoda; class Insecta; order Hymenoptera; family Apidae; genus Bombus; species Bombus affinis. The sequence goes on along the minus strand of NC_066356.1, from coordinate 7,196,104 downwards.
CGCAATTCCACAGCCTAACCACATACACACACAGTGGAAAATACATCGTGCACGATTCGCTAACGCAACGTCAGTCGCTGAAAAAATTGTTAAGTTTATAGACTACTCATCATGCTCATTGCCTTCCTCCCACCCAAGAAGCACCTGGGCACGTGAATGAGATTCTGACAATGAACATGGAAGGGGTTAAACCTGAAAATCCTATGCTAAAAATATGATTAGCCTATCTATTATATTTTCTGTCTAACGGGCTAATATTCTTTGATTTTGCAATCTAGTTTCATTTCAAATTTTAATAATTCTATATTGTATTTTAATTTATTATTTTAATGAACAATTAAACTATTAAGCTAGAATGAAAGAAATTAATGAAGAATACAGATATTTATTAAATATAAACTAAGATTCAATGCAAGTAATATTAATATCAATGAATTACAATGGACTCTAAATGAACTGTATTATTCGAAATATCCTCAGGCGATATCTTTATCAAAACACATCTTTGAAAACACAAAGAAACGTTCAAAACTTGTTTTGATTCTGATATCAGCCTGCCGCGAAGTGTTTTCTTGCGCGTGAAATTTGATAACATCCGTCATGACGGGCAGACAAAGTTATACTTTAACATATACTTTCATATTTCATATTCCGAATTTTACTGAAATTATACTGTGTACTCAAATAATAAAACTGCTCCATACCATTGTAAAGCAAAAGATTAAAATAAATATCATTTATAGTCTTTATCAGCATTATAATAACTTTAATCATAATTGAATTTCCATATTAACGAAGTCTGAGGGCATCAGACTTCTTCACTACAAAATACTTTGATTTTATAAATAATTATAATGAATATATTATGAAATTTTCAATCATATGCATATATATACTAATTATATCTCATAATATAATATATTATTATATTATTGTCAAGATTATATTACTTAAACAAAATACTTTATATTGCAATATGTAAATATCATACTTATATATATTATATATATTATCATCAACATTTAAAAACGCGGTGTGCAAGAAAACCTATCCTGAACTAATAAACAAAATATAGACAAAAAATGTTACTACTCACGGGTATAAATACCCGCGGTCACTATGCTCGTCAAAAATTCTACGTATACAACCAATCACCCGTGTCGATTCGGACCTTTCATCCTTCGACATGATTGAATGACCGGAGGAATACAAATACATGCGACTCACGATTAGATGTGAAGAATATTGTCTTCGATGTTGTTCTGATCCAAGGGAGATCATCATCAAGTCATCATCAAATTGGAATCGTCGAATTCAATGGAAGAAAACTGTAACTAAGCATAGAATATTTTAATTTACTCGTAATAACGGTGTTAATTACTTTAAAAGTTTGAAATGATGAAAAACTAATTTTTACTAAATAAACATTTTTTTCTATTACTATTTAATTTAGGAATGAAAAATTTACAAGTTGTCAAATTATTAATCAAATTTTATTTTTTAATTAATAATAATTATCATAAAATATAAGAAATCGGCTTAAATAAAATACGAAATAGATAGTTACTTACATTTTTGGCTTTTGAAATACCACTAGGTATTTTCCAGGAAACAGGAAGAAGGGGAAGAAGTGGCATACCTTTAACAAAATATGAATTATTATTATTTATTTTGAGAAATACAGCGATGGTTGATTAAAAAATTTAACATAATAAAATATGAAACTCTATGAAGACTTAACTTTAATAGCAAAAGAGATTAAAATTCTAATAAACTATAATTAGAATAAAAGTCACAATTCTAATATAAAAATTTAAAACTAGATTTTTGTTTTTGATTAATAATAATTACAGCGAAATACAAGGAATAAAATTAATAAAATACAATGTGCAAAGATTCTTACATGTATAAATTTAAAACACCGCTACATTCTTCCAAAAGAAGGGGGAAAAAGATGAAAGTTGTGAAAAACCTGTAACAAAACATGTTAAATATTATAAGTTGTTCTTGAAAACGTACTTGTGATTGTTAGAAAACTTAAAACAATGAAAAATAAAATTCTATTCGAACGTGAAATTTTAATAATAAAAAGATTTGGAATTCTAATAAAGTTTCATTACTATATAAAAAATGGAACTTTAATACAATAATGACAGACTTAGAAATTGAGGCTCTACCAATTTCTGAACGATATCAAACATTTTTATTGTGTATTTCAATAGCAAAATTTTAAGATTTTAGTTCGATAAATAAATCAAAATGCAGTGTACGAAAAGCTTACATTCTTGAGCGCCAGGAAAGGCTTTATCCTCTTGCGAGACCTGCGACTCTACTACCGAAAACGAATGTTTAACAACAACAACAACAAAAAATAATAGACTATTCCGCGTCCGTTTAAGTCAAATGACAATCGGCGAACACACTGACTCTAATTTCGCGTCTGATTATTATAACTAAATCTAATGAAGATTGTTATGTACTAAGTCAATATTAAATGTGATTTAACGCAGCAAACACTGACTTTACCAACCGCATTGCGCGCGATCACAAAAATATTCTGAAAGAAAAACTTTATACGAGGTAAGGGATAGGGAATCGAGTGTTTGTTTACGAAAATACTGCTTTTTTAAAACTACGAATTAATTATGATTACAATAGGTAGAACCATATATCATATCAAGAGAACGAAAATATGCATAGAAATATCATACCAAGAATACGAAAGAGAATGTATCGTTAGTTTATTTAAAATATTTTTCAAAGTATTTTTTATTATTGTCAAATGTGTATATGTATGAATATTTTATGATAAGATTGATTTGTAAAAATTACCCGCCAAATTGAATGTCCGCCATTACAGCTTCAAATATTTTATGCATTACGTGACTTCCTTCTAATGCAACATGGTGTACTTTTTCTGACCGTTAAACGAAGCTGCGCAATACGAAAAAAACGCGATGCGCAGAACCTGTTCAAACCTGTCTGTGATAGCGTACTTTCTCGAATGTAATAGAAATTATTGAAAATGACGAAATTAATAGCCAATATTATATTACAGACAATTTACGAATAATGAAACAAAATGAAAAAGTTATTTGGTTTTTTTACTCAAATGAAACAAATCTATGTCAAATTTATGTTAAATAATCTTTTGAATTTCTTCGGAAACATAATTTAATATATTCGAAAGAAAAAAGTAATTTCCTTAATCTTGCATTTTTCATCTTGGTATTCTTAATAAACCGTAAATTTAGAATTTGTTATATTAGATATTAATTAAGTTAATATCACAAAATATTTATAATAAATGGAGTTAATCGCATAGTGAATAAATATTACCAATCACCTAACTAAAAAAAGGAAACAAACATATAAATACGTTTGCCTTCCTTAAAATAAATGAAATATTACCTCATTTCGACGAAAAGTTATTAAATTTATTGTTAATCACCATGGCGTCCTTTTGACTTTCATCCCGTCCTTTCGAATTTCGCAGCATCTCTCTAATACTTTCAAACTTCCTTCGGAATCAAATAATTGCAATCTGCACAAAAAAAGAACAAAATGTTAATACAAATGTATAAAAAGAGCAAATTATTTGAAAATGAAACAATGATCAAAGTCTAATTGTCTTCCGAAAACTCATTAGACGAGCTACCGGCAAATGGAGCAACCAAAAAAACGATAAAAAAGAGAAGATAACTAAATAATAGATTATAATAAAGTATTAAAGAAAAACGTACAATTAAGTGAAAATAACGATAACGTGAATATGAAGGTAAAAAATGTCTATAAATGTACCAAAGATATTTGTCACGAAGTGACACGAATAAATGTACGTCTAATCTCTCTGATTTTCCATGCTTAACTGACTCTCGTACCGCGATTTATCCTGCAAATTTCGAGTGGCAAGGAGTAGGGGAGGGGGGAGGTCGCTAGTTAGATGCGTATGCACGAATAGGATTCATCAAATTCCTGAAAAACCTATGCTCAAGTATATGTTTTCAACAATAAGCATATTATGTCTCAAAAGAAAAAAAAAGAAAATAATATATTAGATTGAACACTGAGATGCACGTAGAAACTGATTAGTGGATAGGAAGCTGAAGAAAGATAATTTTTAATTCAAAATAAAATAATATCTGGGCCGAAGGAACTGTGATTAACTTATATCTTATACATACATATGTATACAGAAGAGCCTATATATACATATTTATTATTTGTTTTATTTATATTTCATACATATAACAACTTTCATCAATTGTATGTATGTTAATTATACTTGCTGTTATTATTCATAATTGTTTGACGCTGCTCCCAGTTCCTTCCAATTTCCGATATGACAGCGCGTAAAATGATGTAACTTAATATTTTAGTTCGTACAGCTGCCACTAGGGCGATGTTGGTGTAGGACCGTATCATATTCTAACAGTACCTGGATTCTATTCGGATTTACGTGTATTTCGATATCCGTTTATAAAGAAATAATATGACACGTCATTAAATTGTGTTAACATATTATTGCTTTACTTCTAGTGGTTTTACCAATTTTGATATAAAAATATTAAGAAACTATCAGTTAGAGTTCTTGAATCATATATATGTATATATCACAAAACTACACTGGGTGTGGAATTTATTTGAAAGGCCTATTAACCATTATTAATAAGGACTTTCTGAATTTCGGACAATTTATATGTACAATTTACCCACAAAGCTACGCTTCTTATTATCGACGTAACTGATAAAAAACGAACCATCTATACCATCTGACACTATCATTGATCTCAACACGTCGATACGCAATAAATCGAAGCTCTTCGACAAAATAACAAGTCTAGATCAAATTTCAACCCTAATCTAATCAGTCTATATTAACAAATAATTGTAATTCTTACTTTAAACAGTATTAAAATACTACAAATATATGTAATCGTTTTAGAGAATATCAAAGAATATTCCAAATCGTCAATTCCTTCCTCATACCAAAGAAAAACTGTTTATGAACTCGAGATCTAGTTAATACATACTGATTGTACTTAATACGCATACGATTCAGTTCCAAGTCAAGTCAAATTCGTTTAATGCACTGTTCGATGTTCTTAATTTACGCTTTCCAATCCCTTCGTCGAAACGAGTGGTAAAGCTCATGCTTTAAAGCTCGTTTCCCCAAACAGGATGAAGCGCAGGGTATGTCTCACATCTGTATTGTTATCCTTTTGATGTCCTCCTCAAAGCTGGACCGCACCAGGCTTACACTGCCGTTCTGGTAAGCGCAGGGAGGCACAAACGATTTTCTACGGTCTAGTTCCATCATGTACTGTCTTCTACGATTAAATTACTATACTTCAGTATAACGTATTTGCATCTTCATTCATCAGCTATATTTCACTTTATTCTATTTTAAGTTTTTAAATTCTACTTGTTTCCACATCGTGAAGTTTAGAATGAGAATATCCAAATAGAAGAATAATAGTAGCATCCTATATTCTAGCGCATATATCCCGAGTTTTAATTTAAAACTCAGAAGTTTCTTACGGAGGTCTGAACAAATCTTAGATCCAACTTATTTCTATTCTGTGGAGCTTATAATAAAGATATCGAAATAAAAAAGTAATGGCATTCTTATTTGTAGCTCATCTTATGGTGTACTTTAAAGTTTCAGGAGAATTTTTAACATTTCTTTGAATTCAATTTTTTTCTATTTCCGAAATTTGAGATGTAGACATTTAAATTAAAAAATAATAGTGGTTTCTATTTTCTAGATAAGAGAAATGTTTAAAAAACATCCATATATGAGGAATTCAACAAAAAACTCTTGCAAGTTCGCTTTTCCAAAAGCAGAATGACTATAAGAAGAAATACATAAGATTCCTATTCAAACAAAGAATCTTTCGATACACTTTCTAAATCTTTATCAATACATCTATGATAATTTTTTGTAACGTTTGAAAGCGTATGAAATTGTCTATTAAAGTTTAACTTTATCTATAATTCTCTCAAATTCTGGATTTTGTCACTAGTATCAGCCTTTTCTCGCATAAAACAAATGAAAAATTTATATATATGATAAACGCAAAGAATATAAGAAGATGAGGTATAGCAGTCAATGAAAATATTTCTATATATTACAAAAAGTGTCCATAAGATAGATTCTACTTTTTAACAGGATAAAGCAAAATTGTTGATGAAAATTCGGCTCGAAGGTACTTTCCGTAAGGCCGTTGTATAGGATGGATGGTCGGAATACCAAACACAATTTACCGAAGACCGAGAATCAAGAGCCATCCCTGTATCCTCGGAATCTAGAATACAGTGGACACTAGAGAGAGGTAGTCGCACAGGGGGTTTATTAAGCTTATTAACGGACTATACAAGGGTGGATGTACATATCTACGTCGGTGGTCGTGGAAAGTATGGCTAGCCAGAAGGGGTGCAAGGGTGGGAGATAATAGTACGTACGTGTGTGTGCCCTATCCTCTCATTCGTTTCATACGACAGAAGTCGAGATTTCGGCTTGTCATACCTATAATTATCATTCCCCTTTGCGTTATTTCCTCTTCGTCTATTTAATTTCCACCTTCTCACTACCTTCCTCCAAATATCAAATTTAGTTCAATTTACGTTTAAATCGACTCACGAATTTGGACTAATTATACTGCAAAAGAGAATGTATGCCAGAAGAGTAACGATATTTAAAGCGGAAAATTCGAAAATTGACTGCTTAAATTTTCCATTGTAGGTACAATACATATATTCATTATTATAAGGATACAGATATCTTTACTTTACACGCTCCATACTCTTCTTAGAACTTTATGTGAAGTAATATGCAAGAGAATCACGAACACGATAACTTCGAAAAAGAACAGCTGTCGGTGGAATTAAAAATATTACGATAATGATAATCATGCAGTCATTTGCCTTCTAAATCGACCACCCTCTTTCATAGGCCTGTTATATTCTTTGACTGCATCCCCTTCCTATAATCGCGTGGCCACCCTAGCGAGTATTATTAGCTGCACGCTTTGCAATTGGATTAACGGAAGCGGAATTGCATCGACGGAAACGGAAACGGCATGAATTGTTCCACATAGTCACGAAGGCCTACCACTTTTGCTTGTTTCATCTAATCGAAATACTTGCCAGTACCATGAGACAATTATCGTCGGATCACGATAATATTAAACTTTATTAAATGCAACATTAACAGTATCTTCCTCCTCTTCATAAAGTTTGTAAAAACGATTATGTATTTCCAAACTTATCTGTTATTAGGTTTCTGTTCTTTGAAAAGAACGAAATCAATGTTTTTTTATTGAAATTGCTGTTGCCTAGTTTACAATATAATATCCAACATAATATTCATTGTTGTAAATTGTTACTAGAATATTCTTTCAATACTTCTACAATCTAATTCAAAGTATTTTTCTTGCGAAAAGGTTTTACAGAGATATAAACAAATTAATAACTTACTTAAGTGAAGCTGCGAAAGCTACCTCTGTTAATTTTGTTATCTCAACTCAATTTCTAACTCAAACAATCTAGAGCATCTAAGATATGTTTTATGATGAAACAGTTTATTCATAAAATTTCCAACGGCTGATAGTTTTTCAAGCAATGCTAATCGATTTTTTCTGAACTTTATATTTTAATCATTAAAATATGTATATATGTATACGTATTCAATTAGCTGGTATTTATGAGAATCTGTAAAATATAGTTGTAAATACACAAGTGAAATCAACCAATCTAGTAGAATTAAAGCTGAATTTATTAGATTCTCCAAATGAAAGATGCATCGAATAAAATATACCTACATGCCTAACACCTAGGAATAAAACAAACGATGGTACCTATTCAGACGATCCGAGAGTGCGTGAACGTAAGAACGAAGGGAGAACGGGTCGAAGGAGCTAAGGGTCGCAGATTTGGGTTTTACAGAAGAGAGGAAGAGAGGTCGTCTAATCGCGTCCCTAGTCCTGATTTAGGGCGGGATTTTAATTACGAAGGGTCAGTAAGTGCGGCTGTCCACTTGCCGTAAGTATTCCTCCCTTATTTATAGTTCATTAGCTCGGCTTTTACGCAAAAGGCAGATTAACTTACGTCCGGTTGTACGATCCCTTTTCTCAGACAAAATTTAAACCCGTAAAAAGATCTTTACACAATATTAATAAAATTCTCTTCGCTATCTTTCATAATAAAATTTAAAGTTTCTTATCCAGTTAACAAGATTCTGCCGAATTTAGGAAACCTCTGCTTACGATCTCTTTCTATCCATTTTCCATTGAAACAAAATTCCACAGTTAAAGGAAGCAGATTTTCGTGGACAAATCTTCGGAAGATTATTTGGACATGTACATGATTAATGAGTTCGAATATATCGCATTAAGAATTCTTCGATTACAAAAGTTATCAGGGGAAAGCCCTTTTCACGAGACACTATTTTCTGAGAATCGAGTTGTCGATAAGTGTGTCTTACGAAGCCCTTCCGGTGGCGCTGGCCACCGGTATCGTTTCCAAGCGACGTCGCCATCCTGATAAAAAGCGTAAAAAATGTTTCTGTTTTCCCTCCGCCCATTAATCTGTTATCTGGCTCACCTCATAACGAGCTTTACAATCCAACGTTACTTCGAAAATATCGCACAATTCCTATATTTCATTTCAAAAAATCGAATTAATCGCTAATTCATAGGATAAGTGACAATTGCTCTCTGTTACATATCTATAACCACACGATTTGTACAATTTTCTGTTAAAAGAAATGTACTAACTACAACACGATGCTACCAAAGAAAAGTTATTACAAGAGATCTTATCTTAATTGATCATTAATTCGCAAGACAAATAACAATGGTTAACTATTCTATATATTAAGCATTCCTAACCACGAATTGAATTACCACATTGTTTATACAGTTTCTTATTAAAGGAAGCAAACTATGCAATTAAAAGAAAAAGTCTCAACATACAGACTAGAAAAATCAAGTAAAAAAACAATGGGATTACATCATGGCCGAACAACCATAAACACACGTGACAACTGCGATAGATCTGGCCGGCGTCTTTCGCGTAAGTAATTGCGGTTTCACGACACGCAGACCCGATTTTTGCGGTAGATCGGTGTGAACCGACAAAACCGATCGGCGAGGTGTCCCTCGTCCGCGCTTCTCACTTTTAAAGACAGAGAGATAAGAAAACGCAGGTAAAATCGGCCACGGGTCGAAGCACCGTGCCACTTCCGAGGGGTTAATTACATTCTTGCGAGCCCCGCACGAACGAGTGAAACCGCATTTTGCTTCCTCGATTGCACTTTAGCAGACCACAGTGCAATAAACGGTAGCGTTGCGGGAACACGCCGACCGGAGACCTTTAAAGCGCCTTACACCATCTTTTCGCGTATGTATTCCGGGAAAATTCTTTCCGACTTCAACGAAGCTACGTATCAAGTAATATCGGTGCGTCGTCGGGCTGGATCGCTTGACTTCACCGGTTAACTTCAAAGGGTCAACGGTTATTTGATTACAGTTTACTCGAGTATTTTGTGGCAGTTCGGTGTTCTTGCAACTGGAAATTGAAAAGGATTGGTCAGATTATAGGATGTTGAAACGACATGGGAGAAATTTAAGTACTTCATTGAACTGTAAAAGCTGTATACAAGACACATAGATAGTAATTTGATAGCTGATTTTCTTTAGAAGATGTAATAGTAGAATCATAAAGAATTTTCAAAATATGTAAAAGTTATCAAACTATTACTATAATCTATTATGATACATTATTCTAGAACTACCATTGCTTTTTAAATTGGAGTACCTACCTACGGATGACGAATCTAAATTTCTAGACTTAAATTTACTAGAAACACTTTGAAGAATTTTCAAGATATACAAAGATCATCAAACTATTATCATGATTTTAAACAATTTAAGAGGACAACCAGTGATTTTCAAATCGAAGCAAGGAGGAATATCCGAAGAGAACTCGTCCAAACCAAAACCCTATCAATTATCATTACCAGATAACTTGTATGTCTAGTAATAATGTTTGGCGTCTGTGTAGAAGATAGATATCTGACCAAAGATACAATTCTACAAAGTTCCTGGTGGGTTGAATCTTGCAATGGATATCAGAGGTAACAGCTTCCTACCTTGGTAGAGTAGAGACAGGTGGGGGGTCACCGAACAAAGTTCAAAAGAGAGTAAAAGAGACGACGGGGGAGAAAAGGAGGAGGTTGAAGGTGGCGGTGGTACGAAGGAACAAAATCCCGAGGGTGGGGCAAACGATCCACGATGCGGGAGAGTCCCACCCCCACCTGCTCCCGCGATCACAGGCTCCGCCTCCAGAAAGCCGCGTGACGTCACACAGACACTTGTTACGCCTTGCTGATACACTGGGTTGCCACTTGGATCTTGTAACCTGGAGAAGTAACTCTTTTCAACCCCTATGAGCGACTTTTGTCCAAGTTTCAAGCTACAAAAATAAAGATTTTTTATTATTCCGTTCGTTTTCGTCACTTGGGATTTATACAACTCTACGATATATTGAAATACGTGTTAGAAATGCAACTCACTAACTTAGAAAAGCCACTTTTTTCCTATGATTAATTATCATCAGTTTTTAATGTATTCTCCAATTTATAAACATCAAAATATGTACTCTATTACTTCGTTTACTTTCGCCATTGAGGTTTTATAGGATTCTGTTTAATCTGGAAACATCAGAATAAAGGTTAGGTGGAAAGCAAGCCACGATGAAAAACATTTGAATTTCCCTCGCTTCCCAGAAAATTGCATAACTTTCCTGATAGTGCATGCGGATATTATCCTGTTATATACTAGGAATTATTAGAATCCCCGACTATTTGATTACCAATTATTTCAGAAAAGGAACGTTTAAAGCCATTCAGCAAGATTATGAAATCGCGGGTGTTGAAAGCTTGGCCCGCTTTGAAAAAGAACACGATAACACACGGAGTTTTGATGATACTTCCTCCTTATCGGTGTTACAACTAGCCAAAAGATTATGTAGAGAAGTGACTAATTAGCATGAATTAGTTCGACCACGTCAAATATTACATCAACGACATCTATATATTTTAAATATATTGGTACTACGTGATTGGTCGAATTGGTCGATCAGTTGCAAAATCGGGCACACTAGCATATGCAAATATATTTATAAATGGATACAATTATAGATAGCAACTACGATGACACATGGGATTTTCCGTAAATTCGCTGTAGCCATGAAACAGGTTGGATTTACCTTTCACGATATCGAAATGACCTTCAATGTATCTTTTTCTCCTATACAGCTGATTAATATATTGTATCTCTGGATTTTTACACATACTGAGGTACCTAAAAGTGAGCGAAGGGATACTGTTTCCAATTCTTTATGATTCAATTTTACTTCAAACTAACCTAATTACTGCATTGTTAAACTGAATGTGGATACCGTAGAGTATGCTTAATAGCATACTACTAAGTAATGCTTAATATTCTATGATCATACCTAAAAGGTTTATGCGAAAGGTTAAAGAAAACAAATGATCACTTTGTAACGCCACCTTAACGTGCACTTTACGATTTAACTTCATTTCGAGCTAACCTAAAGCTCACAGTGATAACATTTACTATGTAATATTCAGCACTCCTTTATATTAAATGATTTCTGTAATTTTTCTCTCAAAGCCACTTACTTGTGCTGACTAAATTGTACCAACGCCACTAACGCTTTCGAGAATCGCAAGCAGTTCCTATCGAACAGCCTATAGATCGAAATGCTATTTCCTTAGTGCGTGGCGCCACTTAACCTAATTTGCACGCCCTTATTCAATTTGATTAAATATACAAAATTAAATACACATACTACGTTCAGCAATTACATTGAATAACTTTATGTGTACATATATTAAAAAGTGATGGTGTTTTTAAATTTACCTTGGAATATACCATTATTCATGTCATCTTACAACGAGAGAAAGTAAATCATTTGTTCCTAGAGAATCGAGCACATTAAGCATATTAAGATACTGAGTACATTAAAACTATTTGATCAATCGATCACTAATTGATTTGATCATTCGCTATGACTAACACAATTTCCCAATAGTCGAACAATGCAACATATTCGCCGAAAACTGGCGAAAAACTCTTCGCGTGAGAGAATAGACTGCGTATAAATAAGCCGAGAAATATGAAAACGCGAACACTGGCCAGAAAACGAGTGCACTCGATCAGAGGGCGGGCGATCTAACAGTGGGGATATGGAAGAGAGGAGGCGCGGCGGGAGGATGATGTCGACGGTGGGGAGCTTTGGAATTGCAAGGCTTAGGCCGTCCCGGGCCGCTTACGCGGAACACGCGGCTGAAGCCGCGCCGCCGGCATTACGTCGCGCACCGTCGACCGCGACTGACGTTCCTGTAATTGTGTTTCATTTGCAACCTCTATTTCGATGTACTGTGTTTTCTCGAATCTACAAACGAGCCTCGTCAACAATCGTGTCTGCGCACAGTATCGAATCTTTCTCGCGAAACAAAAGTGAAAGCTTCTCATTTAAGCTGTCATTAGACCAACTGGTGTCAGAGGTTCGGAAACCTCGGCGTACCTCGCGTCCAGCAACCTGTAGGAGCCTCCAATCCGGGTAAAAACGTGTTACGTCATCAATAAGTGATCGTATAGTTTAATAATAAATCCTTGATAGATCGTGCATCGATCTCTGTAGTGACACCTCGCGGACTAAAAGTGCAATAGAGGGGAGAAACAGTTTCTGATTGGAGGTGTTACGTTGTTATTCGATAAATATTGTCATGGCGTTGGCGGGAAACGAGTAAGTTTAAGAGCTGTCGTTATGGAACTCGGAGAAATTTCGAGAACGCCGACAATACTTCGTACGTGTTATAAGATACGATGAATGTGTCGGTAAGTATCCTGGATATCCATCGTGTGGACCAGAAGCGGAGAAGCAGCTGCTGGAGGAGGAGTTACTGGTAGCAGCCAGGAAGTAGATAGCAGGCTCCGGTGGAGTGTATAGATCGAGGAGGCAAGTGAAGTCACGACGTCTTGCCCGGAGGGTGCGTGCTTGGGCGACGAGGGGCGGCTACTGGCCGATGGGATGCATCTACCGGTGGGTTCCGTGGGCTGCGGGGAGAATTACGCCACCGTTGGATCCCACGAAGGCGCCGGCCCGTGCGGCCCCTCACTGGCGCCTCTCCAGGGGGTGAACACCAGGTACCAGCAGGCCGACGACGCCGACGCCGGGGGAGGAGGTGGCGAGATGAGCGAGGGTGCCGCCGTCGGCGAGCTGTGGTGGACCGAGAGACTCGTCGGCGAGGCACAGGCTGAACACCCTGGCGAATTAGTTCGAACAGGTTCGTAATATTTCTAACATTGAAATTAGTCTGTCTTTAATCGTTTATAGAAACTTTGTAAATTTATTACGGTATATCTCTAGTGACTCAAGTAATTTGTTTGTGAGGATATATGGATGGATATGAATATTCATATTGTTTGTAAACTAGGATTACTAGGTTAGTAAAATTGTCTGGTTCGTTTGTATAGATTTACATTAATTTGCAATGTGTTTTTGAAGATTTAAATGATTTGTTTGTAAAGTATATGGATAAAGGTTTCTGTTGTTCCTTTCTTTCTGCACTTTCGAGTCCTTTGCGGTACAAGTTTTATAGTTTACTCGGTGAAAGTTCTAATCTTAATATGGCTTCCAAGAAACGATCATTGATTGGTTAAAAAGTTTGACGTTGTCTTCTATTCGAAGGAGCGGGAAAACAGTACACGTAACGGAAATTTTATTGCGAAACTTTTCGTTGAATTTTCGGGCACGGATAGTTTTATTGCAAAATTTTCTATATGCAGTTGGTGAAATATCAGGTTAGTAAAAAATTATAATGTTTCTATGTAGATTCTTAGTCATATTAATCATATTTTAGAAGAAGACAAGAATAATGTTTGTACAAGTATACAGTTAAATATGGCGACCGAGAATAGAGTTAGATAAATTATATTTAAGAACGTAAAAATCTTTATATAATTGTAAAATATCATTTTTTCCAAATATTAATTTAGAATATTTATTAAAAATGTACATAAAGTAATACTTCTTACAAAAATTTAATTGCATCCGAAGGAACAGAACCAATTCTATTCCGCCTGTTTCTACAGCAAGGACACTAATTGCTTTTATAATTTTTTGCAGGATCACCGTATTTTCTATGTAGTCAACTGCCAACTCACTGGCGGTCCAACAAGACGCTTCCGGTGGCGTTCAAAGTTGTCGCCCTGGGCGAAGTCGTCGATGGAACTCTAGTGACAGTGCGAGCGGGTAACGATGAGAACTGTTGCGCCGAACTAAGGAATTCCACTACCTTGATGAAGAACCAAGTCGCCAAGTTCAATGACTTGAGGTTCGTCGGGAGAAGCGGCAGGGGTGAGTCTCTTAAACAATTTTCTTGGTTCTCATCCTTTTTTTCAAATACATACATGAGACATAACCTAACCTTTATCACGCCATTAGATTTCATAGTGACATAAAAATGAAATTAATATCTCATATCTCTAAATGTAAACTGCTGATATTATAATGTTATACCTGAAATATCTAAACTAAAATCTTATATGTGTAAATGTAAACATTTTTTAAGATTCTACGTTAAAAAACACAATGGTTAGATTTGAAGATATAGATCAATGATTGAAGATAAATGATCAAAGCTCGAAGCAACTGATTAAACGAGCCAATAGAGAGAGTTAGTTTTGAGGTTTCGAGTGTCATCGTCAGTGGCAGTTTGCTTTGTAAGTCGTTGAAAAAGCAGCCAGTAAATTATCTGCACGAGAGAGGCATGTACCGTGATTTCGAACCCCCTAAAAGCACGGTTATTGTAATCATCATCGTCATCAACTGGCCTCAACCCCGCTTGACTCGTCTCTCGCTTTTAAACCCTCCGCATCCGCGAGTTCCCTCGCATCCCGCTGCCCCCAGAGTCATTACTCGATGTCCGCCGGTAGCCCCGACCTAGCATCCGAAACAACTGGCCGTTAATCAGAAATCATCGTCCGTCGGCCAGAGAGAAAGAGGCTAAGTCTCGAAAATCAAGCAAATCCGATCAATGTTTCTACCTTGTTTCTGTAAAACACAAATATCAATTTCTTTATTTTTTAGTTTTAAGTTTATTTATATTACTAATTTACATTACGCTTAGTTTCTGTAGTTAATATGCTTCAAAAGTTAATCGCAAATCTTTCTGAAACGGATGTATGGGTTTATGATGCAAAAGTTTCTATTTCAAAAGCAATATTAAGAAAGATTGTAATTAATATTATACAGTTATATGGCAATATTTATTTGCCGTACTGTTTTCTTTTACTTGTCAGACCTTTACACCTAACATTACTTCAGATTCCTTTAAGTATCGTTTTTGTACAAAATGAAAAACCTACCCGGAAACTTTTGCACATAACTTTAGATATCTAATGTATTTTCTAATCATATAGCAGATTTATTATAAAATTTTTGTATACATATTTCGTAAGCATAAAGAGCATTCCTTAAGAAGCGTTACAGTATCAACCGAAGCGTTGTTAACATTAAAAAAGTAAAACTAAAGCTTTCGATGCAATCTACTCGGTTAATAATTTTATCTTCGGATCTCTTTTCTGAAAAGCGCCTCGATTAAGACAGACAGAAACGAATAGTCTGAGAGTTAATTAGAAATGTTAAATATCTTCTTCACCGTTTGCCCTTTACGTTAGTTAATTCGCTGTTCGGAAAACCGCAGTTGTTAAACTGCTTTAAAAGGTATAGATTAAGCTTCAATGCGGAAATTAAATCGTGTCAGCCGCGAACAAAGTTACACGTATCACGGGAACCGAGCTTTTAATAAATGATTGTCGAACGAATTGATCGTCCGGTAGCTTTTTAAATAATCCGTTTTTACGCCGATTAAGTCGCAGATTTCAGGGACGCGCGTGTACGTAGATCGAGCGACGATTATCTACGGGCCAGCAGGTAAACTCATCGGGTTCTACAAATGCATTTTGCACCCCACGCACCGTACGATGCATTTATGAATTAACGAGCCGGACTGCTCGCGCTCGAGCTGTACGCCCGTCGATAGCATCATCTATGTTTCATTCGATTTCATCATGAAGTGCAGGGTCAGCGAGGTTCCATCCACCTCCTGACACCGGACACGCTATCCCCGAAATCAATTAGCGAAAGGGACACGTCCCTCGCCGGAATCCTTCGATCCCTTTGTCTAGTTTTTGGTATTTTTTTTTTCACTATCTCTCCTCGATAATCCGTAATACTCAATTTCGACGATTGACCAAACCACCCTCGTACCGGCCGCGACCGGCCAGTCTACCTACCCTCCTATCATCGAGGTTTTGTTTCCGCGACTTATTAATTTGATTGAATCCTACCGCACCGCTCCGATCTCCCCTCTCGATATTGCCGATTCGTCCAAGAAATTCGACGGAAAATTCGGAAGCGTCGAGCTTGAAATTTTCTCGTACATGAATATTAAGAATTCATCAAACCGAACCAAACGTGACCACCGTGGTCTGGTCAGACTAGATCGACTAATAATATATTCTAACAACAAAACGAGGTAACTACAACAAATCTTATCTAAAAGAAACATGAAATATACAAGATTAACGTTGTTGAAAGAGTTAAAGGAAGCAAGAGACTAGTAAGATGTTCGCAATTATCACCTTCCGTGAAGGCACGATATTTCTTCAGCGGATCGTAAACGAAAAGAAAGAGAGGTGGCTGGTAACGCCGGATCAAAGAGAGGGGCTACAGAGGTTGAAACAGGCGTTCCATCATCGTCGGGACCGAGGCAGCCCCGTGCCTATAATTAGTAATATACCGCAGTCTATATCGACACGGCTGAAATTACCACCGATAGTAATTATTTGACAATTGCAGAGACATCCTGTTGCGAGACTCGGGACCTTCGTCCCCGTTCCACCGAACCCTTCGCTTTTCCATCCCAGCTCCTGGCTCTCCCACTTGGAGAGAGAGTGGCTACCTAGCCCTACGCGAGAGAGACCTCGTCCCTCTGCTCTCCCTTCCTCCTCCCTCCACCTCGGTGCCACGAGTATTAACGGACGGTTTCGAGTGGTTTCGGATGGTTGTGTGGGCGGTTTGGGATGGCGTTCATCTCATCCTCGGCACCGTTGGAAACGCACCGACACATCGAAGCGAGCCGGAGTCGCGCTGGATAACCGGCGATGTGGTGCACGTTATATAGGTGGCACATACGCGTGGCCCGGTTTTGTCTGTCGGTCTGTCCGTCCGTCGTTCGCGAATGCACAGCCTGGGTGTCCTGTCTCTGCAGATGACCGTTCCCATCATCGAGTATTAACCGCAGGTCCGGCCATCGGTGGGGGAAATCGGCCGTGCGGCATTATTAGCCCCAAATGCGATGGACTCGGACGATGGAGGGAAAGGGGCATTCGGGTGTCGTGCGCGGATTCCCTTCCTATCATCGCTTACGATATCGCTTCGGTCAGCTTCCGATACTTTTCACGCTTTTTTTTCACCCTTTTATGTTCAACCCTCTTTTACTTTCTTATAATGACATCCTTTTGCAACCATCTGGATTCTGTAAATTATACATTGAAATTAAATGGCGTTCTTCGAGCGCAAGGCGTATCCTTGAATACAAAATCGTAGGAACGTCGAAACTTTCTGTAGCGTCCAGCATAACAGCGAGCGCTTTACTGTCTAGACAAAGTTGCTACATTTACAACCGTCGAAAAAATTGTATTTCCTGTCCGATCCATCAACGACGAACGTTGTCATGCAGGCCGCGGTAAGAGCGAAAAGACAGACGTAACGGCGCGCGAATGCGATCGATGCGGCTAATCGATTTTAAAGCGAAAGCCAGAAAGAGGAACCGCGACACGCGCGATTTTTGGTGTTCTGAAACGAGCCACTTTGCGCTGGACCGAAACGATGACGATAACAAGGATGCAATGACGGGCGCGAGAGCGACAGCATCGCGGGCTCAGGGGCTGCAATGGGGGCAAAAGGGGTGGAGGGTGAGCGGCTGCACGCGGGGGAGAGGGCATGCTATAACTAGGATATAACGCCGTGCCTCTCTGCAGTCAGTTGCAGCTCCCGGGGGTGGCGGGGTTGGGGGTGTTTGATGCCGGTTATCATGTTGACAGACACAGCGAGGTGGACCAGGGTGCACCAAGGGGAGACAATTACAAATCGTTGACGTTTACGCCAACACAAACGACTATATGTCCGCGACACGTTAGATATCCTCTCTTTAACGCAAACGAAGGGCCTTCTTCGTATATTCTCGGGTGTTTGTCGAATTTCATGCCCCAGATTTTCTTCCAGTTCCATTTAGATGTCGATGGTTTGGTAGATCGCAGAATTCTTTTCTTGAAACCTCGAATTTCTACGGAAAGAAAACATTGATGTTAAGTCATGTTCTTAATTCTTTTACGGGAGAGTAGGTCTAAATTTCAATACGTTGTATGTCGATCCATCGCATGTCTTAAAAATTATCTCCTTACTTTTCATCAATATCAAAAGATTGAAAGATATCAACAGTCACGGGTACCTTTGATCATGACAGCCGTGTCTCATTCCAGTATCAATGAAATTTCCAAATGTTTTATATAACATATATCATTATATAACATATTTTATATATATGTTATATATATAACATATATATAACATCCAAATATTTTATATACATGATATTACACGTGAACATTGGCTGTATTAATTGTTTAAATACGTTCGCGAGCCACTGTTTATCGTATTAAAATTTATATTTTTAGTGATAAAAGTAACATTAAAATCGGAAAATCAACCAATAATGGGCTTCTTCTCTTATCACCTTTATTTTTTATCCCAGACTGAATGAATTGCAACAAGACAATCAACACCTCCATCCTATAAAGGCAATCTATTTTTAAGTGGACCGTGCCGACACAAAGTAACTCGAGAAGAACCACGGCTATAATCCAGTTGACTTTAGCATCCGAAAGAGACAAGGGGTTGTTTCGTTGGAACAGGCAGCGAATTACCAAATGCATATTAGCGTGCGATGGGCCGTTTAAGAAAGTGTAGTCAATCTCTGCGACGGACGTTTATGGAGAGGGAATTAATATACCGGACCTTCAACTTCGAGACCTTCGTCGGTGATATATGCACACCGGTGCTCCACCCCCGGAACGTCCTTTTCTCTCCCGTTTTAGAGTCTGCGCGCTCTAAGAAACTCGCGGTCTCTCGAAACCTAATGGACGTGGATGTAATTGCGGTACGAAATCGTAAAGTATTTAGATCGAGATTCGCTCGTGGCACCACTGACCACAGAATATAGGTCTGTCGCGAATTTGTTTGCAACTCGATAGGTAATAAATTCCTCTTCTAACTAGAAATGTTATTACTTCTTATTACAGAATGTATATTATACAAAATTTAATTCGTTAGAATATGAGAAATATTATTCGAACGTTTCAGTAAATTTACATTTCGATCGATAATAAATTGTTCTTCTAACCAGGCATCTTTTATAGAATATAAAAGGATTCATTCAATATCTTCTTATCTATAAGATTTCTTTAACTGTGAAATTCGGTTGGTGATAGATTTCTCTTCTAGATAGATATTTTATTGCTTCTTTTATATAAAGAATCATTCTCTTGTATTGAAAATATCCTGTCTGCCATTTCGAAACCGAGGTTTTATTACTTTCCTTGTGTCATCTTTGCTTTGCTCCGTTCAATTTAAAATATTTAGCAACAGCCTGTAAAACATAATTTCACTTAAAAGGTAAAAAGGGGAACTTTAAGTATTTCGACATACACCGTTAAAAATCTTGGGGCAGTTATTATATTTGCTCCTAAACTGGACAGGATCCTAGCTATATATGTAATAACAATATATCTTTACGAGGGAGTAGTGTTTAACTTGATACTTTATTTTTAACTAAGGAAGATACATATACATATCGTTCTTTTATCATATTCGATTTTTCTGTTTTAGGAAAAAGTTTCAGCATCACAATTACTGTATCAACGACACCACCCCAAGTGGCCACGTATACGAGAGCCATCAAGGTGACCGTCGATGGACCCAGAGAACCGCGCTCCAAAACGAGTGAGTAGATCAAACACTTTCCATTCTCTGGTAGGCCGTGGATCGCGAGATCTATCCGCGGCCACCGGCTGCTACTATCCGTGGATTCCCTGAAAATGTACCGATAATTCAACGAAAGTCCCTATACGCGGTAATGGGAAGTCATTACCGAGCAGATGGTGCGCGATGATGCAGTGGTCGACGTGCGTACCGCGCGTATGCGTGTTTTGGGTTAGCTATTCACCAAGCTGTACTACATAGACAATGCTTTTACCAGCACACTGCCGCGTGAAAAGTAATCCACTTACCGTAATATACTATGAAAACCTCGAAAAATATCCGTTAATTATCGATGCTTGACCATGCTTAATAACGGTGTCGTATGATGCGTATTTGCGATACCGGCTTGATATACAAATAACTGAAACCATCGTTCAATACGCTGTATTCATAGCCTTTTTAGAATTTGGAAAGAAGAAGGGCTAGCTTGATATTTTTCCAGATGTCCTTTATGA
The DNA here is from genome assembly GCF_024516045.1 of Bombus affinis. Classification (NCBI taxonomy): domain Eukaryota; kingdom Metazoa; phylum Arthropoda; class Insecta; order Hymenoptera; family Apidae; genus Bombus; species Bombus affinis. The sequence continues at coordinate 7,175,450 of NC_066356.1, read as the reverse complement.
AACTTGTCTTAATCGAGCGAAGATTAATTCACGAGTTGATGCATTTTCGTTTAGTCTGAGGGAATGCAGGGAACATTGGTAGGTTTTAAGAAACACTATGAAATCCTCCAAAGGAAAATCATGTGCCTCTTTAAGTTTGAAAATTAGTGGGAAATCTTTTCAGATATTCTACAGATATAAAAAATTACGTTAATCGAGCGAACATTAATTGAGAAGTTCCTGATGCGTTTCTCTTACTTTGACATCTGCAGAGCAGAGCAACGTACGTACACATATTGAATATTCGGAAACCACGGAGACAACTGGAAAGGTGAAAAGCAGGAAGACAATGATTATTCCTGCAATTATTTGAAAATAATTTCGTTGAATCTGGAAATATTCAAACTTCAGCAGTTTTTGATTATCCATTATCGGTTTCACATAATGGTTCCACAAAATGTAAATTTATTTCCATAAATATTTTTCGATGATGCTCTCGTCGACGGGCGGAGAGAGAGAGAAAGAGAGAGAGAGAGAAATTCAAAAAATACAGAACGATTGTTCCAGCTTAAGCGAGTGCCACCAATTTCAGGCTTCCATCCGTAGAAAAAAATGCCTGTTATTTCGATATCAGATTAATAGCCGCTGCGGAGTCGACCACGAATACGGCAGCTTTTTGCGGACGTTTCGCATTTGTTGTATAAAGTATTGATAGGCGTAGGACGATGCGTGCCCGTCGGTCTCGCAGATTTTTTTTTTACCGCTGTTGTTTTTCGAAATGGTCCAGCGTGATTGATTTTTCTAACGTTTTTATAGCTCGTTCACGTTCTGCCGGGCAATCGATATAACACTAAGCGTCGAAATCTATAATACTCGTGGAATTTTCTACAGAGGCATACAATTTTCACAATCACAAGTTATTTAGGATTTGACTTTCATCAGATTCGAAAACAGGATAGAATTTTCAACTATTTATCCGTTAATATATAAAAACTGACAGTTTTCTGTACGCGCTCGACATGTTTGATCGCATGTATTTCGGTCGGGAAAAGTCAAAACAAGCAAATTGATGTTTTTTTTTTTCGTTGTTTTAACGAGTAACCTATGGAAATCAACGGAATATCAAAAAATCATTTATGGTAACAAAAAATGTAAATTATACGTAGGTAGATATTCGAGCTTAATTTCTCAAATAGATTCTATCATAGATAATCTGTTTAATTTTTAAGACCAATTAGACAGTTTAATATACGAGCGATTGTCAACTTTTTTCTCTAGTCTTTATAAATCCAAGCTTCTTCAGTTTAAGAAGATAATCGACTTCTATGGCAAACAAACTGCTTCGATATCAGAAATCGTTCGCCGAAGAGTAAAACAATTAAATATCTGCTTAAAGATCATCGATTTCTGCTGGAGCTTTTAGAGATCCAAGTGGATAATTGGACAAGACAGAAACAATTTGACAATTCTGAAACCATCAATCTCTTCTTTAGTTCTCAGAGATCCGAGCTTCCTCGGCTGAAGCGCTTAATCGACTGTTTGAATAGCATCATCCAGAGAACAGACAGACGCGCGACGCGTGAAAACTATTCCAGACGGCAATCGCCGGTCGGACTCCGTGGCGGATGAAAGGAATCGGCTTCGAGACAGGACACGCATCACGACATATTGCATACACGAGTTTTGGGCAGCGATGGCGTGGCTCCTCCTGGCCCTGGCACGCACCAGGGACAATCTATGTAACAACCAGCGTACGAGCGCCGTCGGGCAAAACAACCGGCGCTTTCATTGTCCTCGCAACGATGCGAAGCGCGCCGCTCCGCAGACACCTGCCGGCTATCATTATTGCGTGGATAATCGTGAGCTTTTTGTTATCGAAAATCACCACCCCTGCCCGCCCCGTTTTTCGGCTTTGGTCCCTCTTTTTCCCGTCTCTTCTCGACCGGCTGTTTCGCTGGTAATCGTGCAATTTCTGTAATTCGCCGGCCCGTCAGCGCGTGTAAATACTGCAAACGCGGCTACCGTGGCCTGGAACGACACGTAACCGGATTAACGGACTTCCAAGGCTGCGACAGCCTGACCAGAACCGTTTGAACGCATTAGGAACTTTGAGAAAGGAAGTTGGCAAGAATTTTACCACCGTACTCGCTTAGGAGAAGATTACAAATTTCCTCTTGTTCAACCTAGGCAATTTCTTAATGTGTACGTTATTTTCAAAGAAATTACGAACGACGAACTGTGGCAGCTTCATTCTAACAATCGCTCAGTTCTAAGAGTAATAATTCTTGTAAATCTGGAGTAAGGAAAGCAAATAGTCGTTAGATACACAACCTTCGTATCTTCCCTAACAATTTCTATTCGAGTATCGATGCTTAGAGCTGTATTACTCTCCTATCGATATACCATACAGGCTGATAGTAAGAGAACTTACGTGGATGACAATGTAAAGTATCATTAGACTAGTTTCTCATTCTGATTCCTCCCCGACTGTGGAAAACGTTCAACCAATTTCTCGATCATGCCTGGAAACGAAAACGAATGGAAAAGGTAGCCATGAATCGGGTGGAACGACCGGAGAAAAGGGAACGAAACAAAGTGGCTACCGGGTAGCCGTCACCGTGGCCGAAAATCATCGAAACGTTCCCGGCAAAACAATATCGATGGATCGGCCGCTGTCAGTCAAAGGTTGAAATTGAATTTGCTTGTCCAGTAATTGCTCCGCGTTTGGAATTTCGATTAGACAGGAATACACGACGCGTTCGTCTCTCTCGAAATCATTTTCCCTTGCCCTCGTAAAAAACCCTTTCCAGAAACATACACGTTCGTTCCAAGCTTAAGTGTTGCAAGCGTGATTCAAAATATCAAAAAATCCATTTGAATTTTTAAACAACTAGACTAAAACGTGGTTGCAGCGGTGTATTACAGCTTATAAATATCAAAATCGGTACGATCATGGATTGGAAAAGCACGTCTCGGGGAGATGGTGAATTTTAGAGCGAATCGGAAGCAGGTTCATCGAGATGGATCGAGAGAAATCGCGTGTTATCGAACGATATTACTCCCAGTAGCCGTCCATTGAAACTATACAGAGATCGCAATTGAAAGATATTACCGGATGATTGGAAAGAATCCTTAGATCGAGATACTGGATCACTTGTCTCGATGAATTCCTTGTTTGTATCCACCGATTCGTCCAAGTATCGTCGTTGTTTGTATTTACCAATTCATTGACAGTAGGTTAGAATTCTAAAGCGCAAAAAGAACTGAAAATCATCATTAAAGTACAGTTAGCTTAGAAACAGTTTGATGATACCTATCCGTAGTGGATCAGCGATAAATGGTGTGTTTTGATGTTCATTCGCGAATCAGTAAGGTCCTACTCGATAAGCTTTGCATCTTTTCTAATAATACCTTTCCAAATCGATTCTTACATTTACATTATTGCCGTGTCAATTTATCATAAAGCTTGCTAGTACGGAAATATAAATCGTACAAAGTACTGTCAGATCAGGTAAATAACGAAATTATTTCAAGTAACGGGGCTCGACTGCTCCGAGCTGATTGGCATCATTGAAGAGCAGAACCTTGCTTTGTCCTTCTTTCTGAGAAAGGAATATTTTTACCATAAATTTTCACGAAGGAGAAAAATCTAGCAAATAGAGAGAGAGAGAAAGAGAGAGAGAGAGAGAGAGAGAGAGGAGTATCTCCGTACAAGAATGAAAAGAAAAAAAAGGAAATATTCGATTTCTGTAGAGTCTGGAGTCTAGGCTGACCTGTTTCCTATATCATCGAGGAATAGGAATTTTCTTTATCGTTCCTTCCAAGAAGAGGACCTTTTCTGCGATAAATTTTTACGAAGGAGGAAAATCTAGCAAATAGAGAGAAAAATAGTTTTGTACGAAAGCAAAGCGGAAAAAAGAGGAAAGATTCGTGTAAAATTCTCGAAATGCTGGCAGACCACGACGTGAAGGAGGACGTAAGACGAGCGGAGGGAGGGGCCCGTTATTAGAGAGGAGGAAAAAGCCGCGCTATTTCCGTCCTCTGGGGCTGCCACACTTTGATTAGATAAGCCCACCACTCGTGCTGCGGAGATTGGAATTATTGTTCTCTCTCCCTCTCTCTCTCTCTCTGTCTCTCTGCTTCACCATGTTCAACGAACAGGCGAAGGGGCAATCGGTGAAGGTGTTATATCACGATCGTTCTTGTTTATTGTAATTAACCGCCTTTCCGCTTCTAGATTCGGATAGCAGGTACGTTTTCAGATATCCCGAACAGGCACGACGCGATAGCGAAGTCAGGCCTTGATGATCTAACATTCGAAGAGATCCTTGGTGCTCTGATGTTGGATCGGTCGAAGAACAATCCTCGTTCAGGTGTGTTAGATCCCCTTACGTAGTTGTGAAAAGCGTGAAACTAATTAAATACCGTGGCTCGTGTATCGGCTCACTTCTTTCGTCTTTGTTTAGCATATTCGACGATGCTGATTCTAGTCGTTTCATTTTCTTCACTATTGTTGACAGACATAGAAATCCGAAGAAAAGTTGTGGAAATTTAATATTTATAAAACTTATCGTCGTAGCAAGTCGCTTCTTTGGCTCTTGATATATTCTACGATCGTTACGCTTCTTTCTTCATTCTTCTTTAATAGAAACATTATTTAATAGAAACATCGAAGAAAGCAAAAGAGATTGTAAGAAAAGAATCTTGAGAAAAGTAGTTATGAGAACTTGAGCAAATACATATTGTCGCATCAAGACACTTCTTCCTGTAATATATTCGATAATCATATTCTCGATTTTATTTCTTTTTAATAGAAACATCAAACATTAGAAGACACAGCGAGAAATCGAAAAGAATCTCTTAGAGAAGAGTTCAGAGGGAAAATCTCTTGAAAGGTGTAATTGAAACCTCTGCTTCGTAGAAAGGACGAAAGCGCGCTGCCTTGCTCTCCTCCGTCGCAATCCGTGATCCATTCTGAATTATCCGCCGCCGTGCTACATCCCATTCTACTTTGCTCCTCTTGAATGGAAACACCTCGGCGAGCCATCCAAAAAGAGTGTCGGCCGGTACGTTTGGAACATTACGAGCGTCCGGTACGTGAGAAGTCGTGGGATCCGGTCGAGGAGCTGAACACAGAGCTCCCTTGTTTCTCCTGGCCCGGCGATCGTGGTAGTCGGTAGCGAGGAATAATCTTGTAGGCATCGGTTGGCGCACCGGAGCTGACCATCTGGGCTCACCGACAATTTCGTGCAGTTTGCGGTCGAACTTTATTTGTCGTTCGCCCTCGTGGCCGAAGTTTCTCTCTCCCTCTCACAGCCGACCGTGTTTTCTTTCCTCTTTCAACTACTATTCTCGTCTTCCTTTTCGTTCCTTCTCTCACTGGAAGAATAACAATTTGCGCCTCGCGAGCTCCCATTCTGGGCTTCCTCTTCTGATTCCGAGAGGAAAGGGGAACGTGCTCTACATCTCTCGATCGATGCCGATCCTCTGCAACCGTGTGCTCTTCGAGCGAAAAGTGGAACGAGAAGATCTTTTTTCAAGGAAACGTAAAGGGGAAAAATTATCCAGAGCTTCCTATAACGATCGATATTTCGCGAATAAAATGCCGGAGGTTATATAGCCTAGTGATTTTGCCACTGAATGTCCTGTTCAGTGATTACGTAAGCACTCGAGCCTATGCACGTGGCGCATAATGTGCATCGCCGTATAACGATACACACGGACTGCGTGCATATTGCAATCCGCCCCAATAGAGAATCGCCATGTTCGCTGTGTATACTATGCAGGCAACGCGATACTTGGCTCTGCCAGAGCTCCATCAATTCACCGGCGGTGGTTGGAATGTGCGAGGAATGCTATTGAAGTCGATCGAGACGCGAGCCACTCGAATTTCTTAATTATCCCTCTCTATTGGGCTAATTGCACAAACATATGTCTTCCTTGTCCCTCTTCGTTCAGGATGCTGAACATCCCTGCTTTGAATAGCAAGATTATCCAATCTTCCTTGCGTCTTTGCGCGCTTCTTCAAATCTCTCGATGTTTACACTTTGAATCGTTAATTCAAAGTATCGTACCTGATTCTATTGGCATCGTATTTTTATATTTCAATCATTCTCTCATTTCACTCAAAAGGAAGAATTTGCATAAATGCTCGTTGATGCACGTGAAATGCGCAGTCAAACATTATATTTTTAATTGGAGAAATTACCATATGAGTGTTTACTAATTAGTTTGGTTATGGCGAGTTTATAAGAATAACCAGTTCTCCGGTTTAAAGTTTCTTGGAACGTAGCTGTTACAGTTTTCCTTCTAGTAATTTATATATTAACAAATACTTGAAATAGAGCAGAAAATGCTTTTAGCTTTTCACATTTCATAAATAGTACATAAATTCATATTTCCAGAAATTTCACGATAATTTTTCAAATTATATCTTGTTAACATTGAATGTATGTGACTCATAGCAGATTTTGGGGAACAACAATTCATATGCACCAACCCAAAATGTCTTAATCTTACAATTAGAAAAATTTGCAAGTTTGGATCGAAAAAGACTGAAAGAATGCAATAAGATTATAATTGCCTTCGGTTTCGTTTAGGATATAAATAAATTCATTGACGCATAAAACTCTAAAATTGGAGTAGAACTGGAGAGAAACGTGTTATTTATCTTTCAGGGCAGACACACATTCCTGGATTGGCGCGAGTTCCCGCATTGTCCCGAGTTCCTGGACTGGCACGAGGGACCTTTCCCGACGCACCAAGCCCGTTCACTCCCTACCTACGGGAACCAGAGCCGTACAGGAGGAATAAGCATCACGTCGGCAACAACGTCACCGCGAATTCGGTTAGTGGTGCCTGTACCAACCCCAACAACACCGATCCGACCGCATCGCCTGCTTCCAGTACACACCTCGGGGCTAATAGTGGCTCCTCGGCTCATCAAGATTGCTACAAGCACAGTCCTCAGCATGGTGGTGAGTCTCACACCTTTCACTATAGCTTTCGTGCCTCTTTGTCGACTTTAACGCTGTAACAGCAGGCTAATTTCCAACATATAGCGTTGTTCATAAGTTTTAGGACGTCTATGTGATGTTACGTTTATTGGAAGATTCTGATAGATTTTACTTTATTTGGTATCTTATATCGCAAGATGCGAATTTTGCATATATGTGTATATTACATACATGGAATTCGACTGCATAATGCGAATAAAATGACAAATTTCTGTTAAAATAATTGGAAAATAGAAGCGGTGAGAAATTTATACTTGGTGCTTCGATATAGCTGGTATAGCTCGATATAGCGTAACTTTCAGGTCAATAATTAATAAAGTATGGTTTAGGTCGTGTCTGTTGGACAATTTAATATCCCAAAATATTTGAAGTGGGAAGGTAGAGCTAATAAATAAGTAAAGAGGTACACAATATCGTGCACTAGGAATTAACACACACCTGACGCTAGTGTAACATAGTGTTAAGCTTTGAACGGCCGTGAATTTCACGAATCATTCTGGCATTCTGGTAATAACTTGTTTTCTAAATTATGATTAGTTTAATCGAGATACAGATGTGAGACAGTTTTCTCCGATTTCTCGATACGGTAGATTACAAATATAGACGAAACGGATCAGTTAGAAACAGAATATCCAAGCTACGTGACTAATTAATTATCAGAGCTACTTGCACGATTGTAGTAATATTTTTAATGAGATCTTACGAGTCACGTAAAACTCTTTCCAGCCATGCAACGAAATTCGTTAACTTGTGACTTGTGAATTTTCTTCAGTTTTCTTTCGCATTTTTTAGATTCTAACGCTAGTTCGATCGAGTAAGTGCGAGAAGATAGAGGTCGTGTCTTCCGGTCTGTTTGCTCCTTTCGTTTCGATAGCGGATACTCTTCGGGCATCATCATCTTTCGCTCACGACCAGCATCCTCGTGGCTCGTGGAGCGACTCGAAACTACGCACAAACCCCACCCAACCCCTTCTCCTCTATCAAAATGGGGAGGAGGAGAGGCGATGGCGAGGGATCAAGAGGAGGGGAGGTCTGCCGTTTCGCGAGGTAATAGTTTCATACCTCGTTCCGGCTCTGCACCCTCTAATTCAACGTAATAACGACCTGTTCAACCTGCCGTTTCCATCTCTTCTCTCGCTGATCTCCGCCACGATTCACCGTTGGATCTCTCTACCACGAGGCAAAAGTGTCCTGTCCTCGCATTGTTACATTCTCGTTGTGCTCGGTAAACAGATTTATCCACCGTTCGATTCGTTTTCTCATCATTTACCATGAATCATAGCCTCTAGATGGAAAAAATTCTCGAAAATTTCTGGCAATGGTTTAAATTGATCTGACAAGGTTAACTTTTTAAGAAATATTTCGAGGCCAGTGAAGGTATCGAAAGAGTCGATAATTCAAGATGCAAAAAGGCGGGAAACTCGGCAGCCAGTTTATTTCTGCATGGCTCGTCTCGCATCAGCGGTCTCGACCTGATCAAAGTTAAGTAGACGCGCCCCTAGCTGGCAAGACCTCTTTGAAGCTACGTTGCGGTTTCTCTTTGCCCTAATCTCCTCCTCCTCTTCGACCTCCGCTACCTTCTCCGTCGATCGTGCTACCTTCCGGGCTAACTTTGCTGCACCCGTGTCACCTTCCTGGATCGGCCACCATTGTAATTACCTCATCTGGGGAAGCGAACTTTCCCTCGCCATTCTTCTTTGGTTCATGGAAGACAGTGGTTTGCATCTTTTCTTTAACCCACCGTTTGTGACCAAACCATGTTATATGAAGATTACAGAGGAAGTACAGGATAGATCGCATTTCCTATCTTTCGCAGGGAAACGGTTTTGAGATTTAGCACTTTGTCAATTAATATCATATTATCGGACTTGTTTCTGTGTTTAGTTCTGATACGAAACATGTATTTTTCATATTCTTAACAATTTTACAAACTTTACTCGTAATATTACAATATCGAGACTACCGAATCTGACTAGAAAAATTCGATAGAATTAAAGGAACTCTTCGAAAAAGAATCCTTCGTTGAAAAATAAAACTATGTGCTACGACTTTTCTTTGCCAATGCTTTACAAGCAATAAAATCACGAAGAAGTTACTTTGGCGATCCCTTAAAGGATTTGGAAAATAGTTTATTTTTCGAGTCACGATCGAGATCGTTCGCCCGTAATATAAGTATTTTCACGCCTATCACATGAATGGAAATCTCAGGCGAAATGCTTGCTTTACCAGTCACTCATTCATCTCTCTTCTCTTGCTCTTCTCTTTCTTCACGCCTAATGAGCAGATGCAAGGGCCGGCACACGTACGAATGAGCTCAGAGTGCGAAATGAGCGTCGGTGGATGCAATTTTCTTCCTCCTCCTCATCGTCTCCTTCCATCGTAGCCGAGTCTCTCTGTTCTTCGGTGTTTTCGAGGCAGGCCACCGATTCAGTGATCCCCACTGAATTTACAGTCGGTACAACCTACAAGACAGGCCCGTGCACTCACGTACGACTCACGTGCACGTCTGCGTAATACCAGGGATCGATCGAGAAGCGATCGATCGATCGAGAGCTGGATCCATGTTGTTTTTGCCGTTCGCTGCTGGCACGAACTCCTCCTTTTGTTTCGGGCTCGGTTCGCTTGCGATGCCAGACGTTGTTGAATCGAACCTCTATTCCTCCCTCTTGCTCCCCATCTTCTTCGTAATCTTCTTCTTCTTCGCCATTTCGTCTCTCTTTCTGCACCGCCACCGGTCTCTCCTTCGCGTGATTGCTCTCTAAATCTCACCTACATGATCACTGTCGATCGTGACTCGGCCGGCCACGTTTACGGACTATGAATCAAACTGCCGTGCCTGACTCGACGAGGAAACTTTCAGCGCTATTAGCAGACTGCGTGTATTTATGCAAATTTAAATTTCTATGAACGCAGTTAAAGAGCCAGGGCCCAGGGAAAGATTTGTCCCATCCACTGAATATTACAACGAAGATAACACTTTGGATATTTCGCATACTTTTGCAAGTATTGTGCGCGTCCCATCCATGTTTGCGCATTTAAACTTTCTATAAATCAAAACACGCATTCTAGCTATTAGGTTAGATAAAATTTCTGTATTTGTTTTCGACAAACGAGTAACATGCTAGTACATACTTTCTACTGTATGAAGTATCACAACGAGATGCAAACTATTTGTGGCTAGGAAGATTGTGGCCATTAGGATGGCACAAGGACAAGAGACTTGTATCATTGTCTATAACTATTGGAACACCTGTTGGTTTCATAGAAAATATGATAATTCGTATGAATTACCATAGATTACCACCGCATAGAAGCGATTAATCGGTGAAATTTTTGTATGCAAGGTAACGATTCAAAATACAAAGAAAAAGTTTTCGGCGATCGTTTGCAAGGATTATAGGAAAATAATGGATTAACAATAGTATATTGACGACTATAATAATTCGATTGGAACTTCACTGACAAGATTTTAGATAAATTAAGTAGGTAATTGAAAGGAATGGAATCACTTATGTTTTTACCACTAAAATCATGACAGTTGTTTCTCATCACAGTGTTAATTAAATTCCAGAATATAACACATACGATATGGGCATAAAAATTTCCTATGATAAGTATTGGAATACTTTCATGAGCCAGTGTACCAATCAGAGTAACATTCCGTTCGCCAACCTTCTTTCCAATCTCGAACACAGTACACGTTTCTATTCGTCATAAACACACCAGAAACAAGCTCATACAGCAACAATCTTGACTAGAAGGTTTCTGCAGGTGAAGAAAAAAGGGAAGCGAGCGTTATTCCTGTCTCTTATAATATAACCGTGTCCGTTTCTCGTCTTCTTCCCTGGAGTCTCATCTCGAGTCGTGATCGGGGTAATAAGGCTCCGCCAGTGGCAAGCGGGCCGAGTACCTGAAGAGCTGGTGCAGAGAATCGAAGGAAGAAGGTTGCAAGTCCTCTTGCCTGTTGGTCGAAACGAGAGGGGCGAGAAGAGAAAATAAAGAGGACAGGAGAGACAAAGATGCTGTTGACGTAGTAGGGGTAAGGATGCTGATTATGGGGTGTCAAACAATCACGCTGATTGTATATTCTCCGCTGACTTCTTCTGTCTGCCTCGACGTTTACTCGTAGTCGCAACCCGAAAGCGCTGGATCTGTCTTGCTTGCTCGCTCGGCTGCTTTCTTCGAGACGTCGCGTTGTAGAAAACGTAGGAACGGGCAACAGCAAGGAATTATGTTAAATTATGTTAGACGATGTCTTCTACCGTTTAGTGTCGAAACTAGTCAAGATTCTTTTGAGGCAAGATGCATAAAAAAGGAGAGGAACAGTTTGTCGTCGCATCAAGTTATTTCACGAGTGTGCTCCTTAAAGATTGAAGTGATCCCCTTTTTGCAAATTTCTTAATTTTACGATACGATAGATAATTAACTTTCGGATTTTTATTTCATTCGATGACTAGACAGAAGAGTTTCAGAATGAAATGATTGGAAAAAATGGTTGGAGTAATCTGATAGATTGCAATATATTGAAAATATATAGGTGATAAATCTACGATATTCTGCAAGGGACAAATAGCATTGGTTTAGTTGTTACGTTGATTTAACATAATTAATTCAGACCTCGCGATTAATACCAATAATATTTCCTAAATATTCCAGAAGGTGACAGAAACGTGTATTTAAATTACTAAAGATTAGATGCAGAGATAGTTTCGCTGTAGAATTTATCAGACAGGAAACGTCACTCGCGATATTTTACATTTGTGGCTTCTATTTTCTTCAAAAACGCAACTCATATCCGGAAACTTCGATTATAAAGATTGCATAAATATATTTGTGTATCTATTTACCAGTAATTGGATAGAAAAGTTGAAGAAGCGAAGGGGAAACGAAGGAGGAACAAAGATTTTCGAATCTCGCGATTCCCACGTGCCTCCACTCGTGCCAGAGAACACGGCTACCTCTCTGCTCGTTTCTCTGCCTTTTTCTCCACCTACTGATGATTGTCGTGTTTCTTACTCGTGAACGAAGATTTTGTCCGACGGGGCTTAATGGAAGGCTAGTGCGTGCTTGTACGGAATCATTATTCCTCCTTGGGATGGTTGGGAATTTTAGTTAAACGGTACTCTGCTGCTATAATAAGATAGAGAGAAAGAGAAGGAAGAGAGGCCTTTGTCGTTTAATGTCAAGCTGCGGCCGGATTCGCATAGAATTTCATCTGGAAAGTCAGTTGCCATTCTCTCGAACGCGGTACTTCTTTTTAATTCTCGCGGCTGGTATCACGTGTGGTTGATTAAATTTCTTCGTCACGTCGGCGCCTTCGAAGCGTCTGAGGTCTGCCGGGGGAAAGGGTTACCTTTCTTAAAGGGGTACGAGGGAGAGAAGTTGCCAGGCAATTAGGAAAGTGTCACACACACTCCTTTCGCGAGTCTCCCTCGCAACACGCCAACCCCTATCATGCTCTATCAGCAGGTTATTAACGTACAAGCTTAAACTTGCCGCGGGAACTCTAAAGGATCCGTGACACATTAGGAAACGTGCAATCAACACCCTCTTTAAGTACATCATTAACTATGAAAGTCGGCCTGCTCTTATTTTCATAATGATTCAAGAAAATATCGACGTCCTTGGTCTTATTTCTCAGAAAACATGTTTCCTGGTATATACAAATTTGTGGAGATTTTAATGCATCAAGCATTCTTGGCTTTATTTCTTTCATCTATTAGAGACGAATTTTTCTTTCAACATTAATATAATTAATATAATTCTTTCAACATAATAATAATATACGCTTTTACGTATTGTGCACAGACATTCGTAAAGTTAGGACCTTTCTAGCTGTAATTAATATTGAAATACGTCGATGTATCGTGGCAGACTGTGAACTGCAGAATGTGAAATGTGGTTCGTTGAAGATACTGGGTTCTTGATTCCATTAGGTGAACTGCGTGAGAAAAATTATAGTAACCCAATAATCTTCTAGAAGTTACCTTTACACATATCGTACCATTAGTCTCGTAAGAGTTGAAAAAGTTCCTTCGTATACTTTGCACATATTTGTGGGAATTTTAACGCTCCTTTCGCTTACTATAAGTCAGGACGCGTGTAGGTAAGGAAACTTGGTCGCAAACGAGGCTTCGATGCTCACCGAAATGACGAACGCGACCGCAGAACTTAATTAAACTCGTAAATCCGTCGCCACCGTCGTCCCAGACAGCCACGACCGTTGTTGCGCCTTGCTACTTATTTCCCTGCTCGCAGTCGACCAATCGCTGAACTCTATTTTGAATTCATGTAAACGCACCCTTCGTACGTTGCAACAGGACATCACAATTTCTGAATGGAATCCTCCCTTTCGTTAAGAAAAAATGATCCCTAGAATGTGAAGTTTCAACGGGTTTCTTTCCCAAGCATCAAGCAGCTTTGGGGAAAGATTCAAGTACTTTTCGGTTTTCAGTGTCTCACAAAAGCTATTTCAACGCTTAGCGTAGAAAACTTTGTACATATATTACAGAGTTTAACTTGAAATATGAAACTGAAACGTGAAAATGTGTACAGGTTACAAGACATTAACAGCAAGCATACTGTTAGTAAAGAATTAGCATATAATACGAATACTACTCTTAAACGCAGTATTATCATTATTATTGCTAAGGATGGTCTCACTGAATATGTGGCTCGTTAATACAGCGAATAATCGAATACTTGTTCAAATGCTTCAGCGATCTTTACAAAGTACGTGCTGGCGATAAATATTTTAAAACCTCTACGTACATCTTCGAATTGGTTTCAAATTTCACCGATACACAACCATAGTAGTCGTGCCTCATTACAGTGCTAATGAAATTTTTTAATGTTTTACGTAATACACGTAATATATGTTCGTAAGATCTTTCTATAAGTGTTGATATACATTCGCGAGCCATTATAAGTACATTCAGGATCATGGAAGGAGAACTGGACGAGATCCTCGGCTTCCGCAAAATGGAATTTCAGAAATCCCTGGGCTGCGGTGCTCGGTGAACTTTATCGCCTGTCGGTTTATCGCGTATCCTGGTGACACGACATCCTTCGTGTCCGTCCAATCAGGCGCGTACTTGGCGGACGACTCAAGGAAACCCGTGGTGACCGCTAGACCAAGACCGCGATAATAACCGGGACGAATGGAACGTTTCGTTTCCATGTATTCCCCCTTTCAAATGCTCAGGATCCAACCGAGGTGCCTTCCGGAGATAGCCGGAAGTAGGTTCCTCGTTGCCTCATGATTTGATCGCGTTTGATCGCTCCATTCAATAGATAAACATCCAGTAGACGATAAACTGACTCAAATAAGCGACAGAGCGTAATCACTTTTTACTATTTGATGTCTCTATTTTGTCTTTATTATCTAAGATCCTCGTTGTTCAAGATCGGAAGATCACGTTTTCTACTTTTCTTTCCTTTTTCTTGTTCTTTGTTAGAGAGAGTTGCTACAATTTATTTGATTGTGCAGAGAGAGAGAGAGAGAGAGAGAGAGAGAGAGAGTTGAAAATCTAGGATGAGATAGACGAGTTTTGGCACGAGGGCTACTCTTGGGAGGAGGGTGGATTGAATCGAACCCTTCGCCCCGAACGCATCCACGCTTTTCCCACGACGCTCTCTGCTCGTTCGACGTACGCTGTCCCCGGCTGCTTACCACTGAAAAATTCGTTTGTGGCTATTTTAAGAATGTAGCTGATTTCTAGGGACGTTTAGTGAAAATAGAATTTTTGTAAAAGAAGAAATATCAGAAAATATACGGATATTACGTATGAATATGGATATGTACGAAAGATAAGAAGAATTTGTGTTTCGCAGCTCAAGAAAATTCAGCTCTGGAAGGCTCAAGTTTTACAGCAAGATTATTACGGCACGCCATCGTTTTAATCCACTGTTAAACTATTAAATCGATAGAAAAGATAACTTCCAAGAAACAATATTCTCTAAATAATGGCACGCTTTGTAAACGAATTGCGAAAGTCAGCGTGGATAAAAATTTCTGAAGTGGATCGATTGGCTGGCTGATGGATGAACTGGCCGAAAATCGAGGCGTCCGGCAATCATCAGGATACTCGTTCGAATCGATCTGAGAGATGATCGAGGGACAATCTCGAGCAAATCGATCGAGGTCGATCCGCCGGCTCGAAACGTAGAAAGAATTGAGCCGGACGAGCGAAGCGAGAAAGCAGTTCACGATCCAGAGGATCCCGCTTCCCGAGATCGTCATCCTACCGAAACATCGGAGCAAAAACTCTCGAAAATCTTGGATATAAAAAGACGGCTAGGCTTGTTGCAATAATAAGCGCTTAGTCGACTGAAGAAACGGAAAACTGCACTTCCGACCACGTTCATCTCGCGTTTTACCATTAACAGTCATTTATTTGGAACAGTTTCTTTCATCATGAGATAAAAAGCATCGAGACTGTTCCAGGATTATCTCATTGAATCGAGTGTTTCGATCGTTTTTTGAGGAATTCTTGGTGCATCGCGTCCTAGAAGGAAATTGCAAATTTTCACACGCTGCACTTTTACAACTGTTATTTGTTTTGATATCGAGTTTTTTCAAATACAGAAGTTTGAGCGCTCGAAAAATTATTTTTAAAATACACCCTGGAATTTATGACTACATATATATATTTTTTAGGCATTCCATACTAATTATACATTTGGACAATAAAATTGACCAATTGGCAAGAGTTGAATAGTTTGATTTTCATATTTCACGCGTTACTTTCTAAATATTAGACAATATTAAATAGGAGAAAAAGATAATCAACATAATAATATAGCAATTTTCCTCAGTTTCTGTTCTGCTTTCCAACCTTGCTCGCAAGAAACCACTCTCAGATTTTTCATTAATCGACGTTGCAGTAATCGATGTTCCAACAGTTAATATTCTATTGTATATTTATTTTGATAAATCTAAAAATAACAAAACATTAGAAACAGAGAAGTGTCAGCGTTTAAAAAGGGAAGAGCTTTTGTATCCTACAGTAAGAGATCAGATACGCTCGCACGAAGCAGAAGCTTCTATTTAATAATGAGTTCCTCGCCTCATTCTCCATTCGTCTCGCGCTCCTCCCCGTTACTTGGCCAAACCGTAAATGATGTTGGCTTCTGCAAAAGGATTTAAAGGTCCCACCACGTTTCTCGTAATGTCCTGCCGTTCGCAGAAATCCTCACAACGAATTACCATACTATTTCTCAACCGGTCGCAGCTGTCTGGTATTCATTCTTGATTCTAATCACGACCTTGCCATCAAATTTTTGATTCTGATCATTTTAAATAAGATGAAATTATAAAGCTACGTGTTATTTAAAAAATTTATGATTTTATTACGCGAAGACATAGCTAAGGAAATTGTTTCCGTATGATTTTAACAAGATGATTCTTCTTCTTGATGTTCTTGTTAGATCTCGTTAAAATCCAACCGCTTCTGTGACTAAGTCTCCGCTCTAAGACCACCCACGACACTTTCAAGACCGACTTTACATAGTCGACGCGATTTCGAAGCCCGGAAATTCCAGGGATGCTAATGTCGCCATTAATCTCGGTGACTTGCCCGACTCTCATGCAAAAATCTTAATCTCGCAGGGTCATCGCTAACAAACGCATATTTACGTTTATTAACTTACAATAAAGCTTAGCAAGCGTATAAAATGGAGAAATGGTTGGTTTTAAATTCAACTAATTACGTTATGGAAGGTTTTGTAACATGGGACATATTATACTATCTGTGTAAAATGGCTTTTAAGTTTTTGTTTCAAGTAATATTATATTAAATTATAAAATTCTTAAGTTTATTAAATAGATTTACGGTACATATATAGAGTACAATATCTAGTACACTTTGTATTCAGACGATTAAATAATTATTCGATTCGTTTATTTTATAAATATGGAAAGCACAGAATGCCCTGTATTTTGTAGGCATAAAACAAAGTTTTTCAAGTATCACGTTACTCAAACATGCAATTTTGTTTTATGTTCCTCTTTCCACGGAGCTTTTCAACCAGCATTTAGATGAAATTAATTTGTCACCATATCTGCAACAATTCGAAAAATAAAACACGACGTTACGAAAAGAGCAAAGAGACGTACGTATAGAGAGAATTGGAAAGCGAAACGAATTTGAAGGAAAGAGAAAGGGAAAGAAAAGCACGAGAAGAACCGCCGAGATGGTGAACGGAAGTACCGGTAAGGTAGACGAATTAGGATCGAAAGGAAGCCCATACTGGCCAACTTTTTTTTCGTTACACAAAATTCCTGTACTCGTAACATCTCAGGTACATTGGCTGGATCGTGTCCGGAGAAGGAAGGAGAGCAAGCAGAGGAGAAAAAAATAGGAGAAGGAGAAGACTAAGCAAGGCAAGAATAAGTCGAGGGAGAAGAAGAGGAAGAAGAGGTGGAGGCAGTTACGTGATCCACGCTCGAGAGGGCACGGATCTTCGTCCCGATCTCGAGAGATCCTCTCATTTTACCTGCAGACGATTTTGGTCGTCTATCAGTTCTCCGTCTTTTCTTCGTTTTTCCTCTCCTTCGTTAGATGTCGAACAATACGGGGCCAAATTGAATTACGCCGGCGGGCGTGAACTGTAACATCAGGGTGAGGATTCTTTAACGCGATCGAACCATACAGTCTTCGCCGCAAGGAACCTCCTGGCCGTGAATTTTATTCATTTTCTTCGATACACAAGTATGTATGTACTCACATTGAGAGCAAAATCCATTAAGTCACGCTTTTTCTGAACAACGGTTTATATAGCATTAATTCACTCCAATAAAGCGTATCATAAGGCGGCGAAGGCGGGCCAATTTTGACTCGTGCAGTTTATTACGTTTTAGATTACTATACACGTTACTTAACGTATTAGCTCCACATCTTTAGCTCCTACATCACTTATCGCACGTTACTTTTTCTCAAATATTTCTAAGGATTTTATGATACTTTTTTCATTTATGTTAAAGGATCTATATGATTCCATCGTCAATCGTATAGTATTTCTTTTCAGATTATTCAGCGTTGGCTTAGTCCACTTTTCAATCTCGGTGTCTCATATATAAGGTGATCTATCTGAAGCTTTGCGTGCAATTATCTCCCGAACTACTCGTTATTCCAGCAAGTTTTTCAAGCAACACTTAATTTCTTGCGCGAAGAACATCCTATAACAGTAAGAAATCTCATCTATATGGTCGTACCTCTCAGATTTCAACGTATCCTTTGTATCTTTAAATGAATCTATCTGTTATCATTTAGCCGATTCTACGATGAATTCATCGACCTGTAACATGTTCGGCGTCTCGAACAAAAACATTAATCCTGATATAATAATAATTATCTCGGTAAAGAACGAGATAGCGTAGAAACGAGTTCAGCAAACTGTCGATCGGAAATCCAGCACGGGCGTCGATTGATTTTTAACAAAGTTGGAAAACAGTTTTCTAAGAGCGTCGTTGGTTCCTGAAAAATCGTATTCGAGGACAGACGATGCGAAGAAGCGATTCGTTTGAGCTCGCCACGACAAATGGTAACTAAATGGAGTATCGGAGATGTCCAGAGGAGTCTTTACCTCGACCTGCTTTTTTTCCAGTCGAACCTTAATTGAACGCCAATCAACTATCCGATCGACGCGTGATCAATTGATTACCACCGATCGACGACGCTTTCCTTGAAATCTCGCGATCTCGCGTTTCCTTTGTAGCTTGCAGCAACATAAAAGGTACATACTTTCTTGTTCCTTTAGGTAAATCTGTTTATTTTGCGCAGAAATGTAATATATCTGATGGAGATTTGGAAGGCTCCTTTCGGTTCTACATGCGACCAAATTGAATGGTGGCTCGGACCCGCAAAGTATTCTGCTTGCACGCGAACATCTTCTTTGAAATTTTTCAAGGTAATTGACGACTCTTATATTTTTGAGTCGTACAGGCCTTCGATATAACGTCGAACTAAAAATAATCATGATTATTCAGAGTGTCTCAGGGTTTAACAATCAAACTCTATGGTTCCATAGTCAAAGAGGATATGTTATACATAATAATTGAAATATAAACAATATATTACGTGTCTTGTACGAAACTTTTGAAAATTTTATTTACTTTGTCGCAAGAGTAAAATTTGAAACCAGTTCGAAACTAAAATACTTAAAAGTTTTAAAATATTTCCTAAAACATTAATACGTATATAGTATACTTAGATGAATGAAACATATACTTGGTGTTAGTAACGACACCAATGAATATTATGGATTATTAATGGAATGAATTATTGTTTAAATACTTTGTCGATCTCTGTCAAACTTTCAAAAGATTTTCAATTATTGTCAAATATCGATGCAATCATAATAGTCGCGTTCCACCGTAATGCGAAGGAAATTTCAGAAAGTTTTACTTTCTTACTTCGTGCTCGTAAAAGTTTTAGCATACATAATACATATAGCCATAAAACACTTTGAGAAAACTAGACGTAAATTACTTTATTTGTGCGTTTAACATACAACTATAACGCGAGAAATAAAGCATCGACGCGAAGATCCAAAGAGGATGAGAAGAAGGAGAAGCTAGGAAATTCGCGTGTCTACCGATGATAATCGGTCGAAATGGAGTACGGGGCCCGTGAATTTCCGGGCACACCGGTGATGGGGCCTCTCCATTCATGCTCTTCATTCACCCTCGAAATTACGCGGCGCGTGTGGAAGAGGCTCGAATGAAAGTTGCGAAAGGCGTCTCCTGAAAGGCGACGGGACAAAGGGGAAAAACAGAAGGAGCGGCTGCGGAACGAAGAAAAAAGAGAAAAGGTGGAACAGAGTCCCGAGATCTTTTTCTCCGCAGTCGAACGCGCCGGAGACTCCTTGTGCCGCTATTGTTCGTTTTCAGGAGCAAATTGCAGCGATGCGTGCGTGCAAAACTCGCCTCTTCTGCGGCCGACGCCCTGTTAAACAGATTTTCTTCTTTCAGAACGATTCGAGGAGATGAATGGAGAGATGAATGGAAAATAACGAAGAACGGAGAGTACAGCGCGAAAACGCAAGCAGGATGAACGAAATTAGCAGTGGATGGGCATTGAAACCGTCGTCGAAAGCCGCCTACTTTTGAGAGATTGACGAACCGTGGATGGTCCTTCTGCAAATTACCGGCAACTTCGCCATTCGTTTCGCGTTTCTTCCAGATTCGTTGTTACTTTCTCACGTTTCGTGTGTTGCAACTTCAATCGTCGTACATCGTGTGGGAATAATACCGAATATTGTTGTATCAATCGTGGATTCGTTATCCTTTTTTGCGCACACGTTCGGATTTCTACGCGTTTAAAGGATATTTAGAGATACAACGATACGCATTTAGGAATACTCACAATAATATTCTTTTCGATAGGATTTTCTAAAAATTCTCCCTTCAAGTCAACGATCTTCACGTGGTAAAACGAGGACTCTTCTTACACGTCATTTAAGACTGATCGATCAGTATCCTTTTGATCAGCTTTCTTTTCTATTGTATCCAAAGATTGAATCTAATCTCGCGTCGCACAAGTTGATCGATGCGAGTTACTAATTTGACACGGTTTTCGATACTTCACTTTTGAACAACATTTGGAACGAACAGCCTAAATTTCGTGAAATAGGTCGATTTTTACGTGGTAAATCTAGAAAAAAGTTATCGAGGTACATCGCGTGATACAGGACACACATACGATATACTACATCGATCTCTGGTTCTAAATTTGAAATTCTTGATTCTTTTTTAAAATAGATCGTGGCACAAGAGTATAGGCTGCATACATCGATCTGTAGTTCCGATTCCAAGTTGTAAGGTCAGAAGATTAGGAGAGGAATGGAAAGAATGATTTTCCTCGTAGATTATTGAGTTAGCAAGGACGTCAAATAGCGATCGTGCTGGTAGTCGGTTGCTCGCGATCCCGAAGTCATCGAGGGGAAACACTATCCTCGGGACAGGATACTCGGTGTATAAGAAGAAATCGCTGATGGTAAGCGATACGCAAGGCAACAAGAGTTTCCTGGCCGCTCGTATGCGTAAGACTTCTCTCTCTCCTCTATGGACGTTATGCAGGGTTTACCAGTGTACAGGCGGCCTCTTGATATGTGTCATACACGTACGGTTAGCGTGTGTCGACATTCGTGTCGAGCAGGAATATCGAGACGACGCAATATCGACTTACGTTACACGACCAAACGAGCATCTATCTCGGTGGGAAACGAAGCCCCACGGCTTCGTCTGTTCGACGTTGTTCGTAACGTTCGTTCTCTTTTCGATTCCGAAACTCCTTCTCACAACGTATCCACTGACTAAAGAATTCCAAGTTCTGACAAGGCAGCGTTTATTTCCACTTCCAAGTTCTGGTATGAAAATATTCTCTGTTCGATCCCAAACCTTCTTTTCTACGCTGGCTAAAAACTCCCAGATTCTAGCAAGTCTGCATCTATTTGCAATTTAAAATTCCGCGTTCAAAATGTTCCATGTTCTAAATACGTTCGAAGCTTAAGTGTTTTCAGGCTAAGACATGGACGTTCATACTTCTGTACTTTGGTACTAGAGAGTTCGGTTGGTTGAAATTCTTGGCGCAGGCCAAAGGTTAGGGTGCACAAAGCAGCAGCCTAAAACGTGTCAAGGACAATTTCCTTGCATATTTTGTCTCCTGTCTCTGGTATTCTAGACTTTGAAACTCCAAAAGTGTCCCAACTTCTCTGGGAGGGTAAGATAGAGTTATTCGAGTCAGCAAGGAGGAATTATATAAGAACTGACAAAGCAACGAACGATATAACTTTAGCAGCTTTTTAATTATAATCTCGTAGTGTCATTCGCTACAGAATCCTATTTTGCGACAGGCTTCGACGATGCTAGAGAGATTCAAATTTTCGATGGTCCCTGTAAAAGCTATCTTAGGACGCAGCGTACCATTAGTCTAGAGACGGTTCAGATGTTGGAGATTAGGCGACTAAAATAACCCTTACTATATCCTACTCTATGCAGCTTGTTAGTTACCAACAATGGAAACGATCCAAAGTATCTGCTATCGTGTTGCCACTTTCTTTGTGGAATAGATGATCGGCAGACCACTCGATCGTTGAGAGAAGAAGAAGAAGAAGATGAAGCCGATCGAAGGAACGGGCTAGCGGTAGCATGAAGCTCGGTGTGGGGTGGAGAGTTAGGTGGGAGAGAAACCGAGAAACGACGAAATGACGGCGGTCGATGGACGGTTCGTTAAGTAGATGGCTGGTCGAGAGACTAAGCACCAAAACCACCTCACTGTGGTTTCACACCCGCAGAGCTACGGACAGAGATCCAGGGAAGGAGGAAGAGAGACACGAAGAGAAGAAAGTAGTAAACAACTCGGAGTTCCTTTGGTCAGGACTCGTGCGTTCCTTTGGTCAGGATCGACACCGATGTTACACCTTATGATTTCTTCAAAGAGTCGCCTGCTTGTCGATCGAGCGCGGTGACCAACCCTGTAACGATATCGAGATCACCGATAAATGGAAATGGTCTATGGGAAAGTTCGATCCGCAAAGTTGTCCTCACTCAACATTGCAAATCTCTGGTGTCTGCGGTTGAGACGATGAAACTATGAAATCCCGAGTGTCGAGAATAACACGATTTCATCTCATACCAGTGATCTGTCTCCGCTTCTTAATTTATTATTCGTTGATCTACTTGATCTTGGAGAGGATGTCTCGGTGTACGACTATATTTTTAGAAACAATGCAAAGCTCGGAAACAGGAGCGAATAGAGAATGATGTTTCCAATGAAATGAATATTTCATTCGATGTTATCCTTGGAGAGGTTTTCAGACAACTTTGTTCTTTGTTCCTCTGATTTATGGAAACCTACTCTTTGACGATTAATTTTATCTGCCAAGGTGGTTCAGTGTATGACTCAATTCTCGCAGAAGACCGACAATGTTGCGGATAAAAGTGAATACAAATTGATTGGATATCACAGTTGATGTCTTTCTTGATCGAATCTCGAGACAAGTTCGATCTCCTTTTCTTTTTTCCGTAATTCATAGAAACTTTTCCTTTAACGATTCATCTCAGGTACCGTGGTTCAGTATGTAAATGAAATTTTTTCAAGAAATCGACAATGTGTGAATAAGGATGAGTAAAAAATGATCAAATATCCACCTGATATCTTCGTTGGTCGGATCTCAAGGCAAGTTCGATCTCCTCTTTTTCATGATTCATAGAACTAGCCTGTTCCCTGAAGAGGCTCGAAATGGACTATTATCCAACAGATGGTCGACCCATGCTGGTGTGCTTTGTTTTGTTACCGTTGTTCCGGTAATTGCGGCAAATACACGGCCATTTTCGGTAATCACCCGCACGCCCCCATCCCCACGGTGCGCGGTCCCTTTTGAGAATTCCGAAACGACCTCGACCTTCTCTGGTCGGTAGGCGTAACGACAGTTTTGCTAGCGGATCTTCCACCCGCGACCTCGACCTGATCTCACGGCGTGGCGGTTCGAACGCCTTCCTCGAGAATCAAAGCGTAGCTGACAAGGAAATTCTTCGGTAAGGAAGTGGCTTAGCTTCCGAGATTTTTATAATATTTCATCGAGCTCGTGTTTATCGCAATCCAGTAGAACGCTTTTTCTTTATTGGAATAAGATTTTAGTCGATTCGCGATTACAATAGAACTCTGTTTGAGTAAAAGCCGTTTATCTGAACTTCATTTACCGAAGTGTATTTTTAGTTGCCAATTGTTCTCTGACAAGTTCGTAGAAATTCAATTCTGTCGCAATTGTTAAGGGTAAGAATTTGCGAATTTATATAGCTCGTTGGAAGTGTGTGTGCTAGTGATGGCACAACTGAACATTGATCGCTATATAGCTCGTATAATTCATTGACTGTGGGAATATTCGAGAACACTAACACGTTCAGCTCCGCTACGAAAATTCACAAATTCCAGCGTGTTAATTCTAATATGTCCCAGGCGTTTCAAAGTACGTCATATAAGTCGTATAATTTATAGACTGACAATATTCGAGTGCCGAAGCGATCAGCTCGAAAACGTGAGATTCGCTTAATCCTTCACGGAAGCCATAAACGTCGAGACTTCTCGATAAACGACACTCTAATGCAACAAAGTAAAATACAGGAAACGTTTTAAAGAGACTGCTGCCATTGAGTTCAGCCTCGACAGGTTAAATAATTTGACTTGGAAGGCTCGCGGAGTGTAAAGGCCTGTCCGTAGGTTTACGAGGGAATTAGCAACCGTTAATTACAAAACCGCCGTCTGTTTCTTGCGCGGCCAGCAGCCCCTCATAATCCAACACGAGATTACGAAGCGTGCAGTTCAAGTCAACGGCGAAACCCGTGATTTATCGCCTATTAAAATCGACGGTTTTCTAATCAATTCTCTCGGCGACTTCCCCGCCTTGACCCGAAAGGTTCTCCTGCTTTCCATTCGGACTGTAAAATGTAAGTTTCTCGCTTGATGTCGACCGAGTAAAACGGATCTATCGATTTGCCGCGGGAAATCGGAGTCAAATCTCTGTAAAATTCGACTTTACTCTGCAGCTACGCGATCTGCTCGGCCGAATCAGCCGTTTTCACTCAAACAGGAAAAGCTTGTGGCATATCTGGTAGAGTGGAATACCTAATTTCGTAAGAACCATATTTTTTTTACGTTTAGATAAAACACAGTTTGCCAAGCTGACTGAACTGGTGAAATCTGACTCTGACTCGAAGATCTTTCCTTGTATTTACGATAATGCACAATAGGCGTAACTTCGTCGTATTCTCATTTTTATTGGAAATCAGGTATAGTGGAAATTAACTATTTTCCGTTAGTTGCAAATTTGCTTAATATCTACTTTGACATATTTCTAACACTATAGTTGAATGGATATGTATATATTTATATGCTTAATCTAAATTCTACGTTGCAACTTGTGACTTGTAAAATTTCGCTAATAATAGTAATCCAATTGTAGGAAATGACTCCGTGAACAAAACGCAGAAGGAGAAAATTTTTGACGATAAAGAATCCCCGGTTTTCGAAACTACTTCCTCGTAATAGTTCTTGGAAGTGGCTGGGCGACGAACGCGCCCTTGAGAAAGCGTGTTTTGTCATCGGGCCGACGACTATCCGCCGAGAATCATCAATGCCCGGGCTTTCCACCGAGTCTTCCCGCTAGTGAACGACTCTCATATTGTAGTCATCACGTATGCACCTCTGCAAACATGAGACAAACCTGTGAACACAAGTTCCTTGAACTCTTTGATTGACTTCCTAAACGTTTCTTCGTATCGCACGTGATACAATAACGTTTTATAATCTTTTCCTTCTTTTTTTTTTTTTTTTTTTTTTCAATAAAATAGAACGACCAATAGAAATGATCGAATCATTGAATAAATACTCGAAGGCCAACAGGAAGCAGACTATAGTGTTACAGATGTCGAATGAAAGCTGAAACGGCCAATTGAGAGGACGAATAAAAAAAGGGGGGAGTGAAATATTGTGTGTCGATGTTGGTTCTTTTCGTGAAACTTTATTCCCGATCTCTGGAGAATACGTATTTCATAATCACAAGTCAGCAGCGTTCAGCTTCGACGGAATAATGGCGAGTAATAATTTTGCCGAATCATCGTTGACTCAGCGTGCGATATTTTCCTCTCTGTATTTCCGTAACTTTTACCGGTTGCTCGTCTCGTCATTACCGCGGAGGTAAGTACTTGGAAATTCATTTCACGTCCGACGGAAGTCGCGAACTCTGCGATAAATATTTCAAGAGATGATAATTAATATCGGATAATTACTTGGTATAAATGACGTAGACCTTGTGATTCTTACGCTGGACCTGCGAAAAGTCACGTACTTTTTAAATGTCCCATTAATATGGATAGATTTCAGATGTTTTTGCATCTTTTGAGAAATTTAAATTGCAAAAATGAAGATAATATGAAAAGATGTGTATCTACGTAAAATATCCAGAGTATGGAGTGTTAAATTATAAATCGAGTAGCTAAGTTCATGAGTAATGCACTTGTCTTTTGTATGTTACATGAAAATGAAAAATTATCTGTAATTAATCAATAATCAGCGATGTTTCCTTTTTGAATTTTATAAAATTTCGATAATAATAACCTCGATTGTTTCTCACAATTCAGTTCAGCAACAAATATATTTTAGATATTATTTTAAATTTTTAAATTTAAATTTTTAAATTTAAGCTTTTAAATTTAAATTTAAATTTAAATTTTTAAATTTAAACTTTTAAATTTAAATTTAAATTTTTAAATTTAAACTTTTAAATTTAAATTTAAATTTTTAAATTTAAACTTTTAAATTTAAATTTAAATTTTTAAATTTAAACCTTTAAATTTAAATTTTTTAATTTAAACCTTTAAATTAAAATTTTTTAATTTATTAAAATCGCGAGACTGGTTATAATATTTAATGAACGAAATGAGTCCCTGCCTCTGCTTCCCAAAGTACCAATTCTTTAGTTGCATTCATGAAAATATGAATTTGTATAAACATCCATGACCAATTAACGTACACTTGTAGCAATCATTTAGACTTCCGGCATACTTCGACTCCGTGAGTCATTTCAATTAATCTGACGGAGTTACTCACTCAGAACACCGTTACCATTTTACAAACAGTGCGTAGAATCGAGTCAATCGCCTATGAGTCTTCTCCTTGGAATCCCGTCTTATGAGTTAAAAGTATCCAACGTTTGTACGCATTGTCGGTATGCTAAGAAATATCGTTGATACACTGCGAATTATTATGCGAAATTTAAAGATGCGAATATGCATAGATTGCATATGTATGATACATAAAGGTATATAGAGAAATATATAACTCTTAGATATTTATGGTAAATTTAAATTTACAAACATACATAAAATGCACATAATTGGCAAACATATATAAAATATTCAAATATAATAGATATAACAAATTTACTCTTTCAATTATTCTCATAACGATATGAATTCACGTAAATAATCAGAGTATGATTATTAAAGAATTTTTCTAATGGATTGTAATGATTTTTGTTGCAGATACGAGTACGGCTGCTGCAGAGTGGACTTACCCATCTGCAGCATCTTCTTATCCAGCTCCACCAGTAAGCAGCGGTGGCTCGTTTTCGCCGATTCCTGGAGGAGCGTTTTCGTATCCAGGGGAAGCCCTTTCTCATCATCCCACGACGGAACCGGTACCATTACCCACTGGTTAGTACCAAAATATTTCTCAATCCTTTCACTGTACAGCACGAAACCAAGCCATCAGATATAGCGATTTTATAACAATTTTAAATCTTATTTAAAATCGTAGATAAAGGAATAATTGTTTTTCAAATTGTTCGTTCTGAACATTTTTATTACTTTATTACACTGTAACAGAATTAAATATAAAGCAGCGATTTGCATTCGTATCTAAAGGAAAATTCTGATATGTAGCCATCTCTACGCTGTTGTGACGCAGTATATTTTCCAAGAAGACGTTCTTCCTCTTCTGTGTGACGTAACCACTTGTTAACACCAGTAAAATACGAATAATTCGTATAATCTTGTTATTTTTGCCAGATACGTCGCTCATAATTGTTATTACAGCGAAATTGCTGACACCTGTTTGATCGCTTCAAACAGATCACTTTTAATCTCTTAACAAACACTTCTAGTTCTACATATACATAAACCTACACATCCGCTCATTGATACAAAGACACTCAGGTACAGGAAAACTAGATAAACCTGAAAAACCATAAGGAAACTATTAAACCTCCATATTTGAAACCTTAGATTGATATGAGTAAAGAACTCACATATTCAGCATCATAAGGAAAATCTCATCAATTATACTTGCATATGAATATTCATATTAATACGTTTTTGATAATATCTGCATTTCCTCTTCAACTGTACCTTCTATTACATATTTCATTTTCTGTTTATTATACTCTATATGTTACATCGTACATACTATGCACACACTAGCTACTAAGTCGGACTTAGATTTCATGCTATTTAATTCAACGAGTGTCGCGCTAGAAAATTCTAGAAGTACCAATATGTATGGTTATTAATCCATTATTTTCCTCTAAAATTATTGCAGATAGTATTCGCAACTCTTCTCTGGATCCGTGTATCTTGGATCTTTATCTCGTACAATACAAAATTCTAACCAATTAATTATTTCTCTAACGATCTAGATCAATTAACACGTTCTATTCGAGATCACCGGTTGTCCTGATTTACGAGCAGAGACGTCTATGCTTTTTTCTCGAAATATCTGAAATATCCTCTGTATAAAGACCACTCGACTAACTTACTCGCTTCAACCACGCTTCAACCTCAGCCACAGCCTCCAAGTATCCATTCCTTCAGCAGAAACTTACGTATCTAACAACAACTGCACAGTTTGTCTCAAATCTTGCAGTTCTTCCGTCAGACAGTCAACAGGACACGTACACGCCGAACTGCGTCTCCATGTATCCAAGTCACGGAACCTCGTCGACCTCGTTGCCATTGGTACCCAGCAAGACCAGCGATCCAGACATCTTCGCGGGCGGTGGGACAGGCAGCGGAAGTCCAGGTTACCACTACGGTTCCTGGACCTCTGGACCAGCCACGCCGGTTCCGGTCGCCTCACACAATTACAATCCAAACTACCAAGGCTACTATAATAATCCAAGCCAAAATTACATCAGTCCAGCGCCAATGGTTCTTTACCCACAGTTGTACAGCACGGTGAACCAGAACCAGATTCATCTGCATCTGCATGGTGATTTGAGCGAGGAACAGGTCACAATCGCCGGCAGCAATCTGACGATCAGCAGCAACAGGCTGGAGATCGGAGTCATGGGCGAAGAGAACGAGCAAAGGAACGACGTATGGAGACCTTACTGAAGAGATTTGTAAACGAGTCTGTGACTTTAAATGTTATAAATGTGATATCGATGAAACGATAATGTTTGCAATAGGGAGTTGAGAGAAGGGTCGAGCGAAGGTGTTAGGAACTTGGTGATGTAGTGGTAGTGCTCGAGGAAATGGTCGATTTTTCGCGGTCACACGAAGTGTGATTGGTATCGACGGTGACTGAGAACTGGAACACGAATGTGTAGATACGCCGTCATCGTGAGAAAGTCTCGAGGTGTTAAGAAAGGATCTCGACTCTAAGAGCGTCTCTAACTCGATCGTTTAGAAAAAGCATCGCTGGAGGAGCGCGTAGAGGGATCAGGGCTCGATACGCGGCTGTAAATTGAGCCAGCGCGTACGTGTATCCGCAAAGTGGGAAGATAGTCATGTAACATTGTAAATACAGATATTTTCCATGAAATAAAATCTTGCCTGAACAGGTTCCTGCATGCCCCCGTTCACTAGATCCACCACGAGGAAGCTTCTTATACGTAGGAACGAACATAGACATAGCATTAGTAAAGAGTCATCGAGAACATCGACGATTTTTCGTTCGTTGTTTCTCGTTCCTGTTATTAGCAGGAAAAATATAACAAAGGTAGGATCAACGAATTAATCTTCTTCACAATTCGAGTAGAAAGATCTTGATACGGCATGGAAACACACATCTGCCCACAGAGGTATGTGGTTCTCCCTTTTTTCAGAGGACGCAGAGGCCACGGGTAATCCTTTTTACGAGCGCGCTGCAAGCTCTATTTAATATTTAAAGCATACTGGAAATGACGAACGAATGGATAGTTGCGGTCTACGTCACTGTTCCATCCTCTCTCCCTTTACTTCCAGCCCACCCTGTTTTCCACTCTTTTTTCCATCGGTTTTACGAGCCGACTAAAAAACGTCATTCCTCGTTTGTACGATTTTCTACGGAGTAAAACAGAATATTTCAGCTCTGAATGTTCCTTGAGTTAAATTAAATATCTTCCTCGTGTAAGATGAAAATTAAAATTTAGCGATAAGATTTCTTTAAAATTGACTTCATCGAATCGAGTGGATGATTGTGGTAAAAAATCGAGTTTCGAGTCGATAATGCAAGTTTTTAGAAATTCTAAAACCGAGTTATATTGTACAACAATTGGAAGGATTAGAAAGTTACTTAAGTGTCGAGTACCAAGCGAAATTGCTGTCTGAATGAAGAATTAATGGATTATCCAACGATTCTGCTGCCAAGCTACGCGTAGAGAACAAATAGGATGTTTTCCTGATTACAATCAGTGGATAATGACCAGATTCGAAGGAATTCACAACCATTTTCCTCTTTCAATTGAGTTTTCCAACATTTCCTTTGTTCGCTCCATTGTTTTCTATTTCGTATTTGCATTTCCACATAAATAATTATCTCAACATTTTACAAGCTCGGACAATCGTCTCGCAATTAATTCTATTGTATTCTTTGAATCACATTTGACGCAATTATGTTTCCTTACTTTTGTTGCATTTTCTAGGTTTTGACAAAAAATGTTCGGATGATTTTTATAAAAATTTTGTTAAAATATTGAAAGTACTTTTTTTAAAGCAAGAGTGAGATTCACAAATAAAAATTCGAGGATTACAGCAGGTAAGTTATTAAAGATAATGTTTCCTTCGTTTCAAGGAACAAGATATAGAGCGACTACAAAAAGCATTCGCACACCGTTGTTTCTGTTATTGCATTTACATACTAATTAATTAGATCCGAGTACATTAGTGGTACTTTCGTACGACTACAAAAATTTAACACGTGTTATGAAAATGATATAGACAGAACCTAATAGAACATGTTTCATTGAAAAAAAGGAGGTGTGCAAATACTATTTGTAGCCATTGCATAATACAAAATTCTAAATAAAAAGAATTGAAAAATTCCACGACACAGAATAATCATGGAAGGCGTAGTCTTTGGAGGAACAGAATCTATGCGTGAACTTTCACCAAAGAAACGTGGCGTTCCTCTGCGTTCGTCATCTTCTTCGGAGGTTGCACGCTTTCCCGCTTCCTCTTCGCTGATGTTTACTACCTCGCCGAATGGGACAGGAATAAAAGCATGGAATAAGCCGAGGCGACCGTCGCTCATAAGCTTCCCTCTTTACGAGGATGACTTGACCGCAGACAAGACTCTCCCGCCCTTTCCTAAGCCCGTTAAAACGAACTAAAATGCACTTCGTCTCGCAGGAAATCGTCGACACCTTTGATACTTCTCGAAGTACATCCAGCTTCGAGGGGAAGGTAATGGTATGACTGTTCTTTCGTCTATTAACTCGGTCGACACAAGTTTTGGAACTGGATGGAAATTACGAGTTTCTAGGAAAATTTTTATTGTAGTTTTTATGGAAGTTCTCAGAGAAATTTTCTAAAATTTGCACAAGAGTTCTTTGGGCAAAGTTCTTGAACATTTATACAAAAATTCTTCAAAATTTTAGTTAGAACGTAATATAATCATTTGATGTGGTAGTTCATGCAAGAGAGGGAAAGAAATTTTTTAACTCGAGGAAAACTGGATGCAGTTTCGTTTCATTTTATCTTCCATGAGTAACGTTCTGCAACCAGTTGCCCTCATTTCGAACGATAGATTCGGTAGTACAATTTTATTAACTTGAAATAATCGAACGTTTCACGCTCATACATCTCTTACTTGTCTATCGTGCTCAGGTTACGCTGATCTCGATTAAAAATACTATATGTGTCAATACTGTCCGCATTTCGTTCTTTTTCTCGCACGGAGAAAATTATTCGGCTTTGAGTAAATTTCGTTTATCTCTTTTTCGTGTGTGTTGTTTGTTAAAAGAAGAAAAAACAAAAGAAGACAGGGTTCTACGTAGGCACGTTTTATTATCAATAAGTAACCCCTCCACATTCTTTTTTTTTTTTTCATCATTTAAAGGATCTGACGCTCAACAATACTTACAATACCGATGCAATTATCTGAGGACAGAATTAGAAAATTCGAGGGGGCGATGGATCGATTTATACAACAATCGTCAATTCTTCTCTTCTCGTTTTTAACATACAAACGATATACAAAATATATGTATAATATATATCGAAGCGACAAACGAAACCAAAAATCATTTACTAGTCGTCGGCTAAATATCGTAACGGTAAAAATTAACAATAAAAATATCTAGCCCGTCTGGTTTAATCGTGTCGCCATGAACCAGCAGCAAGACTTACTATTTACAGGAAAATATAACGTCATTTTCATTTTCTTCTTCTTCTTATTTTTCGTCTCATTTCGCTACGATTGTTTTCAATTACGATGTATTCAAGAACTCTTTGGCAAAATCAGAAAGCTTTCTATCAATCTGAATATCTTTCGTCATTTTGTTCACACGAAAAATAATATTTCTATCCTAGGCAATCTGTTTCTAACTTTCAAAATCAACATCGATCTTTAACTCTTAACTCGCTAATTACGCTCTTGTCTTTTATACTAGTAACAGTAACTGTCTGATGTATCCAATTCGTGGATGAATCAGAAAAAACGGAATATAGTTGAGCGAGAAATATTTCAAAAAGTAAATCTAGAGAGAAACATGTAATGCACTTCCTTGTTCTTGGAAGTTCTAGATTTACTTTTAAATATATTGAGGCGGAAGAATCACTCTGAGATTTTTTACGAATTTCCTCCTTTTCCGTGAAAAAGTAAGAAAAGAAATCCTATAATTCTTTTAAAAATAGCTAGTTTCTTTTAAAAAAAAGGAAGAAAAAAAGAAGCTGGAAAAATTATAGAATTTCGTTAGAAATCGTTGGTGCCTCGTTAAAAAAAAAAAAAGAAAGAACAATCGTAGAATTCTGTTAAAAATGTCGAAAAATTCGTAGGTAAACTCCGTGGCAGCTGACGAAATGTATCGAACTGGTCGCGACGCGTGTGTTCGACCGATGGATGTAAAATCCCGGTACATCCGACTCTGCGACTGGACCGCAAACTACAGTTAAGCGCAAAGAGCATAAAATGAGAATCGAGAAGATGTGCGTGCAGAGTGGATCGTAAATAAAATCCTTGTCTCTCCGTGTCGACGCGTCTCAGCGGTAAACTAGAGATAGGCGAGGCTTCCACGATGAAAAGGGGACATCGTTTCTTTCCTTTGAAAAATGAATCGAAGTTACGCTGTTTTCTTACGTATATGATGTTTCTGATTATACTATTCGAACTGGAAATCGTTCAGTTCTTCGTGAAGAGTTGAGAATTTATATTCGTTTGCAAAGTAACGAAACGATCTTTTATCTTCTTTATCGTGGGACTTTGCAGAGAGATGACGTAGATGATGATCCCTTGACATGGAACCTCTTTCTCGTTTTTCCTCCTTTTTCAATATCGTTCATCGTTTACGCATGCACGACGTTTATATTATCGTTTATATATGCGCGATGTAACTGATTTCGCTGTACGAATTGAAAATCATTCGCTTCCTTGTGAAACTGAGAATTGGTATTTTTCTGCAAGTAAGAAAATCGTCGTTGATATTCTTGGTAATCGTGCAATCTTTCCTATCTCTTTCTTTTTTGAAGAGAATTATGGACGCAATGCTCCTATTTATACTACTCGAAGTTGCTTCAATTTTTCGTGAAGCTGGAAACTTGCGACTTCGTTACTCGCGTAACGAAGTGATCTTTGATCTTCGCGAGAATCGTGCAATCCTTGTTACCTCTTTTTCCCTTCTTGATGAAAATTATGGATGAAGAAAGTATCTTTAAACCTTACTCCCTCGTCAAATTTCCGATCTCTTTCTCAAAGTCGATTAATGATCGTGACAATGCGAAATGGTCCTTAAAACTTCAGCGAGAGGATGAATGTGGAAAATACAGCTTCTTAAAATAGAGTTAAAATCGTTCGCTGGGTATTCCTCTTGAAAAACATCCTGAAATACAACAATCTGTCGTCTTAAACTCGTAGATTGACTCTGGTCATCAGTCTATTAACGTTCTTCTTCGTCGTAAAGTGGAAGATTTAATACTTATTGAGAATGTATTGACTGAAACCAGTTACGTTCTTCAAACAGTCATAGATTCTTTGTAAACGCTGAGAAACAGTTTCAAACATCCTTTCAAACATCCTTTCGAATTTCATGCAGACACTCGATTGACATTCAGTGTCTTCGATTAGCACCAAAGAAGTTCAGAATGAATTGTGAAAATACATCTGTTCCCAGATGTATTGAAGCTGTTCCTAATTGCTCGTCAACCCGTATAACACTGCAATTCGATGAAAAAGCGTGGACAGTCGTTGCTTGAGAACCTGGTCGACCGCGTACCGTGTCAACACTCTTACACCGCTGACGAAAACAGGAAGCAGCGGAATCAGTTGATCATCCTGTGAAAAATATTTTTAACATCACGCTTTTGATAAGATAAGGCGCCGATTCGAATAACAACAAGTTTAAAATCAGAGATTTCAGGGCTTTGTGATATCACAGAATTTTTATAATCGAGGCTTCTGGGTGTGAGCCGTGGAAAATACGCGGAAATCAATATGTATTCTGATATTTCAGCAACACTGAAGCCTAGCCTCATCGGTAGACTGTGCATACCTATGCAAATTCATATTCCTACGAATATAATTAAAAAGTGAAATCCAGGTAGAGATTTGTTTAGCTGTTAAATATTGTCGCAGGTGTTGTCGTAACTATGCTTTGGACATTTTATATAGAGACTGTTACCTTCATATTATATGGAAGTATTTTTATATAAGAAACTAATCTTAAGAATTAAAATAAATTATTCTAGCACTCGCGACATTTAAGTAAAATAAAAATTAAAAATATTACTTTATACTTTTTTAACGTTTATTTTGTTTATTATTTGAATTTTTTCGTTCTCAATTATGAAATGATGATTTTATATAAAGACACATTTTTTATCGTTAAATATTCATGTTTCATTGAATGGAACTATCCTAGATATTTTATATATACCTTATTAAATTTCATATAAATTAATTGAAATATTTCAAAATACATAAGCGTTGTTCTCGAATGGCACTTGAAATCCTCATTTATAAAAATTCGAAAAAGTTGCAAAAAACATTTACAACTTACAGACAAAGCCAGAGTCCAATCCAAAACTGTGCTCAGCATCTCTGCCCAAGCATTCCTGTGAGCTTCGCTATCCTTGCATACATTGCTCTTCTTATGAAACGCAGATTCCTGACCTGCTATCTCTTCAGTCACCGCGTTAGAATCACCGCCATCCTTTCTTAAAAACGGATTAGTTCTAAAGCCTCGTTTGCTTCTTTCGTAATCACGGAGCAACTCATCTATATTATCGAAAATTTTAGGTAAATCGTCCTCTTCCTTTTCTCCAATTTTCGAGGACACACGCGGAGACATCTCAAGGTCGTTCGACGATTCAGACACCGTGGACCCAGCTGTTTTTCTCAGTTCCATCACCGATCTACATCGAATATTATTGGGATTGAACCTCACGAATTTCTCAGAGTCGTCGGTTTCAACTGGCTCGACGAATCTCAAGGAGCTTTTCCGAGTCAACAGACAGGCATCGCTCCTTCTTCTCTCCAACTTTGATTTCCTGAACAAATCAGTTTCGTCGTACGTCAAGCCAGTGTTCGTGGATTTGATTTCCAACACAGAAGTCCCAAAAGAGTCGACAGACTCGGTTCTTCTTAAAGAATCAAACTTGTAATACAAATTATCTCTGGTATTAATGAATCGTGAAGGTGCTGGTGTAGTGGAATTGTATTTTCCATCTATGTATCCTTCGCTGGAAGTACCGCCGGATCTATCAGGGTACACAGCCTTCTCTGTGACCGATCCTAATCTAGAGACTGGTCTAGAGTCATCGGTTTCCGGTTCAGACTGGGGACCAGAATCAGTAGAATACTCCACCGCTAGGTCAGACAGCCTAAAAGGTCTCGGATCGTCTTCACACTCTGGACCAAGCTCCTCCAATCCACTTTCATCGTCCAAATTTGGATTATAGTTCTCGATATCCTCCTGATCTTCTTGATATTCTTGATCCATTTGATCTTCCCCGTCTTTTATATCGTCTGGATCTTCGGGCAATTCGATGGGAGCTGGAGTAGCCAGAACTCTGTCATTGATCGGTTCTTTTCCTGTGATCTCTGGAAAATCGTCCGGTTGAGCTATCAGCAAAAATATCTTCCTTTCAGAAAAGCTATCTACTCTCGTGTGTCTTCCATCTTCGTCCAAAACTACTTCCACGTAACTTTCGCAAAGTTCTTCGAACGTAGTCCGTAACTGTTTTAGATATTTCGAGAGTTTTCGAAGACTCGGTTCTTTGAGAGGTTCTCTGTCGCCTGAGTTCGAAGCGAGAATCATTTTCACGGTTTCTAGACTAGCTTGCGTGTCTTCTATTTTGTGTAAACAGAGCTCGAATAGAGTGACGATCTTGATTGTCCAAGCCACTCCAGCTTGACGATAGAGATTTGCTGGTTGAGGCAGATTAGCCACCTTTTGGACCAAGAATTTTAATCCAGGACGACAGTCAAATTTTAAAGCGGTTGCGTAAGATAGATCCAAAGCTGAGAGGAAAATGTCTATGTGGTGATTGGTTAGACAAGACAGGAAACCTGGTATCATTGTTTTTGACGATGTCGATGCTGTTGATTGTGGTACGACGGTAGACAAACTGGAATCGAAGTGAACTTTGTAACTGTGTCTTAACTATGTGCAACACGTTCGCTTTAAATTTAAAGTTAATTTGGATTCAATTCTAAGCTGTAAAAGAAATCTCAGAATGTTATTGTTCGTGACAGAAGTATATTAATAACGATGAAACATTGATTATTGGAACTTGTAACGATATACGCTGTACGGATAATCGTTTATATTTCAAATTATTTAATGTGCTAATTTAATGATAATTATTACCACATAACATTCATTGACATCTATTTTTTTTTAATGTTCTTTTCTAAATTAATAATAAGTTTAATTTAAAAAATAAATTACTATTCATATAATGGTAATGTTATGATATTTGAAAATAGATATTCTTCAAATTTCTATCTTTGCCTTAATTTCCTTGCCATAAATTTTGAATAGCTATCGTAAAATTTGATATGTAAATCTATAATCTTTTTCTGTGATAGCGAACGTGTTAAGAAGATTGATTAGAAAGATTCGTTGCTATTTATTTGAAAAATACATACCTAGGGAAAGACGAATCAGGACCTTGCAAAAGAATAATGGCGATGCAATGAAGAAGCATCTGATGGACCAAAAGCCCAACAATCAAGGCTCTGAGCTGAACTCTAACGATATAAAGGTCGGGATTGAGTGTGGAAGCCACCGAGGGTGGATACAGAAGGAAAACGTAGGATCTGTCGTCAGATCTTCTCGAAGTATCTTCGGTGCGTTGTTCCTCCAGGAGGAACACCTGAAGGCACAAGATCTTTCTTCAATATGCCTACCTAACAGGATTGAATTTTCATCGCACGATTCTTCGTAGATCCTCGACACGAGTTTTCGTCTTTTGTCAAACGCAAATTTTTTTTCTTCGTACGTTTAATTTAACTTTTATCTCTCGATCTTATCTTTTTAATTTTCCTTTCCTCTCGTTTTTCTTATGCGTATTCGATTCGAGAAGCTACAAAAGCAATCGTGCGTGATGTCTGAAAAACAGTTGCAGATGATGGTCGTGATTTTGTGACTAAAGATGATGTTCATGTTCATCGTGACGCGATGTTCACCGTATTTTCGTGAATAATCGAAAGATCATCGAGATACGGCGGGCTCTAACTCGAACCTAACGTGATTCGATTAATTCAGTCAGTCAGTAAACATGTGTGCATTCTACGAAAGCTGCAGCTTCTAGAATAGGTGTCGTATATCTCATCACGTACATATTATGTGACAGTGAAATTCTAGCCATGGACTCAAGCCATGGATTTTAATGGTGATACGCAAGACCGTGCCAAGTTAAATTTAAATGATATCTCGGCCAACGACGGGGTCCTTTATTCTAATAATTATTTATATCTTCTATATCTGCAATTGATACGTCTGTAGGTGCAAGTAGAAACTTAACACATCTGTATTAAATCTAATATAAGATCTTCCCGATGAAAAATCTATTGAAATAAAAATATTCGGCAAATTTTTCAGGAACCGTGGTGATCGAATGATTGTAATGAAAAGGACCTCGTCGAAGAGGTTCTGCAGCCTGACCTGTGCCTTCTACCAGCGAGTGCAAACGTCTAAACGAGATGATTGATGACCATTCGCGTCGTATCAGCGTCGACAGGCTTACTTCGATTCTTTCCCATCCTTTTCTCTGTTTTCCCATACGATTTTCATCGCGCAGGCCGATGAAGGAATAAGGGTGCAATACAAGAACGCATTAGAGCGAATGATAAAAGCATATCTGTATTTGACACATTCTGCATCGAACACATTCGAGCGGTACAAAAATACATTAAAACCACGAACGTATCGACAATACGCAGTCTCAAGTACAAAGATCTTTTTCTCATTGTTTTCTCTCTCTCTCTCTCTCTCTCTCTCTCTCTCTCTCTCTCTCTCTCTCTTTCTCTTTCTCTCTGTCTAGTTTGGCATTTTTTAACAAACATCTAATTGCATTGCACAATGGCATAGAATTCGGATAAAAACAGTTTAAAATACATCTTCTCGTTTATTTATTTTAAAAGAACCGTTTAAGCAACGGTTTTGTATGGTTATTAATTCTACGCCACCGTATTGCCATCAGCCATTCAGATGACAGCATAAATACACGCAAAGCGCACGATTCACGAGGCACGTCGATGCAAAAAAATAGAAAAATCTGTGTGTCTAGAATAAACATTTAGGCTGAACCTCGTTTTAAAGCACACTGAATTTCTGACTTTTTTTCCTTTTATAACATATCATAGATTTTTCAAGTAGAGTGAGCCGCTAAGATGGCCATCTCTGCGTCTGGAAACCTGGTATTTTTGGATTTTACTCGACGAAAACTATCATATGTTATAAAAAAAAAAAAGAAAAAAAAAAATAGATTACAAACTCGGTGTGCTCTAAAACAAAATCGTACACGAGATTTACGATCACAATGTCGCTTGAGGAGAAAAGTTTCTCGTAAGGAACTAGATAAGGCAGAAAAGCTGCGGTTGCAGTGAATCTCGAGTCGCGAAGAACGTGGCTCTCGAAAGCAGGCCTGTCGACGACGACCACGCGTCACGAGTATATTTCTCGTCTCGGTCAAAACCGCGATGAATCGTAATCGTCGCGAATCGAAAACTCTCTAAAATATTGTTTCTCATCGTTTCATCGGTCGACAGAAGAAGAATCGATGCGATTACATTCGTTTGTCTGTTTGCTCTTTCCTATCGTTTCTTTTTTTCTTTTTTTCCTTTAATTTTTTAAATAGTTTTTCATTGATTTTTTTTTTCTTAAAATCCATGACGTGAGTTACCGTGGGCGGCTAAAGCCAATGGGGACCCGTGTTCGACGTAGTGTTAGTGTAATCGAGGGGTGTCGTGTGCTGCCTACAACCAACGGAGTAGGAGGTAGTGTGCTGGTCGATCAGTGTCGTCTCAATGGTCATCGAATCCTGGAAAGGTGTCGTCGGCAGTGACGCCGCATTCTGTCTCTTGATCGCAGATAATACCTCGCGCAGCTGGCTCACCTGAGAGCAAGTCAGGTCAGGAGGGCACCACGTGTCACACTCTCGCAGGCAATCTTTTTTTTTCTCGACATATGCGTTTTTAACCTCTACGTTATACAGAAACACTCTCTCACTCATTCACCGAATAAGTAAATCACGAATAACCATCTACATGTTGACAAAAAGAAACAGCCAATCGAAGGGTAACTGCAATAAGGAGACACCTCCACTCTCCAATAATTTGAGTAAATCAACGAAAACCAACTAAAAATCAAGCACTCAGGTCGCCCAATAAGTTTGCGTATTTTATTTCTGTATTGTTTAGATGCTTTCAGCATCGATTCCATTTCTAGTTTTTCTTAAATATCGATGGATAGTCGATCGTTGAATATTCAAGATTTTAGACACCTGCTGCATCGATCAATTTTCTATTTCATCTAACGGACCACAAATTTTGTTCTTGTTTATTTAAGATTGAATCTTTAAGATTGAAACTTTTTTGGAAACTTCTTAAATCCTTTTATAATGATAAAATAATTGTAAAATAATAACAAAGGGAACAAATACTGTATATAGCAATTGTTATTGTATTTTCCTTATGAAACTCATAATATATTCATTGATTTACCACTCAAGTATCTCTTCTAGAGTGAGCTTAATCCTCTAATCTTATCGTTTTTCATCCTCCAAAGA
This sequence comes from Bombus affinis, assembly GCF_024516045.1. NCBI lineage: Eukaryota > Metazoa > Arthropoda > Insecta > Hymenoptera > Apidae > Bombus > Bombus affinis. Next base: position 7,135,247 of record NC_066356.1, on the reverse strand, counting down.
GTAGGAGAATATCTCATAAAGAGTATGAGCGAATCGTGACACGAACTTATTGGCCGATCTAATAGTTTCTCAAACTAGACTACTACATTACATTTGTGCTCTTGTACTCTTCGATATGAAACCTTTCTTTCTCTTTCAACAGATACATTTCATATATAGGAGTTGCCTCCGTACCGCGGAAAATCCTTCGATTCACGAGAAAAGAAGGAAACACATCGAGTCATAAAGATTCTCTATCTAACCATCATCGATCACCGCTTTGGCGATAATCGAACGAACACGTTCAGTTGACAACTCTTGGTGGCGATTGTGAGGACACAGAGAAGCACAACGAACGTCAAACAGCCAGAAAAGTGATAATATCTTCGTCCATATTGAAGAATATTTAAATAAAAAAGCGTAACGAATCAACTTACCTGAGCAGCGAGCTGTCGCAGCCTTTCTGATTCTTCGATGGTCGCATCTCGTCGCGCTGCAACCTTGACCTGTGCAACGTCACCGTAAAAGGACTCGGATCTCGGCGAGAAAGCCATGGTCAACTGGTGCAACTCTTGCAGGGAATTTGAACAAGCGCGGTAACAGGCGACGCCGCAAACTTCCCATTGTTCTGGGGTGAGTAGCGGCCCGCTGCTCACTAGAACGTGCCTGCGCAGACATTGCAGACATCATCGCATTGAATCATAGAAGAATCCTAAAAATTAAATCTTCCAGGTACTCAGAAACTTAGTATAATTTTTAACACGCAAGATATTTCGCACAGGATCCCTCCAAAGTCTTAACCTGGCTGATTAATTATTTGATAGTTAAAATAACGGTTAGAATCATGTCATTGGAATTCGTGAGAAAAAATCTACAATTACTTTGTTTCGGTTATACATATATTTATATAACAGTTTATAAAGCGTGATATCTTCTAAAACAATCGCTCGAATAATAAAGATCGATAGCAAAAAAAGTTCATCCGTCTCAAATCACGCTACAAACTCCAATTAAAAAATTGATAAATTTTCCTCTGGGATGAAATATTCTTTATTAAATTTCTTATTAAAAAACCAACACGGCCACTGCGATGTCCGAATTCTTATCGTCGTATTATTTTCATATTTCCTGCTTTATCTTTTTCCTAATTCTTATATCTATAATTACACGAATTGATCATTGAAGATCACTTTGAGAAGAACGAGAATATCTTTGAATACAAAGATCGTGCCTAACGATTTTGTGTAACTCGACAAATTTGTAGGACTCGTACGAAACGGGAAAATAGATCGTACGCGAATGACTAACTCGCGAAAGGGTTAATTTCTCCGCTCGCAAACAGCAGATATAGGTTGCTACCAAGAGTGGGTGACTCTAAGATTTCAGATCAGGATCCCGTTCGTCATTCAGTGCCAGGCTAGCTATCTGCCCGCGAACCTGTCCCGTTTTTAAACTCCGCGCACGCCTGTACATCGATACTTCGCGATCGACCCCGGCTAAGATTGAATTACACGCGTGTCCATGTGTGCCGTGCATTAATATGGAGAAAACGAACGACAAACGGATCCATCCGGCCCATAGTTAGAGCAAGATAGACGGAAGAGACGGGGGCTGTCTCTTGTATACGTCCTCTTGTCGGATTTGTGTGAGTCGCTGACACGACGCTCCGGGGGTGTCGAGTGTCGGTGGCTACCTTATCCCACCGGACAGCCTGTCAAGCTTCGTTATCATCTTACACGCACGCTACGCCCGTAACGACGATATATCTAACCTCCGTCGATGGACATTCCAACGAACCTCCGCGTTATGATTCACCCTTTCTCTCTTCTGATCGATCCTCGTCCTCTTCGAACCTTCTCTCTTTTCCTTCGATTCTTTCAATCATCATAGGTGATCTCAATCGATCTTCGTACTTCTCCAAGCTCTTCCACCTTCCACTGGAGACTCTTTCAATTAACATGGGTGTAAGTTTGGTAGCAATGCGTACATTTAATCGTTTTCTTTTCTTTCTTAACTTGGTAAAACAGATTAGTTCGCAATGATGATTAAAATGAGTTAGGTCTTGAATCTTCGATCTTTGAATTCTGATCCATCTTTTTGGAACCTCGTTCGGTTTTCGTTCGATCTTCTTAATTAGTGTACGAGCATCGGTGTATCAGTAATGGGAAATGGATCCTCGAAATGGATGAACGATTGATAGATTTTCTGATTTAACGAAACAGGTCGATTCTTCGAGTTAGATTAGGTTTTCAACGGTGAGAAGAATGGAGCGCCTTCTTTGCGACTCGGTGATCTTAATTCGATAGTGAGTCATCAAGCGTTGGAACGAATAGAGGACTTTGATCTCGATCCGTGTTAATATATTGCGCGTACATATGTCCCAGCTCGCAGAGGTTTCAAACTTTTAAATAATTTTTATAGGCCTAGGTTTCGATCAAAAGATACTTACCTAATACAGGCGCAACCTAGACGAGCTATACTCTCCGTGGGTTGGACCACGCATTCCGCCATTACTAGCAACAATTGCTTCAACATCAACGTCGTAGCTGATAAATAGGCGTTGTTTCTAAGTACCTCGGGTCCTAAAATTCATTTGCAAACGCGAATTATAAATTTATCTCGTCGAAATTGTCTCTTCTCTCTGCCTTAAGCACCACGTGTTATTAACCCTCATCGAATCAATCATCGAATTCTTCTATTTCAATCTTGCTTTTATTTCAATAAAGAAGACAAAAATTTAACGTGAAATTTAAACGAGAAATCTACAAATCTGCATATCAACGACAGCTATTTTATTCTTTAAGACACTTTCAGATAACTTGAGATACTTTTTGATCAGAGCGAAATAAGATCGGCTAGAAAATGACCGAGAGAACGTAACAAGGTTGGTGATATGTTAATTACCTTGTAAATGAGTTAAGTAATCAACAACCAAATCCGTAGTCAGTCCACAGCATTGTTTAAAATTAGGCGCAAAATTGTCCCATCCTCTGAAGATCTTCGACGTCCTCCTCAACCAGTTCTGTACCATAGGCAGAAGCAGGTGATTGACACAGTATAAACCAAACGTTGGCCCAGGAACATTCAACGTGTCTCTCAGTAAATGGAACAAGGTTTCCAACGCGTGAGGTTGATAACGTTTAGGGCAAATCATGGTAGCGCTTGCTAGGCCTTCGATCAAAATATACCAGACTCTCAGAATGCCACTTGGCTTGTCCATACTTTGCAGAGTTGTAATTGTATGAACGTTATCCATTAATACGTCGTGTGGCCTTTCAGGTATAGTCTCCTGCATCGATTCAGCGTGTTTATCGAATCTGATCAGCTCGGAATTGGGTATCGTAGGATCGACGTATTGAGGAATGGTCGAAACTTGGATTCTTTGAGCTGAATGGAAAATCGGGCAAGCTGGCATACCATACATCGATGCAAGAATATCAGAACAGCTGAGAAGATATTTCAGACTTTCGACGCAGAGTCTCATTCTTCTGGATTCTGCAACGTCGATCTGATCCTGATCATCCTGGTGACCCTCCGTGTCACCGATTCCACGAACGTGCTTCAGCAGACATAGAATGCAATCTAGCGCCGCATTGGCGAATACAAGCGTGTTGTCCGTGGATAGGAATACCCTGAAGACCTCCAGGAGTGGCGCAGATTCGACAGAATCTGAATTACCAACTGAAGCTACGCGTAGCGCTCCGAAAAGAGGTCGCCAGCCTGATCGAATCTCGGTTCTGTTGGTCTCGACGAACTCACAGATGCAACTGACGATCTGGAAGGAATTTATAATTCTTTTGCGTCGATTTGAGCCTTCGCTGATTTAACAAAATGAGGGGGAATTCAGTGCGAAGAATTTAGAAAACAGTTACGCTTCTTTATCGCGAAGAGCTTTTGGATTTTATATTGCTTTTTTATCGACTTAACGCTTTGGTAATACATTAAAGTAATCAAGTATTGAAAACGAACTATCTAAGAAATAATTATTTTCTAATAAATTGCTTTCACCGATTTTTTTAAATCTATAACGCTTTCGTTTTGATTCTATAATAATGTAAAATAACGGAGAATTCAGTATATTTAGAAAATAATTATTTCTTTATTGTCAAAGACCCACCCTTTGCATTTCTGGTGTCAAATACAAAAAATATGTAATTTTCCCACTTTTTATAGAAGATGTATATTAATATTGGGTACGATGATCAGACTGTGGATTTTTATGCATTTGTGAGGAATTTAAAGATACGAAAATGCACAAAATGCATATAGAATAGCAAAAATGTATGAAATATGTAAAATAGTGTAGTAATTATAATACTTAATAAATAAAACAAACCTGCTTAGGTTCCATTTCTTTAATGATGTTTATAAAAATATTAATTTGCATGAATATTCGCAGTCTAATGATGACATTTAGGATTTGAAATTTATAGCAATGTACTTGAATGTATATAATAATACTTTGTTGCTCTATATTGAGGTTTCACTCGAGCTACACTATGATAAGGTTAAAGACAAACAATGACTCACTTGATCCTGAACGTCACTGTCGCATAGTTCTAGGCACAATAGGTTCTCGAAAGGTTTGAAAAGAGCCTCGTTGAAATGGAAATGAGGCAATTCCACTTGCTCGTTCAGCAAAGCTGCCATCGAGTCGTGAATGCATTGTACTGCTTTTTTTGAAATGCCACGGTCCTTGTGACAAGCTGCCTCCATAAAGTGCGGCCCTAGGATACTCCAAACCTGAAATACGCATATCCAATTTAGAAACTTTGAAACGCATCTCGTTTATAAAATCTTGAATCTGCTGCGATTCCTGAATATTTTATTTTTTACTATTTCTCAACTTAACTTATTAACCACCTCTTAAGTAGCATTTCTACAATCACGAAACTAAAAGTTGAAGAAATTTTCTAGCAAGTAGGAAAATACGATTCTGTCAAAAATGACACAAAAATACAGCTCTTAAAGAATGAACGAACGATTCTCTCACCCTCATTATATGAATCAGAGGCCTTCCACTCTTCACGCACTTCAACATAACTTCTCCTAATCGAGCCAAGAGCAGCACATTCATTTCGTTTTCTCTGGGTTTGCTTCTTCTCCACCAGAACCTCTTATTGTCTTTGAGACCGTCCGTGGTTTTGAATAACTGAGCTTTACTAGCTCTGCAAAGAGCAGACAAGAATAGACATAACGCTTTAAGGTTCAACTTTAGCGCAGCATTTTCAAATAGCCTGTCGACTTGTTGGGATAAAACGCAGATAATTTTTGCGGCATAGTCTGCAGGAAGTATTCCATTAAATTGACTGTCCGCGTTCGATTCTTGGATTATTTCTGGGATTGTGTCTGTACTGGAGTTTTGTGTATATGGACTGGATAGAAAACTGTAGACATCGACACTAAAATAATAAACTGTCTTTTAGTAATGAAGACTTTAGTCGATTCATCGAGAATCAAAATTTTCTATACGCTTTACCAAGTTTCTTCTTCCTCGGTGATGTTGAAATTAAGTTTTAGCCTATCTTGGCTTCCCTTTGGATCTCCATTCGAACTATCTTTCTTGTCTTTCTTCTGCTGAGTCTTAGGCAACGATGGATTCTGATTTTTTCCGAAGAAATCATGTTCCAATTTGCTCACGTACAAACAACACCTTTTTAAAGTATAAAGCTACTTAATCAGTTGCTACCAATATTTAATAAATTAAAATTAACCAGTACTTTATAAATTCGATAGGTTGGATAGAAATTGGAAAATATTTCAATCGTTAGCGATGTCTTACGTAAAAACATGAGGCCAGCAATCGCTGCCATGACTTCCAAGTTCTAAACCCTTGCCCAGAAGTACGTCCATACTCAACGCGTGCGATGTGTGAATATTAGTTGCTCTGTTTTGTAATTTCAGGCGCAGAACATCCTTCGTCCTCGTGATTTTCGAAATAGACTGCTCTGTACAGGCTGCTTTCACCAGCAGAGCGAAGATGGAACCACAACGATTCTGCAGACCTAATTAACGAGAAAATAAATTTGAATAAGAATAATTGGAAATGAAAGTCGGAAGAAATAAAAACTGGAATCCCTATACGTATTGAGAACATCTGTATGTATATCCTCAGTTATTTAGAGTAATTTATTAAACAGTTTATTAAGAAATAATACTGACCAAGTACATTGCTCAAAATTGCAGCTTTATGAAGACCTTCCAATGACAAGATCACGGTATCCCTGATACCTCGTCTATCACCGTCTCTGCTCAGTATTCCCTTGTTATTTTGTTCCTTAGGAGGATTCAATCCTGTCGTCAACACAGTCATCATGCTTCCCCAACAACACGTCAATACTCTTCTCGAAAGCTTCGCTCCTGCTTCTGCTTCCGATGTTGGTTCGCTTCGAGATAGCTGAGCTTTTTCCAATCGTATGTAGTCAGACAAAAGTTGTCCGCCTCTCTGGCTTCCAGGAATCCCATCAACATCTTACGAAAGTAAATGTATCTATTAGTTTTCAGGATTTACAGTCTTCGATCATCGAATCAAGGACACGTACCAAAATTTTATTTTTCTTCCCCAAACTTTAGTATTATATCGCAAAGAGTAAATTGTCCTTGGTTGGAAAAAAGTTTGATACTTACCAAAATGATACTTGATACAAGACATTGTTCCATACATATAAGAATTCGTGGAAAAAGCCGAGAAATTGTTATTTAGAAAGTCCTTAAATTATCATTACAAAATTCTTATTCATTCTGTTAGAAATTTTGAATGGTCCTAATTCGATGACCAGAGACTCGACAATCTCGTTTCACATTATAGAAAATTGATTTACCAGTTAATACGTTTATCAGAGCACTGTTATCCGTGTAGTGCGGATTATAGCCACATTTCTCGAGTAAATTACACGCCAGAACTTGTTGGTAAAGTTCAGACAACCAGGTTGCCGAAAGATAGACTAGAACTCCAGATCCGTGTACTTCTTCCACAAATTGTTCCTAGAGAATGCGACAGGAGCTTTTGAGAAATTATCAGAATTGCAGAAAAACATTTAAACGATGTGTTAGACGTCATTGATACCTCACTGATGGGGACCTGACGATTATCCTCGTGATAGTAATTAATCCTAATCAACTTCAAGTTCAACAATAATGCCGCATAGGTGGCCAAGTAAATTCCATCGGCGTTCATGATCGTAATCAAGGCACATGAATCTGTACTGGTGTCCGTCTGTTCCTGCATCTTCTGTTGTGCTGTGAAAACTCCTGTAAACGCAATGTCGTTTCATCTTTTGGTTTTGGAATTTATAAAGGAGAATTAAATAACTGACGAAGCTTATAAGTAGCAACTAGAAGAATTATAAATAGCACATATAATAAGATTGTGGATGTTCATGCAAATTTATATTTTTACGAATAGAATTATTAGAATTAGAGGAATAGAATCTTCAAACGGAAATTTCTTTCATTCGTCATTAAATATTATAAGAATTTATAACATTACATATTGTACTTTGAATATTTCATATGTTTTAATACATTGATGCATTTTGTGCGCCTTTATATCTTGAAATTTCTCATAAATGCGTAAACGTCCACAATTTACTAAAGACGAAACGGAATATTGGAAAAACAACGTTAGATAAAATAAAGGAACATAAAAAATTATTGCGACATCCACTCTATTTTCTAGACTTAACACGGACGAATTTTCATTTAACATAGTCGCTACAAAATTCTATAAAGAATAGAAAATTTAGCCTAATGAAAACTGTCAAAGCAGTAACCAAATATTTCGCATCAAAATCCTAATAATTTTCTAAGAAAGCACAATTCAGAATTCGAGAATTACCAAAAAGTTGGGACATGGTCTCGGGAAGCAACAGACAATACATTATCCGTCAGTAAACACGATAAAATCAACATTATTCTGGGCAAGAATCAATTTCTCGTGTATGCTATTATCATACCTTGACAATATTCCGAAGCAAAGTTCTGCAGAGCTTCGTCGACTTCTATATTGCTTCTGAGACTCAATACCATAGGGATCAAGTCACTTTTCAATGTCCTGACGAACTTTCTAGCATTATGCCTTTCCATATCCACGTTGCATTCATCAGCCACCTGACGACCCACGTGAAGACACTTTGGTAATTTTTCTAATCTCAATCTCTCCCTTTCGTTCTCTATCGCATAGTCGTTGTCTTCCAAGCTATTATCTTCTTGAACCTCGTCAGATTCGTTCTGAGGACCTTCTGTGTCCGTGGAATCACCATCTTCCGATGGACCGTGCCCCGAGGAGTCAGAATCGGAGCCTATTCCCTTCTTCATGAGCTCCAATTGCTCTCTGAAAGCAAATCAAAGAGCTTTTTATGGGCTTTTCTAATTACATTTTTTAACAATGCATCTACGAAGCACTTCATCAACCTATTCAGTGTTAATTTAGTGTCCTCTGCACTTACGAAATGTAGTAACATCTGTCTGTCTAGTATAATTCTATGAAGAAATGTAAAATTGTGAAATTAATCGTGTAATTGCAACTTATAAGAGAAAAATTTATAATTACTTGTTGGTTATCATTGAAGAACATTAGGTATTACCACTGAACGCATCTGTTTATCAATATTTGTACTTTATAACGTTTCACAGAGTAATTATTCGACAAAGAATTTACGAAAAAGATAGTGATCCTTTAAATCACACAGTGTTTCTTACAATATTTTACAGTATTAAAATTCACCTGTATGTTTTCGGCAACCGTGCCATGCACTGATAAGTCAAAGGTCCTTTGTAGTCACAGGATTCCAAGTCTTCGTATAAGCTATTGATCGTGCACGTGTAGGTGTGATTAATAGCCTTCCCCTCGCATAATTCCTGAAGAGCGGAGAGCATTGCAACCACGCACGACACACTAGCGTGCAATGTACTTAAACCACCAGTTGTTGATTCTTCGATGGAATCCATTGCTCTATATTTTTAATTATTATCAAATTAATAAACTCCTTTTATTTTAGATGAAGGACTTTAGTATAGTGACTCACAATCTCATCAAGGCCATGTCGCTCTGAATATGACTAGATTTATCTTCTTCCACCAATAATGGACCAGCAAAATCAACGATTCGACTAGGACTTCGTAAAAGCTCTTTCAAAGCCTTCAAAGATTCTAAGCGTTGCTGAGGTGGAGGATACAGTAACATTCTGTGAAATACTGATTCTAAAACTGGACGAAGGGGTCCCACGCAGCCCACTAATCGAACTAATTCTGTTCCAATGCTATAAGTATAAAAATTGTCAAATTTCACTTTCAAGTTACTTTAAACATCAAATTTTTTATGCATCATAATTAAACTGCGAATATTTATACATTTATAGGAAGTTTAAAGATATACAGTGAGTACATTTTTATTCTATTGTCCTTTGCAAATGAATTAAATAACTTACTTATCTTACTATTTTAAAGTTTTTGTTCTTTTGTTAAAAATCGTTAATATAGTATTATATATGCGTTTTTACATTCTTTAAATTATTCAATGATTTCTTGTAAAACAGATTTTCCAAATATTGAAACAACTAATGTATTCCAATATTAATGACATAATAAATATTCTAGCATTGTAATAGAAGTGTAATATTGTATAAATATCCGTCTAATAATAATATTAAATTTTATAACTACTGTATCTAAAATTATGTACCTATAAACAGTTTTAGCCTGGTGACTATCGAAGCTCAAAGAAGTGGCCAAGTATCCAGATCCTCTTCCAATTTCGTTCTCTTTTCCTTCCCTAGACGTGAACGTCTTGTCGACCCTCGGGGTACCTAGGAAAGCTATCAGTGCAGGACAGAATTTCTGCCAGAGGAAGGTGGTAAAATGTGCGTTCGTATGAATTTTCTGCGGCAAGGAGGATATCAAGGTATGCAGACATTCCAAAAGAAACACCACGGTGTTTCCATTTCTTCCATTACTGTAATAAGGTTTCCTAAAATTGATGTGTATTCGTATAAAATTAATATTTTTTCCCCTTACTTCTGAGCTTCGTCCAATTTGCTGCAGATGTATTGAAGAATTGGCAGAGCTTCGTTGAAACAGGAGACACCTCTTTCCCATAAATTCTTATTCTTCTTTGCATTCTCGTCCATTTCTTGACATTCCTCGTCTGTGAAAAGTAAGATATTTTTACTAATTAGTAGCGAAAATTAATAGTGTATTGAGTAGATCTTTCTACATTTAAATTAAAAATTTTCAAATTATAAATATAAAAAATGATATAAAATATATAGAATGTTCAATATCAACATAAATACAAGCAAATATCCAAAGTATGTATAGATATAGTGTAGTAATATCCAAGTATAAGATATACAAATATTCAAAGTATTTGAAATATCTAAATATCGAAAATATTCAAATGCTTTGCTCAAGTTTGATTTATTTTAGCCACATTCGTAAAAATACAAATTCACATAAGCAAACATCCTATTAATGAATTCTACTAACGTTCAAGAAAAAATCCTCGAAAGTGTTTCAAAGGAAACAGCTTATCAATCACGGAATTCGCAAAGAACGTTTCACTAGTCACGCGAGCAGAGATTTATTGATCAAACTTTCGTTGAACTTCACGATGGAGCATCTGATAAATTCCAGAAATAATCACAAGGACAATCACGAAATTCTAGAACGTACTACGGATAATAGCATTGAATGAAATTACCTAGGAATAGGCAAAAAGACCGTAACGTTTGACTGGTTGCAGCTTGAGCCGCGGTCCTCACCGCTTGATTCCCATTTTCGAAAGCCTCGCAGCAAGTAGTGAGAATGGCGATTATTAAACGACCGTTCATTGTCCAGTAAGAGGAACAGGCAACTTGTAACAGAACCTATACAAATTAATATGTCGTGGAATATTTCTTAATTAGTTTCGATGAATTTTAATCCTCGACCAGAATCGTGGCTGACCATCGCAACTTACTTAATTTTAATTTCTATTTTGCACTTTAGTCGACAAAGATCATTGATTGTCATTATCACGTAAAGTATAAAATAAAAAATAAAATTAAATGTCTTAAACGATTCAGTAACGATACCAGTTGAGTGTTAGACCTGCTGCAGTCCTTGAATTTTTATGTCTGAATGCCACGCTCCCGTTTTAATAAACAAAAATAGATTTAATGTTTCAACAAAATCTTTGGTTAAAAGATTGTGAAAGATTGGATCAATGGAATTATCTTGTTTTTTCCTCGGATTTAAGAAATTTATTACCGATAGAAAAATGCGGCAAAAATAACGCAAAGAACGCAGCAGGGTTAAAAAAGGGTGAAATATAGGCTCACTTTTAGCATGTCCGTCTGCGTGTCGTCAGATTGGGATAACATGGAACTCATTGCGTGCAACATTTGCGCGGGTAGCCAAAGAGAATCATCCTCTGGCTCGTACGGTGACTGGAATCTATCATCCCTTAACATTTTCTGAATTCAAAATGTTTATATTAATTACAGATTATTTACTTTGAGTAGATTGCGGATGTTTATGCAAATGTGTATTTTATGAATGAAAGGAAGACATCTAAGTGGAGATTTATTTCACTCGCTAAATATTACGAGTAATATATTTGGAGTGTTTTATGTACTTTTGTATATTTTATTTCAATCTAAATTTTGTATAAATGCATAAAAATCCGCAGTCCAATTATGAGGAGATTTGAATAAAATATTCTAATTGACTTTAGACTTATATCCATCGTCTATTGAAAAACAGCACCGTGAAGTAACACACAGTTGTGTGTCTCGGATTAAAACGAAGAACAGTAAAGAAATATCATGTTACAGCTGTTCACTGATATCGTACCCTTTATCGCAGAGTTCCTTCCCGCGGGCGAATACGTCATTTACATGTATACGATACTAAACTGGCACAATATGGACAAAAAGAAGAAAGAGAAATTCAATGAAATACTCACATGTAATCCGGACAGACCAAATGCAACGAATTTGCTCCTCTTCGTTTCTAGTGCTAGCTGAAAGGTATGTAGACATTTTGCTCGTAATTCGTGGGGTGGATCGCGTAGTAATCCCTGCTGTTTGTCCAAGAAGTCTACACAAACATGTTAAATTAATTAAACAAATAAAGTAAAATATATCGTTTGTTTCAGAATCCTACTTATCATAAATTGATAAAAAAGAGCTTTTTATCAATATAAGAATTATAATTGACAAGTCAATGGTGGATAAGGTACTGTAGGGCGAGTATAATTATCACAAGTATCGATCAGCTTTAAATTTATGGAGCAAGGGTGATCATCTTATCATAAGAAATATATAAAACGAATCTTTTAAATCTACTCACCATACGCTTCTTGCGCAGACTTCCGTAAATTTTGTAATTTTGCATTGCTTGATTCTCGGACGATCTGCAGCAGAAGATCCTCCATGTCACGGTGGACTAACACGCGACTGATCGATAACGGGAGTGCCAATGCACGCTTGGCTGTACGCGCGCACCCAGGGCCGTAGAAACTGCCTCGCACAAGGGAAATTCATTTTCGTTTTAGAAAATTAAATAACCTTCAAAATCCTCAATATCTCACCATGCAACACTAATTTAACAATATAAATATATAGTAAATTAATTTCCTTAATAACAAACCACAGCTAGTTACGTATAAATTTCTACCACTATTATTGAAATATTCTACATTTAATATACACGCCGCACGTACATAAACACCTACCATAGTCATTTTATAACTTTATTAAGAGATTGAAATTAAAGTTGACATCCTCCTTGTAACCTTCTTTATTAGAAAATCGATTAAAGTCAAACTAATTTTTGACCGATCGACAGGCATTTTAAAATTTCTGATCGATGGCGCGCTGATAATTCCATGCAGTCACGTGACAGAATTTAGTCGGATCTTAAAGATGGCGACGGAAAGTGACAGGAAGCGTAAAAGCGGCGAGAAATTACGCCGTAAACCAGTGAATTTGTACGAGTTAGCGGTGGATTTGATAGGTACAGGCCTCCTTGCGAAGGGAAAAGGCTAATTGGTGTGGTTTCCTGGTCAGCGTTATCATAAAATCATCTCGTGTGCCGTGACAGGTTTGGCATTTGGCTTTTTCCATTGGTGGCATGTGTCGACGCTATTCGAAAATGACCGGCATTTCTCGCATCTGTCCGAAATCGAGAGAGAAATGTCCTTCCGCACGGAAATGGTACGAGATTTGAACGATTTCGAGAAACTTACAAATTATTCATGAAGATAACAGGTATGTTTTGTTTTTGTTTCTGTTCAGGGGATGTATTACTCGTATTACAAAACTATCGCGGAATCGAAAACGTTCATGGATGGACTTAGAAAAATCAGCCATGATAATATCTCGGAATATGGAAACATTATTAATGCAGCTAGAAAGTATAGCTTGCTGCCAGAGGTATTATTCTCTATTCGGTATTCGACGATGAATCTATTTTTTTGGTTAGGTTAACTTTGCTGCGTTCTTCCAGTTATTTTCTTATCTAGACTCTCTTGTACAATAATTCTTGAATCATTTTATTGTACCAATATATAATTGGTTATTCACTCTTGGTTTAATTAATCTAACATATTTTTATAATCGTATAATATTAGTTTAATTGCACAAGAGGGTCATAATCGTGTCTTTCTATGGTTAAAAAATATAAAATGTCTTATGCCATGTTTATGTTAAAGTTCATTTCAAAACATTAAAAATCTTGTTGTTTATTGAAATATGAGTAAGATAGGAAAATAAAAATTTTAAGGTCGTAGCAGGGTTAAAAAGATCAACTTGTATAAGACAGAATTGATAATTTACAGTTGGTAGCTGGATATCTTTATCATTGTGCCAAGAATGTGGGGATTATATCCATAGAGCAGTGTTGGCAAGTGAGATTCATGTTTGTTAGAACTGTATACAGAGTCAAATACTATAATAATACATAAAGAATATTTGGTACACAGACTCTGTATGCATTGAGAAATTCAATGTGAGTGTCACTTTCTACGGAAGAACTAGAAAAGAATCACTTTCAGATAGAAAGAGGAGAAGGTTTGCCACCAGTGACTAGTTGCGAGGGTCTTGGTGTTCCAGTTTATTTTTACTTACAAATCGTTTGGATCTTTACTATATTTACGGCAGCTGTACTGTTCTACTATGCTGCCTTCCTTGGTAATAGTTTGAGTAGTGGAATCATAGCAGTGCTTCTATTCTTTTATAATCATAATGAATGTACTCGTGTCCAATGGACTCCACCACTGAGAGAAAGTTTTGCATACCCTGTATTACTCTCTCAAATGTATAGGTTGACTCTGATTATTAGAGAGGGCACTTTGCAAGATTCTCAGAAAGTGCCCAAAGATTTACTTCAGGTGTGTTGAGAAATATTAATCAAACACTCACAGGACTGAAATATTCTGTATGAAGTAACAAACAATTTATTTCTTTCAGAAAATGGGTATAGCGACGGTAATTAGCTTATGTTGCTGGCAATTTTCACATTTTGTACTCACCACGCAGGTCGTTGCTCTATTGATATTAAAATGGATGAAAATAATCCCAAACGACCTTTACAGATGTATTTTTAAAGTTCATGGTTGGTCAATTTTATTAGCAACCGGAATCACAGATGGTTTCCCCTTGCTGTATTCTCTGTACTTCAATCTTTTACTCATCAGTAACGTTGTAAGCTTAACGGAGAAGCTGACTCGTTTCATGGGCATAAAGCTCCAAACGATTCTCGAGATCGTTCTCACAATTATATGCACGTTGTACTTAGAATCGTTTTCCGCCTCGTTATCCCAGGACAACGCGCACGTGTTCGACTTACTCAAAGCGAAACTGACGAGTTACAAAGACTTCCACACGATGCTGTACACGTGCTCACCCGAATTCGATTTCCTCCAATACAGAAGCCTCGAAGCGATCACAAAAACGTTGCTTCTGCCGTCTGCTATATTGGCTGGAATGCTGGCGGTCTATTTCTGGTATAGGAATTACAAAATCAAAGGATACCCTAAATGTATAGAGGCGGATATGGCTTACAACGGCCTGCAGACCGGAGCTTTCATCATCATGGCAGTTTTCATCATGAGACTCAAGCTGTTCATGAACCCCCATCTCTGTATAATAGCCGGCACTGTTTGCGCGAATAGATACTTGGAAAAGCTTGGTTTGAAGAACGAGATGACTAAGACTGCTCTTACTCTTCTATTGATATCCGCGATGTCTTATCATGGTTTAGAGAGACTGCAGGAAGAACGAAGTATCATAGGTAATTATCAGGCTCGAACGGAACAATTAACGATCAAGCAATGAAATAGTGTGTAAAAATGTATAAGAACATTATTCAAAAATATAAATAAAACAGGACTATTTTTTCAAATTACAAAAAATATATTGATATAACAGATATATTGTAGAAACTCGTTAGGTACGGACAATATTCCTTTAATTGAAAAGAACATGGTTATCTGTGATGCCTGAATTTCTTCAAATTGGATAATATTGTAAGATCTAGATAAAAGAGGATTTTTTGAAATTCCTTTTCATAATTACAACGTGAACTCAATAGAATTTAATAACGTAAACTGGTTAGAAGGAAATTACAACTAAACTGTGATTGTTAATGTTGTCGACTTTCGCAACTTTTACAGACTATTTCACCACTTAAATATATATTTTATTTCCTAACGAAAAAAAAGGAAATACCCACTAAAAAAAGATTCTTGCCTGCATGTGGTAACTAGACTGCAGTTTTTTAATACAAATTTATATTTTTATGAGCACAATTAAATAGAACTTATATAGAGATTTATTTTACCTATTTATTATTTTACCTAAAAGTTATGACAAGAGAAAACATATATAAAATAATATATAGGAAATAAATAATGTAAATGTATATTTTCATATAATTTAACAGAATAATAACGATATATAAGTATAATTTTTATGAAAAGTGATAAATGTGAATTATTCGCGTGAGTCAAAATTGGCCCAGCCTCCGAAAGTTAATAAACAAGCTCTTTATTACCTAATCTTTCATCGTATAAAAATATGATATATGTAATAAGGCGAGTACAGCGACATCGAGCAAGAGGAACTGTTCGAGTGGATCAAGAAGAACACGCCTGAACACGCTGTGTTCGCCGGCAAGATGTCTTTGATGGCAAACTTAATGCTCTCGACGGGAAGACCTATAGTCAATAATCCTTACTACGAGAGCAAAGAGATGAGGTGCATAAGCTTGCCATTCCCTGGATCGTTACATCTGTCTTGGTATTTATTATCACCGGTTTTATGTTCTAGAGATCGGACGATGAAAGTTTACGAGATCTTCAGCAGAAAAGATGTCACATCCGTGTACTTCACTCTGAGGAATCTTCACGTTGGATACGTCGTGTTGGAGGAATCGCTGTGCTTCGGTTTCGCAAACCTGTAATGAAATAACTTTGAAACTTGATGAAATTAATAAGCATGTTCTTTTTGATGTTACAAATAAAAATTTTGTGTTTCAGGCAAGCACAGTGTCAGATGATCGATCTATGGGATCTAGTAGACAATGGAACCGCGAAGGCAGCTGGGAAACAACCCCTATGTCCAATCCTATATCGAGGAAACGCTTACCCCTTTAAAAGAGCCTTTGTAAATAATCGTTACGTTGTTTTGCAGCTCGATTATTCCTATTACGTCGAGCTGAAACCGAAGTCTTCCCTTAAATACCAATCCTAAATGTGTTCGATCGACTGTTCAAATGTGACAAATCGAAAATACCTCGCGAGACTGCAGAGATTATTTTTTCCAAGGGAGAGGCAGTTATGTATGATATACATATATATTTTTCTTTTAAAAAATAATGACTCGTTGAAGTGAGCCAAAGCAAGTTTGTTAAACAGTTAGAAGTAAAATACAAATAAAATGTTAACTACGTTCCTGTCAGCTCCATGTCTTCGTTTTCCTGCATCGTTCCTGTATCATCCCACGTCTTCGCACATCTGAAAGGAGTCTGAATCAAAGTTCTACCTTTACGTAAGACAAAAACTGTTCGTTTTATGTAACTTTATTTTAACAAATACAGAACCGTGGTGAATAAACGCTGCGGTTCTCGTAACATGACGAAATCGTCTAAAATATAGTAGAATCTTTCTTCTTCTTTGTTTCTCTATTTTCTTCTTCTTCTTTTAATGAAAGTTGGTCGAATTTCACGTGATAGTTATTAGCGCGAGAAACGGGCGAGCGTCGAATCGCGGGATCGCAAGAAGAATCGAACCGCGCCGCGAGGATAGCTCCGTTATAGTAACACACGGCACTGCACCTTCACTTCGCCGTGTAACAGATAGTATAGTCGGAGCCCTGCCTTCGCTATACTACGTTGTGCTGCTGACCCAAATGAATCCTATGGCCAGTCAGTCCCGGTCCGGGCTTCTTCGCGGCAATATTGCTCGCTCGACAGCTGGTATCGTATAGACGCGCCCGTTCTTTACATACCACGTTTAACGACAGCTCAAACAATTTCACTTGTCATTCATGCGTGTCAATGGTCAGTCGTCGATCACGAGACAAAGATCGGCGATTTAATTGAAAATTTAATTTAACGGTCGGTGCCCATATTGCAGCGAAAATCTGATGGTCCAGTGAAATTTTAAAGGTACCCCAAACAGTGAAAGTTTCCAATCGATTGATATACGCGAAACAAATACGGTGACTGTTTTGAATAGTTTGTTTTTTGGAAAAATGTTCCGCAGTGTTCGTACTCCGCGTTGACATCAAGAGCCGACAATCGGTGTGTATAAACCGATTTGTTCGCGTTTTGGCGGGAATTATTCTTTCAAAAAATTATTACTCTCTTGCTCTTTTTTACAATTCTTTAAATTGGGCACTCGAGTATTTTTGTTCTAGTGTAAAGTTTAATCAGAGAAAGTGTGACAGAGAGAAGTATCATTTCCTGGATTAGAAGTGATCATCGAGCTGTAGATACTTTGTACGATCTTTGATATAGTCGTAACACGCGATACTTGGACCAGAACAGAGGAGGCTGAGGATGCCTGAGGCGGAAACAAAAACGTAGAAATCGCGTCGCACCGGCCACGAGGATCCGATTGATCGAGATCGCGCGCATCCGCAGGCTCTGAATAGCGATGCGGTTGCATTCCACGGCAACGATAGTTCCGCATAATCACTGACACTCTGCAGTGAGTACCAAATTATTTTCTTTTGTTTTTATTTATTCTATATCTTTCTTTTCCGATATTTTTTTTCTTTCCTAGTTTTCGATTATTTCTGGCTAACGGCGGAAATGATTTGTAAAATATCAAGGACATCTCCGCCTCGCGTCCTTGCGTCAGCTTATGGACGGTGCATTAATTCGCTCAATGAGCATAACAATGTAAATGCAGTCCTCAATCGGATACGCCGACCCTAGTACTATAATTTCGAAATTATGCTCGTTCCGCGATGAAATTCTAATTCGCTCGTATTCCGGAATTCTGATTCGCAGGATATTACTCCTTTAGCCTTTTATCTCGGTCTGATTTTAAATTGGTTGGCTCGTAGGGTTTGTAGTTTAGATTTGCGAAACTTTAAAAATAATCGCGTGTAGTTCGCAAAGAGTATAACAAGGAAGTAATCAGATATTCCTGTTAGCTCCTATTACGAGACAGAAACAAGTTTTTCTTACGGTACAGTCCCACGTAAATAGCGAATCAACCTCGTAAAATATTCATACGGGCAATTTTTCCACTATTCTACTATTACTTACAATTAGAAACCGTCAATTGAAGAGCTTTCTGGTAAAAGGAATTTGTAATGGCAAATTGAATAAATTTTCTTGGAAATTTTAGTTCTAGTTTTTTAATATTAGCTACGTTTTTCATAGTATTTTGACAGTCCATGCATTAACGTGTATAGTAGAGCTGTCTTACACAATTGAATTACCTGTGTCAATAAATTTCCTCATATAACACATATACATAATTTACTCGTTATAGTTTACAAATATAAATTTCAAGAACTGTAAATCACCTGATTATCCAATTCTAATAAAATGTTATTCTAGCAAATGTTAATTTTGTTTTCTAAACGAAGATTCTATAGTCTACGACTTCTACCGTAGCATAGCTACTCTAAGGTAGTAAAATAATTTTATGTGCACGATTAAACAGAAAAATAGGAGGTGAGATGATATATTTTTGTAAAAATCCTAAGGGTCTTTGATTACACACCCTAGTGAGTTATCCGCTATTTTTCAATTCTTTATATTTTCAATTCAGCTCAGCTATTATTTTCTTTTTCAACCACGTTGTATTAAGTCCTCCTTTTCAAATTGGAAAGGTCTACAAAAACTGATTATCATAGTTTTCTCATTTTATTTCTAATTTGTAGGTTGTGACTTGTAAAATTTCGCTAATAATATTAACGGAATTGCACAAGAAGTATCCGAAGAAATTCGATAATGTGTGGAGAAGATTCCTAGTTCGCGAAATAGCCGTTTTTCCCTGACCTCGAAACAACGCGGAACATAGACAGTGCGGTTGCGTTTGGCCGAATGGAATTTGGCACGCACGTACTTGACGGTGGCTCGAGCTACAAAAAGTATCGATGCATCAAGGCACTCGAAGCCGTACAGAGGCCGTCCTGAATCTTCGGAGACGGCCAACGAAGTGGCCAAAGCCACGTTCAACCGATAATGTGATCGCCGATGCAAACCGGCCGCGCCTAATCTTTCTCGACGATACGACAGATCGGTTCTCGGTTACTTTCTCGCCGGTATTCGTAACCTACTTTTCGACCACGATGCAGTCACCCCATGTGCCGGTGCCAACAACTCGAATTAGAAGGGTTCTAATTCGCTAGAATTATCTTGGAGCTGATGTCGCAGTCTCTAAGCATTCAGCTTAGTCTGCTTATAATTTTGGAAGTTGATACGTGATCCTCGGATCTTCGTTTGTATTTTTGTGTTCCTTCTGGTAGGTAATCTTGAAGAGAGAACTTGATCGAGATAAAAACCCTTTGATGAGAAATTGACTCGATAAATGCTCCAATGCATTCGACAGGCAGAGAAATATTTTTGAAACCAGGTTCACAATTCGCTAGAGTCATTTCCTCCAAATTTCCAAAGGAATTTATCGAGATGAAAACTTCTTCAAAAAGACAAGCTTTCAGTCGGCGATTATACCGTACATTTTCATTTCTCTTTGCAAATTCCGAAGAGTTCGTCGAAATCAAGATTTCTTTAAAACAACGGCGGCTCTTCATCGATGCATCAAATCATCCAATCGGCGGAGAAATTTTTCTGAGAACTAATTGTTTAATTCGCTGGAATTATCTTTGAACGCATCGCGCCAGCTGCATACTTTATCTGCTTGCGATTTTAGAAATTAGTACACGATCCTCCGATTCACCTGTATTTTTATTTTTCTTCGGAAAGCCCGAAGAGTACATCGAAACCAAGATTCCTTTGAAAACAAGTCGACTCTTTGTCGATATATTAATTCATCCAATCGACAGAGAAATTCTCTGGGAACCAGTTTCCACCCGAACCACCAAATTCAGAAACGTATGCGTGTACGTACATGGATCAAGCCATACGTTTACCTCTTCTCGTCTTACCTGGCAAAACAAAATTCCTGTTGGGTGGATCGCGCATAACCATCGTGAGAAACGGTTTCAAGGTGGAGGCCAGAGTCCTTTTCAAGCCCCAGAAGAGACAGGGAGCATTCCTTACGCGAGATAAAGAAGCATAGAGGAACGGGAGACACCGTGAAAGAGTGGGTGACAGAGTTTCACATGACCGAGTTAGAGCATCCAGTTTTGCCGGGGGCATGATACTCGTGACACTAAATATCGTTTTCACGTAGGCTGGTTGATTGCTCGACAGAGAAGACCTAATTGGCCAGAGGTCACAATCATGAAACGTAATTTCATCCTACTAGAGGTAATTGCGGGAATTGCCGTTCCCTTGGCTTCGCGAATGCTGCGTGTGATACTTCGAATTGAATCTCGAACGGCTACCGATAAATTGCGCTATTCAGGAACGTCTATTGGAGTTTCAGGAAGTTAAATTGGTCGACCAAGTTCTTCCATGATATTCGACGCGGGGGAAGATAAAGATGGATTGAAATGAAAATTATTTTTGATTGCGAAGTTCAGGCTAATACTTTTCCGGAGAAGGTGAAACGAGCTTAGAATTATTACGTGCTTCGTGGGTGTCAGGAATTTAAAAAATATTAGGTTTAGAATTTTAGTACTTTAACAAAAATTTTTCACCTATGTAAAACCTACAAAAATAGGGGAAATTACTATTGATGTAATAGTAGTTTCGAATGAGTAACAGAATTAGCAGGAAATGCAGAGTGGTTTTGATATAGATTAAATTACGATTAAGTCTTTAGTTGGTAGTCTAATTATTTTCTTAGAAGAAGTGTACGTATACGTTTCCTGTAATGTATACAAAAATTCAATTACTTTATTATATTGAATTCTTTTTGTACTATCCTTTAATTTAAATTTAAAAGTACACTTCCTGTACTCTGGAACACTATGATTATACAATTATTTTCAACGCTCGTTATTCTACATATAGAAATTATAGAAAGTATTTAAATATTCAGACACATCTTTCTATTTACTATAAAAAGCTGCACCAACTCGTATACCAAAGATATCTTTAGCTTGGAGGATATTGCTGCTAAAAATTTAATACGCGTTTATGGCATTCGAGTGTTAGCTATGTACTTCTAAGCTATCCAATGATGCCTTTCGCGACCAGGAGAAATTGACAGAGATCGCGTGATTCAGATTCATCGCACCTTTCGTAGCCAAGCTTTAAAATAACAGTAAAGAGCCTAACAAATGTCCACTCTTTGGAATGTTCCTCTTTCGCGTTTTGATATTTTATTAGAATAGTTATAGATCTCTGAATAGAATTTTATTTTGTTAGTACCGGTTGACTCTCAGTTAGAATAGGGTCAAGCTTAGCAGATATTAACGTCTTCCTCGATGATCTCATGTGGCTTCGTGACGACGAGCGTTTTTTCTGACCTTGCTCGATGCTACACACCTCCCAGCATTCCAGTCTAATCGAACGACACACCTCTCGCTGCTGCTTCTCGTAGTCCATGGACCGGCATGCCGGTCATAAACGTGTTCCTCTATCTGTGTGTGCTGCGATCCACGTGATTAGGAAGCGGTGGCTTTTAAACTTGTACTGCTTCTTCGATGAATGTTTTCTTTTTTAACATTTCGAGAGGAACATTTGAACTCTTCAGGGGGAATCCTAGGCTATAAACTGGTCTTGATGAATCTCGAGGTATTTTTTTTAGGTGCTTTATCGTTTTAACGAAAGAATTCGAATCCTGAGTGCTTTGGACTTTCGTTCTTTTCTTTTTTTGTCTATTTTTTAAATCCTTTAAAAATTTAACTTTCTTCTACGGAAATGGAATTTTTTACGTTTTCTTTAGATAATCTATGGAAAACTTAATTTTCTACGAAAATAGAATTCTAAGGTTTCCTTTAAAAGTTTAAAGTTCTTTAAAAGTTTCGCTTTCCTGAAAATAGAATTTTAATCCTTTCACGCTTCATTGTACTTGCGTACATGCAACACTGCACTTTAGTAAGTCATTTATTAGCTAAACTATAGATCTATTTCTTTTCGGTAAAATTGACTCTCTTGAACAGTAATTTATTAGCGAATAATTTGTTGATAATGATAAAAGTGAATAGAGTAACCATTAGTTGTTATTTGTAATGTATAGCGTATAGACTTCTCGTTCAGAATTTTAATCAGTGAAATACAATAATCAAGTGATTTATGATTCATAAATTTGTAGAATTTCACCAGTTCTAGTACTAAACCTGTTACTATTATACGAGAAAGTTTTATTATGATACTACAGATATTTATTCAAATTTGTATATATGTGATTTATTTTGCGAATATAGTCAAAGAAATGGAACATAAGTAATATTATAACAAAAATATACTTTGGATATTTTATATGTTTTTGTATATTATATGTATTTTCATGATCTTGAATTCCATAACATTATAAATGCACAAATGCCAAATGTTTTTGTTATTATTGTTAGTAACTGGAAATTTACGATTTGTAAGATTTCTGCCATAATATTAATATAATTCTATAACACAATCAAATTTTCAAATTTTAATACACACGATGTCTTCTTTTTATACGGAACTATGCTATTAACGAATAATAAAAGAACGGTCTTTATTGCAGACTAAAAAGGACTCAGTTGTGAATAGACGGAGAAAATAGAATAAGAAATACCTGTTTCTTCTCTAAAAAAAAACTAAACGAAAATCTCGAGATATCTGTCCAAATTCCTGCGAAAGTAAATCCTTTTTATGGCATTACCATACAGACGCGCGCGATTCTGCGGACTTTCTTCGGCGTAACCTACTTCCGGCAGAAACAGCAGGAAGAATGACGTTCACATCGAGCTAAAGAACCGAGTATAATGGAGACAAGATCTTCAGACTGGTTCCTTCGAACGACATTGTTATCAGTAGAAGGAAAATTAACCTGGTTTCCGTGACTTTTTCTACTTTGAATCTAATTTCACTTCGTCCAAGCGCCACTTAAAACGTTACAACCATAAAAGTAATTAAAACTGCTGGTATCGGATTCTTTTTGTTTTTATTATTAAAAGTTACTTCTTTGCAAGTTATTAGTAATAGAAACGCATTTTTTAAAGTGGTCTTATAAAAAAGACGTAATTTTTTTTCTTGCATAATTGTACTACATTATTACTGATGAAATTTTACAAGTAACAATAATTTTACAACTAACAATAATAATAAATTTTTTTGCATAACGTTAACTGGTTTGATTCTAAACGAGTGTTTTTGTTAATATTGATATTTATTTTCATTAATAGAAAGGCATGGTTACATAGAGATACTTATCATCGTTATATAACTTTAATTATAAATTAATTATATACAAGATATTTAGGCATACGTATCAAAGACGATCATTAAGTGTTGCGATATTAAAATATTACAACATTTAAATACTTTGAAAGAATTATTAAATATTCTGTATCAAGCTTGGTACAAATATTTTTCTAAACTGCCCAGTAGCCAGATTTCCTTGAAATTTTCACTTCACTAATTATTTTCTTCGTTCACTTACGCAACTAACGCATTAAGATTATTGCATCGGTTCTCCTTAGCGATTTCTTGCAAGGATAACCGAAATTTTCCGCCTTATAATATCGCACGTTGCATGAATATGATGTTAACGATCTCGTAAATTTTCAGTATGAAAACGTAAGACCTACTCTACGAACATTTGAGACTCATAAGCTTACAAGAACCTCTCTAATCTGACTCGCGCTATTTTGAATACATAAGAATTTTGAACGCATTCTTTTCTTCCAAATTTCTTACTCCCTTACTCCCGCTATTCCCTTGCTGCATTTTTTAGTGTACCAATTTTACTAACTACTCTCATATACTATTCAAAATTCTTCTCTGTGCAACCTACAAAAGACTAGAGGGAGGAGCGGGTATCTTGAAGGGTAAACGAATAAAAATTTATACAAATCTTTGGCAGAAAAGATTGGGGTTAGGAGGAGAAGCAGAAAGGGTGATAGCTAGCAAGACAAGTGATGGAAGGCTTGAGCAGTGGAAGGGGTGGTAGTGGTCGTCAGTCGGGGGAAACATTCATGTTTCCTTACTCCAGCTATTTCCTTCCTGCCATTTTCAGTGTACCAATCTACTAATGTGGAGGAAAAGGTATTTAGCCGGTCACTCGGAGGTACAGGAGATGGAAGATACATATTTACAATTTTTGATCAACGAGATAAGGGCCACGAGAAAGTAACCGAGGGTGTGGAAAGATTTCACGAGCCATTCGCTTCATATTCGCGTGTTTCGACTCGATTCTCGCTGGGATTCTTTCTTTTCTTTCTTTTCTTGGAAACCTGCGCGATCCCGGTAAAGTCTTTCCGTCAAGAAATTACCTCGAAGAGGCCTCAGCTTGACTGACAGCTCCAAAGTGAAATTTCCTCGTCGCGTAACAATCGTTGAAAATCTCTGACTTGGTGAAAACCCGGTAAAATTATGAAGTTTACGTGATATCGACGATAAAAAAGATAATAGTACGACTTGCGCAAAACTTGGGAATTTATGCAACTAATCGTTGAACACTTCATCGTTTTTAAAGAGACAGTTACTCAACTTGGGAATATTGCTCTCCACGCTGTTTAAAATATTTTTAAAGTTATTTTTTACTGGCTCGTATCTTCAAATTGTTCGTACACTCCTTTAACACGTTGACTAGTTAATTAGTGAACATGATTTTCAACACGATGATCATCGATGATTGACGTTACTGAATTGTTTAGAATTGATGGAAATAAGACAAATTTCACGTACTGGAAAATATTCAGCGATGTGAACGATTTCGGTGGAAATGTTGGACGAATCCTTTAAAATTCTACTCGTTTCCAATAATAAATTAGACCACAGCCACACGCGGAATAGAAAGTTGCAAAGCGGAGCCGAGTTGAGACGAAAGAAGAGGCAGAGTCCGTGGCTGAATACTTGGAACTTGAAACAAGGAAGAAAAATCATGATCTGCTCGGTGTCTCTTCACGTCATCCTTCTCTCTTACCATCGTTGACATTTTACGTGAAACCAATCAAGAACTTCCTTCTTCTCGCGATAATAACTTCGTTGATTAACGATCATTCCCGCCATTCTTCCTCGAGCACGAGGATGTAATAATTCGACGCGTACGACGCTAATTGCGAGAGCTTTCATCGAGATTAAGGCATTGCCACTCTCACTGACGAGAACCTTGCCTCTGAAACGAGCCGAGGAAACCAGCCTTTTCTTCTACCTGTAATTTCCATTGCGTTTTCCTTTTTTTTCCTTTTTTTTAATTTCCTCTCTCTGTCTCTATCTATCCGTCGATTCTTGTGGCATTTTCCAATTATTCCGTCGTCATCTCTCAGCCAAATTCTTGGAAGCTAACTGTTCTAGCTTCGTCTGCAGGGAAGATGAAACATGATATAATAGGATAATTAACAGGTTCTAAGCTAGTATTAAAAACTAGAGAGATAAATGTCATAGCATGAAAGAAAAATAGTATTGGTGTATAGCGTACCATTCAAAGTCGAGAAGCAAGAATCAAATAAATAAATGAAAAATAAAAAAAGAAACATGATAAGTCTTGCGCAGAAAAGCGATTTAAAAATTCAGTACATCGTCAAGTAAATTTTGTTTTATTTGATTTCAGGATTAAATACGTATTCATCTATTCCTGAATATTTGGAAAATACTGAGCGTCGTAAAATTAGTTATGATGATTTTATTGGTTTCATGCAGGATACTTGTTGGATTGGAAAGCATCGAAATAATAGAAAATTATTAGCCGACCTAGATAGTTGGTTCTTCATCGATAAATTTGGTTTCCAAATTATTGAAAAGTGAGAGAATTGAGAAAAGTAGATGATGCGATCTTTAATCCTCCTCGATTGTTAAATTTATGTTTCCTGTGTCTTTTATGGCACTATTTTCGAATTTAAAATCACACGAATATCCGAGATCATCTCTCCACCTCTGGTAAACTGGGACAGATCCAGTGCATTTTAATGAATAGTTTGCTCGTTTCATTTTACCGGTTGTAAAGTTCGTTCCGTTTCGAGCCTTCTCCTGGGAGTAGAGATCGAGACGGACGATTAGCGCGAAATTACCTCGCGTGAAAGACTTAATTGGATGAATTGAAGTGATTCTTTTTTCGGCTCGTTCGATCTTCTTTCGCCTGGCAGAAGCCTCGTATAGAAAATTCTATACTTTCCCCGTGGATTAATGAAAAGTATCTTAACAGAGAATAGACGTTCCATCTCACTTTCCTTTCATCTTATTCGAATGTAGATTCTATATATGTACACGTATCTTCGGTTAAATATCCGTTTACGCATGTGTATATCTTGTATACTAATTTATCGGTAATATTAGTAAATTGAGAAATCACCAGTTATTATCGATTTCTGAAAAATTTGAAAGTGCAAAAATGTAGAGAGCGTACATAAGATACGTAAGCACAAAAATATAAGTAACGCAATTCGTCCACTTGGATCCCGTGTCTTTAATTAAAGTAGCAGACAAGAGAAAGTTTATAAAATAAAAAGTATGAAAAGTATAATACATGTAGAGATGGTATCTATCATTTTACAAAGCAGATCTACATTTAATTAAAGAGCGAATAAATATAATAGTACTACGCAATAGGCGATTATCATCAATATGATAAAAGATTGTTGATACAAAAGGTTACTAAAATTTATAGTGTCAGTATCAATTCAGCTTTCTTTTATTCACCACTGTATATTTATAATTCATATAATCAAATATCCGCAGTCTACTAACAGTTAATAAAAAGAAATAATTTTTCTTAGAAACTACAAGAAATTCAAACCTGAAAGGATTCAAAAGCCTCTTTTAAGTCTGGCAATAAATTCTATACTTTCCCCGTGGGTCAATGAAAAGAACCTTGACAGAGAGAATAGGCGTTCCACCTCACTTTCCTTTCATCTTATTAAAATGTGAATTATTTATATCTTCTGTTAAAAAGGCACGCTAATTTTTCTCTTTCCTTTTCGCATAGGTATTAAAAGAGAGGTTGTGTTTTGATTTCAGAGATGCGAAGCGAGGTAGGAGAATGGCTGCCCACCTGTGTAGGTTCTCCGATATGCATCCTGCTGTTATCTTGGTCGCTTCTGATTTATCAGAACCAGCCATCCTCGGCGAAACGGAAGATCGACGTATTCACGGTAGCCATTCTCTCGCAGAGTTTGGTTCACCAGCTTGGATTGCTGTTGTACGCCATTCTTACTCTCATTCGGCCAACTAATCACTTTGGAGGTAATGAAACAAGAAGTTACGCATCTGTTGCTCTATCATTATTGTAGGAAGAGAAAATGATAGGAGTGTCTGAAGAGAAAGCGATTGAAAGAGGCTTGAGAATAGACAGGGGCAATCTTATCCCTTAAATGCATTCTTTCTAAATATAATAAAAGCTTTGGAAACAGGTAATTGATGCGTTGGAAACTCGGCAAAATAATTCCAAAACTCGCTCTAATCTCTTCGTATTCTTTTATGCAGGAATCTTTTATTTAGAAGCGTGGGGCAAAGGAAACTTTTTATTGAAATTATTACATTAGGAAACTTTGCTTATACATTGTACGATTAATTGAACTGTAAATACTTACACAAAATAGATTAAATACACGATTTATGTAAAAATGCACAACGAGAAAGTACAATTTGTATGATCTTTTTAACGTTGCCTGTGCTTTCTACACGATAAAACAATTTCGTAAGGTTTCATAATTACCAGTGTCACTTGAACACTAGGAAAGGCGTTAGGATGAAGCGAGAATGAGTTGGTAGTTAATTGGCTACGGGCAGTAGAAAGCAAATTAAATAAAGTAAGGGATTGAGGAGAAGGTGTAAATAGGATGAAGCAAAAATGAGAGAGGATTTAAATATAACACGTGTAAGTATGTACGCGTGGTAAAAGTGGAAGCATAAGTGAAAATAGATAAAATTTAATATAAACAGAGTTTTCATTCCTTGGCTCTTAAAGCTGAAATATTAATAAAGTACATAATTATTATTTTATTTCACAGAATTCTGCTCGACCCTAGTCTGGATGCTAAACTCGTCTAGTATCCTTCAAGAACTGACACTGACCTCAATCGCAATTTTCACCGCGATAAGCATGGGCGACGAAGCATTAAATCTTACGAAAAATCATCTTAAGTATCATCTGGTCAGTTTAAGCGTGATCAGCGCTTGCGTTGGTGTCACTGGGGTCCTCAACTTCGAACCAGATCTCTGCGTTTTCCTAGCGCAGGAGATCTCTCTGAAATATGGAATTTTCATGAATTCACTACGGTGTCTGTTGGCAATGACGACTGTGATCAGCCTGTTGATGGCTTTGGTCAGGAACATCTGTCGTACACCGAAAGCCGAGTTGCTAAAATCAGTGTCAGACCTATCGGAAACGAGTTCGAAGAATTCTTCAGGAGCCTTCGAATGCCATCCTCAACATTGGGATCCCTCGAGTGGATCGTGCACCAGTGGATCCACTAACAGCAGAGCTTGTTTACGAAAGAAGAGAGTCCAGATAGACGAAGCTAGCGGAAGATCAACGATTTACAGCATTCTCTTCGTTTGCTACGTCTTCCAATATCTTCCAATTTTGGTAAATATTCTTTTACTTTACATTTTATCTTCTTCTTTTTTTCATTTGTGTAGACTCGGATTAACTTCGCTGCGTACCTTTAGTTATTTTAAACCTAATTGTAACTTTTTTAACGTTAGAAAATATGGCACACGTATTTCAAAAGTGACGCAACTCAAAAATGGTTTTCAGAGAATGCGAGAAACTATTTGGAAGCTTGCAAAAATATTATTTATTGAACGTTTATTATTATTGACAAGCAAAGCAATTTTCTAAAATAAGAGTAAGATTGAAATATAGAAATTCAAGAATTGCAGTAGAATTAGGAAATTAAAAATTATAGAAAGTTCTGTCTGATTTGATAAATGATATTTTTCAATTTATCTTTTTATCGACCGATTAGTAGCGTGAGTTGAATTATTGACTGTAACGGGCATGATTTCGTAATGGGCATGATTTGACTTATTTCAGATTATGTTATTTGTCACGCGTTATTAAAAAACTACTTGCGATTACACGAGCAGATCGTTGGTTTAATTCGCTCATTAAATCAGCCTGGTAAATTGGTATTCGATTATAGAGGTCGTTTTATAATGATCTACTTGTTCGATGACATTTAAACATATCTTTAATTTCTAGTTATTATTGAATTTATTAACATGATTGAGCCAGGAACATTAAAATTATTAGATTATTTTAAATAGCAGAAATACTTCAAAAAATATGTTTTCTTTATATTCAAATGGATTATAAAAAGGAAAGGGTACCCTTGAAAACCGGAACCTAGCTCGAATTCCCTTCCTCCGGAAGTGAACGAGTCTCCGGTATTATTCTCTTCCTCTCACACCGGAATTCCGTTCATCATTGAGAAAGTTAGCACTTCAGAAAGGGAGACAAATGACCGAGACTTTCCTTTCGTATCGAATGCATGTATGAGTTTTTATTAAATTAGATACAAAATTATATTTCACGGCACTCGAAAGAAATAGGAAAAAGGCGGAATATTTAGTTTTTTTGAAAAGGAAATTCCAGCAATAAAAGTGCACCATACAGAAGTATCGAAACATAAAGAGCGACAATGAGAGAAAGAACATTGGAGACTTCAAAACTATAAATTCCGGTAGTGGAAAAGCGATGCAAAGAGAGGGAAAAGGAGATAGTAATAATAAAAATCAGCGTTAATGGTGCAAGGAGAAGAATTTCAGCAGTAAAAAAGAGAATAGATGCAGGAAGACTAAGGAGGAATATTTCATAACGATAAAAAAATTTTAAGCAGAACAAGGTCACCAAGAAAAAGAGACAGTAAAAAGAATGATGTTAAGGATATTAAAGAAGTAGTTTCACTAGACATAAAAGAAACCGTGTAAAATCATATCAATAAGGAAATTCCAGCGTTAAAAAAGCGGTATAGGAACGCGAGGAGGAGCAACGGAAAAAACTAGTATCATTACACACGACCGATAATGTACAAGTATATTCGAAAGTGCGAGCTTAATATGGATTACGACCTCGATATCAGACTCGATTATGATTCGTTGGATGGCAAGCTTGTCGCTAGAGAAACTTCTCCTGACCTTACTCATTAATATTTATAATCGCTCGTGTGACGTATCTCGTTGATTATGGCAACGACCAACAGTGAATTAGGTTGCTTCGATCCACGCATTGAAATCTCCTCCATGCCTCTTTGTCTCTTTCGTCCAGAAAAAAATCGTTTCATTCTATTTTTCATAAAAACCGAAGAAAATTGTTTCGTTCTACAAAAACCGATGAGATTTTTAAAATATATTTATAAGGTATAAAAAAGTTTGTTATATTAATTTCTCGTTAAAAATCTTCCATAATTTCATTTTCGAAGTCTGACTGCTACTAATAACGTTAATATGTTAATTCGTAACAATTTATTGCTGTCGACGAATATTTACGTTGTTCCGATTTTACTTTTCTCATTAACTTTTACGATCGTATCTCTCCGAATGATTTTATATAAATACTTGAACGTTCCAATGTAGTGCGTTACATAAACGCATCCACGATATTTAGTGGCCAGTACATAAATAGGAAACGCTTACACGTATACTAATTATTCAACTAATTATATTGTAAGTTTTACTTCTATTTCTTTCTCTGTAAAAGCGTATTAAAAATACATTTCTCGTACTTTTGAAGCACTATTATTTTCTTTTTGCTTTATATAATAAATTTCACGTTATGTTTTAAAGTTCATTAATCTTTATATTTACAATACAATAAGATATTATTACAAACCTTTACAATAGAATTATATTACAATGTTTGATAAAATCTATATTTAATATAGATCAACTTCTAAACCAATATTTTCAATAATAATTACTGGATTATTGTCAGGAATTATTAATTAATAGTCATAAACTAAATTACATTAAATTTACCATGATCTATTAATGTACTCGTCACTGTAATCTGTTATAAAATAAGTGTTACAAGTATATTATTTCCATGTCAGAATTCAACACGCTCTCCAAAACGAACGTGAAAAGAATTCTAAGCGCATCGATCAGGAAATATTCGGTTTCACGATGACTAGGAAGCATAAGCGATTACCAGGCGACACTGGCACAGAATAAACTCGACTTTCAGACCTTCGGTCTTTTTACTCGCGTTGCACTTTCCTTTCAAACACCCCGCGCGAAGCAAATCGCTGTCAACCGAACCGACCTCGATCAACGAGAAAGCCAGAGATATATTCGCTCGAATTCTACGCGAGTCGAGCACCGTGACTCTCCCGCGTTATTCGTCGAACAATTAAAAGGCAAGCTACACTATTACTCATAAATATCCAGCCACTTTGGTCGATTCGTAGTAACAATATATGAATTTTATCAGAGTGTACAAATTAACGATGAATTAATACTTATTATGTTTTATGGTATTTATTATGGCTTTAAATCTAAATTACCTGTTAGAAAGATAGCAACAATATGTTTTACTATTTACTATATACTGGTATGTATGTATATCTACTACTACATACATATAGCGATTCGCGAAAGTGTATTTGAACACTGGAACAGTTCATCATTTCCAAGGATGTTATAAAAATTATCTAAAAAGATTTAAAGATACGAGATTTCTGTGAAATATATTATGAAACACATATCTGTAGAGGAATGGCATAAATGAATTACTCCTTGATTATATCGATAGATTATATAGATAGATTATTTGTATGAATGTAATAACATGTCCATGTACTCTTTTAAGAAAACGTGAATGAACTTATTATCCAAACTGTAGTCTTGTTACGGTGTTAATGATACTACAGAATGCTCCGTATGATATATACATGAACATATTAATGAATATATTAATGAACATACTAATGAATACACGTATTCATAAAAGATTTCTACAAGTGTCGGAATATTTTTGTGCGTTACTGTAGCTATGCTGATTATAAAGGATAAATCGTTGTAATATGATTCGTTCGTGATTTTATAATTAAAGTGTATCTTGTCAAAAGCAAGCAGGCATCTAGACTCTTGAGCGATAGCGTAAAATGCTTGGAAGGCTCGTTCAGGATTCAACGCGAATCGCCGTTGAAATTGATTGGAGAAACTCGCGTTGCTCATGTACAGAGACAAGATAATGGTTGCGAGATAAAAGGAAGAAGAGAGAGAGAAGTATACGACGCGCCCCTCATTGTGGAATCGCGCGAACCGGGGCGATTCGCTTGTGCAGCACGCGTGCAACGACGCTAGTTACGTGTTAAATATACGCCACAAGCCGAAAGTACGCCAACGAGTATTCTTCGAAAGATTCGGAGCAGAAAATCTGTTGCTCGAGATTGCGTGGGTATTGTAATTGTCGGGTAATGAAGGTTGAAGAGCAGGGGCGTGATCGAATTATGGGGAACGAGCTTTCGATCGTCTTTCTACCGAAGCTTTCTTTTTTATTTTGCGACAGAGAGAAATTGTAGAGAAACGGTTTAGAATACTTTACAAGAAACATGGTAAATGTTGGATATTGCGGCGAAGGAGGCAAAAAGGTTTATAAGGTTATTTTATTATAATTTTATCATAATTTTAGAAAACAGGATTCTATTTCACAAGAACAGCAAATATTCTAGATCAAATGATCGTTATTGACATAGTGAAAAGCATCCTATATAATACCACTAATATTCCGGAAATAATACGCAAATTTCAATTTCTTTCTCTTAACTAGTCAACTATGGAATTTAGTTTTAAAAATCTCTCATTGGGTTAGGTCATGGGGTGCGTAAATAAACGCAAGCGACGACGAATATACTCGTCAAATGCAGTTAACTGGTTAATTGGGTTGCTTATAGTCGCATCAACTACGTTGGTCATTAGCGACTATAATAACTACTCAGTTATCCAGTTTGTCAGTTTATCAGACAATTTATCTTTGTTATTGTTATGTTATAGCTTGCTAAAGTATTGTTGATTTTGAGGTACGATGGTTTCTGTATGTCGAACAGTATAGGAGAGGATATTCCATTGTAATTGTCTGGTCACAGTCGTTGGAGATGGATTTTTTGATAATATGTACAAGTCGATGATCTTCGTGTGGCCTTTCTGAATCTAGACATAACCTGTTCTATTCTTGATAGCTTTAACATTAAAACGACTAAAGTTGGAACGACGAGTTTTTGATTTTTTTGTTTCTTCAGTTACTGGGAACATGCAGATGATAATTATTAGATAGCAATATTAACTTGGGATTAATCCTGCTAATGGGAAACCAGTT
Source organism: Bombus affinis (assembly GCF_024516045.1). Lineage (NCBI taxonomy): Eukaryota > Metazoa > Arthropoda > Insecta > Hymenoptera > Apidae > Bombus > Bombus affinis. The sequence continues at coordinate 7,101,292 of NC_066356.1, read as the reverse complement.
TTCGATCGTCTTTCTGTTGGGGCTTTGCTTTTATCTTCTGATAAAGAGAAACTCTAGAAGAGATTTAGAATATTTCCTTAAAAAATATGATGGATTTTACATATTAGCTTCAGCGCTAGAACTAGAAGATAAATTCGTTGAAACGATGAGTTTTTGATTTATTGGTTTTGAGTTATTGGTTTTTCCAGCCAATGGAAATATACATATGATAATCATTAATTATCGAATTATCGTACAGGAACAACTAGATTCATAAATGGTCCGATAGAAAGTCTGAACGTAAGAACAATAAACCAAATAAAGATGTTCGTAACCCTGAAAGTATCATAAAAAGCAACGCGATTTATTTTCTTTATTTTCTTTCCTCTTGACAGAATCACGCGAAGGAAATCTTAGTTTCCCGGGTGAAATTCGAAATTCAATTATATCGTCCATGAAACGGTTTCACTGTGTTAATAGAACGATATTTCGAGGTTTCCCTTTCCACGGGAGAGTCGCTTTCGGTGCGCCCAACGCTACGCACGTTTCCCCTCTATCTAATTAAGGTATACTAGTTTCGATTTCATATCAGCTATCGCGCGCGTAATAGACGCGCAGAATTCAAATCGCTAGAGCCACTCTCTCGCCGCATCGCCAAATTCAATAATCTAAGTGAGCAAATCTATCGACCGATATTTTCGATAAATCGTTCAAAATTATTTTATTTCCCTTGTATATTTACAAGGAAACGACGATACAAATATGTCCGTATATAGTAACAAAAATGATTTAATATAATAATAAATTTAGATTAACGAAAATTGAGAAATTGATTAACCAGATAATACGAGAAATTGCATAGAGTTAGACGAACGAAAGAAATAACAATGAGTGAGTGTTAAATTAAATTTTGAAACCGGGCATTTTTAATGATCTGTTGAAGCCCCTACGCATTGAAATGTGTCTTGGAAGAATTTTACTAATTCGGAATCATTTTTGGAACGTTTTCGATATTTCTGTTATTTTTATTTTATCCGTGTAATTTCATGAAATTAGCCAGTATGCACGAGTGGCCACGTGCAATTCATATCGCACATATAATTCCATGTAAATCCAGTCTAGAATCGCGGCGCGATTTCCCAAGCGACTAGAAACCTTTTCTTACGTCGATCCTGTCATTAACTTCTGCACTGGCCGAGAGATACGAAATACGACTATGAACTTTCATTGTTGCGTAATCGGCCACGATTTCTTGCCGCTTTTTCCACAGCTGTTCGCGGTTATATTCTTGTCGAACGTACGAAGGGTCGCACTCGTATATCTTGTTTTATCCAGTCGCGAACTATTCGACTCGAATGTTAACGCGGAACGAAGCTCGGTGAATATTCATGAGTCGCTCGACCATTCTCATTTTTGCAACGAGTGCTGCGTTTGTTAATGCGAGCTACGTATTGGAACCGTTTGGTGGAAATGTAAGGTCGCTACTGTAAGGTTGGAAAATAGCGGACATCAGTCTTCCAGGAGATCTCGGCATCTTTGCAGAAGCTCTGTATTCTCTGCAGTTGCGTGTCAAGATAAATAATAGATACAACAGAATTTTATTTGTCCGATAGGAAAATAGGAAGTGGATATAAAAGTCAAAATGCGAAACGAGAAACGATGCAAGGAAATCGTAAAATATTTTCTGGAAAATTACCGAGATTATATTAAGCGTGTTAAAGATGTTAAAACGTTAAGCTAGAATTATCTTTTGAAATGCCTATTTTTTATGTATTTCCTTTGCCGCATTAAAAATGTTTATCATTATACACGATACGGGTTGATTCTCAGATTATTTGATAATTATACAACCTAGTCACGCGATCCAGAAAAATAGGAACGTTAGTCTGATCGTTTAGAATAATATATCACACTTCCGCTTATTTTTAATCCAATTGTATTTTCCTAATGTCGAAAAATATTTCCACGCGGCTTGAATAAAACGTGAAGACCTTGTAAACTCTTGTCGGTGTGCATGATTTCTCGCTTCAGTCTTGTATGGAATATTCTTCGAACGTTACAAATACTGTCTGCTGAGACGAGAGCGAAATTGAAATATAAAAATTCAAGGATGGCAGTAGGTTTAGAATCTTGTTTCAACAAAGAGTTCCACTGCAACGCAACCCTGTTTCTCCTTCACGCGCTATTACGCGGAGAAGGTATCAAAGGTATACAAGGTATACTTATTTGCGCGCCAGCCACGCAATGAAGAAAAAAACGCGCTTCTGAAAGCGCGACCGAACGCAATTTTCACTGCGAGATTTCCCGCACGCGGCTGGCTAAAATCGAAAGTAACAGACCGGCCATATAAGGCGACGCGTTTCGACGTTTCCCTCGTTCCCTCTTTTTCCATCGCACCCTTTTCTCGGTTCCTCGCTCTTTCCGCGGCTGCATTAGCATGGCCGCGAAATTACAGAAGCGTGCGCGTCGCTTGTTTATCGACGCGTCGAGGGCAGACGAACCGAGTAATTAGCCGCGCGCGATTCCAATTGCATTCCACTGCATATTTCGCTCGGCGAAAGCCACGATGTAGCGTTCCTGACACGATTTCTTGGCGAAATCTCATCGATCGAGAGAATAAACTATCCCTTCGTGGCTTAGGAAAATCCTGGAGAAATCCTGGAAATATATTTCTCGCGATCGCACGACGAAATGGAAGTTTCAAAGAAGAATTTAAGTTTCTTAGATGAGATTCGTAGTGGAGGAAAATGCGACAGGGTGAAATACGTGTGTGGAGTGTTTTTCCTATTTTTCCAAACGATACTGGTATGTATTATGGTTATACGTGAGAAGAATTGAAGCTTTGAAGCTTTATTTAAGAATAAAAATATAACGTAAGACACTCGAGTGGATTTATGATAACAGTACATGAGTACGATCTCGATGTACGATGATTACGATGAGAGCATGATATGAACACTTCCAAAGGTTTGAATATTTACGCTTATTCGTTTGCTGGGATAACCAGTGAAGGATACGAGTAAGAAAATTCTAGGTTTGAGCAAAAGTCAGAAATAAAAGATCGCGTGTTGAAGAGAGAGGGAGATTGGAAGAAAAAGGAATGTAGGAGACACTGGAGACAATGGACCGTGGTAATAACATAGAACAATCTTCTTTCTCCTACCAGGTGATATCTATCAAGCCAGGTCTGCTAAGGGATTTCTGCACAACCCAGAATCTGGCGACTTGGTTGCCTCTGGTAAAGGACACCCTGCTGCCGGTGTTTCTGGCACTGTTCGACAAAATGTTCTGTCGCTACGTGGCGAAGGTCTACACGAAACAGGATCACGCGAGGAGATTATCTCACGGTACGTGATTCTCTGTTCTAATATAAATTGAATAAAGGTGAGATTTTCTGCAAGCTTATTGGATCACGATCATGCACGGATGTAACATTTTAATCGACTAGTCGTTTCTTTGATAAATTAAATTAATTTAATTGTTAGACTGTGCACTTTTATGCGTTTATGGGGACTTGAATGTGCTAAAATGCACAGAATATACGATGGTACATCTTCGATCACAAATATTATTGACGTCTAGCAGATATAAATTGAATGCTTTTCATTGTCATTAGTTTCTAATTATTTTATTATAATTCTATTATTGCTAATAATTATTATTGTTGTTAATTATTATTATTAATTATTATTATATTATTGCTATAATTCTATTCTATTATCGTATGCATCTCATAATAGAATACTAAATAAAGTGAAATTTGGAATTGAATAAATATAACAAGTACGTGGATATCCTAATGCTTATAGCGTGACTGATAATATAGCGTTATAATGTTTAGTAAGTAAAGGAATTATCTTTCTAATCCTTAATTATATAAATAAGAATATATAAATCTACGTAAATATCGGCATTCCAATTATCATATTTTGTACGAGATCAGCGAGTGTTCCAATAGAATAGAATATCCGACTTATGGTACATCTGATGCTTACAAGAAATCTTGCATCAAGACACAATAGCTCGATTTTACGATATTTTCTTGCGAGGATGGTATCGATTGCAGGATGAAAAATGCAACGTGTTGACCCAGAGTACACGCGTGGGAACGAGCTGCATCGAACGCGTAATCGTCAAGGAGAAATATCAGTTACGCGACAGCCCGTCATCTCGCAATCCTGGTAACCGCGTATCGCGCGGTTAATTTCTCTTTTACTCGCGCCATTTATTCGTTCTTCTTCCTTTTTTTTTTTTTTGCCTCTCGTTTCCTATAAAATAATGCTCGATACGAACGTTTCTCGATCGTCCCGATATTTCTGTCTGCAAAATGATTTATAGCCGGCCAACGTCGAGCCACGACGCTTGATTTCACTATGTGTTTCATTTTTGCGGCTCCGCTAATATAGATCGCGAGGTGAGCGAATTTTGCGCAACGGCCACAACAGAAGAGAAATTGACGGCCCGTTTCTAGACGATTTCACGAAAAAATTTCTGTTACGCTTCCAGGCGGCATTGATGGGAAGTTTCGTCACTTCGAGCAGGATGCCGAGTATAAGCTGCAGTTGAACCTGAACCACGGACTCAAGTTCCCCTTGACTAACGGAAGCCTCTACGGCCGGTTGCACAATCATCAGAACAGAGGCGAGTGTACACTAATTTTTCGACACGCTTCCTTTGCTCCTTCTGTTATTGCCTCTTCTCTCTTCCTTTCTTTCTCTCTCTCTCTCTCTCTCTCTTTCTCTCTCTCTCTTTCTCTCTCTCGTTGTTTTTAGCGGTAGCTAGCTTATGTAGGATTTCTTTAGTGCTGACATTTACGCTTGTTGCCCATTGACACGCTCTATGTCCGGCTATCGCGATTTATTATATGTTATAAAAACTACAGTTAATACGAAATATGGAAGTATGACACACATATGTTTATAAAAAGTGGGTACAAGTGTTCGAATACTTTCGTGACCACAATGCACTTTATATGGTTCGTAGTATAATTTCAAAAGCAAAGAATATATTTTTTAATTATTGTTGAAACGAGGATACGGTTTGTGTATCAAACTAATCACTATTAAATTAATTTACGAAGCGTTAAGAGTACAACTTTTAATTAGAACATTATTTCGATCCTTTTGGAATAAATATTTAGTCGAAATAATTATCAAATTCTTTCCGGGCAGAATAATCTTTTCCGGATAAAAGTCGTTCGTTATTCGTTAAAATTCTGCTTTCTATTTAGTCGAGCGTTTCATTATTATTTATTCGAATAATTTTTAAAATATCGTATTATTATTACGAAATTAATAATTTCTTTTACAAATGATAACAACGATAATTGTTGGTTAATTTTTAAAAAATTGTCTTTACGTGAATGTATTCCGCGTAAGTCCAAATTCTAATACTCTGCCAGAGTACTCCACTTATGTAGTCTCCTTATTTACATACATTTCCAAAATCATTTTCCGAAACGATTTAAAAAATTCATTCATTCCGATGAATATTCATTATTTCGAAGCAACTTCCACCAAAGGATTCCACTCCTATTTATAGAAATGTGCGAAGGTTTCACAGCCATATTGATCTGGCGAACAATGCCGGTGCTGTTGCAACGCTGAATATTTATTAAAAATTCCTGAATCCTCCGACAATGGTTTCTTGCGCATTATCTGTACTTCGAAAAATCTTGAAAGAATCACGAATTCTCCGAAGGGGCCATTTTATTGGATACCAGGGACAAATAGCCGCCGATAGGCAACTATCTCTCGGAACATGCTCTGAATTTTTGATCGGGAACCATCGCACGACCCGGTTAACACGCGTTAGGAATTTCGTAGGACGATAATCCATCGCCGATAGAAAGTGCCGTTTCCTCGCGAACGATAGCACAAATACCTTGAATTATGGGCCACTGTGCAAGTAGGAAATCGATATTCTCGGTCACGTTTTCTAGAATTTCTGACGGTACACTTTTCTCCTGCCCTTGAAAATCAATTCTCTCGCACTTTTTCAACCGAGTCTTTCTGAAAACAAACTAATTAACTCCATCTTTTCTACTAGTTTTATAATTATTATTAATATATTTTTCATTGCATAAGCACACGAATATCCAGTTCTTAAGAACGATTTATTCGATGAAACGAATTCGTAAGCAGATGACATAAATAATGGTAAACTAAATGGTAAAGAATCATTATTTTTCTGTAATTTTCAATTTATGGAGTTGATTAATAGGGTCAGTGAGCGAGCCAGTCGTTGAATTCTTTTATCCTAACTCTATACTGATTTTAATTTAAGAATCAGTAAAGGCCAATTAGTGAGATAATGCGTCAAGTCTTTCACACTTTCCCAATTTTTTAATCGTTCCATCCTGACTGTATAATGATCTTAATTGAAGAACCACCGAAGGCCAGACTATAAGATAATACATAACACAGTCATATCGGAAGAATCAAAGTCAATCTATCTGAAATTGTCGTGTTTTCAATAATTTTCAATTTTATTATTATAGAAATTTTTTTCAAAGAGCGACAAAATTTTATTTCAAAGAGAGAGAAATTTATTTTCTAGCCAAGAGACTAATAATCGATAAAATAAAACTTTTCGTGTAGCCCGCAAAGAATTCCTAAATAACAAAATTCGCCGACGAATGCCCTGGAAGGGTAAAAAAAGACAATGGAAATGATGTTGCAGGCAAAACTGGTACGATAACGATGGGGATACAGCACTACCCAAGAATACAATCTCTCAACGAGGACAATAATTACGCTTCTCTCCCCGCAGAACTCTCTTCCTACGCCAGCTCGACCTTCGAGCCACGCCAAGAAGCAAACGTCGTGGAAACAACGAGAAAGAGCACCGTGGACCAGCAGAACAAACGTCCAAGACCAAATGAGATTTTCCAGGAGCTACCCGGCAGTCGTCGAAAAATTGGTAGTACCGACGTCTTTGGTCAGAATATGGAAAACCTAGTCCAGCTGGATGATCCTTGCAGCAAAAGGAAATTTACGAAGAGTCTAGATGAGATTCGAGAAGAACCTCCGAGAAGGCACGCAAGGAGCGCGCTTGGCTTGGAAAATTTGATCATTGGCTTAGATAACAATCTGCAGGAAGAGCCACGTTGCCCTAGAATCGCTCTGAGGAGAAATCAGAGCTTCGATCATGCTAGATGCCAATCGTAAACATTATTGATTTCTTTGGAAATTGTATTATCGAGACTCTCTTGCACCGTTCAAGTAATATTATTAGCGAAAATTTACAACTTACAAGTTACCAATATTAAACAATTCTTAAGCTCTAATGACAAGTTTAGTAATGGAATAATCGAAGTTTCATAAGACTATTTACAAATGTTTAATGATTATTTTAAAGATTGTTTGGTATAAATGTTAAAAGTTTGAAAAGCTTCCTATGATTTAATTGGCCTAGCATTGTTAGTAAAAGTTTACAAGTCATCTAGTTACGAGCTATCATCAGTACTAATAATGAATTTTATTTGATAATAACGCGAGTAAATTTCTATAAATAAATTTTATAAAATCACTTGTTATCTACATTAAAATATTGTAAAATCGTGCAGCAACTTGCAAATTATCAATTCGCTAATATTATCATTTTCTAAATTATCGTGCAAGAGGATCAGTATAAGAATAGCATAAATACTTTTTATGGAAAATGTTTCAGGTACCATCGACCGGCGCTGGACTCGAGGACGTACGACTTAAAGAAGCAAGATCAGAAGAAAGAACAGCAGAATATTCAGAGAGAGGAGACTCAGGAAGAAGGTGATGGTTATGAGACTTCCGATGATGAGAGTTGCGATCTGGAGAATGGAGATTTCGATACCATGAGCTCTTGCAGGAGTCGAAGCAGAAGCTGTTGCTCCGTTACCACCGTGGCCAACGACGATTTCGAATACTTTCAACGTAAGGGAACTAAGGTAACATTTCCAACAGCACCGTTTCATACTTCCTAAAGCGTTTTACAATTTTCATAAAGGAAAATTTGAGAAATTTACAAGCTTGTACTCTATTTTTACATTTTTTTGGAAACATTATTCCTTTTTCTCTTTTTAATTTTTACCTCGTTTTATTTTCATTGATATAAGTTAGGAAATGGAATAAAAGAAACGTATAACAATCTTTACAATTTAGATTTGGTATTTATACTGGTACAATATCTTTCTCCTTTTCAAAACGTAACTTTTAGTTTCAAAGAGTTTTGTTGTATATTTTGTTGAAGTGCAAAGGGTTGAATTCGAAGTCGTAGTTGCCAAAGTGCATGTAACGTTTTCGCTGCAATTTACACATACGTCATTTGAACTGTTAATTTAATTAGTACATCTGCTTTAACAAAATTTCATAGCAAAAGTAACGAACAATGTGTTAAAAGGAACATCATCGGTTAAACTCAAACTCAATTCAACACTTCTAATGGAAGAAAAGGTGCAATTGCTGAAGTGAAAACTATGCTCGTATATTATATTTTAGTAGTCGTAAATGTGAAACTTGTACCGAATTCCCATGATTTTTTCCATCTCACACCACCGCCACGGCTTTCCATTTATCACGCCAAAGTCGGCAACGAAAATGTGCTGAAACAAATACAATACCATCGCTTGAAATAAAGCCATTTCTAATGGAAAAAATATGCAACTCCAAAAGCGAAGTAGCTGCATTCTAGCAGCGCGCAATGAATTCGTTAAACATACGCCAGATTGCTATAGTCTTCTCCATTGCACATCACCACCAGCTTTCCATTTATCACCTGAAATTCCACGCAAACCACGTTGAATCATACCTCACAGCGAAAACGTGCCGAAACAAACACTAGCTTAAAATAAACCCCATGATGATATATTTTTGATATATGACAAAAAAATGTATACTCCTAAAAGTAGAGTTCCTAACACTTTAATAGCGCAATGAACGCGTTAAATTTACAATCAAATTGTCACAGTCTTCTTCATCGCACATAATCACCAACTTTCCGTTTATCATCTGAAATTCCAAGCAAATCACGCTTAAACATACTTGGCAATGAAAATTTGCCGACACCAACATTATCATCCAGACCTAAGATACAGCCATTTTTTACATTAAAAAATATACAATTCCAAAAGCGGAGCAACTTAGCAACGAACGAATTAGACTTACACCAAACTGACATAATCTTCTACATCGCACATTACCACCAGGTTTCCAATTATCACCTAAAAGTCTACACGAAACCTCGTTGAAAAATCCATCGCGAACAAACCAACAAAACGATCTCCATTTTACCAATGCACATTGTCGACGAAAAGTGCGAGGACCATTGGAATTACTTCATCGAGAACATGATTGGCCTTTCATCGATTGCATAATGGAGGATCGTGAGAACGTGCTGTTTTGCAGGTGGAGCTGCTGCCCTCGAAGAGAGCCAGCGAGGTAAAGGTCAACATGCGATCTTTCACGCCGAGGATCATCGAGAACGGGACGGAAGAGAGGAGGAACAATCTGATAGACACGAAGCCGAGCATACAGTCGTATCATTTGAAGAAAACGAGAATAGGTCCCGGCTACTCGATGAACGATCTCGACAAGCTCACAGTCGATCGGAAGATGCCGAATCTTTCGATCGAGAGCTTGAAGAGCACCCTAAAAAACTCGGACGTCAGCTACCTGGACAATGGGGACATCTGCAGGCACGACATTGGCGGATCTGCACCTGATTTCAAGAAAATCTTCGTTACTGAATTTATATGAAAATTCTGGAGGACAGAATTTGTGGAAATTTCTTTGGAGAGAACGATCTGCGTTTTAGTGCACTCTAATTTTCTGACCCATTTTTCGTCTTTTTTCTTTCCTGTTTGTTTTTTTTGTTTTTTTTTTTTCTTGATAGAATTTGACCAGTAGAATTAAAAAGGATACCAATTTTAAATTTAGGGTGACATCTTTAGCCTAAATTTAGCACTGATTACATCATAATCAGGATAGTCTAATTGTTACGCTTGAAACTAACTTCTTCAGGTCTATTATACAAATACGCTATCAAAGCATACAGGAGTTAATGGAAAATTTACAGTGCTCTGAGGTGAAGTCAATGATTAAAAGCAATGATAGCATGATAGCCAATGATCTTAGTAAAGTAGGTTGGAGAAGATCTTGGATGAAGTAACAATAGAGTGAAAGAGGAGGATAAGGAGGATTGTACAAAGTGTTCATTGTAATATAAGCCAATATTATAATTAATTTCTTTTAAGAAGCTAAGGTATATCTTGTACAAAACAATGGCGAGTCATTTCTGAAGAAAAACGTAAGACTTTGGCACGAGAGGAATGGAAAGACTGTACAAAGTATTCTTTCACAAAGAGACGTGTTCTTCTTTTAGAAAAATTAGGACTGATCTTGCATTAGAAATCTTATATATAGAATCGATTTTGTAAAATGTACAGAATTTTTCTTTATACAAGAAGATCGTTAAGGCTGTAGAAAAATTTGCTTTTTTACGAAAGCGAGGGTCGTGCCTAAGTAGAAATCGCGAGGTAATCTCCCGCAGTTCCTCTACGCCTAAGATCTAGAAAATTATATAACAACCACACGGAAGTAGCCGGATTGGAAAGTTTACAAGAATGTAGCCAGCCCGGTTAAAGAAGATAATTAATCCAATTGTCAGTTTCTTGTTTTCTCGTTCGATAATTATTGGCTTTTCAAGGTTCGAATAAATACAATCAGGACGCATTTAAATTTTTCCAATAGTTAATTACCGATATTTGAACGAGGATAGATCGAAGTTCGATTTAAAAATCGTATGAGAGTGTGTGCGTTATATAGAGATACAAATGGAAAGAAAAATTAATTCAATTGTGAGTTTCCTATTTTCTGCTCGATAACTATCGATTTTCCAAAGCTCAATATAAACAGAGTGCAGGAAGATTCCTCTAAACCTTTGCAGGTTTTCGTGTAATTGCCTGAATAATATTTCAACGACGATAGATTAAAACTCGATTAAAAAATCGTATGAAAGCGTGCACGCGATACGAGGAAACAAATGGAAAGGAAAATTCGAAAAAACTGATTTGAAACGGTGATTCTGCGTTTTAATAGAATGATACATTGCGGTGCGTCATCTGTCCATAAATCACGACCGACCGACGTAATAACTTATGGGTCTGGAATCGAAATTGCAACGAGGCTGAGTTACGATCCGTATAGATACGAAACGATGTCTAAACAGGAATGGTGTAAAATATGTGTAAAATATGTGCTCCCGTTGTTCCCACAATCCCGTATCGGTCATTTACGTAACGCGAGATGTTTTTGAAAACGACATGTTCAACGCCTTCGATTATTGTATAAAGATCGTTTTGTATATATCTTGTACATTTTGTACGGTATTATTTAATTCATTAAATATACATATATGTGTACGTGGCAACACGTGTGTTCGCAGGTGTGTTTGTCCTGTTTAATTCCCAGCTCTGGCCGATACAAACAATAATTAACGATCATAACAGGCATAACAGAGAATAAAGAATAATAATAAATTGATAAAAAAAAATAACTAGAATAAGGAGAGAGAATCTCGTTTATCTTGGATCACTATATATCTTGGTTACCTTTATCGATATAAAGAAAATCTTTCAAAGTCGAATGAAAATGAAGAATATTGTAATTCATGATCTTTTACCATGAAGTCATTGGCTTCAAGTTTTCAATATTCTAGATGTCTTCTTGGAAGGGACTAGATGTTTTGTCATAAACCAATCGATACATTTATTTTATTCTTTATAAGAAAATATTAAAGTATTTCGACCTAGTTTTGTTGACAACTCTTGAAACTTTATGCTCCAATAAACTTCTTCAAAGTTAGGATGTTCGTTAATAACAATAAAAAGACACAATTGGATTTAAATAATCCAAAAAAACGCAGCATTGAAATAACTTTGAAGTTCGTAAAACTTGTCGTATAAGAAATAACGAAAGATGAAAGAAAAACCATGTGTAGTATAGAACATAATAAATGGAAGATTTCATAATTTACCCTTATAATTCTTTATAAAGGAAAGAATTTATTTCTATGATAGAATTCTTATAAAAAATACAGAAAAATGAAAAAAGAATTACGAAAGTTTACAAAATCACGATAGAGTCTCAATCTTCGAGTAGAGAAATATCTTCCTCAGCTTTAACTAGTGATTAGAATCGTAGGCGATCGTGAAATCTTCTCACAGCAATCTGACTGCAATTACGCGGCACGTGTGTACCCAGTATAGTTGTTTTTCCCTGACTTGTTGCAGAGATTACACGTGTACGCCCTCGGATATGTCCTAATCTTCGTTTAATTAACTAATTAACCTGTATACATACTGTGTTTTTATTACTCTAACGTTGACTAGCAATACACGGTTTGGCATCGTTAATCGTATCTCTAATTGTTCTCGCCAGTGGCGTAGAGATTGGTTGTCCATTCGAGTAAAAAGGAGATACGTGAGTATATGTTGAAGGTGAGATCGCGTTATTGTCACGTTGCTACGTCGATTAATTGATTTTCGACATTTTGATATCGAAGAGAATCGAACGTATATCGTTGTGTCAATTTGTCAGAGAAACGCTCGTCGATGCTCGCTGGTTTCATGGTCTCAATTAATTAGAGTATATAATCAGAGAACGATTAATTAGAGCATATCGTTATAAATACAACGACTATGATAAAGCTTTGAAAGTAACACTTCTAACGAGCAATCAATTAACTTATCGCTGTCTAAACTATTCGAGTATTTTAAGAAATATCGCAATATATTATCCACAGAGTACGGATTTTCTATGCAATTTTATATTTTTACGAACGTAGCTCACGGTATATGGTACCGATATCTATGCATTTTGTACAAAGATGTATAAAATATCCAAAGTAAAGTATTCCGAATGAAAAGAACCTTTACTTTGGGTTCGTTCGTTTAATCGTGTTTTTATAAAAATCTAAATTTGCATAAACATCCGTAGTCTACTACGAAACAATATTATGAGAAACAATCTGCGTAGAGATTCGTGTCACATACTAAAAATTATATATAATTATATTCCATATCTTTGATAAATCTTTTGTACATTGCATGCATTCTATGCTGTGCTTTGAAAATTGCCACGAACGCTTTATGATCCGCAGTGCAATTATCGATATAGTGTAATTAAATATTACAAGGCAACAAATCGTATCTTTACAAATTATTCCACGCCACTGTATAAATATAAATCCGCTCGCTTTGGTAAAAATTCATTGCAACGTAGATCTACGATATTGATCCTGAAATCAATGGCTTGCGTAGACGAGATCGTTTCCGCGAAAGATTGCCTCGATCATCGACTTCCGGTTGAACTTTCCTCCCCTGGACTCGACGATCGCCACTAGTTGCTGATATCGCTTCCAGGCGGTCACCGAGGCCGCTTCCCCTTCCGGCGTGTTCTTAATCTTGTGATATACGTCCGTACTCCTAACCGCAGCCTCGGAAGTCTGACAAATGCTTTCCGAATCCGGTATCATCTGAAATTTGAGAAAAAAAAACATTTTTAACTCACAATTGCTATCGTCGGATCGTAAATCGCTCACAAGACTTTCACACGAGTTATTTAATTTTTAAAGTTGGTTTTTCTAACTTCTATATTTTATATTATTACTAAAATAAGCTTGGAAATGGAATGTATATAAAGATTTGCTTCGCTCACTATATATACTAATATAACAAGTACTCTAGATATTTTGTATATTTCCACACATTACACAGATTTTTGGAACTTTTGCACTTTTAAATTGTCTAGTAATTTCCTACAACCTAGCAATCTTGAAAATTCTTTTCTTTTAACAAAATTTCCTTAATTCGATATTTCATCCTGTTTTATTCAATTTCTTCCGTGAATCTAAACGAAAACGATTTGTCAAGCAATAAAATATAGTTCAATATAAAGATTGACAATTACAAATGTTATTTTTATTACTGTGTATTGACTTGGAAAAACAATTTGATATAATAACAATTTGGTTATAATATACTGTTGTACTTAGGTAAGATGATTATAAAACATAAAGTCGTTACAGGTTATAGCAATCAAAGCATAGTTAAAGTATCTTTTCAAAAGTAAACAGGTATCCAGACTTTTAAGCGACAGTATATATTACGATTACTCTCTTTTAAAAAATATATACACTGGCTGGTTCGTCTTTTGTTCTCATTTAAGGTTTCATCTTTGAAAGAGTTCCTTCTTACAAACCATTTTAAAAGCTCGTTGCTTTCATTTGCTAAATTGTGCAAGCTCTTAAGCTCGCCAGACATTATTCCATCGGTCGAAAGGGAATCCAAATCACCGGGCCGTTCTTTTTACGTCTCAGCCACAATTAAAATTCACTTTTATTCTGCAAACACGAGCCGAATTGTATTACAATCGTTCCAGTTAATCCTGGAAAATCCTCGCTATTCTCTTCTTAACGTTCTCGTTTCGTTATCCCTCTTTATTTCAACGAATACGCTAAAGTATTACCAATTACCATCTTTCTCGGCGGACGATCCTCACGAAACTCTCGACTTTCCTCGAATTCAAAGTCTCCCTCAGATTAGTTAAGTTACTTTGCCTGAATCCACGCAATTTAAATTCCAGTAACTTGCGTTATCCTTATTAGCTTAGAATTGTCATCCAAAATGGTTATTCATGCTGTATATTAATTTCTTTACTGAACATATGTTTGCACGTTTGTAATTGTATATTTGAACGTTTTCTAACTATACATACATCTTTAAATTGGTTAAAAAAACTCTAAGAGTACGATTATGACAATCGTATTACACTACGATGCTAATGAAATTTCAAAAAGTTTTGCATGAGACGTATAATGTATCCGAATATTCGGTTGATAAATGATCGATAAATATTCAGTGATAAACGATGAAATACTTCAGCGAGCAAGCCTGTAATTATTCCCTAAGTAACGCGATGTCGTTACAATTTACGACTTAACTTGTATTCTCTTCAAGAAGAAGATTATTCGACTACGAGTTGAATTCGTATAACTCACTCGGCTAATCTGAGCCAGGCTTAAGGCAGCGATTAATTCCCTAACAAATTCTCCGCTATTATTCGGATCGCTCGGCTAATTATTAGCAATTTTCCTAGCTACTGTAATTTGCTCGACACGCTGGAAAAGCGGTCGGTTTGATCACGCCTCTCGATCTCTCGTCGCTTGCTCAGG
Organism: Bombus affinis; assembly: GCF_024516045.1. Classification (NCBI taxonomy): domain Eukaryota; kingdom Metazoa; phylum Arthropoda; class Insecta; order Hymenoptera; family Apidae; genus Bombus; species Bombus affinis. The sequence goes on along the minus strand of NC_066356.1, from coordinate 7,086,103 downwards.
TTGACCGATGTTTGTAGGACGCCGTGTATACAGATGTAACACAAGCCTAAAGCCAGCCCCTCGAAATCAATACTCGGGATTACACTGTTACTAAGGATTCCCATCCCCCATCGCCAGATTCACCCCCGTGTGCCAGCCACTGGCGGGGTTCAATGGCCAAAATACGGGCCTTCGAACGTGTTACACTTTCGAAAACGAACATACACACACGCGCGCGTGCGCGCGCGCACTAGCCTTCGATTGTCTTCGTTTCTCTCTTTTCTTTTCGCTTCCTTTCTTTTTTATCATTCAGAGTTTTCAGAACAACTCGACTCGATTGCGTGGAAAAGCGCTGAAAGCGAATTGCTTTATCTCGACGGCTGCAACTTTTAAAAAGCATTTCACTGTTCCTCGATTCGCTGACCGCTGGAACAGAGTAAGATGGACAGTCGAAAACAATGAAGCTTCGAGTAGCTCTTTTTATTACCCTTTTTATTGCAAATGAAAATGTAGTCGTTTCTTTCGCTGTCTTCTTTTAAACTTATTCGTTTTAGTTGCATCGCTGTAGTAGGACAATTGTACAATTAGAATTTTAGATTGAACTTTATAGTCCATAATTTTTGGAAAAGCGGTTTTAATGTTTAATGTTCGAGTAGTATTGACATTAAAGTACGATGTAATAGTAAAAAAATTTATCGAACATTAATTTTGTTACATATTACGTACGTCACTGTGTAAAGGTATGTGGTCCCACGTTTATTTCTAAGAGAATATAATTTAGTTACAAGATTATGAATAATTGACCTGCAACGATTTTATCATTCGTTCTTATTACAGTTGTATCTCGTAATACAAAGCTTTCTAAAGCTTCTTATAAATGTCACAAGAAGGCGTTGAATACTGCTTTTAATCATAACATTCCTATTAATACATATAGTTTAGCAACATTTATCTGTTGTTAATACAAACTGAGTTAAATATCCACAAACGACTATGTCATATTACACACTCTAAAAACAAATAGAATTCTCATTGTTGTCAAATAGAATACGTGCCTTTACATAACGAAAAACAAAAAGTATGTTAATCTGAATATGGTCAAATAGTATAGTGCTTAAATATTAATAAGAATTTCTCTATTAACAACGTTATCCTCTTTCCAGGTTTGTCAAGATTGAAAAGAAACGAGAATAGTTTAACGTCCGGAAGCTTGCGATTTTATGGTAGAAATATCGTCAAAGTTTCTTTTTGATCGTCAATAAGATGGAACAATAATTCTGATGAGCTTGTAGCCCAGGAATTGCTACTTTTATGACTGGAAAAAAGTTGGAATATCTTCCCCCTCTATTTACGCTGGAGAAGTTTTAAGCACGGGCTATAGGAAGTTTTGAAAGACTCTGGCAGCCACTTTAACTTTTTCCACTTCCGCTCTGAGCAACGATAAACATTTATCTTCTTCGAAAATTCGCGAACACGGGCGTTTTAACTTGGCTAACAGTCATGGAAGAACAGTTATTCGCCAAATTCCTAGAATATTGTCGACGAAACATACGAACGAGTTAAAATAGGACATTGAGTCTTCATTTATTACGTAAACTCTATTCCATTTTTATTTCGCTCCGCTTTATATTCGAGCATTCGGTCCCTCCAATATCTTTGATTGGTCGTATGAATGTAAATTGATAGGAATAATTAGAGAATTGAGTGTTATGGTTGTATATATTTGTTTAATGATTGTGTCAATTTACAGATACACGATTGTTTGCAAGTGCGTGGTAAACTTTGATAATATCAGTTAATTTGCCAAAATATACACGATATTCTTCTTCGGCTTTTACGATCATCGGCCTCATAAATTGAGCAAAACGGAGCTGTTTACTAACTAAATAGTATTCAGATTTAAGAATTATGAGATTTAATTTAAATCTATCAAATACTTTAAAAATACTATTGCTTTTGACTTGACGTAACCGAAAAGGTAACAGTATAAAATCAATTTATAATAACTACGAAAAGTATTCGCATCTATACTTATTTTCAAATAGAACGTCTCTTATTTATCAAGTAATATCTATTATTACTTATGTACTTCATTTTCGCAGTACCAAACTTTTATAGGCACGTATACGGAATTTAATAAACTTGTAGTTAATTACTTGCTGTAATAAATGTTATAATATATACGATGCAAATAATTTTTCTAGCCACTGTGCAATTATAGGAAAGTAATTTGAAAAAACTTGTAAGAGTAATTATTTATCGAGATTTCATAACTGAACGATAAAACCCTATTTCTCTCGTAGACGATATTTCCAGTGTCGTTTCCCGACGCCTTCGTAGCACAGTCTTAAACTTTCGAGCAGCAATTAACAAGTTTAATTAGCGCTAATTGCGCTATCGAGAGTGAAAAACCTCGATAAACCGCCTAACGGCTAGCAATTAAGCTTTGAACTATACCGACTCTTGATGGAGGATCTCTGCACGTTGGAGCGTATTCTTATCTTTAATACCGACAGCAAAAACATCGATCGAATCGGCCGAGCTAACAGGAAATTAAACGTTCAGATTTAATTGAAGCCTCGCTGAAACAACTACCAATTATCCAACTTCTACGTTCACTTGAGTATAAGATATATTAACATGGAAACTGTCAAGTAACTATTAATTAAATTTCAGAGTTTGGCTCAGAGTAAATAGCGGATCAGAGAGCGAAGCTCTGCATTGAATGGCGTCGTCGAGATTTCATCGAACTCACCTCGATTATATCGGCGTCCTGCACTGCTGCTGCTGCTCTGTCTCGTCTTTCCTCTCGTGGATCCAGTTAGGGAACGGGTTAAGGTCGTTTCTCACGGTGATACTTGCTGCAATTTATCGTGGAAATCGGAGACGGTTGGATGGAACGCCGCGAAAGCGGATTCGGAGCACAGCACGGTCCAAGAGTAACTGAAGAAGGCCAACAAACGGCGACCATCAGCTGGTTTCCCGATTACTTTGCCCCCTCCGTAGCCCATGGGGAACCCACATGTGCCGGCCATATGGGGGGGAAAAAGTTAGTGGAGGGCTCGAGAGACAAACGTGGAGTCTACCTCTTTCGTTTGCACCCTCGGTTTCGAGCCCCCGCTTCCGGCCTCTACGCGCGTGCCAACAATTTTTTAAACTTGCAAAGATTTCCTCGTGTTGCAATGGAATTCATCACTTACCTGTCCATGGAGATGCAAACAATGGATGTATCGTGTTTCATAACCAGATTGCGAATGCCTATGCTAATTCATATTTTTATCAATGGGATTAAATGATATTTAAGTAGAATTTGTTTTACGTATTAAATATTATACCGCGTTGTCTTAAATCTTTAGTAGGTATTAGCATTACACGTTTAATATCATTTGAAATTTCGCTTTAGATATTTTCTTTAATAATTATAAAATTTCACTTGAATTTTCAACTTTTACACAGGGTATAGGATAATAGAAAAAGTGTATGATACGATACTGCATGCAACACTATGTACTATATACAACAACTGTATGTATTTTGCTGCATGCAAAATCAAGAATATAAAGGAACCACGCTTAAGTTATTTTTTTATATTTATGGTCTAATGACTTCGTAAAAGCCTAGTAATTGTTCTAATTACTGATTCGTCATTGATTCGTACGTTTTATTACATTTACTGCAAAAATTGGTCAAAGTCACTTCTTACGAGCAATACCATGATAGAGGTCACATAAATGGATTTAATCATTGCATTAATTAAAATTTAAGGATCAAGCAGGGAAATAACGAATAAGAGTTGCATAAACATTACTGGAAGGCATAAATGAATTACATAGTACTTCATCAAGGTGCAAAGAATTTATTATAATGATAAATAACAGATATAAAATCTCATTGGACAAATCAGAAAAGATATCATACATTAATCGTGCTTGAAGATTCCAACTATTGCGCGCCTTGTCACTGAGTTAAGCCAAATGGCAATTAACGTCGATTTGCCGATAACTCGCTTGCATAAGTATATCTATGCGCATCTACGATGCAAACACAGGAACGGCGAGGTTTACAGACAGTTTAATTAAAGGCTCCGATATCCAGTATAGCAAAGCAGCTCCAAATGGCAGTTTAAACAAACAGAAGTTATGTGCACAGAAGGTTATTCTGAATCGGACATCGACCCAGGTTCATCTCTAAATGTTATTACGTAACAAGCAAGCTAATCTTTTAATCAAGAATTACCATCAATCAAAACTCTGAAAGAGAATTACGTTTACCGACGAACGTGACAAACGTTTGGACAAATTTTTTGTTCTCTACATACGGTGGTTACAAAAAATTATTTTTATTTAAAAAAGTATTTTATACTTTATTGTATCTATTATAAAATGTATATATTAATTAATTAGATTCAGATACATTAAATTTCGTGTCATTTAGTACTTCCATATGACTAGAGAAAATTGAAATGCTGTCAAAAATGGAATGTAATACCTGTCTTAAAAAGTCGCTTTCTTGGAGAACAAACGTATATGCTAATATTTTTTATAGCCACTATAATATAATACAATTTGGACGATGGGATATGTTGCTTAATTCTATGGTTCCAGGGCAACCAGCTTCTATTCGAGACACGTACTGTGCATTAATTCCACGTGACAAGCATCCACAAATGCAAAGCAGAATCAATGTATAATGAAAATTTGGATCATTAGATCAAAGTCATAGTCACTATAGACAGTTATCTTCAAATCATAATAACTTCTTTAGTAATCAAACGGAAATATATTTAGGAGTATTCTGATGGATATTTTACAAATATTTCTTTAATTTATAACTTGTCGAAAAATCACTGTCTCGTCTCCAAGATCCGGATCATCAAACATTCAAATATTAATTATCTCGTCTATGAAAAATTAGAAAAATATTCGAGGAATTCTATCGATATTTCATAAATATTTGCTTCATTTATAATACTACGTACTTTGTGCAGTCATAATTTTTCTATTACTGTCCAAGCGGACCGCAAAGTGATATATTGCGACAAAAGGCAGTGAATTCGCGTGGAGAACGTGTCGGTTCAGCTCGATCTGTCTGCATTCCACGATGTCCACGATATTGTCATGGGGACTTCTGGCAAGCCATTGTGGAACGTCGGGGGAATCGAGTAAATTGGCTGAATTGCCACGTCCGAGAATCGTAACACGTCGATGCAGACACGAGATAAAATCACTCGAATTACAGCGTAGAATAGTTTGGACAGAGATGCTGCTGTTTCCATGCACAATATGCCCGGATCTTCCGGGATCTTTCAGCTATTTCTCTGTGAGATAAACCGTCCAAATTAATTGTCTCAATTTTTTGAAGGCGAATCAAGTTGCTTCTGAAGCTTATTCCAACAAAGTTAAAATTTATATGTCCCTATATCTATAGGAATTTAGTAGTGATCTTAACTCGCACCTCCATATTCATCTATATGAATTTATATCAGTCGTCTCAACCGATTTTATAGAAGCAGAATTTAGCACTAAGACTACTAATTTATAACACGTGCATCTAAATGTGTATATTAACATAGACTATTATAAAAGTAAGTAATATGTTAAAAATAAATAGCTACACTTTCGTAATTTTTTCTTACAAGATTTCTTTCTCTTTCTTGTTTTAATTCGTAATCTTTCGTAGAAATATTGTAGAGTTACGAGACTACATTCTTGAGGATTTGCACGATTTTTCTTTGCAAAACGTTTAAACAGATATACATGTTCTTTCGTGTATTTCCGTTTTAATTCCTCTGGTGCAAATTTTAATACTTTGCTTGTAATCTCAAATAATTGAACGTTCTGGTATCGACGAATCGACATTTCAACGAAGGATAACATTAATCATTTGTCAGTAATCGTCAATTAACGTTAAACAACTGCATATATGTAGCAATTATAAGAATAACAAACGTCAAATTCATAATTGTACCGAGTTTAATAATTCCTACCAAGAAAGCAACTAAAAGTTTCTATATCCAGTAAAAATTCTCTGATTCGCTATTACAATCATTTTCCAGCTTAATATGCAGTTCAGGCATATTTCTGCAGGTCTTGAATGTAACGCGAAAGCTATTTCCCCCGCAGCTCGAGAAAAGGGGCAAAGCATGAAGATGTTAAAACACAAAATGCGATGCGTACGCCGGCAATAAAAGTCTCGCGGCCGTAACTACGAAAGTGAAAAGTTTTGTTCAACGACAGATGGTCTCAGCATGTGCAGCGAGTTGCAAGATATTAAAAAAAAAAGTTGGACGTTCCCATTGGCGCGATAAAAACCCGGCATAAATTATCACGTGTGTCTCTGTACAAACTTCCATCCCTATATTGTATTATATATATGTATCTCTCCCTCACTCTCTCTCTCTCTCTCTCTCTCTCGCTCTCTTCCCGTGTAGCATCCTCACGCTAAATTATTTCATCTGAAATTTAATTATGGAAACTTGAGAAGTTAATTTATACCGACATACTTCTCATCGCGAGCGTGTAGAATTTCGGAACGAATGTTTGTAATAATTTAAACAAAATTATAGACGAAGGACGATACATCGATCAGTTGGGTCAGAAAATTGATTCCATTCGAAATCATCAAATCCCCCAGCTGCGCCTATTCTTTAATGGCCAATCGGCGCGTGCAACATAAAGGCACACGACACCACTCTTACAGCTGCCGGAAGTATACATCTGCTGCCAGTTTCTACTAACCGTGCCGTGAAGCTTGGCCCACCTTTCCACCGCAACGCGGCATTTTTCAACATTGTTTACTGGTTGCTTCGTTTATTTCTCCATATTATTATTCGAAATATTCATTACCATAATAATCTATAGATTGTGGATTCTTATGCACTTGTGAGAGATACACGTAACATGTGAAAATACAGAAAACATACAAAGTATAGTATCCATTATGGTATTTAGCAGGTGAACAAACTTCTGCTTAGATTCTATCTTTCAAATTGTGTTTGTAGAAACATAAAATTGCATAGATATCTGCGGTCTATGGACAGCGTTTCTCAGTGATCGATATATTTTGAAATTCATATTACATAAAAATAGATGGTTAGATTTTATTAAAAGCGTATCTTTATACAGTATGAAAAGTCGTAGGCTACTAGACTATTAAAATAAAAGGAAATCATCGCTGAAAAGAGAAAACGCTATATATATATATAAGCCATCAAAAGAAACGGTGTATATATTATTCAACAGCGTCTTTAAATATTTTTAAAATTCCACTACTAATTTATGCCCAATATTTCCAGGAAAAGCGATAAGAAGATCACCATTGAAAATATCATGAAAGAAGAAAGGTGACTCCCCCTCTCACATTTTGAAAAATCAGAAACATCTGCCAGGAAACAGTGATCTTTGATTAGGGCCTGGCTCGTGCCACACACCTATGTTTCTCGATCCTTGGCCGACGAAGCTCGAAACGTTCGGTGAAAGGCAACGAAAATTCCACACAAAGGATCTGCCAAGTTCCGTAACATTAAACGAAATAACTTGGAATTTAAAAAATCGGAAAAATTCGAGACGCGAGATAACGCATTCAATTACTCTGGCTATCAGCGTGTCCGCTATCAAATATTGACTAATTAACTTTAGGTAGCCGAAGACACGCACGCTTCGTCAAATGCGATACGAACAAGGAAACCAACTCGATATCGACAGTCCTGATACTGCAATTGGTCTTGGAAAGAATGTTGGTAACCGGTTCCCAAGTTTAATTAGCACATTACAAGGGTAAATGCATCAGCAGATCTGCCTTCGATCTTTTAAACAAACTTCCTTACCAAGCTTCTGATGGAATTTACCTTTCGTTAACGACGAGGAGTTTATCGTTTGCTTCTTCGTGTTTCATAGCGATGGTATTTACCTTCTTTTTCCAGAAGCCACCAACATCTTCGTCCCTCCATGGAAGATAAATGAACGCAATTGTCGAGACAACTGCTCGAGATGGGAGAAAAAATGTTCAAGTATGTGCTGCACCTGTAAAACAGTGTATACAATTCTTCAACATCTTAGGTTCATCAGCAGAAACAATTTATCTCTCGTTGCATTGGTCGGTTTGCACTCCCGAAAATCTTTTCTTGGTCATTTGAATGTAAATCGATTGAAACAATTATGGGATTGTATATCGTAGCTGTTGTTCATATATTCTTGTTCGATGGCCTTTGATACTATTTCTCTTCTTGTCTGTTCGAATATTTTTGTAAAAAGTGTTAATTTGATACAAATTTATCAAATATACATAGTTGATTCAATAGAATCCTTTTATAATTTCAATCTTGTAATCGTTTCGACCAATGTAGTATGCAAAATTATTCAATGAATCCAAGTTTATAGACTCCATTTCACTTATTAACCCATGAAACTTTATGTTCTCATCTTTGCTTTCATTCAAATAATTTTACTGATCTGATAAAATCAATTCCCTAATCGTGTCAATCAATGTGATATCCAAAACTATTAAACGGACCCAAACTTGTAGCATTTCGTTTATTAACTCGTGGACCCTGATATTTCCATAATGTCTTTACCATCGTTCAAATATATCAGAATCAATCCCCTAACTGTTTCAACCAACGAATAGTATCCAAGAATATTTAAAGAATTTAAACGTGCACACTCCGTTTCATTCATCAGCCCATGGAACTCTATATTTCCAGGTTCCAAGCATCTGCCACCAGCTACTTTACACCGCTGTCGATATAAAAAAGATATTAAAAAAAACAAACCAAGGAATCCTGATCCCACGAATATTCGTGTCTCAAGTTTTCCAATCGACCTATTCCGGGGAATTCGGTGGCCGATCGGCAGAAACGAGTCTGCTCGCAACCCTTTCTCGTATTTTCACCCCCGCAGCTGACGAACACGGGGATACCACCTGACGGTTCAACCAGGAACAGCTGTTCGCTCCCCTCTCGGCCACCCTCCGCCTTCTCGTCCACGGCCACACTGTAGCCAGTCGAAAAAATCGAAACGATTTCGTGTGGAAAAAAAGGCATCAGCCAGCTCGAACACCCGGCAGGATGTTCCCGGGGATGATTAGAGATCGTCGGAATTAAGAGGGGGCGAATTAAACTCGCGAGAAGCGTAGACCAACGATCGGCACCCTTTTGGATAATTCGATTTTGGATTTTCGACGATAGCGAAATAGCCTATAGAATGAATTATGCAATTGATTCGTAAATCCTAGTTCATGGTATATATAGCGTTAGCTATAGCGTTTTACAGTACACGGAGACACGTAGATTTATATTTATTTATAGATAATAGTATCGAATTAGTTAGTAAATGATCGTGCAGAAGGCGTTTCGAATTCGCGTCTCGGAGTAAAAATTTATGAAACAGGCTATTTGAACATTGAATGTCAGATGAGCGGAAAAAGTGATGTTATCGGACTTCGTAAGTCTCGATAGAGATTGCCACGTTCAAACGATAGCAGAAAGTTTCAGAAGCAGTTGTTCGTAACTTTCAATGAAGATTGCAAAGTGGAATGGCAATTCCGAGAACTTGGACGTTGGATTTATTGTCCCCTCTGGGAATTTAAATCCTCTAGATACGTAAGTTTGCGTCTTCTCCAGGAAAATGAAGAAACACGTCCAATTATATTCCAAGGAAGAAGTTAAAACTCTCGCAAAGCGTACCCATAAGATTTATAAATTTTTGAAACGGAAAACGCCTGACGAAGATTTTCGAACGATAATATAAAGTTTCGGAATAGCGATATCAAAAAATCGAACGTCCTCTGAGAATTTCAATCTTCGAGATACGAGATACGATGTCCTTCGAGAGAATCAAGAAACATGTCCAATTAGAAGAGCTTAAACTCTTATCTTCCTATATATTCACGAGATCTTCCAATTTTCAACGAGAAATTACTAGATATGATCTTTCCTTGCCGCCGTACAAAATCAGTGTCGTTCATCTGGCAACCGTTGCTGCTCGAAAATGCTACGAAGGTGGTCATCGATTAGAATCGGCGGGAGATTCGAATCGAGGCTAACGGTTTCTTTAATCGATCGCTAATTAAAATCTCGAATAAAGATAAATCAGCATCGGTAAATGTTTGATGGAGGAACGATTCGGTGTGAGAAAGAGCATAGATTCCCTTGGTAACAGCAGCTTGGACTTATTTTCGCCGAACGAACGTCGAAGACAACAAAAGTACCTCGACGGAGCAGATGCATGGCATGTGCTACGAACCGACACCAGATGCCCCATTGGCGTAGAGAGATCCCCAAGGCAAGCTGCCACGATAAACCTGCCCATGGGATCCTTTTCAACCTGGTCGCGTGCCAGATAGAGCCTTCCTATGGGTTCTTCTAGTGTCCACAACCACCGTAATGCTTCCTGGATTTCTCTGTTCTCTTGGATCCCTTCGAACTCTCGATAATGTACAATATACACGTTCCTCGACTTCTTCGAGCTGGACAAGCTGAAAGGACGTTCTCTTCTTCTGTTCCTTTGTGACAAATGAAAAGACAAATTATCTGGAAAATTGTTTTTCGACGACAAGCGATCGTTGCTTACAATGTCATTTCTGAAGGTACTGTGCTTGAGAAAAGTATGATATTTCAATACTTACCGTGGAAACCTTTTGTGTACACTGACGGCCATAAGAATTAGGTCAGTTGATGATATTTGATACAAATACATCTATGCCTTTCACTTTTATTTTCTACTTATTTTATTATGGATCTGTAATTTTATTCGTGCCACACATACGCGTCTTGCAACGTAGAATACTACGTGAAATAAAATTCCAATACATATAACGAATAAATGTTCTAATACTTATGGTCAGCAGTGTATGTATTAAACGTGCTATGTAAAATATTTTGAGGTTTCATTAGCACTGTAGAAAACAAACCGAGGATTTTTATGCGTTTATAGAAAATTTGAGCATACAAAGATGCATAGAGTATACGTAATATGAAAAAATGTAGAAAACATTGAAACTCTTTTCGATATTCGATACAGCACCCTTTACGATATCTAGTAAATTAGACGACCTTCTACGTAAGTTCCATTTTATAAATTATGTGTATAAAAATGCAAATTTCCGTAAATATCCGCAGTCTAATAATGACGCATGATTAATCATCGTGGAATGGAGTTATGAAAGAGAGTTTAATTAACTTAGCGATCGTTTATTTACTGGTCAATGTTATCTACAATGATTTATTGTAAAAGTAACAATAGTCGTATATAAGTTAAAACGATATATTACACATATGTACAAGTGGTGAGTCGATCCTAACTCGATCTCGTGGAAACGTGTTCATCGCGAATATTTAGAGGAAGTTGTCGTTCAGAGGAGGCACGCGATTTCATCTTCACGCTGCGTGATTCATTTTTCCAGCCATTTTTGAGTAATCTCGATTATTAAAGAAAGAAACAGATTCTTTAATATTCGCACAATGTTTTAAATTATCAAAGATAGGGAAAAATGTTCGATGAAAGTGAAAGTTGTTTGATTTCATAAAGGTAATTTAATTAAATATCTGAATTTCTCACTTAATTGCCATCTTCGATGGTTTTAATGCTGCATTACACATATTGTTAAACTCGTATTGGAATGTGCAACTAGCTATTAATAATTTTATTCTAAAAAATGGTAATTAAGAACTTGGAAAACATTCAAGTATTTCATTAAATTCCCTATTATGGAATTAAACTACTTTTACATGAAATATTCGTTCGCAATTTTATTAGTTACAAAAATAATAGTGCGTCCGGTCGTCCTCGATCTTTATGTTGAAAAGTATAAATTATAAGTAGACGTATATATAAAAAATTTAACTGTGCACGAGTCCGTAGAACACACATAGCATTTAAAGATACATAAAATGTACGGTAAATACCTAAAAATACATAAAGAGTGTAAATATTTGTTTCAATATTTAATAAGTAGAAAAGATTTCTTCTCTTCGATTTCATTTTTTAAATCATGTGTGTGAAAGTATAAATCTGCACGAGTAATCTAGCAGTCTAGTTATAACGGACTGTAATAGATTGAAATCGAATTTTTCAATGAAACTGCGTGCACAGTAATTATTTAATTATAGTCAAGATTAAAATAAACGAAATGGAACGTCGCCCCCACGAGATCGATGGTCGTGGCAGAAAATTCTCTCTGATTCTTCGAGCAAGTGATTCGTGATCAAAGGTTCGATCGTCGATCGAAAATCACTCGCCAGAATTTATGCTCCGATTTACGACTTTTTCATCGATCCAATGTCGACGTTGAACAATTGTCCTCGTACACCAGGAACGATTCGTCGCTGACTTAATCACCTAGAAATATTCTATAAACCTATCTAATCGATGAACTGTCTTTTTAGAATTCGATATTAGAGCTAGCGTTAAATATTTTCGTCGCTCCATCGACGACACTGGATCCGCCAATCGTATACGAATTTTTAATCGGAATCGATCGAACATTGCATTGCACTGTTTTACCCTTCCTTTTTCCTTTATAAGTTCTTGAACGTTTCTGTTTTGAAATTAGGGTTTACAGTAAGTTTTACGAGTATAGCTTACGCAGATTTTTATACGTTTATATGAAAACTGCACGGAGTGCACGTAATATGAAAAAATGTATAAAATGTCCAACGTATACTGCTTCCTATAATATTTGGCAGGCAAAACAATTTTCTACCGAGAGTTCTATTTTCTTCGTGTTTATCTTCAAAAATATGAATTTGCATAAAAATCCACCATCTATTTATGGGGTCAAGATTTACGAGCCTGACTTAAACGGAGGCACTTGGTAAACTTTTGGTGAAATTGTTGAGAAAACGGGCACAAATGCGATGCAATATTCGAACGATTAAAAAACTTAATAATTTCGAATTATCACACGGTTACGGTAAAATAATCTACAAGTTTGTTCTAGGAGTATTTAGTTCTGATTTCAACGGACGTCTCTCCTCGCTTTTCAACCCTTCAAATATGCAAAATCAGTCGATATCGATAAAACTGACGCACTAAACTGCAGATGTGCAAACAAATTTGGATTGGGGAATAAAGCCAAAGGAATAGAACTTGGATAGTTCGATAAATATAATGAATATCACTTTGTATAGTTTATATGTTTTTGAACATTATGTACATATTTGAACACTAAGATTTCCCATATGTATATAAACATCCGCGGTAATAAAAATAACGTAACACGATGACTATGTTTTTTAAAAAAATTAAAATGTCCAGGACACTGTACGAAGTGTATCCGTTCGCTTTTCCGGAAAAAGACAAATATAAAAGAGAATCGTTTCTATCAAATGTAAAATTTCTTCAATCGACCTGATCATTCAATCGATCGAATTATTTTCGTATCCTTAAAAATAATTTAACTCTTTAACATCTTGTTTAACATGATATTTCGTTCCTTGCAATTTTGAAAGGTTAAAAAGTCAAAAGCGATACACGATAAAAATCTACAGGTTTCTCTTTGTCGACATTAATTAAGAAATTCTGCCCCATGGGATGTTCAGCCCCTTTTTTCTCTCGTTCATATCGATCCAGCGTATGAACCCCTTCGTATTGACATCGTTTATTGACATTCGTTTTCCGTGGAGTGAATCTAACGTCCAATGGATCGAAAGCGTGCGAGAAGAGAGAACTTTATTTCCTTAGCCTAACACGATAAGAGTACAATAAATAATATAAAAAAATAATTAAAAAAAAATAATAGTAAAAAATGGAAAAGAAAAATAATCGATAATGCTAGTAAGGATGGCGATTATAATATTAGTAACGACGATACATGAAAACCAATACAAAATTGTGCTACTAAAGAAAAAAAATGATAAAAAAAGTGGCTCGCTTTATGGTTGGACGAATTAATAAAAAAGAAAAGTATGCTGATTTGGTAATTGAATGCAAACACGTGAATCTGTACGCGCCATTGGATGTTAAGTTCATCCTCCTTCTGCTGTATCATCGATGTAGGAACCTGAGGAATCGCAGATCTATCGATCCACGATCGTCTTTTAGCCAGAAACGGAATATATCAGTGACTGTACAATGCCTAGTAAAAAACGGAATCGTTTTGTCGCTGGAAGCCTTCGTCAAACGTGAATCTCAACTCTTTGAAGAGTATAGTACTTAGTATTAATTAGCCTAGAGTTTTTAGAATTTTTGGTTGATTATTTATTAAATCGTGTAACAAGTTCATCTGTCTTCTGATGAACATTCTCTCAGGAATTTTATATAAACGTTATCTATATTAGCTGGTTGATATATGACAAGTGATATAATATAAATATTGCTTATAATTCTATTATCTAACGATAGTAACGAAGGAAGAATAACGTTCTCGGATCTTCGTGAAATTATTCCTGTTTCCTTCTATTATTTCGATGCTCGGAAAATTTTGTTCATGGCTAATCGTTAAATAACATCAAGAATGTGAGTAGAATATCAGTTATTAAATAACTACATGAATATGATAAGTTGCTCGATTCAATTGCAAAGGATAGATCGGCGATTAAATAGCTCTTATATAAAAGTAATCTTACATAAAAGTTTGGTGCTCTGTCAAGGAAATGCGAACGAACTTATTACACGATCTAACACTTAATTTTTAATTTTCAGTTAAGGAGAAAGGTAGTAGAAAGGGATTGACGAGCGGGCGTTCACTTTTGACGTGCGACAAAGCTATGAAGAAATCAGTCGCGCGACATTCTCACGGTAATTGCTCGACGAGAAAACTCGTCCTGAAAAAAAGTTGCCCGGAACGAAGCCACAGCCACATCCTCCAGAAAAATCTATGGAGAAGTTCGAATCTACTTGACGAGCACAGTGTCTCTCTCACGGTGCGCCGTATGAAAGCGTCGTTCACTTTACAAACACACGGTGAATGCATTTTATTCTGAATGGAAAGAGATTCTCCTTCTTCGTTTCGTCATGTTTCCTTCTTTTTATTGTGACAGGAACTTCTCTGCTCGAGCAAAATCGCCAAGGTGCGGACGATCACGAAGCTTCCACTCGAGATGATTGAAAAGTGAATGTGGGACACGAGGCTTCCAGTGTATAACCATTGAAATTCGCTGCTGAAGTCCAAACTTTAAGATATCTCAGAAGTCGAATATCAACGTTTTAACCTTTTCTAGATTTTTCTTGAAAAGGTTTTCTTGAAAAGTAGGTAAATACAGTCCTGTTCATAAGTGGACCTCTTGAAAGCCAAACTGATCAACTCCGGCTTTTATTTAAATTATGTAAATCGAGTAATTTAAATTTCTCAATTTTGTCACACAGATACGTGATTAGTATTTGATATTCGAAAAATAAACAACTTATTTCCATTAGTTATTTATTATTAGATGATATAATAATAATAATATGGCTTAAAAGACAGCGATTGTAACATCATTATCTTTTTTTGTTCTCATTTTATGGAGTTGATCAATGTATTAGGACACTTTATGGCTCATAAAATGCGATAGCTGGTTTAAATTATCAAGGAAATTACTAATTGATCATGATTTTGTACTTGAGAATTTATAAGAAATATTCGTACAAAGTACAGAAAGACTCGTAATATTTTAAGGACATATTTAACACGTTATTAAGGAAAAAGTTATATATAAAACGAACTTGAGATAATTTTGCACCTTAGAAAAATATCTCATATATCTACGTAGGTTCTAAACCAAATAACAATCTTCAAGGCTAATCGCTTTACTAATCACTTGTTAACAATCTCATCGTTTAATAATCTTCCAATTAATTTTCAAATTCACTCAGTAAGTGGCCTAATACTTCCCAACCGATAATGTACATAGTTATTAATCCTCTTATAAATTCCTCCACCCCGGACCCATAACTACACCTATTACCAAAGACTTCCTTAATTCCACAAGAATCTGGCCACCTCCGATCATCCATCCCCACATTCATCTTTCAACCTCCGCTTCCGAACAGGAAATACCCCCTCGTTTCCATTCTGTTCGGTTCGCGATGGGAGCGTTTCTATCGGTAAAAGCCAGACGGGCTTCCCTTTAAGAATAAACAAAAAAGAAAAAAATGAAGTACCTCATCCGATAAAAATCAGAGCGACTCATTTACGTGGTGTATCGAGCAAAGGCGCGTTCCCTTTGGAGTTCCAGATGATCCTTCATCGCCAAGACCGTAGGATGATGAGGCGGCAGTCCCTCATCCTCCACGAGATATCTGAGGGCTTCCGTAGCACAGGCATCCCAGCCGGCATTCCACGACGCTGGAACCTGCTCGACGTCGCTGTTGCCTTCATCTCTCTCCTGGTCCATCCTCAAACAGCCCTCCAAACATTGATAAGGCTCGAAGATCGCGTGTTGTTTGCCAAACGAACGAGACGAATCTTGTCTCTGACACTTATCGGCCACGCTGTCTCGATAACAGCTGCATCCTTTCGGGTCTTTGACCTCATCAAGGCAACTGTGTTCCAGGTAACTCATCCCAATCAGCTCCATTCGATCCCTATCGAAGGGATCACCTCTGGCCAGGAGCCTGTTCGAAGTCTGTTTCTGATGAGATTGCTTCAATTCCTCAGCCAAAGAAGCGGCCAACTGATGCAACAGTCTGACGTTCTCGCGCTGGTCTTCCTCTTCGTCCTCGTCGAGATCGTCCAGTTCGACACCTTCGTCCTCGGAGGATGACACCAGGTCCTCGAAATCCTCGTCCACGCCCAGTAACGTCAGCAACCTCTCGGCGGCATCTGCGCAGAGACCCAGCAATGCATTTGCGTGTGTATGTATGTATAAAGGTTCGTACGGGGACGAGTAGTGATAAAGTATGGCGTTTTGAAAGTTTAGCAATCCAGTTTGCAGTTTGTCTTTCGAGAGTGGTTCGTGAAAGTATTACACTTGTAGAAACTTTCTTAGATTTTGAAGTTTCAGGATAGTTATTAGATGACATGATTGTGGTTCTTCGTTGTACTGCAATGTTTACGAAACGTTTGTTCTCAAGGAAACGCAACCAGTCATTAAAAACGCGATCCTGAAGAATCACAAACATGTCGTTTACAGGAAAGTTCTATGAAGTTCTGTACGAGATTCGCAGGGGAAACATGTAATAGGTACAGGTAGTTTTGTTCATTTCCTGACTTTGGTCTTACGTTATGGTTAAACAGAAAGATTTTAATTGATATGGTAATCTCGAAAGGAAACAGTCTGTTGGATTAAAAGGTAAGTCCGTTGAAAACGAAACTGATAAGTTTGGAGGATACCAAAGGTGTAATTATTATGACTAACAATAACTTGAAAATTTTGAAGAGCATGAAATAAAAAGATAATTTGGAAATCCCCTTAAGAAGGGACTGATTGACTACTTCCCCGTAGAAAATAAGAAATTTGATTTATTGTGTCCTTTCCTGCAGTCTACTAACTGCCGATTGCAGTCGAATTAGCTGTGACATCTATCGTGATCATATTGATAAAATTTGTAACCTATCTACGAATATATATGAAAACTATTGGCGAAGAAATTTCAATAAATCGAAATGAAACTTCAAAATGTTTTACGTAACACATACGATATACGGGTAAAAACTTTCTACGTTAAATGTTCGAATGCTTTCACAAGCATGTATGTATGTCGTTCCTCTGGCAAATTTCCACGAATTATCGTTCATACAGAGAAGAGAATTTTTCCCCAGTTCGCAAACGCTGATTTTAAAAAAGCAAGGAAAAAGAGGGAAAGGTAAAAACAGAACGATCGCTTAAATGATTTATGCAAAACCAGAACAAACTTCCTGAGGGACAGTTAAACATTGGTGATGGGTAGACTGCGAACGTTTCTGCAAATTAAATGTTTTCTCAACACAGCTAAGGAAATAGAACTTAATCAGAGATTTGTTTCGCTCGCTAAATGCTACAACGAGCAAGTATACTTAAGATATTTTATATGCCCTTTCACGTTATACGATTCTATTCATTCTCGCAGTTTTAAGTTTTCCATAAATGCATAAAAATCCTTAGTTTACCGATGAATTTTTGTCAGGGATCGAGAGAGAGAGAGAGAGAGAGAGAGAGAGAGAGAGAGAGAGAGAGAGAGAGAAAGCACACAAATGAAGCAGAATACGTGAAAAGCCATAGAACTCGATTCTCGACTCGATAAAAGCAAGCCTCGCGAAAGAATCAAAGAGAATCGCCGACCGGAATTCGCCTCGAGTCTCGTGGCCCGGTTTCGCGTCTCGTTCCTGTGGGAATCCTCCGCCATGAACCTCCCATGGGAACTACCTGTCGCTACACACCCCGTCATCCGTTCCTGCGAATCATCGAATTTCGCACGAGCCTCCTTTACTCTCTTCCCTTCTCTCTTATTCGTTGTAATAGTGCCCAACCATACTCTGTATATATACATATATATATACACACATACCCCTGTACGAGTACACCCTTCTGAGAACCCTCGACGAGACGTCAGGTAGGGCCAGTTCGTTACTCACCTATTCCTGGGAACGTGGATACCGTGGACATCCGGAATATGGTGTTCGATTAAACGATATTTCGGTATAGGATACCTTTTGGGAAACTGATGGGAGAGTTGGTAGATGTTTCGAGGAGAATGGGATGGTGAAAAAAATGAAATTAGGTTTCGCAGTGGATATTTAATGTGAGATTCTTGACTCTTAAGAAATCACGTTCGAGCGAATTCTTAAACAGATGCGTTTATACAGGTGAATAGTCCGATCACAAAATTGTTGGGTCTAAGTTGAAAATTAAATAATTTCTGTATCTAAATCGATATTTTAAAGCACTCTTAGGGATAAGTATCGTTCGTGATTAAACGATCATGGTGATACTTCCTGGGCATTTATGGGAGAATTGGTGGATGTTTAGAGGAGGACGAGGTGATAGAAAGGAGATCAAATCTGATAGCGAACATCGGGTAGGGAGTATCAAATGTTTGAAAAGTTACGTTTAGGAGCGTGTAACGATAGAATATAAATAAAACTTTATTCAAATTAGATATAAATATTTACGCAGAGTTCGTAGAATTAAAAAGATAGTCTACAAAGTGTATTATATCTGAATAAGGGAGATTAAATAAGTTGAGAATTATTACTTTCCAAGGGATGAGAAGCGAGAGGATTGAACAAGAAAGTCTGTTCTTGTTATGAATTATGTAACAACGTGTTGGGGTTGGGAGGATAGTTGGAAAGCAGAATTTGCGTTCGTTTAGGGAAATGGTGTTTGTATGGATATATCGTATTTTCCTGCACGGTAAAGGATGTTGCTTTTGATAAACGAGAGGGTGGAGGGAATATCCTTGGCGAATGTTGGAAATTGCATTTGTACCATTTCCAGCAAAACATAGTCAAATCTGATAAACAAAATTGATCAAATCACAGAAGCCAAGGATTTTAATAATCTACTTGAACTAGAATTTGCTGTCCTTTAATTTAAAAATTGAATGAAAGTTTTATTATTATTTAATGAAATACACAATGATAGGTAATTAATTAAATTCGGATTCGGTAAACATGCTGAAATTAAGTTATGGGACTGTAACAACATATAACTGCAATAAGTACAAAATGTAGACAATAACTACAAAAAGTTATATCACTTTGCTACTAAAAAATGTAATGATGAAAATTTAAAATTAAAGTTATATTTTTATATATGTAAATAATACTTTTAATTATAATTTAGACGAACATTAATTAGGCAAGCCAATACAACGGTCAAACGAGCCCCGATTAAAATCTCGATTCGCGTACGTAGATTAACAAGAAAATTATTTGAGAGGAACCAGTTGAGATCATGTCTCACGAACCAAACGATTTTTTCTCGATACGTAAATCGTTCCCTTTTTTTTCTTTTTTAAAAAGCCTGGAACGTTAGTCGCTCTCTTCTTTTTTCCTTTCATACGATCGACACCAGAGCGGAGTCTGCACCAGTCAGAAACGAGTTCATTGTTTTTTTCCCACCGGACGACAAACCCCCGGGACGTGGACGCCGGACGTTCCCACAGGGATAGCCAGATTTAAATGTCTCCTTTCGATGGTCTCTGAGACGAGGAAAAGTTGTATGGATTGAGTTAGGTTAGTCAGAGATTTAAAGGGCTCGAAGGGTAAACAACGTGTCCATGTCCCACGGATATGATCTGTACTGTTTAAAACAATTACAGGATCACCTCCTTGAACGGTTCTATTGCCAACTGAGTCTATCAAACATTCTATTGTTGAACAGGCGAACAAGAACGAAACTATTCTATAGATTCGGTAAATCAATACGTTTCAGGCAAATCAAATTACATCACCATTGAAACAATTCAACTTTCACGTGATATATTTTTCACTGAAATCGTTATTAGACTGCGAATATTTGGAATTTATACTTTTGTTTTATCTATTAGATATTATCATAAGGGTTGTGTGCATTCTTGCACCTTTAAATTTCTCGTAAACAATACATAAAAATTCCTTTGACGCTTCCATACACACATAAACAATCAAATTCAAAATTTCCCTGGTGTACTACATTTAAAAACATTTAAAAAATGACTGTAATTGACTTTGAAACTGACGGGTTGTTCCCTTTTGAACTCTATTGGTTCAAGTCAAGGGACATTAAAATAGAAAGATCAATTAGATTTTCACGAATGAACACTTTCCAAATCGCCCCACATAATAAAAATATAAAAATTACCTCGAGTTATAAATATAGCAAACTTGAATAATAATAGGAACGATCTCCCTTTTCTCGAAGAAGAAAGGTATATCATGGATAAAAGTTTTATAAGGTCCATGTAAAATGTTCTTCCACTCATCGTTAGGAAGTCAAGAAGACGGATGATGATAGCCTGATGGGAAAGAAGAATAAGCCCGGACGTCTTCTGTCAACTTATGACACCCCTTAAAGATTCTTCGACTATTGAAGATTACGTAAAGACCGTTGGAACAAATTCTCCTAGGGTGAGAGGAAACGTTCTTCTGGAAAGATTAGCGGTTCCATTGGGAACAGCAAGAAGTAGAGATGGCTTGAAACTTGATTTTTCGATTAATAAAGCTTCAATTTTCCTGCTCGTTCGTAAAATGAAATTAAGATCATAGAATGAACAAAAATGTGCTCTTAAAGTCTTAAGATCGTAGCAATTAAGACGATCAACCCAGCAAATGTAAAAGCAAGCTCAATATAATATTGTCGCTGTTATTAAAATAAAGACAAATTCATATCGTGACGGTACTTTGGAAAATCAATCGCACGAATCGAATGTAACGTTATTTATCGTTTTGAGGGACTCGAATGACAAAAATGGAACGGAGATTTGACTTCCCGCGCTCTTTTCGGTTTCACGGGTTTTTCATCTTTTTAACGTCTCGCCTCTACCAAAAAAAACTTTGATCGCAAACAAATTTCGACGCGGATTACAAATAAGCGAGAGAGAAAGAGAGAAACGAAATTTATAGATCGTAAATCGCGGCGAATTCGATCCGTACGGCTCTTTCTATTATTCAGCCACCCTTTGGAACAGAAATTGCTCGGCTGCCGGAATTTTCGTCGGAAGATTGAAACGCCTACGGTTGTAAGCGGCCGAAGTAACTCGCCGAAGCGAGCCGCCATTAGCATATAAAATTCATATTTCAAAAAGGGGTCAGTAGATTCGTACGCCCGTAAGCGGAAAGTTATTTTCCCCGTGTATAGCGCACGAACAGGCATCCCACCGCTTTGTGATTAATGGTAACGACCGGCAAAACTTTAATGAATCTTATAAATGGACTTTGAAACAGTCGAAAAGAGAGAGAAAGATGATGTCGTTATCTGGTGTCCTGATGTTGTCCCGGAAACAGGGAGCCGCTTTAACTCTCGATACCGAGATGGTAACGAGACCAAGAAGCCCGATCGAGCCAGTTGAAAATTTATTTCAGACGGTTAAGGGGCAACGATTAATGGCGGAGATGTGTTAGAATCAGGTCGATCGATTCTGTGTTGCAGGCTATCGAGATCTTGATAAATTAATATACGGTGGCCTTGGTGTATAATAATCTTGATTTGCATTGGTAATGTTGTTTAGGTTCGACTGGCTGAATGAAAAATAGAATATTAACAATTCTAGTGAAGTATACGAATTAGACGATAGATTAAACTTTCAAATAAAATCAGAATATATTTTATTTTGTTTTTACTAAATGTAAATTTTATGAAATAACGTTTTATGAAATGACGTCCTAGATCCAGATTAATCAAATTGCGATTGTTTGATTAATTTCAGTAAAACAAATGAGCTTCGATAATTCTAACGAAGCGCAAGAACTTGATAATGAATCGATGTTTCTTTTCGGGTAATCTGAATTTCAATTTATCAAACTCAACTCACTTAAACGAATGGAAAATTTTCTTTTTGAGAGAAGCTCTATTAATCTTATTCTACTTGTCGAAATTAGTTATAAAAAATATATTATCAAATGTATATGGAAATAGTAAGCCGTCCACAGGACACACGGGGAAAGATCATCGAAATTCCCAGGCAGATTGAAGATAGGGGACAAATTGTTGGCAGAATAGGCACGACCCTTCCCCATGGCCCTTGGAATAAAAATTTCCTAGGATTTCTGCGCATCTTACGAAAGCAGGTACGGTCCGAAAAGGGATCGAGAAACATTTCTGTCTCGCGTGAGACTGCTGGAGAGCAACAAATTTCCCATATTCCTGGGGAAACTCGATTACCTTTGTTCTTTGACAAAAGAGCCGAGACGACGAGCCGTGAGCTCACGAACAGCAAACCTACAGACGCATCGATAAGTTATTTACGCGACAAGGCGAAGCCCAGAGGAACGAAATTCACGAGGACGTTCGTAAATTGGCAGAGAATCGAGAATCGTATAAATAAATTTGATTTGATAGAGTTGATGTGCAAGATGATTGCTAATAATCATTATTTTATGCCGAAGGAAGCGATGCAAAAATAATTTTAGACTGGTTATGTCACGTGGAAAGTAAAAGTTGGATCCTCTCGAGACCGAGCTTTCGAAGATTGTCGGACAAAGCTTTCTTTTTATCAATTTCTTTTATCAACGGTAGAAACATATCTCGCTTGATCATTTTAGAGATCGATTTTAACTAAAACTAAAATTAATTCGTAGAATATAGTAATTTTTAATTAGATCATACCTTGTTAAGGTACAATTTTTTGTATATGCAAAACAGGGCATAAAAGAAGCTTGTCACGGTAGGTTGAAATGAGAAGCTTGAAATAATTACCGTTTGAGCCAATTAAAGACGATTGGAAGAAACCAAGGAAGAAATTTCGATCGCAATCCCTGTCGACCCTACAAATTATCGATCGAAGACGATGGACCGGAGAGACCGGTAGAAGCAATTAAAAGCAACCAGAAAGAATCTTTAAAAAAAACAGAAGTTTCTGGTAGCTCGTGGTGAAACCGAACGAAGTTGGAATTAGCGATGGGAGTGACACGATACATATTGATACTCAACCAATTTATCAGTATTAAAACACCTGCAGAAAATTAAAATCATTTGTAAAATCATTAGGGTCTTTTTAAAATCTTTACGTATATATCATACTATATAGAGTGGTCTATCAAAAATTCACATATTCTTTGTTACAATAACAATTTTATAAATAATCAAATTAATTTTGGCATCTCTATTAAATATTCTACTAAATTCTTCATCGTATTTTTTATACGTTTAAAATTGTCTCAATGAAGTTTAATGCTTACGTAATACCTTTTTGTGAACTCAAATAATCCTACCATAGGGTTATTCAAGTCATTCGCTTAATTTTGATTATTTTCTCTTGACGTATGATATACGACCCTTTCTCATTCTTTCGGTATTACATCTAAGACTAACGGTGTGTCTCGGAATACGCAACGAGTACAATGTTGAAAATCGAATTTTAAGTCGTTGAAGCGTAGCACGTTCTGTTGCGAAAAGATTTCCACGATTCCTATCTTCAGCACTAATATTGGGAACAGTTCTTTTCACTTGGTTTTACTTGAAAAATGTCCAGAACATTAGTTACGTCGTTGAGAAATACTTTTTAAAAACTGATGTCGATACATGTACCAGATCGAATATGTTTAGCGATATTCTATCTATTTTGCTATGTCAATGCGATATCAGTTCCGACGTTATGTAGTCGCGATCGATACGATCGTGGATCGTTTCGGGAAGATCGCGTGACTGAATGTTCCACGTTGCCTCGAGGAATCCACCAGCCACCATTCGAAAGTGAAAGACAGGCCGAGCAGGAGGACCGGGTAATTAGGAGCGATTACCGAACGCGTTTAAGTGGACAGCTCAAATCGCGGAAGGGGAACAGGCGAGGCTGCTTGATTATAAAGTGGTAAACCAAAGGTATACTTTGTCGTAAAGTCATCGCGCGAGAACCAAGGACGTAATTACACGAATCCTGGGATCCGGACAATTTCGCCTGCTCGAAATAATCGCGCGAGAAAATCTCTTCTTCGCCAAAAAGGGAATCGCCTCGTTCCTTTTTCCTTCGCCCCTTAACCGTTCGACTCGAGGACTTTGACTCTTTCTGACCGAGAACACGGAAGCTTGGCTCCCTTTTGACAATCTCGATGTTATTGCATCTTCTGCGTCCCTTCTGACCGGTCCAAAACGGATTCCTTTGAGTTTCTTTCTTTGTAGAATTGTGGAAAATTGCCATTTTCGTTCGAACAACCTCATTTCTAGCGTGCTTTAGAATAGCTTCACCTTTTTGGGGATTTGTTTTATGGCTGAAATTGTAGGAGTTAATAGTAATTAACTGCTATTAAGAAACCGTGACTGACACATAGGTCGTGCTTCGTTGAATCCCTCAATGAAATGGGATTTTTATGTGAGAAAGTTAAGACATTGAAATCATGTATGAAAGAGAAGATTCTCAATTTTTGAAAGATATATCTAAAATAGGATTCGTAAAAGGATAGAAATATTTGTAGACAATGAAAAATGTCGACGATCGATACACGAAATTGATGAACTATAAGCAATATGTCGGAAGAAGAACGAGGATTATAGCCGCTGTTTTGAAGTAGTCGTTACAAAGATATTTAAAAAGATATTTCCAAAAATCATTTATCGATCGATCCTAATGTTGCATATATTTATGTTGAAGAGACATTATTGTGATGACTCCTAAATTTTGTAAATTGAAGAAGAATTTACTTACAAGACGAGGGGTTGGAAAGATTGCTCGATCTTTCATACCTCGACCGACACTAACGGAAGTAATTAACCATACCGTCACATTCTTTCTTGCATCAGAGTCTTCCACGCAAGAACAGTTGTCCTCTTTCTAACCATTCTCGTCTCCTGGAAGGAGCCAATCCGATCAAGGGTCTGACACGAAACATTTTAACGATACGCTTACAAGGCGCTACCTGGAACCTGGTTTTCTCTATGACTAAGTCAGCACAAAGTGAAAGACCGTGACAAACAGTTTTCTCTTGCGGCTGTAAATAATTATTCTGTCTCGGGAATATTAGGGTGAAAATATTCCCCTTTTGTGCGGGATAGCACAGTAATTGCGTTTCTACCAATTTTCCCCGCAGCTGAACGTTTATTTAGCTTAACAATTTTCGAGAGCCACCCCTTACGCCCGCGAGCACCCATCCACCCTCTTCCTCCAGCCTATCCACCGCACAGGTCTCGGCGTTATTCCGCCTCGTTACACGCGAACCTACTCTCTTAATGCCGTTTTCTCTACCCCGCTATTCTACGACAATCTAATTAACGAGCAAATAAACTGCACGAATGCACTGGTTTCACCGGGACGGAAAGGGGGTGTAAAACAAGAGGGTAGTTAGGAATAGAAATGGAAACGAGGATATTCGAAGGAGCATTTGAATTGCAAGGAACTTGTTTGCAAGCTTTATGAATGCCTCGAGGGATAATAACGTTAGCTGAAGTGAAGAGAACTCTCGAACGAAACATACACAGGCTCATACAGGTATTTGAACAATAGAAGACACCTTTTATGAATATATTATGCGCGTTGTATGAAACATTTTGAAACTTCAATCATTGAGTGATATAAAGGAGATAAAACAATGGAATGTATTGTAGCTTTATACAATGGTACAAGATAAGGTTCGTAAAATAAGAAGACAATAGAGACACGATAATTTTACAAAATAGATTTATATTTGATAAAAGCAATGTATATATATGTATGATACATAGAATGGATCGCTGTTGTCAATATGGCAAAGAATTTTCAATACAGAAGCTACCAAAATTCATAATGTTTTTATCATTTTAAACTTTCTTTTATCTGTCATTGTATTTACTCGAAGGAGTTTTTAAGGGTGCTTCAGGATTTCACGTAGAGGAAACAAAGATGCAATTTGGGATTTCAGGTATGAAATGAAAAGTTTATTCACAACTTACCTAGAGTTGTAAATATTCCAAAATCAACCGTTTACTTGAAGGAAATGGAAGCTTTTAAAGAACCAGAGCAATAGACGTCGTCAACTTCATGAACAATTTACTATACCAATTCATTATACTTGGACAATTTATTATAAGTTTATTTTATGAAAGATCATTATTATCAGAGTGGCTTTTCAGTCGTTGCTAATTAATTGGATTGTTAGTGCCACGATTGTTGGAGGAAAATTCAGATTCGTGTACATTTTACTCAATTGCACCCCTAATTGCGACCCCTTGGAAAGCTTCCCTATTTAAACGAAAACATCCTGTTCATTGAACCGCGGTCTCTTCTTTATCTATAGGGAAGAGAGAGGAGGAGAGGGAAACGTGGGGTGAAGAATGAAAGTTTAATTACCTCGAATTGTCGGGGATGAATCCGCTACGTCGGTTGCCAGATCAACGAGCTCTTCCAACTCCCCTCCGTCACCCTCGTAGTCCATCATCATCTCCTGAAATCAAAAGTTTCTTTTTACGGCTCGTCGATTCCATTCTATTTATCTAAATTTTCAATGCTAGACCTAAAAATCCTTTCAGGATTAACTTTGATATACTTTTATCAATACATTTTTATTATACATTTTATACAATACAATTTGCGAATACAATTTAACAAATGAAACCACCAAGCAAGTATTATAACGAGTACTATACTTTAGGTGCTTTATATGTAGACTTTTATAGGGACCACAAAATGTACTTGTACGTTATTGTATTTCTAATTACATCTATATACTAATTAATTAAATAATTAATTAAATTTCATGTGACTTGATAGTACACTTCCATGTGATGCAAATTTAATGTATTTAAATATTTCTGGAATCACTGTATATACTATGTGTATTCTGTACATTTTTACAACTCCAAATTTCATATAAATTCATGAACATTCTAATCTACCAATGTTCACGTACGTTAATTACGTGCGCATGTTACCTAATAGAAAAGAAAAGAAAATAAATAAATAAATAGGAAAAAATCATGTCTCTTTGAGTCCTTAATAAATATTCGCTTCTGAATAGCTTAAAATAATCAACTATAACATTCCACTTCGTAAAAAATAAATATTTCACGTTCAGAACGCGATAATGTAGGAAGAATTTAACGTTATACGCAAAAGTGTTGAACTCGGACGAGACTGCTGTTTAATACGGGCATAAAATAAATGATGCGATGAACCGTCCCCGAGGGAATGCAACAGAGACGTGAAACGCACGAAAATTGACCACGTTTGTACCAAACCAAGAAAAAAAGGACATCCTCGTTATGAAAGGGAAGAAGACAGTTGAAAAAAAAAAGTAATATCCGTCAGGGGGTTTAACGAGATTGCGCGCGGTTGTCGGGGCTTCCTGTCTTCCAGAACGTTGATAATTTTTAAAAATTGAAACGTGCAAAGGCGCAGAGAAACCGGTCGACCGGTGTGGCGGTCTCGTTAATGTAGTACTTTGTAATCGACGGCCGTACGTTGTCACTATCGCCGCGGAAATAACGCTTATTTAGAAGAAAATTCCACGATGCCGATCGACTCGGCGGTAAACTCTTAATTATCCACTCCATTTACCATAAAATCCCTCGCTCTGCATCAAGAGCCGCCAATACGTGGGAGCGTCCGTTCGTTAGGCGGCACAAGTTAAACGTAGCTCGTGAAATCTCTTAAGCTGACCAAAAACGCAAAAAGAAAGGGTACGAAGAGAGAGAAAGCGAAATAAAACCAAATAGACCGCCTGCAAGAACAAGACTAGCCGAGCGGCGACATTCTGAGGGAAATTATTGCGTTACTTTTATAAAAGTACGAACACATCTGTGGATAGATTAAACAGAACGAATCTAGTCACGACATTTGAAACGCTTTCAACAGCTTCGAGTATGTTCACAATCGTATGTGCCATAAACGTTTGAACACACGATGCACAATTTCTCAGAGCTAGATCCTGGGTAAGAAGTTAGATTAGAAAAACGATCGATGGATGGGAATTTTCGGATTGGTGCAAAATAATGATCGAAATAAAAGTTTGCAAGAGTTATGCAAAAATAATGAATTGACAATTATGCGTTGACCCTATAATATTCTATTAGAGCCTCTAACATATATGTCGATTTCTTTGGGTATTCGTCTGAATAACATTGATGGATACAAGTAACTATGAATATAGATAGAAAATAGACAGATAAATAGATTATACTAGAGTCAATCTATTTGTTGCATAAATAGAAGAGAAATTTAATTTAATTACACAAAATTGACGAACCTATTATACCATTGAATATGTAAATTCTTTATAATATAGAATTTCAAACGAGGCAGTAGTTCTTAAAAATATCAATAATTTTTTAACAATTGTTCGGTTCTATATAATGTTTTATTTTATATATAAGTGATAAAAATAGTTATTAGTGTGTACGTTCGAAACGTGTTGACCCAGTCCAATATATTTTCAGAAAGGTACTTTGCTTTGGTAATTAAAGGTAGCCATAGTGTGCTAACAAAATTGGCGAGGGTTATCGGTAGAAAGGAAAAGTCACTTGGTGCCAACGATGCAACATAGTAACCCACTACAGTCGACTATTTTCTCCTTTATTGTCCGGTTTCTCTGGGTCACTGGGTATGAACGCGTTTTCCCAGTTACGCGCCCCCTCGTTGTGCTCGCAATAAATTTCCCGAATTTAGGGTCCAAGGTGAGCCATAAAGTGGTCACTCGGTAACTGAAAAATGCCTTCCTGAAAATTTCCAAGGACAAAAACGAAAAGAAATAAAACTTGAACCGTTCGACCATAATCCTATTTAGAAATTGTCGAATATTCATTTTCAAGCAATTCCAAGCTTACCGATATTTTTTTCTTTTTTTTTTTTTTGTGGACATTCGAATCACTGTCTCTGATCATTGAATTAAACCCACGAGGAAAGTTTTCAATTTTCTGCTAGGTTGTCTGTATATAAAACGATCGATGTTCAATTATTTCAACTTCACTGAATCTTAAACACAATGAAAGGAAATTCATATATGTAGGTATTGAATCAATATCACATATGAAAGAGAAAATTCTCAGCTGTAAAATAATGTCCGATGATATACGTGCAAAGATAAAAAACATTTATTGAAGAAAGGAAAGAAAGATTGGAAAATTCACATAATAAAATCGAACATTTTATTATATGCAACATTATATAGACATTAATGGACCGACCCTAATGCTCGACGAACTGAATAATTTGCTGTCTAAGGTATACAGTAAAACATACGGTATCGTAATGTTGGAATGTTTCATACTTCGCATGCGGGAGCGTTATCTCGTTATTGCAAAAAACGAATTACGATAATTTAAGACGCTCACGGAAATGGTCGATATACGTCGTTAGATCGTTACGATTGAAGAAGTATAAATATGACTGTGATTACGTAATACATGCACGAACTGACTACCGACGTAATAAAGAGAAATCAGCATTAATCATTACAGTACATAAGTACAACTGATTTTATCACGTTGTTTGCGTTACATTTGGAAGAAACGAATTCTTCCATTTTTGTATAATTAATGTAATTTATTAGAACGAATTAATCGAATGAATGAATGAATAAATAGAATGAAATACATTGGGGAAAAGATGTGACCGAGTTCAATTTTAATTAACGTTCGTTCAATTTCAAGCAAATTAATTTCAACGAGCAAGGCGTTCGTATCTAAAGTAATATTACAACAGCGAAATATTAAAGTTTTCGTAAATTGATAATAAAAATTCTTAACCTTTGCGGTTATAAGGCGGATTTTACTCGACAAGACGCACTTAAATTTATGAAATAACGAACGAAAAGGGTTAAAGCTTAGAAGCGTATCTTCTACATTGAAGAAGACGCGAAGAATTTGCAAGATAATTATCCAAGAAGCAGATAAAGGGGTGGTTCCACGCGAAGCATCGCGAAGGGGATCGTTTACGAGGTTCAAAGGCAGCGCAAAAAATTTGATGATGCTCGTCATCGTCTTTTACCAACGAGGTAAAAGATCGTGCACGAAGACCGTGGAATTTCGAGGTGCATGCATTTTAATCGATCCGAGCACGTGATTTTAGGACGTCAAATTACCTGCACCGTATATAAATCTCCATATGCAAATGTGTCGGTTTTTAATCACACAGATGAACCCTATCGGACTACAAGCGATACAAAGATATTTCTCGAACACGAAAATGAAACTAAAGAAAATGATTGTTCGCGTACGAAAGAAAAGAGGTAAAGGGCGGGGGGGGGGAAGGAGAAACCCATCAAGAAATACAAAAGGAATACAAAGATATTTTTCGAAAAAGAGAAGAAATCATTCTTCACGTAGAAAAATGAAAAGAAGAGAAAAAGAAAGCATCCCGTCGAATTACCAGGGATATGCAAATGTTTTTTGAAAACGAGAATGAAAATAATTCTTCGCTTAGAAGAAGAGGAAATAAAAAGAGAAAAAGAAGGATCCCATCAAACTGCGAGGAGCGCAAGACTCTTTCCCGAAAACGACAATAAAAATAAGCGATTCGTCGCGTAGAGAAAAGGAGATAAAAAGGGGTAAAATCTGATTTGCGTGGAAAGCGTATGCAGCACGTTGCCCGACCAGGAAACGCGATTTCGTCTCCTATAAAGTAGCTTCGAATATGTAAATCCTGGCGATGCGGGAACAACTTCCACGGTCCGTTCAGGCTGCAATTAAAGAGGATTGCTCAATTTATGCGCGATTAAACGCGGACGAGAATCGGATCGATCGTACGCTCTGATACACGTACACACACATACACACCCACTAAAGCCTCTGGTTCATTGTAATTTCAAAAAAGAGAAGTCCCTTTGAGAATGCTCGGGGCCGAAGGGAAATAAGAGAAAAAAAAATGTGGAAAAAGGACGACGGAAGAATATTTTCATCCACCAGCTTCGAACGAAGGGGAGATTATTCGCGGAACGAGGGTAATAAACGCCGATCAAGCAGACCGTGGATGAAATAGAAAATAGACGAGTAACGCCCATGGAGGCGTTTAAAAAGCAAAACTAGCAAACTTTTGTTTGCGACGGAAACTCGAAGAAATTTATTTTCTTCGCTCTCACAGCGTTTCGTCTGTCTTTATTACACGAGGGTAATAGAACAGTTCTTTGCAATCTCGCAAAGCTCTTTCGCTTTAGTCGCGGCTCTTTGTTAAGAACACAGTTTCTTCGTTTAATTTCAACTAAGTTTAGAGGCAGTTTTGCGGCAAGACCGTGTTAGCAGCTCGGAAGATTAATAGCACATCCGCAATATTGATTCGCAGAGTAAATAAAGCTCCTCTGCAAACTCTGACCCGGTTTTCACTTCAGAGTCGTAGTTAATTGTGGCCTTGACACGGACAGAGATGCAGCTACATCAGAAATGCGATTTTAAGGAACAAAGAATACGATTGGAGAGGATACGCTGCAGATTCTTCAACTTATAACCACGAATCGACCAAACTATTCCGATTCTTGCGAACGATAATATAACCAGTGGCTTGTGATCTATTTTTAGAAAGGCAGGCAATTCGCATTACTCTGAACTATATTTCATCTTGAGACAAAATGTAGAACGAACCACTTAACTCGATAGAATCTGGAAATCTTGGAAAGTATCTGATTCGATAAAAACACGAATCACGTGAAAGTTAGATTTAAATAGCATGTTGCCGGTTACGTAATTTACTAAATATAGTATTTGCGAACGAATCTCGTAGGAAACTTTCGCCCGATTATTGCTGCGATTATTACTACGATCGCGCGCGAGAATAAATTGAAATCATGCACCGCGAAATATGTAAGATCGACGATAAGCACGCGAAAGAAAGCACGTCGCGATGGTCGAATGTTTTCAAGAGCAACGTTGAAAACTCTCTGTCATATTTCACGCGATAAACCGGCACGTTTTCGCGATGAAACAACGAGACAACAAAAGGGTGAAGAGTAACAAACCGCGGCTCGTTAAATAAAAATCTGAAACGAGGTAGAAAACGAACGCACGGCATTAGCATAGTGAAAAAAGAAAACGGCTAATAAGCTAACAAGCCGTTGGCAGTCGTTCGCTTTTTGCGATACTCCATTAGTCACGAGCGTCGATTGATCTTTTCTACATGAGCGAACAGCAATCTCGCGTGTGCCTGTAGTTTTTCTCAATTTCTTAATTGTAGACTCAGTTAATTCCTTAATTAAAGATTCCATTTGAATAACGTCGATAAGTCATAGTCTTCATTTTTTTATGAAGAGGCAGTTTTAATCTTCGGCGTGTTAATATCATGTTATTAAAATTGTCCTCTTGTAAAAATATCGTTTAAAATTCATCGTTAAAACTTCGTCAGATTGGCATCTAACGGGTTCTTTTAAGCAGGTCCTTTTTCTACGTATTTTATATTAAATATCCCTTTTTTTTTTTTTTTTGGTTATAAAGCGAAGAGAAGCAACAAAACTATGCTTGTTACGTTTCTTCGCATGATTTCCAATTTTTTATCAATATCAAGATTGTTGACAATTCAAAATTATCTTTTATGTATTGCAATCATATTGAACGTTTAAAAAGTTAATTAACGGACTAATATTAAATTACTTTTTACGAAACATTGTGAATTTATCGTCTAATTTTAAATAATTTTACATATTCGTACTTATCCTATCATTTCCATATTTCGTACTGAAATACTTCTCTTTAGTCATCTAGTGATATTAAAATTAAAAATCGAGAAAAATCGTAAACGTAAATGCGATAATGTCTTTATCGTAAATTTTTCCCTATTATCTTCGATAGTAATTTCATTGGTGTTGCAAAAGCAAATATCCAGGACCACTTTCATGGAACACGTCAAAACATTCAATCTCCGTTTCCACTCTGCTCGTTATGCAGCATGGTTAATTTATCCGTGAAACGTTAATCACAAATTAGCCTCGTTATGGCCAACAACCCCTCGACAGACTTATCAATTTTAAACGCGCATAAATACCCGATAAACGCGACTAATTTGTCCATAAAATGCTGGCGCAAATTACTTCCGGCCACCTCTCTGCCCGTCATCGATCTAAATTACAAATACAAAAGGAATTTTAATAACGCTCCGGTCGTTCACTCGATGAACATTAATGTAAATTAAACAAATTAACTCGCATTAATATAACGTGAAATTGGATTGATACTTTCTCCATTGACGCGAATAAATTGAAGAATTCCTGATAAATATCGCCGGAAAGTTCCAGGTTCGCCAGTTAATAAATTAGCGAGCCGGTAATCCTTAACTCTTTATCTTTATTACATTAACGTAACACAATGATTTTATAATAGCAGCGTAATCTTCTTTGCCTTCTTTTACTCTCCTATTTCAATTCTACGTTCTATTAGGAACTCAAATTATTGAGAAACCCAAATTATACATTTAGATGCTGAATTTTATGAAATTTCCTATAAATAATAATCTTTACGGTAAAGTACAAAGTCTATTAATTTTCTGCTTTGCGGTAAAATAGTATTATTTCGTAAAGATCGATGAGATCTATATTTAACGCAGGGAAATATCTCGAGCATTCTTTTAAAATCCTCTATGATTCGTTATAGGAATTAAGTTTTCACTATAGTCAGATCACTGTAGTCGATTAATGGTAAAAAAGCAACAGTCAATTAGGTTCTTTTTATTCAAAATATTCTCTCCTCATTAAAAGTCGATAATAAGTATCAAGTTCTAGAAAATAACTATTCGCACATAGGTCTGTAAGCTTAAACTGTGTGATAAGAAACCAGATGATCTTCGTGTAATAGACATGTAGTCTAGAGTACAATAAATTATTATTATATTATATTATTATATGTTAAAATGGTGAAAATAAGAAAATATATATTGTACATATATATGTTAATTATAATAATTCTATATATCTGCTTCGCAATTTTCAAATGACGATTTAAGGCTTCGATCGTTGAAGGGTTGGCGAGCGCGCGGGTGTGTGATTTTGATTTTTTATTCACGCGTTTCCGTATCGTTTAATTCTTGTAACTACAATGCTGCCAGGTCGGTGCACTGTCTGCTATCGAAAACCGATATTTTTGCTGGCAAGGTAGCGGAACGATAAGCCGGAAGAGGGGGTGGAAAAATATTGACATGATACAATAAACGATCCTATCGGCGACCACTGTATTTCCTCTTGTTGAATTATCGAATTTTATTCCCTCTATGTGCTCGTGCTTATATTTGTGCTTACACGCGTGTCTGTATATACAAAGTTCGTCAGAAAAATAATGAGATCGGTCCTCTAAAAATATTTGTACGTAGAGAGTGGCTCGTCAAAGTATTTAGACGCCGAACATAAAACATTTTTATGAATTTTATTATGTATGATTTACCAGACACTGTGGAATTTCATTAACGCAATTATATAACGTTACTCGACTGCCATTGATCAAATTTGAAAGCAATCTGGAAATATATATAGAAATCGCAGAACATCTATCGCAAACGTGTATATATTATAGTAAAGGATTATTAGATTGGTGCATGTTAAACGTTGAATCTAATTGAGAAATGTTTAAACGAATTCGTTAGGGAATTCAACGGAGTTCGCAGAGATTCGAAAATCTGATTCACGTGGAATCATTCATAGAATGCATGGAATTGGAGATTAATGAGAAGCGCAGTGAGAAATCTAATAATACCAATGCGAATTTTTATCTTATCATTTATGAGATTTTTATTATAGAATATATGGATTTTTCATGAAGCACGTACTATTTATAGAATCGTAAAGATTTAATGTAATATTCAATAAGTTCTTAATAACGTTTCAAGCTTATCTCATCTTCTCAACTGTCCTAACGCTTACGAACACCGATATGCGGGAATCATAATTAAAAGGAATACAAGACGGAAGTAGGAAACGGTCTTCGGCGATGTAGAGAAAAAATTCATGCGGATTGCGGACTTTGTAAGGCTAATTAAAAAAAGACGTGGAAAATACGTGTACGCGATAATACGAAGACGTGGTGAATTAATCGTTGGATGACTGGATGAAAATATAAATTCATAGAACACTAGGGAAAAAAAGAAGAAGAGAAGATAAAAGCAAGAATTACTGGCTACCATCGGTGTTATTATAAAGGATTTCCTGCAGAGATAGGAAATTACGAACACGGACGAAAATTCCCCTTAACACGTTGTCCGCCACCGGTGGTCATCGATAACCCACGTTAAATTATACAGACCGATGAAGATAAAATAAATGTCTTAGACTTCAAAATTACTAACAATGTGAACGACACAGATTTCACACAACGAGATAGAAGCGAAGCACGGGCTTCCAGGAACTTAGATTTTAGATAACGTCGGGAGGAAAATGCAGCGAATGCAATACGACATCTTGAAGAAGCTAAACGTTATGACGTATTATTTTATTGTATTTATTACTATTTATTAAATCTACTGTCTTTCGATTTTGAATGGCCTCCAGCTTTCACTTTACCGTCGTATTAGGTCATACCATAAGTTCGTGCCGACCTTTGTGTATACATTTCATATTTTAAAGAAAAAGAAGAGAACTTTTATCGAGACGGAATAATGAAAAATGGGAAGAAGTTGTACAACGAGAGGGGGATTACATTTTTTCATGAAACTGAAAGCTATGTAAACAATCTTAACATATATAACCGCTGGAAAAACGGCACGAACTTATGGGATGACCTAATACATCATCTTTACGCCATACACCGGTACTATTTTTCTTCTGTACTTCCAGATGGCCGCTATGGCGCGGTATTTGTAATGTATTTCAATCTATTGCGGCTGCCACGGTGCGAAAATATATAATAATATATAACAATAAAATTGGCACGATAGCCAACGTGTTAAACGATGAAATACGAACGCGCGCGTAAAATGGAGCAGAACGTCGTAACGGAACGTAATCGCTATTTGGGACTGATAATCGACTAATTGATGGAAATAAAGGCACGAAACGTGTTTCCCTTATAGTCGTATAATTCGCTTATAACGTTTTTATGCGCTGCCCGTTTTATTGAAACGCAGTTATCGGCAGGTAGCAATATCGAATATCGATACTCTTACGCGGCGCGGATGTGCAAGGTGGCCATAAAAAGGCGAACAAAACGCGGAGGTTCGGCTCGTAAACGATATATTCATACATCGTAAATATGATACCGATACGGGCCGTCCGCGTTTTGCATGTTATAAATCGATTTTACACCGAGAACCGATAAAACGGGACGCTTAACAGGATCGTTGTTGTATCTCGAATAATGTACTCTTCACGGTAACAGAGAAAGTTCACAAAGAGAGAGAGAGAGAGAGAGAGAGAGAGAGGGAGAGGGAGAGCAAGAGAAAATGTTAGGGGTTGGTGAAAGAGGCAGAGAAATCCATTCGACAAATAGCTGGCTTTATACGGCAGCAATCTAAAAAAAAAAAAAAAAAAAGAGAAAGAAGAAGAGAAGGGCATTTATCGTAAAAATTTGCAGGCTTGTTGTACATCGAGCAAACTGAAACTCTGGTCGAATGGAGGTTTTATTTGACCTCGATTAAATTTAAAGGATACCTCAAATTTTGGAATTTGGTTTGCTTAACTTTTTGCGGTTCGAGCAACATTTGACATTCCAACGCAATTTGTTCTCGATAAAATAAGGTATATTTTTATATTTTTGTAAGTAAATTATGGCATTAGAATGGTTAAACAAATTCATAATTTTTCGTAGAATTTCCTGGAAAAATTAGGAAAAGTTCATAGAAGTGACTACACGTACAATGCTTTTCTTCTCGCGTTATGTATCTTTCCTATATATTTTTTTCTTAAATCATCTTTCGCCTACGTAAGGATATTTTTGATACAAATTTTATGCCTTTGGAATTTCCCTTATTATAACAAGGTTCGCTTATTTAACATTAAATAATTCTTATCGAACTGTACGAAAAACATTGCTTAAAAAATTACAATTAAATTATACGTTCTGCAATTTTTGATATGGTCTCTTTGTATTTAAGAAAGAGCAAATGGAATTAAAAGCGATGAAAGATAGCCGTAGTACTCGGATTGAATTCACGAGACAATTCCGTGATGGAACAGGGAGCAAAGTTCAAAGGGATACTCGCGCCGTGTAAAAAGGTGGAAAGTTTTCGATCGCGAAATAAGATTCCATTTGAAATTTAGATTCCACGTCGTATCCAGGGAACCGTTAACGATTCTTAGAAAGAGAAAAGGCGAAGGGGAACGTCACTAGACTTCCTTGAAATTGTAAAATATTTTACAAATTGCAACGAACCTGGACGATTTACGCAATTGATTCTAACTTGACAATTTCGACGATCATACTAATTGACCATAGAAGTTGGACGATACACCTTATTGTTTGCAAGTGTTTGATCGCTTCAGTGGATTTGCAATAACAATATATTATGTGAATTATATGTATCAATTATATAATGAACATGAATTATATATAAATTTTATCAAAATGTACGAATTAATAACAAATTAGTAATTAGAGGCAGTTTATTTTATTTTCTTATAGAGTTAGTGAATCATAAATTTCAGTTGTTCTTAATTTGTAATTCTAATTTGCAACTGTCTGAATTTATTGACATTACTAGTTGGTAAATTATTGTACAAAAGATCACAACTGAAGTGCCTTTTAAATTATCGTAAAAGAATGAAACGGGATTGAAATTCCAAACGAAATTGATTTTCAAAGCCAATGGAAATCAATTCATCCAATAGCTACATTTGCACCATGAGAGCGGTTGAAACGCTGGTAAAGAAACATTATTGCCCAGAGCCAGGCGCATTTAGACAATTTCTATCCCGATATCGGAAAAGAACGGTCCCGTAGCAAAGGAGACACTGGGAAAATTCGAATCGATCCAACAGTCGGAGGCATTGTGACTTTGGTTAAACTTTCAACTACGTGGAAAACCGCAATCTAACCAAAGATCGACATCGTGTGTATATAGGGTGGACCAGGAATCGTGGTACAATCGGCGAGAGGGCGATCCTACGTGAAAAATTGTCGAAAATATAAAATCAAATTTGCTCGTTCGAAACGGTTCATTCTCGAGAAGATGAAATTTAAAAATTTGTTTATTTTTAATAGCTAGAAATCACAGCAGAAGAATATCGTGCGCGTAATCATATAAACTCGAAACGTTATCACGCGTTTCATGTTTTACAGAGGCACAATTTTAAAATGCAATATCTTATCAATCGATTTTGTATTAGCAATTTACCTCTTCTTATTCGATCTTGGTATTAAACGTTGTATATCCTGGTATTTACGAACATCTCAAAAATATTTTTATGACATTAAGACGATTTGTTACGAAATTTCATTGATGCAACAGCTGTTTCTAGAATTGTGTTTCTTCATCTTTGCATCTAGCCTTCTTTCCAGTTACGTAAATGTAATTAAAGTATTCCTTTCTATTTAGTTTAGAACAACTTCCATCGAACAACGTCGAAATGACAAAATCAACAAATACTTACAACACGTGTATTCGCCAATATTTTTGCCAATAATCTTCGTAGACTGATCTCGATACGTGAATTCGATTTCGTCGAAGATGAAGCATCGTGTGAATTTTTATTCCACGTTTTCTGCGTATTTTTTTACATAGAGAAAGATTGTACTGCGATTACTGGGACACACTGTATAACTATATCTAGCCGGAAGAGAGAAGTTCAAAGAGCAGAGTGCGCGGCGGAAAGTAATATCTGGCAGCGCGAACTTACGCCGCAACGGGCGTGTAATCGCGCTTTATATCTTATCAGGATTCTGATGCGACGGTGAATTATGTAATTGCAACGCGCTTTTTCCCTTCCGCCGTCGCGGGCAAGCTCTTTTTGAACATTGAAAACCTCCACGACGAAGAAAATGTTTTTTCCCCCCCTTTGACGGTCGCTCAAGGCTTGATATAGAAAAATTGTGGATAAAAAGTTCCCCGCTGGAAATTGCAGAATGGTGGACCAACCGCGACGACGTCGACGAGGACGACGACGACGAGGAAGAAAATACACGTCGACCTGACTATCTTTTTTTTTTCTCCCTCCCTCTCTCTCTCCCTTTTTCACCCCTCGACGAAAGGGTGAGTTTGGAGAAGATTGGAAGCGCTGAATGTTTCCAGGCGAAATGAGGTTTTAATTAGCGCGACCCCGTATCACGATGTTGCTCGAGGTAATCCAAAGATCCAACGAAAAGAAGAAAAGAATATCATCGCTCGCTCTGGGATTTAAATTTCCTCGCGATTTTGTCCCGTGTAATTTAACCGGGCGCAATTGTTTCGTACGAAGCGAGATAGGATAATCCCGGCATTAATTCCGCGAAAAAGTCTTCCCGCCAGCGAACGACGAAGAGGCTGAAATTTATCTCGTACACGGAGAGGGCTTATTTTCGGCAAAATGGAACAAAAAGAAATGTATTAGTTCTACTTGTTTGGCCTTAAATTAAATTTGCGCGGAAATCTATAAAGACGTACACGGCTCGTGTTCGTAAGTATCGAGACACCGACTGCTTTCATATGTGAGTCTAGTTTGTTCATTGATTAATCGAAAAGAATGTTGTATTTG
Source organism: Bombus affinis (assembly GCF_024516045.1). NCBI lineage: Eukaryota > Metazoa > Arthropoda > Insecta > Hymenoptera > Apidae > Bombus > Bombus affinis. The sequence goes on along the minus strand of NC_066356.1, from coordinate 7,046,116 downwards.
TAAAGAGGAAAAGCTTCCGGAAGCTATTGAACTATTGGAAGAATTAATAATATAATCAGTTACTGTAATTAATCGAAAGACGCGGTGGATGTAGACAGGAAAGACTTATTAGTTATTATATCTATTGAAAAACGACAACATTTTAGCTAGAAATTGCTGGATAAAGAAACGTTGCTCGTTCGTTCCGCTAGATTATTTGGATCGTAACGCGATTAAAACGTAGTTAGTTAGGTTAATTGAATTGCTAATTAGGACGATGAAGCGTTTTCGAACTTTGTCACTCGCGACAACACTTGCATAATTTCTTACGTCAAATCGTGTTTGCTTGGTAATAATTGCCAACGGCGAGGAATAAGGTCTAAGTAAAAATAACAGATTCATAAAGTCTCAACCTGTCCTTGTATATATTCGAAGATGATAATGAAGCGATCATGAACGACGACCAGTTTTCCATACATTCTTTAAAGAGTCGATGGTAATTGGACGATGAAATTGGAAAATTCGGCCAAGTGAAGTTAATTTGGCTTCCGAAAAGCTCAACCGAGACCTCGTCTCCATTCTTTTCCCTAATCAAAACCACCGTAGCAACGTTAATCATCTCGTAGCATCCGCGTCTCGGAAATAACTGGCAGCGAATTATTTAGCAATTCGTAGCACTCTAACAGGCCCGCGTGATTCCCATCGACTTTAATTAAAATTTCGTCTGGAGTAACGAGCTTCGCCACACTGTGAATCGCAGCACGGGGCAAGTTTCGTACAGAAGTGGAACGTTTTGGGAGCGGACAGAACGCGTTTCGAGCGACGGTGAACAGCAGAGAATTTCGAGGGAAACAGTTCTCTTAGCGGAGAGGGAGAGGGAGGGAGAGAGAGAGAGAGAGAGAGAGCGAATAGCTTCGGGCAGAGGACGATTATTAAACGCACGAAATTACTGTTAATACAGTCGACGCGAATGCATCGACTTTAATTGGTATGCGCCGAGTACTATTAACGTTTTAATTAGCGGCGGACAAGCCCGATACACGTCGACCGACATTTCCTTTCGGCGTTCGCGATCGATGCAGTCGCATTACCCGCTAAACGTTAACATTCTATTTATGGAACAAACGCGATTTTCCACCGTTAACATGCAACTATTACGTTATCGAGCAAACAGTCTTGAAAACCGTTCCCAATGAGTGAATTGTAAAATTTTGTTCGCGATATCGGACCATTCACACGAAAGTACGCAGATAGTAGAAATAACGAAGAAGCACGATCTCTAAGAAAATAACTAAATTGAAACGAGGATTGTTTATAAGGAACGCTGTAAAAGCAGAAGTGAAGGAATTTGAAAGCAATTTCCATTTGTAAATAATTACTAATAACGTTGAAAGATGATGTGCCATGCAATGTAGGTGCCATTGAGCGGTAAACATGCCCGAACACATGGACATTAAATATCACCGATTTTGTAACAATTTTTACTTGAAGCATTATAAAATATTCTTTTGAAAAAGAAACGAGAAGAATCATCTTGGAAAAATATATTTTTCGTCCTTTGTACGAGTTATCTAGGAACAAACAGGACTGCTACGTATTACAGTGCTGACAAATTTAAATGAATGGCACATTTAACGCATGTAAATGGCACAATTAAGAGGTGGCACACGTAGGCTTTTCTACAGATATTATTTTTTTTATCGATAAACTTCGACTATACTAACGCAAAAATAGAAAATTTTGTGACGCGCGTAGATTACTATACGCATAAAGTTTTATAGTAATGGAAATAAATTAAATTTCGAAAATAATTTTAGGTCGAGGAAGCTTTTTCTCTCTCCTAAAACATTCGATGTTTGATATTTACCTACATGTCCTCGACTATAAATTAAATTTAAACGAAGATCTCAAATGAAGAGTTTCCTTCAATATTTTCCCCAGTAAATTACTTTGAATATTTTATACATATATTTCCATACTATTTATTCGTATATTTATTCTGTATCCTTTTGTAGTTTTATTATTCTTTACACACACGTACAGTGAGGGTCAGAAACGCGTATACACGCGCAGACAGCACCACATTTATTCAACAATCTTTTGTACATGTGACATAAATTGAAAATTGAAAAATCCGTAGTCTAGTAGTAGTAACAACTTCCAGAAGGGCAAAGTTACAGTACACGAAAATAAAGAAACTCGGGTTCGTGTTCAAAGTGCACCTTATTTGGCGAAATATTTCCTGTCGTCGTCCAAAGTGGCCCCGTTTTTTTTCTGTGTTTGCATACTGTTGCATTATTCGCAGGTTCGTTGAGTACTCATGAATAATGATTCGACCGAAGCGTTAGAGGGAAGAAATTATTTTTTGTGCCGTCAAGGAACAGCAACTCGAGCATTCACAAAATACCTTTAAGCGAACGTAGGCGTTCGAAATACGAAACTAAACTTCCTACTTTGCAACTTAACTTTTCCCAATTTTGAAGGAAATCTAACAACTGTCGGAGGAGCAGATAATACGAAAAAGTATATAAAGCATCCGTGGTACAGTGCTTTCTACAATGCTTGTAACTGTAGGTAAAACAATTTTCCACCAAGCTTCTGCTTTTTTTCATTGCATTCCGAGATATACGAATTTGCATAAGAATCTGTCCATTATACGTTGCTTAATCCCTGCTCCGGGACTAGATTGTTTTTCTCTTATTCGTCTTATCTTTCCACATTCTCCGATTGTTACTCGTGCGAGAATTGTTACTCGGTTTTCAATGGAAACGATTGTAAACGTTCTACAGGATATTCTATGAGAAGCAAGATTGTGTTACATCGCGATTTGCTACAGCAGAAGGGTTTTGTGGGAAAAAGGAAAGTTACTCGCGTCGTCGCGTTGAAACGTTTTTTCCTTGAATGACGAGTTTTCAGCTGGGTTTTCGTCGGGAAAAAGGGAAGCTGTTTACTGCAACGTTAGAAGTTTTTTAATTGATCCAGTGCTTTCTCGCGTGGCAAGCCACGCTGGAAAGAAGTCGCCGCGAGGTTGAACTTTTTAATTAGTCGCGAGTTTTAAAAATAACGTTGCTTCTCAAACCCACTTTCTTTCTTTTTTTCTACAACGAAACAAGTTGAAAGGAATTAACGGTACATGGTTTTCGTGAAGCAAACGAGAACCGTTTTGCTCCCGTATTTTTCGTGCATTCGATCGCAAATAAGGACCACGTACGAAGAATATGCTAAGTTCATTAATGTTGATTTTCTGATTTTGATGCCGCTTAACGAGTACACAGAACGATTTTAACGTGACAAAATAGAAGATGAAGAGATTCAATTGGGTTGTACTTACGTATGTCTTTTAAGAATGACTAAGAAGACGAAGAAATTTTGCCGAAGCCCAATGTCGCAATTATTAAGAGACATTTAAAAAATATTTCGATGCGTTCGAAATATTTTATCGCTACGACGAAAATAGCATGGAAATTTTATTTAGCTTCAAAGCCAAATAAAGAGACAATTTTGCTGGTGCAGGAAAATATGAAACGCAACTTATCGTACGTAACTTGTCTTATAGTCTTCGTACACATTTTTATATTGCTCTCAAATTTCACCAATACGATCGTGACAGTTGAAACTCGTTACTAGACCGGGGATTTTTATGCATTTATGCAAAATGCAACCGAAGTTGCAAAAACGTACGAGATGCCTGCAGTAAACAAAGATATATAAAATATTCAAAGTAGAGTAATAATAAAAGTATTGGTCATGGCTTTTAACGCGTGAAACGAATCTTCAAGCTGTGTCCATAAAAATATAAATTTTCATAAAAATCCACGCTATACCCGTTACGGTGCTAATGAAACTTCCAAATATTTCCTGCAACGCAGGTAACATTCCCAAACTCGTTGAAATACCTTCGTGAGCCACTGTATATCCGGCAATCTGGCCAAAGGAAAATTTGTTCCATCTTCGACGACGTAGAGTCGAGAAAATTGAGAGCAAATTCTATTCCCCTGGGTGGAAGGACGACGAGAAAGAGTCCAATAAAATGCGCATATAAGGGAAGCTATAGAAAACGGGGACGAGTGTCTGAACATAAAACGAATGCAAATTTACATACGTATGGTGAGGAAGACACGAGAGAACATAACCGATAATGGCACTGGATTCATGATCCCGCGGATACATAGCAAATTTCATGGCACGATGCAGCGAGAAATTAAATCAAATTTCGACTAACTATAGACAAGCTGTAGACGGACGAGCTATATACAAATGCCGTAATTTACTCTGACATTTATTCGCTAGAACGGGAATTTTTATGAGTTCAGGGAAAATCAAAAGACGTAGAAATATACATAATACGCGGGAAAATATAAATAAAATATCCGGTATTCTTTATATTTTATAAGTTCTTTCAGCTTTATTCATAAAAGTACGGATCTGCAATGATAATCCGCTATTCATCATACATTATACAAAACGATGTATGTATATTAATCTTCTAATATTCTTTCACAGATGAAGGATTTCTCTTTTGTTAGATTTCTGAGAAGTCGTAGGTCGAATGTACATAATTATTCGTAATTATTCGACACGATACAGATTTTATATTTTATTTCATTTGTACCGAAACAATGAACGTTGGTTTTACCGTAAAGTGATTTTTAAAATGCTTGATATCATTCAAGTGCACACGTCACATTTTATTTGACGTGTCAATACAAATTTAAAAAGCCATTGTTTGTTAATTCGTGTTTGCAACAGTGCATGAAAATGTGCTTAGAAACTGTCGGTGTCTTAAACTGGTGTTCTTCGGGTCATTTTTAAATGGCACTTTCCTATCACTAGATAATTTCTTAAATTTCAGGAAAATACAAAAGAACGCTCATTCGTTAAATGTTAAAACTGCTTTTCTCTCTTGAAACTAAAGAAAGATTGAGACATAAAAAATTCGAGAACCGCCAGGTCAGAGTTAAATTTCAATTATTGAAGGAATATTCATCGACTATTCGTTCTGTCCTTTTCTTCTTCTATCCGCAATGAATTATCCTCGGAGAGAAAAAAAAGCAACCAAGGAAATGTTCGCGGAATTTCGTGGAAACCGTCACAAATAGAGACACGAATAAAGAAAAAAGAAGTTACGAATTTTCGTGTAAAATGCAAATAAGCGTTCTCGAGGTTTCCACGATGCGGCATTAAACTCCGGATAAAGTAGAAGCACCAGTACAAACGAAATTCTGAAGCGTACAGGCCGAGCTGGAACGCGTTTCCTTTCCGGGACCCCATAAACGGGCCACTACACGGTGCACAAGGTGTTTCTAAATCGTCGCGTTACGTCCACACATTCTCGCGCGAATGTCCCGCGATCTTGGATCATTTTACCTTCTATTTTATATCCAAGACCTCTCGATCGTTATACACAATTTATGTAAGGAACCTTATCTTCTTTTCAACCTTTTCACTCCGGACAAAATCATTTAGTGGCCCGCATACGGATCGAAAGACAGAAATTGATTGGATTAGCGATGTCAAAGAATGATATCGAGTCAAGCCCTCATGACAATTTAAATAAAACGAGTAACAGCCAAAAAACGAACGAACAATGTGCACGCTGTGATTCCACATTTTATTTAGAAATTCGGTACAATTGAAATTAGAAATCCTATGTCTTGAAAAGTTGTCAAGTATACGTGTATTTGACTAATTCCGAATAGGAATGGACCATTGATGGAAGATTATTCTACATGCGAACATAAGTGGAAAATGTAGAGTAAGATCTTTTTATGTCGGCTTAGTTCTTGAGGAAATGGAATGTGAACATTTGTCAAATAGCATGTACCCGACTAATTCTCGTTCAAACCGAATAGTTCGAACCCAGTTAAACATATTCAAACTTTATCTTCTCCGTAACGAAGCTTTAAACGAAAAATTATGTTCGAAATTTCTTTCAGAATTCCATGTATAACTTTATCCGACAATTTGTAAAATGCAAGGCTAATTCTCGGTTAAACACGTTCGAACGTTGTTTTCTCGAAAACAAGGCCTCAAACGAAAAAGCTTCGTTCTACATACCCGACTTGCTGTCGCGTGTAGAACAATCTCCTTGTCAATTTTCCATTCCTGTCCAGTGGGATTAGACAAATGCGCGTCCGCTTGGTAGCTTTTCAAACTCGATTTTCCCGGAATTGAAACCTCCGAGGCAATTTTGCTATTCCTGATTGTGCTCTTATTTCGTGCCATAGAATCCCTCTAATTTCAATCAGCACAGCACGAGTTCAGGACCATGTTATATACACGAGGGAACCGAAAACGAAACAAGACTGATTTATCAGCTATTACATACCTCGGACAAGGAGTCCTCCATCATATCGCTGGTATCTCTCATGACTCCCAATGGAAACTAGCACCGACAACAATCACTCAACGCCCACGTTTTATCCGTTTCCTCCTCTGGGCCTGTATCTTTCACTGTCTCTGTTATACGTTCCTCTCTTCCTCCTTCTTCTCCTCCACTCTTTCTAATATTCTCAAACTTCTCTGACCGACGAACAAGCAACGAAAAAGCCCGCAGTTTCTGACTTAATTTGTAGGAAAAAAAAAAGAAAAAAAAAGAAAAAAAGGAACGCGATCGGTCACAGGAGAGACTCCAAAAAACGCTCTTGTCACGAGCACATTGTGCCGATCGTGTTTTCGGAGCGTGTTCGTTTAAAACGCACGTATAACTTGGTCGTTGGATCGATCGTATCGCAACGTGTCACTTTCCTCCCTCTTTCTCCACTACCTCTCCCTCTCTGTATTGCCCTCTATATGCTCCTCCGTGTTCACCCACTCCGTTTCCCTCTAACGTGTTCTTCTCCCGCGGCAGACACGCACAGCTTCCGTTTTCCAAGTCGATTCGACCGGGCTCCACTTGGAGTTAGACGACGAACGAACGGGTCCCGGCGTCGTTGATCTTTTCGAAAAAAAAAAAAAAGGGGGTCGACGATCCGAGCGTGGCGAGCTTGACGAGCTCACGAGTGGATCGCGAGTCGACCCATCGGTGAACGCGGCTTTCGAAACACTGGCGAGCGCTGTCAGGTAAAGCAAGGGAGCAGGTCGACGGACAGCCACCAGGCAGACCTGCCTCCATGACACTGGTCCCGTCTCCCTCTACCCTCGCGCGATCTCTCCCTTGCACCGATTGCTGCTTGCAGCTGCCTTTCCTCCCCTCCGACCGACCATCCCCTCCTTTTCGCTCTCTTCTCTCTCTCTCTTCTCTCTCTCTCTCTTCTCTCTCTCTCTTCTTCGATGAAACCCTCTCCGTCTTTTCTCTTTTCTCGGCCCCTCCTCCGCGTTATTCCTCAAATTCACCCTCTGCGTTCCCCTTCGACTAAAGATTCTCTCGCTCATTCTCATTCTTACACGAGAGTCTTAATACTATCTTTTTCTATATTCCCCTCTACTCGGTCGTCCAGCTTACATTTTCCTACCACTTGCCAGATACTGGTTCCGTTTCTCTCTGGTTGATAAGTAGATACATAGCTACTGGCTCCACTCCTCCTTTCTTTGGATACTCGCGCGATCCCCTCTTTGCGCCAAGCCGAGCCTAGGAGGAACTCAGCCACCGATGAATCGCGACACGATGCAAGCAAATGGCTCGATCTGACCGCGGATTTCAAACTGACAACGTGTTTTGGCTGAGCCGCGGGATGGGATTGGTTGGCGAGCAAAGTGGATGATGGTTAGCTGGAGGTAAATGATCGGAGGGTTGCTGGGGCTCGAGCAACTTGGGGAACATTTCCAAGTTGCGAGATTTAGTTTGTTGTATTGTTCTTGTTCGTGGAAGATTGGTTTACGTATTACGATAGGATAGGATATTCGCGTGTTAGAATGGGATATTGATCAAGTTCGTAAATTGGGAAAATGGAACAAAGCAACGAAGCTACGAGTATTAGTTTCTTGACGTTTATCTCGTGAATTACTGTTACGCGAATCGTATATTGGAATAGCCTTGAAATTGATTTTTATGTAATGTACAAGTGAATTATTAACACGTGTATAAACTGGCGTGATGCTATGAATTAAATGTAGGAAGCTAATCTTTTCCAGATGTCTGGAAACCGCGTTTGAAAACGAGAAACACTGGACTCTGAAGAAACTGTGTCACAGTAAGAGGAGAACGTGGAACGCGAATTTCGAGCGAAAAAAGAGAGTTCTCGCGGCACTACAAAGCTGTTCACGCGTGCTGGCGGAGGGCGATGCAGACGAACAGCTGCTATTTCACCTGTTCGATATATTATTTAAATGCTTCACCTGCCGCGATGTCCAGATACCGCGAGATAAGCGAGCGGACGTTTCCTGCTTTCACGACGATACCACGATATCGCGACCTCTTCGCCGTCGCTTTTTCATTAAAAGCTTTTTAGCAAATGCCTCGTTGAAATCGAACGAAATTGATCGATCTGTTGTAATTCGATTTTCTCCCGCTTTGAAAGATAGAGGGTGATCGGCGAGACACCGGGTACTGACTAATTTTAGCTCTTAAATATTCTTTGAGCATTTAATAGTCATAATCGTTATTATTATTCTATTTTTATGTATTTTTTATTAATAACATTATTATTATTTAAAGATTTATTATCCTTTAGGGATTATTACTCGTAAATATTAAGTATCGTTCGAGTTATGGATGATAATTTATATCTTGTTGCTGAAATTTAAGGTAATTTAGTTTAATTAGTAATGAAATTCGATAAAATTAAGAATTCCAAAATTAAGTAATCTAATCTTAAATCGTTATGACTCCGAAAGTTGCTTCACTACCGTGATTGTCAAGAATGTTGGACATTTTGAATCGTTTTATCATTAATTCTCTCCTTTAATGTGCTTAACGTTTCTTTCGTAACATGAAAAAGAAGCAGATTAAAGTTATCTGTTATCGTTCTCAAGTAATTACATTTCCTTATCAGTTAGTACCTTACTAGCTATCCTGTGTATTATCGAAGGAATGAAGCGAACGAACAAACGAGATTATGAAATAGCATTTTTATTAAATTTACATTTATATTGCACAAGTTCATTTTAGATTAAATGCACTTTACAGTACTGTAATATCAACATCAGTTTGCGAAATATGATTCTAGAAAGTCTTTGAATCTGCCTTACCTATTGTTTTGCTAGGAAAATGAATATTTACCGAGCTAACTAAGAACTATTTCCATCTAAAAATATCACTCGACGATCTCGTCCAGTTAATATAGGGCTGATCTTCTTCATGTATTTAGACAATACTACCCAGTCCAAGTAACCGACTTCGTGATTTCTACCACAGGTTTCGAATGGGACGAATCCATCCCCGCCTTGGACTAAGAAGGTTGGAAGTACAATTCTGTACCACTGATCTAACACCAGCTCTTCGTACCTTGGTACCTCGCAAGCTCTACATCTAGAGGAATACACGAATTGTGAAGATTTGTCGAAGTTATCGGTGAAAATGTAAGTACTCACCTTATTTTGACATCCTCCACCTTCCTGGAATTTCCTTTTATTTTATAAACCACTTTTAGCCCCGACCATATTAAAATATCTTCTTCCATTTCTAGGATCTGAAATGGTTAAATTAAATATATAACGTCACGGTATGTATTAATAAAATATTCATCAGATATCTATATATAAGTTAGTTGGCTTTGAGGAGGACACAGGGGAAAGCAAAAGTGAACGAGAGCCTAGCGCATGGCAACACTTGTTACACGTCAGTAGAAACCGTGCTCGTTGATAGAAGCTGGAACGTAAAAGTATGTAAACATAAAAACGTAAAAGTTGATTAGCCTTTCTGTAAAAAGTAAATTCATTTGTTTCGTACAATCTTGTCTAAAATAAGCCACAGCTTTCTAATAATGAACACATACAGGGTGAAGCACGTAGTTGGAAGAACCTTTTTCTATCATATATTTATATAATTACAATAGAATTCCATTTAGAAAATTTAGCAAAGAATTACATACGTACGTATATTAACAATTTATTGTATTATAATTTCAGAAACAATTTGTGATTACGGCTTCGTAAATGGACACTTCACGTGTCTACTTACAAAACAAATTAATTAAGTGAAATTATACTTTCTCGAAACCATTCGACTTTTATTCGAAATATTTTTCACCGAATTAATTGCTGTGTAATTGAAGCAGTTTCAGTTACGGTACATGCTCCAGCCGATATTAAGTTTCTTTAAATTAATGTGAATTAAGATAAAATGTTATACCTGCAGAATGCAGCTGCCTTTTAATTCGAGGATGTCCCAAGTGTTCTCGAAAGGTTGAGCCATTATCAGATCGGCAAAAGTGATATCTTTACCTATGGAGTCTATAGGAGCGCGTATTCCTCCAGGATTATAGACACCAACTGCAGCGTATGTCCACACAGTTTTATTCTCTGCTCTCTCCACATACTACGATCATTTAGTAAACACATTTTATTAGGAAATCCATGTATAGACACTTGCCTCAAAATAATTCTTTAATCGTTAATTCCAGGGAATAAAGGAAATATTTGTGACATACAGCATCGACCATGGCGTCTGTGATCAAATTTCCAAGGTTGCATTCGTTTCTGCGACATTTATTGTCGAGGAAAACTCTCGTTCGAGCAATCTTCGTTCCTGACTTCTCATCAACCCTTACTTTCCATGGTGCCAAAGCCTTCAGCATCTCAGGATCTGGAGAAAAATTTTGATAAGTGATCATCTAATTCCTTTTCACGAAAGAAAACATTCTCGATTAATAAAAAATTAATTTTCATTAATACCTAAGAAATTAAAAAAAAAGATCGATTCTTTCAATCAAAAAAATGGAAATAAAGTACAAGTTAAGAGATAATTGTTTAAAATTTCGAACTGGAATTTTGTATAGATAATTTATACGAATAGTACGTGTATCCATCAAGATTACAAGATTCCTTTATTTTCATTTGCTTGATTGATACAAAAAGGAACGTTTACAGTAACCATCCCCTAAATGCTCGGTATAATGTGTACATATAATAAAAGCAGAGATTTATTCTTACCTTCCTCGACAGAGTAATCAAGGAGAATCGGATTTCCGTCCCAATCAACCACCTCACCATCCGCATCGAACCACACCGTTAAGTTCCCCAGGTACCTGGCACAAACAGGAAACCACTTCCTCATTTTCTAGAAGAGAAGCAAACGAAACAACAGGCAGTTTCTTTTTTTTATCGAGAACAAATTACCAACTTTGTGAAAGCAGCTGCCTGAACGATCAACACTGTTCTGTTGGTCTCCTCTTGAACCACCACCACGGGATATTCATCCTCTGGCTCGTCGATGAAAGGGGCTGGTCCTAAATGATAAGTATTTTATCATCGCAAGCGCTTAACAATTAATAGAAATAAGATTTTCCAGCAAATGATCGCTATGGTCTGATAAAATATACATATAATATGCTAATAATAATATACTATAACTATACTAATAGTAATACTATCTACAATTTTTTTCAAAGGATAATCACAGTAGTCGATGGTAAAATAACGATAACGGTAGTAATAAAATAATATTTTAAAAATTCTCTAACAAAAAAATAAAACTCCAAGCTTCAGTTTGACATTCTTATTTATTTTTAAAGGTAGAATGAAAATGATCGTTAGATCGTAACATATGAAATCTCTGATTAAGTGTTTGAATTTTCCTTCCTGATCGATCATACGAAGAAGTATATCATTTACCTATAATATGATTCGTATAAAATTCAAAATGATTCAACTTATAATATTTTGTTTCGCGTATCTTCTGTTTGAAATACCGTTGCAAGGTTTTCAGTAGATTATTCTCTTTGCGGTAGTACAATGAGTCATCTTTCTTTACGAGTTTATATTCGATTATTTTAGAGTCAGAGCTGGTCATGACCATCGTCGAAGGTTACATGACTGCTAACTATGTACAAACGTTCGGTACTGTTCTGTTTGAACATTTGAAACGATGAATAGCACAGAATAATAGAAAATTTTAATCAATACGTTTAACTAATATTCCAAATACAGAATAACACTATTACGTATTTTAAAAAATACTTGAAAAGTTCAAGAACACCTAGATTTTGTTTTTAAAAGAGTCTTAGAAGGAAATTGAAGAGAAACGAAGAAAAAAGAGACAGATCTAGAAAAACTATATAAAATTCAAGACAACAATGACAAGAGCGTATCAGTTTCAATAATACAGTACTTCGATCAACAACCTGTTTTAACAAAAAGTAAAAGTATATTTATCTTAATCGAGATAAACAGAATACGTTCGAATACTTGCAAATATTGTAATTACCTGAATAAAGGAACGTATGAGAATGTCCACCAACGATAAGGTCGATCAGAGGACACTTGGCTGCCATTATTCTGTCCACATCCAATCCACAATGGCTTAAAACGATAATAATGTCGATCCCTCGGGACTTCAATCTCCGTGCCTCGTCATTCACCGATTCCACCTCATCCAGAAACTTTAATTTCCCGGTAATGGAAATTGTCTGGTAATTTGTAAGTTTCAATTAAGGACCAGAGTAACGTCGAATCACTCTTCCGGTTAAACCTTCGTCAACGTAATCTTCTACCGTTTTCTGTCTCGTGCAATTATCTCCGTGCTTCTTGGAATCCGTTTAAACGTATTGATGATTAAAATATAGTTTAATAGTGACTTTTATGACCATTTTTATCTCAATCATATATAAGGCCATAAGAGGAGCAAGATAGATTAAGAATAAAACTGAATGTGTTTGTCTTGTTGAATGTAAAATAAGTTTCAACTATTAAATTATTCAACTATTCAAATGCAATACATCATATTCGATTATGTTAGACTAATCGAATAAAATATTTAGAGAATAATCATTTAACTAATATATCACTTTATCAGACGTCGTTTTGAAGTTGTCGTTTGTATTAGTTTAATTAAATTTAATTTAAATTTAAATTTAAATTTAATTATCAAATTTTTGTTTATCCTATTTAGCATTAAATAAAAATCGAAATGATCTGTCAGTTAACAGAAAACAATCTTTCTTTTTCGTTTCTGTTAAATCTCCTTCCGGGACATTTTCAAAAACGAAATCTAGATACTCTTGAATTTTTTAAGTACCTTTCTAAAATACATAGCGTTATCCTCTGTTTTGAATTTCGATTAAATGCATCGATTAAATTTTAGTGTTATTAATTTAGTATTGTTAAACGGTAAAATACTTGGAATTATTATTTTCTGTATTGATCTTAAACAAAATATCTTCAGTTAATTAGTCAATATTTGGAGATGACGAGAGCGTAATATTGCAAGTGCGTTCTATCCTTTAAAATCTCATGATTCACTCGATTACGTCGACGAAGGATTAATCAAACGTGAAATTAAAATTCGATACGAACGTCCGTAGTCGATATAATAACGCCGATGACTCCGATCTTCGTGCCGTTCCTTTCAATGATAGTGCTGTTCTTATAGAGTCCCTAAAAATATTGCAGCAACATTCATGCTTTAGGCTTGAATTTTCAATGGAAACCTTAGTTATAATATAATGTACTAACCTGCATCGTTGGCTCTTCACTTGCATCGATATTGGTAACTACTACTGGTGCCTTGACCATTTTTAAAAACGGAACCACACCCTCGATATCATCGTCAAATTCATGGTTTCCTATTGTCTGAAAAATTAATCGTCTCATAATCTTTTCTTCTAATAATAGTAAGTACGAACTCTATCTACGATTTATTTTATTATTTCATTAAATGGTTTTATCTACGAAATCTAAATAAACTGAAATAACATTGATTATCGATTATTATCGTTACGATTCAAGAATGTCATGTTTACATATCAGATTTTCTATTATCAAATAAAGAGATATAAGTTATCAACATTTATGTAGTTATTATCGCTATTTTATTTTTATTTTATTATTTTATCATTATCTATAAGTTACCATTTGCCAATTCCGCAATTATTACAATCAATCGACCTTCTTTTACAGCAAAACCATAATCTTCCATGATCGTCAGAAATTTACTGACTCGGTCGCGTAGATCCTCGCACTCAACATCTGGATCAATTTAATTAACAGACTGTTACGCGATCACGAGCGAAACCATGTTTTCCCGTGGCTTCATCGACCAAATTTGACACGATAAATTCAGCTCCATCGGTTTCAAACATTAAATTTCGTTTAACGACGAGAACGAGCCACGTTCGAATGATCGATTGTTAACTTTTTGACCCAATTAAACCAGTCGACCGATCAACAGCGGAAAGAAACCCCTTTTCCTATCCTTTTTTATCAGCTTATCGTCTCTCCAGTTTCGTTCCACTTTTACATCGTTCTTCGAGAGACTCTATCTCCATCGTCTCTAACTCCATCTCTGTCATTTATTTCCTGGGATGATTATCATTTTATTACTTTAGTTGTCTGTAATTATCACGTTGCGCCTCAAGTTTCGTTTCGAATCAATAGAAAAAAACAACATTTTTTTTCCTTATCACGTATTTAAAATCTCTTCTCTCGTGCTGATAATCGGCGATAGTTCAGCCTTAACATACTTGTTTTCGTGTGATTATTTCATAAGGCCGTCTTACCATAACATCGTGCGGTAACATGTTCATGAAGGTAGCAGTCACGTTCCAACGGTGAACGTTGTACCACAGTGTCCCTTGATAGTGATCGCCAGCGTTCAAGAAAATTGGATTCGGCCTTTCATTCATTAAACGATTCACTGCCGTGGAGACTCTTGAGATTCCACCGACGCAATCCTTCTCCTCGCCTTCGTGACACGCTTCGGATCGAGGACCTGTTTGCTCGAACCTAGAAAATATTTTCCTTCGTGAATAAGTTTGAGCAATACAGTGGTTCGCAAAAGATGATGTCGATAGATAGAAAGTACTTTAATAGTATTCTAATAGTTATCACAGAAGGCTGTAACACGTATATTGCGTTACGTAAAACATTTTGAAATTTTATTAGCATTGTAATGAGACTCGACTGTCATCGTTATATCGATAAAATATGAGAGCAACATGTACGTAAAAGTTACAAAATATTTAATGTCACGATTTATTTATTATCTTCGACAGTCAATTATTCATCGTATTAGTAAATCGCTATATTCAGGACTATCCTTGAAACTAATTATACGCTTAAAATGAATATTCAGCCTGTGTACCGTGTATACGTTTGCAACGACTATCTTGTTATTTTTGTACGCGTTTTCAAACTTATACAAATTTTATGAACGTAGACAATATCGTCTCGTTATAGTGGCAATGAAATTTCGTAATATTTCATACAATACGTACGATATGGTGATAAAAGTTCTCCATGGTGAGTGTTCAGATATTTTCGCGATACTTTCATCATACTGTAATTGAATTCCGAAAAAGCAAATACAGTACAAATGTACAAATATATAAATCGAGTACAAATGTTACTCAAACAGAATGGAAATGTTTCCAAATTCGCGTCGAGGGTCGATATTAAGCAAGACGAAGCTCGTTGATAGAAAAACGAACGCGATAAAAAAGAGTTGTCATGATTAATCCAAATCATTGCGTCCCTGACCTTGAGATTTCACTTGCTAAGACCTCGGAAATCAAGCAGCTCACGCTTTTAGAATTCCGTTTCCTTTGTTGAACGACCAGCCGATTATGTAACCAATTTTCGTTCCCTTCTCTGCGTAGTGTCTCTCTTTTAATGCGAATCGTCATTCGATCATAAAATTGTTTGTTAATTATGTCAGTTATCGATGTTATTTATGCATCGTGTGTTAACCATCGATGTGTTTACGATCGATCAATATGATCAATTCAACAAATGATTTTATATTGAAAATATCACTCGATGCGAATTATCGTGAATCATCTGGAATTGTTTGTGGAAGTGTAATAAAATTTCATATCGTGTTTGTAGATATGGATGTCTATGTTTTGATATAAAAATGCATACAGTGTACAAAAATAGAACGTGAGATATACGGAATGTAATATTCGTTATAATATTAATTTCTCTGTTCGAGGCTAATCACTAATATCAATAGTATACCATTGGTATATAAATGATATATCGATAATATATCACATATATTTAAGTACAATTCGTAACTTGTGAATTGTTTAATTAGTCAATTTGTACTAACTTAATCCTAGCAGATCTGAGAAAAATTCGACTTCCCTGTCAATAGTTAATACGCTATTTCCTCTGCATTCTAACAGTACAAACAATTATCGCGAATAATAAACTTAGTATGTATACAACAGCAACATTAACATTGATTAACATAAAACGTTTCCATTGACCCAGTTTTTTCAATTCTCGATTCGCAACGTCATTCGCGTGCTCATTGAATTACCATTCACTGAATATATAATATGCATTCTACCGTTCGGCTTTTTTGTAGTAACTATATATATGGTTTTTGTAAAACAATTAGAAATCAAGGTTGAATCAGTACTTGGAAGAAACGCTCACTACCTTCTTACGGAATCATCAGATTATTAACTCGAGATTACTTCTTACCATTTACTACATATTCTACTATACAAATTTGCTGTTTAAATATGACGATTTTAACAAACAAATTTAAAAGCAGTTTGCCATCTTATTAACCATATTTAATTTCTTTCGATGGCTTTTTGGCAGATATCCTAGAGATAGCTTCGCGAAAAACGTTTCGTTATTTTTTACTAAAGTTCCTTCGAGCTCTCTTATAGTATTCGATCTCTCGCGATTGAAAGAATTGTATAAAATAGGCAGGAAATGAAATCACCGAAGTTTAATTCGTTTTACAATTAAAACGCGTGTTATGAAAAACAAGCATGCGGCTTACCTCGCGTGGAAATCATTTAGGTGTATCACCGACAACTCGAATAAATCCGATCGTCCCGGATAATACAGTCCTCTTCCGGTGAATCCGTAACATATCTGAAGCAGAAACGGTAACAGCAAAAACGGAAGCATCGTGGATTGAATTCGTGCATCGGGAACGTCGCGGCTCTCCTCCAGGAATTACGTCTCTGGAATCTTCTTCACCGCATCCAAGTCGCTTTCCTCGAGTTTCTCTACGAGAACGAAATAACGTGTCCTGCATTCATAGTTGAAAACTAGTTCGTACCACGGTTTAGACGATATTAGGCACTACGACGAAGACTCTCGCGATCACTGCTCGAGCTTTCAAGTTTGCACATTGAAACGTGAAACTTCGTCGAGTCTTATTCGACGACTTTTAAGAGAAAGGAGAATCTGAAAGGAATACGTTCGAACGTAACGTTAACCAAGATTAGTCTGGACCGTCGATCTATGCGACTTTCTTACGAACGAAGATCAAAGAATACATATTCAGTCTTTCTAAACGATATGAACAGTTGTTGTTGTTGCATGGTGTTTGGATAGACTTTCTACAATAGAAATTGTATATATCTTGTCTTAAGCTTGCCTTTAGATTCCTTTTAACACTTCGCGTATTACATATAAAAATGTTAACTACTGTTAAATAAGACAATAAAAAGAAGCAATGGATGCTATAAACAAAGCGTTATGAATGTGTTTTTACATTGCATGCTTGAATAACACGAAACCATTATCAATATATCAGATGTGACATTGATTGTTTTGGGAAGTTCGTTCGGATTTCTGAAGAATTTAAGAAAATAATAAATTTTACTTAGCACCTCTCCGTCGGGGAAATTGTTTTCAAGCATATCACACTGAAAAACATTACTAGAAGCATCCCTAAATATATTCGTTGATTTTTAATAAAATATTACACGTGTCAAATGCTGCTCGGAAAGTTCGTTTCGATTTTCAATTCTTTGGTCGACATAAAAAATCATATTGGAAAGTTGTTCGCCGAAAAACCTGAGACCTTCTGGAAGGATGGAATATTGGAGTTGCGTGAAAGATGGAGAAAGCTTATGGAACGAAATGGCATTTATATAATTCGATAAATGTACATCGAATAGAAATGTAAATCTTTTGAATCTTTTCGATCACTGTGTAAAAATACGCGGCAATTCAGGCTATGTGCTTGTCGGAGCATACGGTTCTCAAAATGTTAAGTTCCTTGCAGGTTCTTCTTGGCGCGTATTGTGTTGTCAAAGCTAACAGGAGGATGAATTCGTATCGTTGGTGTAGATAGCCTAAGTAGCCTAAGTAAACTAGCAAGGAGGAATACTAAATGAGATTATCGGTCTACTATATCTATTTCATTTAAGTCTTCTGTTAGATGGCTACTTGTGTGAAAAGTGGTTTGTAGATACATACAATGTCAAAACAAATATTTCTTGAAATACATAAATAAAAGCTACAAGATTGATTATTGGTCACGCGCGTCGTTCGGAAGCTAAATTGAATAGTAAATTAAAAAATAATGATAAGAGAAAAACAACGATGTTGGCCTCGGTGTAAAACCTCGAGCGATTAGATCGCTGTGTGTCGTTAATAACCGTCGTTGAAAAGTAACCGTTAAAATAATTAAAAATGATACCTGTGTCATGAAATCGAACGACGCAGAAAAAGCAGTGGCGATCAATTTGGCTTCTGAAAAAATTAAACGTCGATAAAGTGAACAAGCAGCCTATTCTTTCAATCCCTTCAAATCCTCGGAAACAACAACCGTCTTTCATGTTTAATTAGGTTAAAGCAATCGCGATATCATTATCGCGTTGTTTCGTAACAGTACAGGGAATTTATCATTCGCCGCTGACAGAACTAATTTGACATTAATTAATTCGCTGGGAGGGACAATTGACAGAATGATTAATGGTGTAATTCATCGTGACATTGTATGTAAAGTGTCTCAGAAAACTGAGCCAAGCCGTAGCGTTGAAACGATAGAAAATAGAAGAGGACCTGATTAGGAAAAATTAAATAACTTCGAGCGATACATCACGTGGTGCGGTTAGCTTCTCCAAAAGCGAAGGCCTGTCGTAGATTTCACTTACTTAGGTTTCTTTTAAATGGAACTATGCATACATTTTTTTATCCGCAAAAATCATTTCAAAAGATATTTATATCTAAAATGATAGTCTAAAAAATATCGCAATGTTGATTTCATCAAATTGAGCGTATGCAAGACAAGGGAAACATGAACATAAAAGCACTGTATCGTTTCTCCTTGTCTTTTATACGATAAGTTTTACAACAATTTAAGATTAAGATATCCTTTAAACTAATTTTCCGACTAGAATGTACCTCGATGCTTTCCTGTGGAGAATTAAAAAATGCGTCGAATAGTGTATAAAAAAATTTGTAGTTCCATATAAAAAAGTAGAGGTGGCTTTGAAATTTTTAAAACGTCTCCACTTTCCGACGAAAAAATTGCGCCATTCACTTTAACCATTTAACTGTTTCTAATATTTTTTTCTATCTTTTACCGTTTGAACGCCGTGGCTTGGCCCAATTGTGCGCCTATTTGTAGACAGCGTATTACTTTTCTTTCTTTTTCTACATTCCACAAATTTCAACAATTAAACAACAATTCTACCTTGAAACGTATAGCCTACTTGGCCATGAAACGTTTAGATTACTGAACAGCAACGTGACTTGATGACTTATCTACAAGATGTAATGATAGCTTATAAAGATCGTTACGCTATCTGTACAAGGTACTAAATATGTAGTTGTTACAGAAGTATATTTTACAAATTCAATTTACATTCATCCATTTGGATATATTTTTACAGAAGTTTCCGGATCCGTTATTAAAAAAGGGATGTATATTATATTTTTTACAGCTTCAAAGTTACTTAATCTTCTCCACTTATACCGTTTTGCAATGCTTAAGAAAAGCTTAAAGTCGATTACCAGAGCTATGATTATAAAATTCAGTGTTTTGAATATCCGATCGATACACCGTGGATCTAAACAAATGTAGAACTAGACTAAACAAGAGTAAAACTAAAGTAACCAAACAAACAACACCTAAATAGGAATTTCTTATCTACATTCTGCGTTTTTTCATGTTTGAAAATTTTCCATAAATGCATAAACATCTACAGTATAAGATATTTCACTGTTATCTTCTGCCAGCTCTAGAGAATTAGATAACAATTCCATATTTAATGCTGATAACATGCTCATGCCAAATTGAACTTGTTATTCAATTACTTTGTGGCGAAATTAACATAAATATCATCGCTCGAATAAAGCTTCATTGTTATAGTATAAATAGTATAAATAAAGTTCATTGTTATTACAGCCGCCCAGAAGCCGTACTGATTAACTCCATAAATTACGAAGCGAAGGAAATTGTTTTTAAAGTTACAATTTTTTAATACCTGGGGATTCACGCTAATTTATGTATATTTTCTTGCAATAAATAAGCTCGTGGAAGCAAACAGCCTGTTTCCTAGCCAAGTCCAATATCAATCACGTATCCAAACATGTAATGAAATCGAGAAACTTACGAGAAGCGGAGTTGATCAGTTTGCCTTCCGAGAGACTCGTTTCGTACTTTTTCTCTGATCTTTGATAAAGTACTCATGAACTTGTGTTTATACGACATCCGTTTCCTAGTTTTACTCGTAGAACACGCTATACAGCTTCGTTTTACGAAAACCACCCGGGACGCACTCTGTATATAAACGAAACGACGGGCAAACTGTACGCGACAACCTAATATTAAGCACGAGTATGAATTTCATCGTACGCGAATGTTGTAATTTGCGGCTGAACCAGCGGGCAAAGATAGAAGAAAAATTCCAGATGACAAAACAGTGAAAACAGAGTTACGAAAGAGAGCGTGAAATAATTGATACAATCCGCGTCGCGGAGAAGCTAATTTCTCGGCGGAAATGTCGCAATTTGCCGCGTAATCGGCCGATTTGCCGAAACGCGGCCATAATTAGCCGCAAAACGCGTCGCGATTAATCGAAAATTTAACAATCACGCAACACACCTGTCGGTCGTGAACGCTCGTCCTCAACTGTCTAGCTGACTGAAGGAACCACGTTTCCATTCCTTCCACGACCAAACAAATTCACTATCAGGATAATACAATGTTGGTTATACAACAAACACGATAAAAAATTCCGTCGGGACAAGGCAGATTGTCTCCTTTGTTGCTCGGAACGTTCACACCGGTGCAAACACGGAAATTTTTCGGAAACTTTTACTTAAGATCGCTAATATTGTTCTTAGCGATTAAAACTCTGAAGTTGAGGTCTTTGCGTGATACGCCAACGTATATATAGAATGATGTGTCTCCTTATTTCAAGGTTCTTCTTCCTTATCAATCAATGGAATCAGTAGGAGTTAATTAAATTGCAATTGGATTTTCTTGTTTAACAAGTCACGTGGAATGCTTTGAGACGCACATTATTTGTCACGGGATCCTGGACGACAGTCTTATTCGTAGATGCTTAGCATATTGCCGTATCGTTCCGTCGAGATAAATACGCTTAGTGATATTGTTTAGTGACGATCGTTAACGTCTCTGTCGGTTAAATATCATCAAAACGTCGAAAATACGTGTGTTTGATATATAAGTAAGATTCGAATAATATCTTTTAATTAGAGTGGCTATAAAAGGGATTTGCACGGACCATTATCGTCCAGTGAAATGTTCCTTTAACAAGTTCTACGTTTCATTTTCGTTTTATAATATACATGAAAGTGCTACTAATTGGCATAAAATTTGATTATACTTGGTATAAGCTAATTAATTATGTAAATTCCGTAATATGTACAGCGACATGCAGGTTCTTTTTGTATCCACTGTGTATTAATCTTGAAATACTCTACTTTCTCAGGATCCTCTTGCATGGTAAGCTATTACTTAATAACATTGATAAATTTACAAGTTACAAGTTACAGCTTCTAGAATCCTATTGCATAAACAATTTTTACCATTTTATACGTTACAAATTAATCTCTGATATCATTAATACATTTCACAACTGTTCATAGTAAGATGATTGACTTACAGCCGACTAATAACAAATTGTATAATAAAATGAATGAAATATGTGTAATAGAATGTGTCCCATAAACATCTCGCATCGCGCGTCAAACATACCTATTCTGAAATTCTATTGTCAAAACTGTTACTGAAGATAGAATATTACGGCAAAATGATATATTAACACTGATAATTTTTAACCTGTAAAACAACTTGTAATAATATCGTATACTTGCAAAAAGGATGCAGGAAGTATAAGTAACAAAGAGGTTCTCTAGAAAATGGGTAAAACAAAAGCCAGTAAGTGATACAGTATACCTACCGTAGCGTTCCGAGATTAACATCATCCTAAAACTAAGAAACACAAAACATGCTGAAACTTTATCCTACAATTAACAACGAAGTATAATCAAAGAAGAATTAAGAATATAAACTTTGAAGCGGCTGTTGCACGTGAAGATCAAGGTCACACGATTACATTCTTGCCTCGATTGAAGTCTGACCAACGATTCCACGAAGGCTTCCTCGAAGATAGATTAACTAGTTTAGGGCAAAAAGAGGCTGACTTGTATGGATAAATGCGAATAAAAGGAGAAGGGCGGCAGGTAAAAGAATTTCGAACTAAGGGGCCCTCGAACAATTGACGGGCTCTCTTACCTTAGGAATCCTTTTTATCTGACTCAGTTTGCTCTTGTTCTTCGTGCGAGCAGTATCCCAGGAATTGAAATCACTCGTGGCAGAAAGCGAAGTGTCTAACAACCCGATTCTTCGTCGATCGTCTCGCCGAATGGAGGCGAATGATGCCTCTTTTAATCGTTAAACAAAACGAAGTTAATTAACGTTGGAAAAAATCGAAATGAGAAATTTCAGCCTTCCTCGTCCTCGCGGTTACACGTGTCGTCAAAGTATTCGGACACTTGTAGCAACTTCCTACGGGTTATATGTGTCATATGAAAGATTTGAGAGAGGAAAATACGATATGATATAATGTGGTCATCATCGAAATTGATAAGGTTTAATCGACAAGATATTTTTTGAAAATATACGCTTCGTAAGGAATAAAAAACTATTCGATCAGTCACTTAGCCATTATATTAACGATTACCGTGTAAACGTGTCTTAATTACGATGCTCTTGAATTATAAGCTTGAATCTATTACGTCAATGCGTTTTTACGTGATTACTAATGTACTCTTTATCGCGTGTTTCCTTACTCATGTAGAAACTGGTTGCTAAGTTATTCGTACGATTTTCTTTTGCGAATTCGATAGAAAAGATAACTGCGCGTATAAAACAAATGGCGAAACGACCTCGATAAATTATATCCATGGAAAATCTCCTGATACATCAGACAATATATTTCAAAACTCGGCCCAATTAACCAACTGACGAACTTTGTAACATTTCGCTAAAACCCTTGCAAAATCGCTCGCTATTGCGTTTCCCCTTATCGTGATTTAAATCGATTTCTTGCTTCGGTAATATACGTATACGTAATATCTCAACTGACTTAAACAAACTAACAATTTTTAATAAATATGTTGAGAAAGAAATTAAATTATATTGAAACGGAATATATTAAGGAAGAAGAAATTCAGTTATTCAAAAAATCCTTAATCGATGAAAGATCTACATACATATGTACGTTTGAGAAACGCTATGTATATTACAAACTCAAAAGTATTCCAACACTTGCTTGTTTTGCAAAACAATGTACTTAGTTTAACATTCATTACTACGCATATATTACGTCCGTTTAATAACATGCTTAAGTAATGCTGCTGATACAACTGGCATTTCAGATATTCCGATAAGATGACTAAACACATAAAACAAAAACGATTCCGGAGCAAACATCGTTATTTAGAACGAAGGCATTTTCGATGAGGAAGAAATACAGGTGGTACTTTAGTAACGATGAATGTGTTGATCATACAGTTACAAATAAATCAATTTGCAATGATTTTATTCTTCGTAATCGCCTTAGCTGCATAAAATATAATATTATAACAATTAAGTTGAATTTTGAAGAACAATATACAACAATGAAACCGATGCAATTATTGCAAAACCTTGTGTCACTGTTAGATAACTTGACAACGTCCATCATTTCAAATTTTGTAATTTTATAAATTTTTAATCGAATCAGGAAAATTCTTTCGTGTTAACAACTACCTTAATGCACGCGTCAATATTTTATGCTTAATATCAAACGTTAACAATTCAAATTTATATTCTGCTATTTCCATAAAAACGTAATAAACGTTGGTTCGATTATTAATTTACCATTAATTGCTCAGGTAAAATTCGCATAGCGTTATGGACGATAATGTACACTGGCAAATTCAGTCAACAGAAATTCGATTAAAAGTAATGTAAAATCTGTGTTTTCCCGTATTCCCCATGCAAATATGTATGTACGTATAATGTATATCAATGCGAGAAGCTTTTTACAGTCCCGCTTTACTATCGATAAGAACGCTATCAGCAAGCTTTACAATCGTCAACGTTATCGTTGCTATTGTATATTTACTTGTTATTTCTTCTATTATTTCTTCGTTACGCCTAAACAGCCGACGAGGTCATTTCCTTTGAACGTCACACTTGCACTTCATCGATTTCCCTATCATACTGAACCGTCATTTTCGAGATAGTCGCATTGATGAAATATGTGCATATACCCTAATCGAAGTTAGCAAATGCAGATCATACAGGAAAAATATGATGCCTCCATATCTGGTGACTTGTTTATCACTTTTATATGATTATGTTACGTGGTTAACCATTTTGACGGCCGAGAAAAAGTATCTCAATGCGACATACAATTGGAAAGTAATCTGACAGATTCAAACGTACGAAATTGAGCAATCAGTTTATTCTCGTATTAGCTTTCATGATAAAATTTATAATTTACAATCTTTAAATAACTTTCATAACGTTATATGCAATACGATACGATGAACATTTCGTTTAAAGAAATTGAAATACATTGAACAAAGATTATGCAAACATACATGGGGAACATTTACGAAGATCGAAATATTTATGGAAAAAAATTCTTTCGTCATATATATAGCTACAAGATACTGACAAAAATTATTTAGTACGATGAATATTGTGTCTTGAAAAATTATACTGGATCGAACAAAAGTGAAAGATGCTAGAGTATTGCTTTCCTGAGGGAAGACCAGCACGCGCAAAGATGTGCTTATTTTTACGAATCTTTTAATTGCTTCTTCGCAAAAGACGAGCATTGCGACTCGTCGCATCTTCAGCCGCGATCTTTAACCATCCTCTGTTTGCCTCTAAGAAACAAAGTGAGAAGAGACGAAGTCAAAAGAGAAGAAACGTCGCTAGTCGATGCTGCGCATCCTGGCGCGATGACAAAATCGTTCTATATTCGAGTTCTGACCATGTCGCTTAATAAAGCCGCGACTGTGATCGAGTAACGAATCTTCTACCGGAAGATGAGTGCATCGTCATCCTCGTGTACCGTAATTCGCGATAAGGTGTTATTGATGCGCTTGTTTGATCACAAAGTGGCATTACATAAACACAGAGAAGTTCTCCTTGACTCTTCGATATAATGTCGAATTAAAATGATATCCATTTTAATGTCCACTAAAATGATAAAATTTCGAAACAGCCGAATGCAAGTTTGTTCGAGTTCCTGTTTAACGTTGTCGAAGTGACAAGAATATAAGAAATGTGAGGTAATGCGAAAGAAGCGTGACGACTCTGTGTGAAATCTATTGACAAATCATTTGGATTTTCGTTGGCTCGAGATTTATTAGATTTGGTGAACGAAACGAGTTATCGAGATATAAAACGACCGTTATTTCTCATTTAAGCCGTACGATGAAAGAAGATGGTGTCAGAAGCTGTTATTCCTTTCAAAATTAAGCAGCAATGAAAAAATAGTATAAAACAGAAATACTATTCTATATCTATAAAGATGATAACACGAACAATGGGAGAGATATATCTTTAATAGAGTGGAAAATTTTTAATACTCGAAATAAAAATTTACTTAGTGATATTATCGCAGATTTACTCTGTAGCCAGAAATATTTTCGCGATCGTAGCTAACGACGTGACGCTTTATCATGGGTAAGATCGTATGCGTACGACAATTAAGTTGAGAATAATCGGAGCAATTTTTATAAAGACCATGTGCCAACAGAATAGATACGCTCGAACGCTGGTCAATTTATTTCATATTCTATTTTTATTCCATATATATTTCCATTACATTTATACGTTATGCATTGTGCATAGTTTATGATCACGTCGTGTTCACGAGGTAAAGTCAAATGTGAACGTATATATTTAGCTCTGAAAAGAAATAAAATCAAGACGATCTCAACTACCTCTAATCGATCAAACAAACTCGTTCACGAGTCTGCCATTGAACTTTAAAAGTACCAACCGACCAGCTTGCCAAAAACTACAGCGCTGAACTGACACAATCGATCGTTCGTTCGAAAGGAAGGTACTAAGAAATTATGTAATATATATATATGTCGGAGACGAAAGAACATCGGGGCCTTTCTTTTGGAATTTTTGGGAAGATCCCAATACTTTAGTCTAGACTATTTATTATAGCTGTACTTAAATAATAAAACTTAGAAGTAGTTGTTATGATTCAATCCGATTATGTTTGCCCGAGATTTACGACGGTGGGCTTGGGCTCGAGGTGACACAACTGGTCGCTGAACGCAACCACGGTCACGGGATGGACGTTTTTACCTAACAGAGAAGTGCTAATATTATGGGACACGCGTTGTATTAACAATCAAACCCTGGGCAGGAACAATGTCGCCGCTACGCGGAACTGTCTAGCAACGGTGGCTGAAATTTTGTTGGTGTCCCCGGCCAATATATAACAAAACGAACGCGATCGTAAGGAGAGGAAAGTTTTCATCAGTCTTTTATTCTTGCGATTACCTTGGAGAGTTTTCATATCGTCTTTACGCGCTGTATTATATCGAGCGTCACAGCAAACGTTGCTTTATGCTCCAAAATATATTCTACGTTTAACAAAGAGTTACCCCGTTGACCGTGGATTCGTTATTGAACCTAAGAACATTGTCATTAACATCTCGAGTGTCTAATCACCATGGTTATTTGTCAAACTCTACAAAAATCATATTTATAGCAGTAAATATAATCTCCATCGTACAACAACGATGGCTAGTCCGAATGAAGATTATATGCCTCTAAACATAACGATAACCCGACATATATTTGGGCAATCTTCAAACTTTCACAAAAGGAGCATGAAAATTATTATTTTTATATTTACCAGCTCTAGCAAACAAATTTTAATAGGTTGTTTTTAAATTAAATAATGTCATACGTAATATATGTAACTTCAAAACGTTTATGGTAACTGTCGATGAATAATGTATCGGCAACTTGTGAATTCTCTTCGTAGAATAGTAACTATGATAGACGAACTTCCATCATTACGATTCTCAGCCTCTAACTGCTCTAACTTCTAACTTCTACCTGCCTACGAGAATTGGAAAGTTAGCCTGTTAATCAAGAAGATCAAGCTAATTAAATCTCCACTTTCTTGGTCATAATAATCTAATCTTGCCTAATTTCACATTTTTAAGAGTCAGGATCGATCCAACCGAAATTAATTTCGCCCTATCAAATATGAATTCTGTGATTCTAAAAATCTCTCGCCGATTTACAGATGAAAATTAAAGCTGCCAAGATACAAGAAAAATTCAAATTTCACGCACGTTCGTCGTTTATCGTTCACCGTTCGCTGCATGTCAAACAGATTTTTCAAAAAGCTGCCTTCCCATCTTCTCCGCGTCGAGGAAAAACCACGTGTACTCGGCAGAATTTACCACCGTCTCAACCGGTTTGCTCTGAAATCCACGAGCCGAAGGGGACAAACGGAGGCGGCTCGAGGTTTTCGGTCGGCGATCGTGTTCAGTCGACGTCGGTCGCTCGGCAAAATCGGTTCGTTAGCGGAAACGCAACTTCATCGCCGTCGTGCACTCGACGTCGTGCTCGAGTCAGCCGTGTGATCGTTGTGTAACCAGCGGCCAACTTTCATCGCACAGAGGAGACCCATCGGTGAGTGATTGGCATCAGGATCACTCCTCATAACGAGGAGTGAGATATTTTTAGTTCGACAGCCAAATACATTCGAATGAGCGCGCTTCGGATGCCTGATCGTTCCTCGATAGATCATTCTTCTTTTAAACCCCTTCTATTGGGTACAGTATACGACGAAATCGAATTACGTGTTCGAATAGGGCGAAAATTTGAAAATTTGTTGAACAATGGCGATGGTGACAGACGGTACATGAACATCCAGTGATTTGTGAAGATTTATTGTTGTCACAGCCACGTCGTAAGACGTAGTACATCTTCGGATCCTTTTAAAATTTTGTTTAAGTGATTCGTGACTAATGCCGATCCATCATGTGATTCAACGCGGTACGATTAGCGCGGTATTTTTATTATCTTTAGTTAAAATATCCAACTAGCATATTTTCACTTTTCAAGGTACGAACAGTGGCTTAGGAAAATCTTTCTGTACTTACCGTAGGAAACTTTAATAAACAGATTAACATTTGTCAGGATTAGATTATCAATTAGATCTTTGTGTTAATCGATATAATTGGCTTCAGATTTTTATCTTTCGTGATTGCTGAAAACATTCAACGTTTTCTAACAGAATTAACGTGGAATTTTATTTAGGCAGAGATACACTTACGTACACATATTTATTTTTATAATCTTGTATATATAATACATTTAGATAGATCTAGTATTATATGAACAGCACACGAAAGGAACATTACAAGTACATTTTTATTAATTTCTTAATTTCGAATAATATATTTTTTTATAATTCAGAAATATAAATTTCCTGAAAATAACTAACAAATCTATGAAATTTTATAAACAATCGGGCGAAGAATCATTTTTGAAATATTCCTGTATCGTATATTGATAGGACGTAAAGATACATATTAAATTCTACAATCAATTGAGATAACAGCTTTGGGAACATAGAATTGATTTTTAAATTAAAAAATTGCTTATTTCTTGTTTGCGTGATCTTTGTACGTATAGTTAGAAACGAGCCCCTTCGATCACCACACATTCACTTTGTTGCGAGTTCTCAACTAAATAGCGATCGGTCAGGTTCAACCGATCGATTGATATCGCGAACCTTGAATGAGGTAAAGGTAAATTAAATATATCGAGTATTAGTATGGTTTGATAATTTATTTGCACTTTTAGTATATAGGAACAGTACGACGCTCTGATGAAGATTATCGTAGGATGTTGTTGCTCCTCCCACCAAAAGCTCCATCTCGTCCTTAAACCCTGACTTTCCGTCCACCGGTTTTCCATGATCTATAGCTCCTTTTCCATGGTTTAATTGTACTCTCGTCTTTTAGCCCCTTAACACGTTGACTGCCACGTGCGTTCTCAAAGAAATCTCTGTCAGCAATACCAAGCGTTCTCTGTTGATGCTCCCGTCGATATTTTAGTAATGCGAGTGGCTCAAGTGGTGGTCTCAAGAAAGATCTCTTGTTTCTTTTGTTCCCATTCCTTCGCATTTGTTTCTCATCTCTCCACCTTCTACAAAATCAGTTTGAATCTTGACCGAACAACGAACGGTATAACTTAAAATCCCTGTCCTAATTCGTTACAATGCCAAAAAGAAAAATTGAAAACTTATTTCTTAGTTTTACATTCTAAATAATTTTTTTAATGAACCATTTTCGTATTACTTTCATAACAATCCAACAGTTTTATTACTATGGAATATCTTTTCAAATACCTACGACGACCCTTCGCAAGTAGTCCAATAAACGACACCCGAATATGGGTTATGCGGCCCGACCAGAAACTTTGCTGACAACCGAATACGGGTGTCGTGGCGGTCAACGTGTTAATGAAGTCCGCGTCGTAAAGTTTACAGCTTGGGGAAGTAGGCAATTCGGATTTTCTCAAGAAAGGGAAATGTGTTGTCCGAGTCATAAACTAACGGTGACTCCAAATCCCGAACACATCTAACAATGATAAAGGACACCCTTTATCACTTGTCATGAGGCATCACGTACGTCTTTATTACGCTTAAATATTTTAAGATCTTTAATCTAATAGTATGCCTTTTTAGTTCTTATCAACCGTAGTTTTAATGGCTCGTTGTTAGTTTAAGTTGTCTCACAATTCAGCAAAGTATAACGTTTTATGTTTTAGATCGTCGCTGTTGACTGTTGATTGTCGACTTGAAAACGAAAGTCATACTTTGCTCTTGAAGCGAGAATTTCTTTCCAATTTACGTGATATTCGCTGGCTCACGAAAGTATAATACTCGAGAAGAACTTGCTATAGAAAACTTTTGTCTCCATATCGTATATGTGTTATATTTAACAATATTATTCATATAATATTTAACAATAAAACATTTTCAAATTTTATTAATACCGTAATGAAATACGATTGTCACGATTATGTTGGTAAAATTTAAGACCAATATGAGAACGTATATAGAAATTACAAAATAATTATTGCGATTATTAAATATGGTATTTCAATACGTTATTACAAGTGTCAAACACGGTATTTAAATGTGTTATTACAAATATTATATATGGTATTTAAATATGTTATTACAAGTGTCAAATATGTTCGCACAGAATATTGAGATCTATTAATGGATAATCAATTGTTCACTTTATAGCTTTTATATATACTTTCAGATTTGTTTTAAACTTTCCCAGTATTAACTATGATATTCGAGTCTCACAACGATGCCAATGAGACTTCAAAATGTTTCGTATAACACAGATGATATGTTCATGAATGTCTTCTGTAAATATTCAAATCCTTTCGCGAAACTTCTATATTTGAAAATTTAATGATAAATTCTATTCGATGATCCGACGAGAAGATAAACATAGTCACATGTAGCTAGGCTATCCAGTTTTTTAATCTGTGGCAATTAAATGAAATAACGGAGCCTTCGTTTGTTCGAATGGAAATCAGTTCTCATTGAACGGAGCTCGATGAGGAAATAGAAAACGCGAAGTAGATAAACATCTGCCGTATTTAAATCGTATCGAGTGATACGAAGGTCATTTCATTCAGAAGTTACATTCGTTAAATTAATACAAACCGGGTATAATTGATCCATTTCTTCCAATATGAGGAAGTACAGCGTATCAATTAGACGTGAAACAAAACAAAGCCGTCTAGGTAATTTGTCATTATCATTTTTCTAATGCAACGCCAAATAACTCGTTATGTAACCATATTTATCGCAAGTGCCACCTTTCTAAGTCCTAAATGTTAAACGCTTATAGATAACCGAGGTCGATCGTTTCCTCGTATACATTTGTAGGAAATATATTTTACATGTGCGTTTAGAGGGAACTTCAAAATGCAGAATTGTATAAAATGCACATGATAAGTACGCAGAACGTATGTAAAATATTCAACATGTGGTACTTTGTACAGTGCTTGGTAGATAGTGCAATTTTCTACACAGTCTGTACTTTTTTACCTATAAGTATTTTCAAACGTATGAATTTGCATAAAAATCTAGCAGTCTAGTAACAGCAGTCGTACCAAAGCGTGCAAATTAACGATCAATTAATAATTAGAAGCAACAGTCACTACCTTTTTATGAAACTTCGAATTTACGAATCAGGCTACAATGCTAAATTGCGTTTTCTTCTTACCTTTCACTTTACTTTTGACATTGTCAAATTTGTTGTTTCAGTATCACCGGTTCTATTATATTTAGTAAAAAATTAAAAAACTTATTTAATGTTTAATTATATAGTGTATGTATGTATAATTATGTAATTATATGTATAGTTATATGGTGTAATGTATGTAAAAATTATATAGTATATTAATTATATAATAATTATATAACATAAATACTCAATAATCGTTTTAGAAAGGGAGAGAGAGAGAGGGAGATAAATTTATTGTAATTCCAGTCTCTGTGTGGCCATAAAGTGGACTTGCTTTACAATATTCCTTATCAGCACTTCGCACCATATCTCTGAAAGGCATTTTAGTCTTAGACCTTCTTAAATCTGATGTACAATTCAGAAATTGAAGAATTTGAAGATAAACAACTTGTTGGCGGAATTCTACAAGGTTTTACAACAACAAACATCAATAGTAGTATTACATATTGGCTTTCCGAGATCAATTTAATCCAACCGTCATAAGTAAGTTCTTATTTTACCTTAGATAATGCTGATGTATTTTATAAGGCCTTCCCCCTTTGTTTCTTAGAAGGCAGCAATCAAATATTTTCATATTAATAGAATTTATAAAATGTGTGTCAGTTACAAAATTGCATACTATGCTAATTTTAAAAAGCCAGCACAACTAAGGATATTTTTAAAAACGTTCGTGAAATACAGGTCGTGTTCTAATCCTGAGAAAATATCGAAGATTCATTTTTAAAAGAAAATCGTCTAGTAAAAAATTCAATGGTAGTAGGCAAATAAAATCAGCGTTGAATGAGTTGTTTGACTCAAAACTTTGAGAGAAAAATAGCGAAAGATCATAGAAACCGATGATTGAAATTGACGATTAGAAATAAACGTCAATGGGTTTTAATTCTTTTCGCTGTAAGTTATTGATCAAAAACCAACGTTACTTATAGGATGGCCCGATACTATTACACGTAGCTGCGATAATTGTAGAGGATAAAATCATTACAAATTGATTTGCCCGTAATTCTGTAATCAAAATGCATCATGTCAGAAATATACCAATATCCGAATACTTTTGGGCGGTGATGTATATTACGCATAATGCGTGTGAGTGGAATTTTTGCTTACTCGAGACAAAAAATCTCGGCATGCGTGAAATAGAAGTATAAATAATAAATACATGCCGACGAGGTACCTCAAAAAATGTCAGGTATCGTTAAACAATTTCTGGATCCGATAAAGCAATCAGTGCCTGCTTTGTCAGCGGCACAACTTGCAGCTTAGACGGCTAGAAAATTTCTATCGAGCTTCGTCTAAATTTTATATCGCAAAATTAAAAGTAGGCAAATTAGCTCTTCTGCGATCTTCGAATTTTTTTGTCTCGATCTCGCTTTCCCTTCGGTGAGAAAAAGAAATTGTCAATGTTTTAAGAAATCATTATTGAGACGGCTCTTTCGTATTTCTCTCGAACTTAAAGATCTTCGAATATGCAAAAATTTAAGGAAATGCCACGCCTTTTCTAAGATAGAAAAATATGTATCGGTTGAAAACGATTCGGTCGGAAGACAAGTAACAGAGTCGGATAGTAAAGCATTCACACAGATAACCGGAATAGAGGTAATTGATTATCGAAAGGATATTTAAGTCATTTATCGTTGTGCAAGGAATATTGTGCAAGGAAATTATATTCACCCGTGTCGTGGATGACAGTATGCAATTATTGCCTCATCGTTCATCTCGGTAAACTACTTTTTTAAGTCCTTTACCTTCTTTTCGCGACTTTCCTCCCAAGTACCCTCGATCCAGCTGATTCATCATGAACACTTTCACGCTCGATAAAACACACGATACAGTTCACCGAGTTATTAATTATTCATTATTATTAATTAATAACTAATATTAATTAATTCATAAATGAATCTATCTTCGATAAAACTGACCGCAAATTATAATACGTACGCTATGTCCTCGTTACAAAACCATCCTAAAAATTGTATCTCCACTATCAACGATTAGGCTCCAGGATTTTTTGCGTTTATGACAAAACTACAAGTGCGCAAAATAATATTTCCCAGGAATACATGATGGATAATTTATAACAGTCCTCAAGAGATGAAGTTCGTTAAGGTAGTGGAAATTATTTCTCGTTACGTGAGAATTGTGCGCAGTATTCAACGAGAAGTAATTTAACGACAAAACGTCGTTTATAATAAAAATTAACGAACTAGACGATAGCGGATAGTCACGATGCATCTTTTTCTTTTCTTGGTTTAATAGAAAATCCAGACAAAGGATCCTGGCGACTTCCTCGAAAACGAGAAACCTAATGATCCAGAAAATGAATGGATTGTCTTAAAACGAAACGGCTGATCGTTAAAACGAAGGAGAAAAACGGGACAGATAATAGAAAAGAAAGGAATATTAGTCAGCGATGAAACTACGAATCGGACAAGGTCGCAATTGGTGAACCAATTTGTCCCCTTCCTCTCCATTCTTTCTGGCTGATAGCCACCACGATACCCAAGTCGCTTGCCTTATTACATTTAAAACAGCCGGTTAACGGAACAGTGTGAAATTGGACGAGAATGCAGCCGAAGCGTGAACAGCCGTGTGACAAAATGCTCGTCGCCTGGATCATGATTACGACCGTTCTGGCGTTCTCCAGTGGAGTCCTCGGCAACCCTGTGCCTACGGAACCCCAGGTTTCTGAGGGACTCACCGTTCGAATCGTTCACACCAATGATATGCATTCGAGGTAACTGGTTTTTATATCCTTCTTCCGCTTCTCTTTCCTTTTTTTATTTTTTTACTTTTTACAAAAGCAGAATTCAAGAGGAAAGATATCCTTGATTTTCCAAAAAATATATGGATATCATAAGAGGATACGTTTCGTATCTTTACAGGAGAAAGAAATATAGAAAAAGAAATGCGCGCGTATATTCTGAATTTGTTCAAATTAATAGTTAGCGT
The DNA here is from genome assembly GCF_024516045.1 of Bombus affinis. Classification (NCBI taxonomy): domain Eukaryota; kingdom Metazoa; phylum Arthropoda; class Insecta; order Hymenoptera; family Apidae; genus Bombus; species Bombus affinis. The sequence goes on along the minus strand of NC_066356.1, from coordinate 7,011,535 downwards.
GATTATTAATTTTTATCGCAATTTCTTACTTTTGCCTCTTTCTTTATTTTCGTTATTTAAAAAAAAAAAAAAAAATGAACGAATAGAGACAGAAAAATCTACAGTCGCGAATTGTCTAATAGTAATAATCGCTTTCGCCACAATGTTTCCCTGTTATCAGATTTATCTTTGTAAAAATCGTTCTATAAAAAAGAATAAGATAAGAGATAGATTTTATCGCGATTAGTCGACTTTTATATTGATTCGAACAGCGGGGACTCTGTAGTTTCCGCAATTAAAAAAAATAAGGTAAAAAAATAGATGTTGCGAAAGGTTTTCAACATGCACAGACATCGAGTAGCATTCTTATCGCCGTATTTCTCCATTGTTTCGCTTCGATCGTCCCATTTTATGTTCATCCATCTTCTAAAAATGTCCAGACGTAGAAATACGAATAAGATGCGCATTTGTGTAAATATCCCCAGTCTAACAGTCAGTTTGTTCCTCGCGGATTGCGTTAGTAAATTTTTCAATACGCTCCATCGCAAATTATTTCAGCTAAATACTCAAATAGTCAAAATATCGGCGCTACGCGATCGCAACGCAACGACGCTAATTACGAACAACGTAACGATAACTAATACTCCACGTGCGATTTAAACGTTAGCTTTCACGTTAATTATCCGGTGAAATACCTTGACGTATGAAGGCCATACGAAAGAAAATCAGTTTGTTTTCGCGATGATCTTCTAATTTCGATGATACTCAATGTCTAGAAAGTAGTGTGTTTTCATATACTTGGTATTATATGTTTGTTATGTATATCCACTGTTTATCACGCCACTAATAACGAGTCGAGTAGCCTGTTTTCAAACGCAGATTACTTATAAATTATTCATAACTGAATCTAGCCAATTACAAGGCAAATTAGACTATCATCTTGACTCAGATACATCCTTTTAACTCGAACAATTGACCTGTTAATTACGCTATTAATCTGTAATCAATTAGCCTAAAAAATTGCCCTTATTAATGTTCACAGATTCGAGCAAACATCAAGATTATCAAGCGTTTGCTCGAAGAAAGAAGCAGAGGAGAAGAAATGCTATGGTGGATTCGCGAGAATAGCTACTCTGGTTCGACAAGCCAGAAACTCGTCGGTCCCATGTCTCTTCCTCAACGCTGGCGATACTTATCAAGGATCTACGTGGTTCAGCGTGTACAAGTGGAAAATTGTAGCCAAATTTTTGAATCTTCTAGCTCCAAATGTCACGGTAGAGTATCTCGTGTGGAAATACTTCCGTACTATCCATCCATGCCGTCGATCTTTTATCGTTCTCTATGTTTTCTATCACAAAATTACAGAGTTTAGGAAACCACGAGTTCGACGATGGCGTGGAAGGTTTAATACCTTTCATCGAGAACGCCTCGTTCCCCATAGTCACTTCCAACCTGGACTTAAGCAAACAACCAGATCTGGCAGCCACGAAGTTAAAAAACAGTACAATTCTAACCGTAAATGGAATAAAGATCGGCGTGATCGGTTATCTAACACCAGATACCAAGATAATCGCCACAACGGAAAACGTGATTTTCTTAGACGAAGTGGAGAGCATTCGTAGAGAAGCAAAACAATTAAAAAGCCAGGGTGTAAACATATTGATCGCTGTGGGACATTCTGGATTTGAGATGGACAAGAAGATTGGTCGAGAAGTGGAAGATATCGATATAGTGATCGGTGGACACACGAATACTTTCCTTTATAATGGTATACAACCGGATTTGGAGGTACCAGAAGGTTTATATCCAACAGAAGTAATACAGAAAAGTGGAAGAAAGGTTTATGTGGTTCAAGCTTACGCTTATACTAAGTATCTTGGCAATCTTACGGTGACCTTCGATGATAAGGGAGAAGTGACTAATATTAATGGCAATCCTATTCTAGTAGATAGCAGTATTGAACAGGTGAGCGTTAAATTTGTATATGTATGTGTATATATATATATATATATATATATATATAACAGAAATAATTGTCATCTACATTATTTGATATCAAAGTCGGATCTTCTTTTGATGTTCAATTATATAAATCCATATCTCGTAATGAAATTGACAACATTATCGATGCAAATATATATACATGATAACATAGGCATAAGGTTTGTAACAATAAAAAGGCAGCTCTAATATTTTAATTATATTTATTGGAAGAAGAAGACAGGTTTCATATTCAAAAGAACAAAAGTTTATTATTATCAATTTAACCGATGATTGACTAATTAGTTGATATTTCAAAAAATAATTTGATTTTAGTTGACATTGAATTGATTCTTGTTAGTTTTCTTAAATTATTGAAAAATAGATCTATAGCTCCTTAATGCAGCAGTACCTTTATACACACGCTCCGATAAACTGTACAAAGATAACGATAAGAAAGAATTAGAGATCAGTGCCATCTATTGAGTGTTTGAACTTAATCCGAAAATCGAGAAATGTTAACAGGAACATAGAATACTCGAGGAAGTCGTTGAATTTCTAGTGTAATGTCACAGACAAGATTCGCACTATTATATGAGAAAGATAAAAAATAGAAGTTACCAATTCGATTTAGATATGCTCCTAATATATTAGCCCTGTCCATAACAGAATATTATAGAAAAGAAAAGTTCTAAATTCCATTGCATCATACATACAATGCAATAGTTCTTTATAGCATTTTGTTAACCCTGCTATTATTGTTGCCATATGCTATAACTTCTTTGAGAGATATTGTAGAACAATTTTTTATTAGCAATTATTAAAATAAAAGATTATTTTTTAAGTTATATTTGAATATTAAATAGATGTATCATCTCTACAATATGATTCTAAAAGTGTAGAAATTATACTTAAAAATCAATTAATTGGTTCATTTTCAATACCGATTTGATTTTAATCATCTCTACTACTCTCACTTTTCAACCTCAGAAATTTTATTTTTCCTTAATCAGGCTATAGGAAGTATGTATTAGGAGTATATAACGAGATGGTGGTTTATATTCTCTGTCTCTCGCAAAACATTTACTTTTCTTGTTCCTGACTGCATTTGAAGGATTTCTATGCTCCTATTAACATATCATGACTTTCAAAATGTACTTTTATAATAATGATTAGACTATGGATTTTTATGCAAATTTATATTCTTGAGAATATAATTAAAAGAGTAGAATCTCCTTATAGATTTATAGCAAATCCGCAGATTAGTAATAATTATTGCTTGTTATTATTGAAAAATCATGTTATAAAATACATTCAACAATGTGCACTTATCAATTAAATAGAACTAGTAACATCAAACAAACTAGAAACTATATTAATTATATAATTGTTTGTTTTGTTTCGTAATAGGCGAAAGATATTTTAAACGAATTAGAACAAATGAGAGATGCTATCGATAATATTAGTCTAAGAATACTCGGAAAGACACGAGTCCTTCTCGAAGGAGATAGTAAAGTTTGTAGACTAAGAGAATGTAACCTGGGCAATTTAATCACAGATAGTATGATTGATTACAATGTTGGTGAATATGCAGACCAATCCAGTTGGACGGATGCTGCAATAGCTATTCATAATAGTGGCAGTATCAGAAGTTCTATCACAAGAAGCAATGAAGATAAGGTCACCATGGGTGATGTTCTTAATGTGCTACCCTTTCATAACACTATCCTAAAAGCTTCAATGACTGGAGAATTGTTATTGTCTGTATTAGAATGGAGTGTTTACAATCTAGAGAAGGATAATACTGCTAATCTCTTTGGAGCATTTTTGCAAGTTTCAGGACTTCAAGTATGTGATTAAATATACATAACTTTCTAGCTATTACTACAAACCAATAATTCAATATTGTTAAACAGTAATTAATCATATTACTTTATTTAAATGACTATAGGTGGTCTATGATTTAACTCAACCAAAAAATTCAAGAGTAGTTTCAGTAGAAGTATTGTGCGCATCCTGTGATGTTCCAACATATAACAAACTTGAAAAAAATCAAACTTATAATGTACTTCTGACTGACTTCTTGCAAAGCGGTGGTGATGGATATTCTATGCTAAAGGATCTCAAAACCACATCTCTCGGTACATTTATATAAGTTTTGTTAAATATAATTTTTTAAATGAGTTATTTATCGTTTAACAGGCTGTTTAATAAACAATGTAACAATGCACTTTCTTTTATAGGTGTCACTACATCAAATACATTAATGATGTATTTAGAAAAACATAGTCCTGTACATCCTGGTGTTGAATGGAGAATTATGTACTTCAATAATTATTTCCAAGAAGTTTGTACCACTTGCAGTGGTACAAATAGTATATACCACTCAATAGGATTAACAATTTTATTACCAATATTCAGCTGGTTGCTAACAAGATAAATCCTAATATGTAGGATACATTTTGAGGAATTGACATTCAGTATTTTGAAAGTTCATAATTTATACCAATTTTTTATGCACCTTTTACCTTTTTCACTACCTCAAATATATGCTATAAACCGTACCCTTTGAAGCTCAGTAAAAACACCACTGCAGTATCTATATAATTATTCGGTTCCAATGAACATACTTTAATCATTATTTTAGTTACTATCTAACTTTATCGGCAATTGAACATTATAACATTTGTATGGTTTTACAGGTATTTTATTTTCTCGATCTCTTTCAATTTGTACTTAATAAATATAATACAATATGTCATTATATAAAATGTTATTGACATCAAATACACATTGACGTCGTATTCATAGCACATATATTTTTAATATATACAAATATATAATATAAATATATATTATTATAAATAAATATTATTAAATATTAAAACATGTATAGAAATATTCGATGTAAAGAAGAGACAAATAGTTTAAAACGCACATTTATTTTCATACACATTTTTATACATTATTTTTATACAAAACATATTAAAATTTTGTTTTGTATAAATTTTATCACATATGAGACGTTACTTACAGTTCAGGGATTTCAAACCGATTTCCATTTAAATCGTAGACACGCTTCAAAGTTTCTACTACGTTATTCATTTCTGTACACGGCATTGGCACCAATTCGTATAGTACTTCAATCATTTTTAACAAATCATCAACGATATGTTTATCCGATATATTTCCTTCTGTTGCAATATTGACATATTTATTAAATTTTCTTAACACATGTCTAATTCTATTCTTATCTTCCTCCTTCTTAACTAAATTCTATAAAATAACAAATCGCGGAGGTAAATAATAGTACAAAGTAATACTTTAATCCCTTCCCGTACTTTAGTGAGTCAAATTCGCGATGGAGATTTTGGCCCAAACATGAATATCGCGAGTCTGACTCGCGACCAAATACTTGGGCCAAACATGAATATCGCGAGTTTCATATTCATTGCGAGTCTGACTCGCTAAAGTACGGGAAGGGGTTAAAATATTCCTACTTAACTAATAGCTTACTCTGAAAGATTTTAGATTATAGTACAATGGCCAATCCTCTTGACATGGTAGACAATTACACTTAAAATAATACTGTTTCAAAAGCTTTTCTTGTCTCACAGCTTTTGGTGTAATAGCATAATGTTGAGTATAAATATCATATAACTTAAAAAGAAGAATAAAAAATTTGTGAACGACAAAACATTAGTATCATAATGTACTATTTATGTGTCACTTAAATATATATACCTGTTCCCCTTCTTCAATAGGATATATAGCATAGATAATAACATATTTAGATCTTGAATGCCTTAAGATATTTGGATTACAACTGTGATTAATTAAGCTGGAGAATGGCATAGCTGCAGCACCACGTTCAACTGCCTCTAATCCACATTCCTCAGAGAACTGCAAATAGTCATTTATATTAATTATCTATTACGTCCTAATGTCATCTACCGAAAATCGGAACTAACTTTCCGAGTAACCCAATATTAATAATTTATGACAAAAAAAAGTAATTGCACTAAAGCAATATGAAAACCACATACACTATGAATATTATTAGGAATCAGTTGCTGATGTCTCAAAATAAGACCACCGACAAATGTAACATCAGCATTTTTTATTAACACAGATAAATCTTTGCTTAATGGATTTCCAAACATATTAGTACATGTTGCTACAAAATATAAAATAAAGCTTGCATCTAAAGATCTTCTAAAGAGATCTTGTACTGAACGTTTTTCAGTATTAGTCACAAGACCTAATAAACTCCTATATTTATCACTAGGAAAAGTGCCATCTTTAGAAAAACCTTTTGTTCGAGAAGCTGAAAAGAATGTAAGAAAATACAAAATTAACACTCATATTAATTTCATCATGGTAATGTGTATAGCTATTTACCAACACAACTATCAACTTCTTTTAACTCCTTCCTTAGTTCTTGTATATGTGTAGCTTCTCTCACAGCCTGAATTGCAAGTCTTAAACTAAACAAATCTAATTTGACAAAATTCATCTTTAACATAGAGGGAAATACTGTGCATTCAACATCGTGATACTTTTTCCATTCCATAATCTTACATTCCTCTGAACAATACATAGCATATGTGCAATGCTCACAAGGTATATTGGCCCAAGACACCTCCAAACAATTTGAGCAATGTGTATGTATATTATCAGGTGTTAATATTAATGAGTATGGCTTTTCTACTGCAATTACTTCACCAGGTCTTATTTTACGAGTAGCTACAATATGTCTACCATATTCTTCATTATACTTTATAGTTACTGCATCAGAAGCACAAGGAACTTCAATATTACGAGTTTTTATCTTAGGAAGCGGTGGTTGTTTTATAGTATTCTGTTTCTTCAACTTTTGAGATGCTAAATTGTGTTTTGTATTATTTAGTTTTTCACTTAATTTTTTTCGGTTGATATCATCTGAAGACATCTTTTCCAACCAATATTGTGCTTCTTTTATGGCATCTTCCATACGAGGATGTCCCAGAGCATTTAAACACTCAACTTTTCTTACACAAAGCTTAGCACGTAAATTATTTGGATATGTGAGTGCTAGTGCTCTATCTATGTCTTGAATACATAACTCATATTTATGTAACTTTATTAGAACAGCAGATCTGTTGGCATATGCCAAAGCAAGTTGTTCAGATGGATAAGGAGCATAAGCTATGCTTTTTGTATACAATTTTAATGCGTCCACACATGTATAATTTTTCAATGGTGTTGAAACAAATAGTTTATTACCTTGTTCTCTCAATTTCTCAGATTCCTTTGCATCTTTTATATCACCACAAGCTTGTGGAATTATATTATATTCTAGCATAACATTAAGAGTAAATACTATACGTTCTTCATCTGTACATAATGTTTTGTACTTATTAATCAAATCTCGATGTTTATCTGCAGCAATTAATTTTCTATTTAATGAATGTAATACTTTCTCCATCCTCTTTCTTTTTTATTGAATAACGTTATCATAAAAATACACATGTATGTATATGTAGATTAAAAAATAACTATGACTAGTATTGAACGGCAAAATGCAAATACCCGTTATTGTCACAAATTAATGTACCTGTTACATAAAAATATTTAGATACAATATTGTATACAGAATACTTTTACGGCAATATTAATGAACATCGCTGCTTCTCAACTATGTAAGAATAAGTTATTTTTACCTCACGAGATCAGAGTAACCGTAATTTCACGTTAACTGACTGCGGCTCAGGACCATATCTAACCAGTTCTTAAGAAAAATAGAGTTCCAGGAAATACTTTAAAACATAGTACAAAATATGGAATTGATATTTTATTAAAACAGACATATTCGATTTTACTGAACGAAATTACTTCCAAAAACTAATGGGAATAGCAACGGTCAATGAACAAGGCAAAACTTCGGTCAAATAACGCGACACTATTGCAGGTTCAGAGATAATTACGGAGATATTACAGTTAGTACCAAAAGGATTCATTAATTTTAACAAAATATTCGTAAAAATATATCTATCATTTTGTCCCTATAATCTATTGAGTATTATATTATTAGACTACGCTTAAACTACTAATTTGAAAGTACGAAATTACACAGAATATGCATGAAAATATATATAAAGTATTCAAAGTATACTGCTTTCTATAATATTTGGTAGGTAAAATTTTCTACCAAGTCTCTACTTTTTTAATTATATTTTCAAAAAAATGAATTTGCGTAAAAATCTGTAATCTATATATTATCAATAGTGAAATAACTACGGTTCTTTAAGTAATACATATCAGTTGGAATGATTTAGTAATGACATGATAAAGCATTATTTGCGAACTATATATGTATGTTTCCCATTCTTCTTTTTGGCTAATGATATGAAACATAATCTCCTAACTTAGCAGCTTTATCTTACGATCATGATACGTACAAGGTTTTCTTTAATTGAAGAATTATTTCTATTTTATCTCCATCTGGTTGTAGTTATCGGTTGATTCTGACAAATTATGTACGTAAACCATTTGTTTAAAATATAATATTATGAATGTATAAGAAAAATAAGAGTACATCAAAATAACGTATAAAAAGTATTTATATTATTCGATTTTTCAAGTATTTAGAAATAACAAATATACATTATAAATAAAAGAAATTGATAAAAGTATTATTTGTACCATGTTAGGTAACTCTACGTAATCACGATCAAATTGAATAAAAAGCATCAAGTATTCAAGCTTTTTTGTCTTTGTGCAATAAATTATTTGAAGATACTAAAATATTGGTACTACTGGGATTACTTAATTTTCATTACTATTAAGTTAGTCGATACAGTTGAAGCAAATTAACAAAAATTTACAGTTATATATATTATTACTTATTTTTATATTATTATAAATGAAGTAATAAAGTAAAATAAATATAAGTAGTTAATACTAATAACTTAAAATATTGAAGATAAAGTTTGAACAAATAAATATTATTTCAACCAGACCGTGTATTTATGTGCTGTCTTCATCCTGCTAGGAATTTTTTTTAAGAAGGTATCACTGATGATAATAATTCTTACCTTCGGTTAATATCTCATTCATAGCATTATGCTACACCAGTTTCCGTTCTGCGATCATGGGTTGCTGTAAAAGTACCATTCCCGAGAAAAGATAGTTTCGTTGAGATATTAATTATTTTTCGTTTGAACGCCGACATTAAAATTTCTTTCTCGTTTCTCGAAGGTAAGAACTCACACTTCCAGAACCGTATGATTTATGAAAAAAAATAGTGACATCGATAATCAATAACAAGTTGAATAAAATGGAAACATACCGATTATAAAACAGCTTTGTGACGCCTCTTTCTTTTCCGTATGACGTCTTTTTCTTCAGTTTCTTTCTTGTTTCGATAGAAATATGTTCTTGAAGGTTAATACAAGCTTTTTTTTTTCAATGAATTTGAAGACGAAAAAATTTGTATCTTGATATTTTTACACGTACGTATGATATTTACGTCGACGTAATAGAGTTTATATACAGTCTTGTATTTTTGTTAATTATTCATTTTTATCGTAAACTGAAGTTATTTATGTAACATTTTAAATAGCCTATCGTAGTCAGTGAATATTTATAAACTGTAATAATAATAACAATAAGATATATGTAAAATATCTTGTATAGACTTCATAAATTAATGGATAATTATTAATATTACTAATGACATTATTTAACTTACAGTTTACTAATTTCACTTTATAGTGTATATACTTAATTCATATGTAATATATTACAGATGAAATTATTTTTTATACATGTATATTAATGTTAACTTTGTTGAATTTATATATGATTTAATGTATTTCAGGGTAGTTCCTTTTAATAAATGGACAAATATATTAATCTATAATGGAAGGCCCATTAGAAGTAAAAGATTCGACCGCAGGTGCAGAAGAACCTATTAAATCAGAAGTACCTGTGCAGAATCCAGATAGCAGTGATCGGAGTGATGGTGCAGTATCACCTCCGCCAAATTGTAGCATTTGTTTGGGCAAATTAGTGAATACCTCATTCACTGATAGTTGCCTTCATCAATTTTGTTTTACTTGTTTACTTCAATGGTCTAAAATAAAGACAGAATGTCCATTATGTAAGCAGACATTCAAATCCATCATACACAATGTTAGATCAGAAGAAGATTATGACCAGTATCATGTACCTAGAGAATTTGCCACTTTTGATCTTAATTTTGAATTGGGTCATGCTATGGATGTTGGCACTCATCGTTTTCATTATAGGTATCATGTAAATCTTAATCTAAGATTAATATTTAATATTAAATATATAACAATGTCATAAACAAATGAATTAAATCATTGTAGAACAACTATGACAGGACATCACAGACGCTCACATGAAATAGTGCTTAATCCAGAACAGGTTGCAAGAAGAGAACAATTACCTAGCATAGCACCACAAGTTCCAATAGGAGAGCGCTTACGTAGACGTGTAAATCCAGCCGATTATCGTCGCACCATTTATAGGCTCGGAATTTGGGCTACTGCATTACCAGATGTATTTGGTCGCTTTCGCGAATGTAGTGCTGATTTTTATCGGTAAGTATTAGTACTTGGTACTATTTATACATTATTTGCATAAAAAATCAATATAACGTTTTCTTATTCTGTTTAAGGAGAGAACCGAGAGAATTAAACCGACTTATACCATGGTTAAATAGAGAATTGCAAGTATTACTTAATAACAATTCTTCACTTGTTGCATATGTATTAAGTATCATATTGGATGCTCTTAGTCACTATGATATCAGAAGCCCAGAATTTCGAGAGTTAGTACGCCCTCATTTCAGCACATATACAGACCACTTTGTACATGAATTACTTAATTATGCGCGAACTAATTTCGATTTAGTTGGCTATGATCAATCCGTAACTTATTTACCACAAGGTAGGTGATATAGTTCCATTACTTATTTGTATATCATATGTGATACTTTACACCTTTTCTTTCCAAAATTAGTAATATTCATTATAGGATTGTCAAATGAATATGTATCACATATTTTGTCACCTGCATCTAGCAGTACTAGCACTAGTTCTGATGATTCAGATGTGCGAGTTCTAGATGAAGCAATCGATCTTAGAATGAACACAGATATGCCTAGTGTAGGACCACATACAATTAATATGCCTGGTAAAACTCTCATTTGCTTTTCTTTGTTTCACATCGTTATTTTACATGAAATTAAAATGTAAAGTATTTTTTTAATTAGGTCCAAGTACCGTAGCACAAACATTTCAATTGGAAATCCCATACAATGTACCAGATGTATTAACTATTTCCTCTGATTCCTCCACATCAGATAATGATTGCGAAGTGATTGGTTATGTGAAACCTCGTCATGAAAGAACTCCAGAAATCATAGAATTACTTTCATCTGATCCTGAAGAAATAAACATTTCTCACATATCAAATGATAACGCTCAGTAAGTGAAAATATTTTATTTCAGAACACTTGACATCAATCGAAAACATAGTTATGTTATTTTAATGTCATTATTAGAGTTCCAGCACCTGCTTCATATGAAGATATTGTCCAACCTAGTACATCTCACAGTATTAAGAACCGAGCATTGGCATCATCATCTAACGAAAGTAATTCTGATTCAGACAGCGATTACAATTTCCGAAGAAGCAGAAAATATCAAAGTCGTACTAGAAAACATACGAAAAGAAGTACAACTAGTAAAAGGCGCAAGCGATCTATAGAAACAAGAGTTCGTAATCGAACGAGTAGGAATTTATCCAGTTCAGGCGAAAGTGACGCTAGAAAAAAGACATCGAAGAGGAATACTCAACGGCCGTCGAAAAGAAGATTAAGTAGTAGTAGTAGTGACAGCAGTTCTCACGAAATCGAATCAAAACCTTTGGATGAAAAAAAATCGCGAACTTTACAATATTCTACGAAAGGCACTGTACGGGTTCGTAAAGATTTAATTAAGAAAGAAACTCGATATTCAGATGATGAATCATTCAGTAGTAATAGTACTGATTCAGACGAAGTTATGAAGAATGTGAAATCTCGTACACTGCGAAAATCTAAAAGGAAATACGCCACTAGTTCAAGTGATTTTGATACGAGCAGAAATGAGAAGATAATTAGAACAAGAGGTAAAACCAGGCAAGTATCGGATACAAAAGAAGCTCACCGAAAAGAGTCAAGATACAAGAGTGATCGACAATCTGAGTCTAGAAGTAGCAGTGTATCTTCTTATGCATCCCAAAAAGAAAAAAAAGATAGTTCTAGAAGACGGGAATCTCAACGAGATATAAGTGATAATGACAGCTCTTGGACAACCAGAGACGTGTTAAGAAAAGATCGTGAATTTAAATCCAAGACAAGAGAAGTAATTCTAAGTAGTTCAGATTCCGATGGAGATTTTAGGTCGCACAGTCAATGCAGTAATTATTCAAATAAATCGTATACACATAAAAAAAAATCGAAGCATAAAGATAGGCATAAAAGTAAAAAGAGGAAACGATCCAGCAGTAGAACACATAGTTCATCAAATCGATCACGACTAACTCGCCGACATCCAGCTTGAAATTGAAATATAATATTGAAACATTCCGATTCGAAAAATGATTTAATTAGAAAAAGAAATAAACATGTGTAACTCCTACAAAATTTGCAAGGGGTTACAAAAGATCTCAGGGTAACACCAAATCAAAATCGATGAAAATAATGATGCATTTGATTGTTAATTGGCTTGGATTCAAAACGATATCGCTGAATTTAATAATTAAAACCATTTAACGATTACCTATTTAATTGATGGTTACTAATGAATTTCTTTAAACTATCATGTGTACGTGAAATACAACAACGATAAAACATGATGAATTCACATTAATTTTGGATATATTCATTTGTTCATCATCATCAATATGGTTATAAGGGTGCAGAGACATTTAACATTTTTAAATGAAAACATATTGCATTATATGAAATATTATTTTATTTCTCTATATTTTTAATGAAAATGGCTTCCACATGTGTTGTAAAATATATGGAAATTGTGTATAAAGTACTGACGTAAAATTACAGGTTTTATTTATAATTTTTTCTAATGTATAAATTGTTTACATAAAAGATGCGACCAAACTTAATGTGTTAAAATTTATGTTAAATTTTGGGCAATATATGGAAAAGAAAATATTCTGCATAAACACGTACGAACATATATATATATATATATGTATATATGTGTGTGTATATATATATATCACTATTACTTTCATAAAGGAACTACAGTCCTTATTATATTTCCCTACGACTTTAATTCCCAAAGAATGTTTGTAAATATATTTGTATGTTATAAGCTAATAATTTAATTAAAACTTTACACAGATATAATTTTTTGTAAAGTACATAGATTTAGAAGTGCTATATGTAAAATTATACATGTTATGTATGAATCATAAAGTAATTAGTTTATAACAGATAATATTGTTTCCTCTTTTTTTTTTTAAGTAATGTTCTGAGGTAAAATGTGGGAGAATGAAAATAATACTTTTAAATTATTCAAAAGACTGAATTTTCCTTACATCATATATTTTTCTCAAAACATAACAGTTTTTTTACATTAATCAAATTTTGATTTATGTAAAATGCACTCCTTGCGCGTTAAATGCATGTAAGAGGCTAAAAATTTTAATATAAAATTAATCTTACAGTTATGATTATTAAAATAATTCATATAACATTCGTATACCTGATAAAGTCATCTATATCCATAGTTCTTGCACGTTTATTTTCTGCATCCGCTTTTTGTAAAATATCATTTATCATTTCCTTGATATTAAATCCCTCTGGAATTTCCTACATATCATAAAACAAAAAGTTTTGTAACATTTAAACTAATATTCTTGTAATACTTATTACATCTTTGATTACCTTGTTATTCAAACTACAATGAAGCTTGTAATTTTTCTCCAACATTGTTAAGACTGTAGTTTGTTTAAATGCTGCTGAGAGAGTTTTATTTTTTCTGACAAATGCAATTCGTGTTAAACCATCCCATTCTTGGTAATTAATTGGAGGTGGTGGATTACGTGGTTCTATTCTAACTACATTTGACTCTACTTTTGGTGGTGGTCTAAAATTGTTTTTCCCTACTTTCATAAGCAAGTCCACTCGTGCTAACAACTGAGTATTTATACTTAAACGACAATATAATTTATCTCCTGGTTTAGCTACTAAACGTTCAGCAAACTCTCTTTGAAACATAAGTACGGCACATCTGCAAAAAATAATGTGCTAAGTCCATTTCTGCTTGTTAAAAATGTATGTGTATGTTAAAAATTTATAATTTTTCAAATATCAATAAATAAATTTTTAAACAAACTGAACATACCTGAACAGTGGCCTATGTAAAAGTAATTTGAATACTAAAGGTGATGATATCTGATATGGTATATTGGCAACACATAAATCAAAAAATGGTAAGTCTGTTTTCAAGACATCGCCTATCATAATTTGTAATTTTGACTGATAAATTGTACCTTGCACACGTTTCTGTAACTCAGCTACCATTCGAGCATCCAATTCACATGCTATTACTTTTTTAGCTTTGTCCAGTAATTTTACTGTCATATTACCAGTACCTGGACCTATTTCTAATACAACATCTGTTGGTCTAACTGCCGCTTTTTCAACCATACTTTGAATAACAAGCGGATTTTTTAGAATATGTTGTCCAATATTCGTATTGAATAAAATTCCTGGAAAATTAATGTATTATTAAAAATTAAACACTCCACAAGAAAAATACATATTATAGATATATCATACCCTGTTTTGCGACTTCTTTATGAATACGAGTTGTTTTTTGCGTGTGTACTTTCGGCATTTTATTTATTTTATTTATATTTCAAATTTTATGCAAAATATTATAAAAAAATTAATCATAAAATTCATCACATGTCAATAATAAACACTGAACGAGGAAAACCACATTCTTAATTAAAATAGATTGTGATATGAAAGGAATAACTCATTTCTCTATATGGACGTTTTCAACTCCCTCTTGTGTGATGTAGTAAAATTAGAATTACGTGTACTAGTGAATGTTTCTTATTAAATTTCTTTGATTATTTAGTATCAAATATTATGAGTTGTATAAGTTGAGGATATGTAAAAGAAATGCATTTGTCTATTAAAGGTGCATATCGATTAATTATTGATTAAAAAAGCCTAATTTTCTAACAAAGTGGCCAAACTGCTAATGAACGTAGAGAAAAGCGTTTACCTATATTCTGCATTAACATGGACGTAAATCTGTCATTTTGATAATTATATAGTTAAGGTTATAAGCAACGAATTATTGCAATATTATTTAAGTTTTATCAAGCATGTTTATTTAATGAAGCTTGATAATAATTATCAGTGAACGCATGTAATCATTGACTTTCTTATTGCGTGAAATATTCACTCTAATGATACGACATAAATTTAAGTTTGACGAGTGGTCTATCATTTTGCAGGAATAAAATTTTGCAATGCAAAGGCTTAATCTTGAGATTCTAAATTGGTGACGTTATGGAGCTAAAAGTATGGGTAGAAGGAATACAGCGTATTGTATGTGGTGTTACAGAAACCACTACATGTCAGGTTAGTTATATTTTTTAATATCACAATTGCGTTGGATGATGTAATATTTATAATTTTAAACACTGAATTCCATACTTTAATAATTTAATAGAAGCATAGTCTGTATAATAAAATGTAACTTTTAGGATGTAGTATATGCTCTTGCCCATGCAACGGGCCAAACAGGTAGATTTACTTTAATAGAAAGGTGGAGAACTAACGAACGTCTTTTAGCTCCATATGAGAATCCTTTAAAGGTATTAATGCATTCAATTTTTAAAGAATTAATTTATAACTTATATGGGTTTGTATAATAATATAAACTTTTTTAATAAGATTCTGATGAAATGGGGAGAATATTCTTCAGAAGTTCAATTGATATTAAGACGTTCTACTCCAGAAAATAATAAGGCTTCTAGTTCATTAGGAACTCGTTTAAACCATGGTACACGATCAAATGGTGTGATGAGTTCTGCCTCAGAACATAATAGTGCACAAGATGATGCTAAAAATACCACAACTCCAAATTCCGAATTTGATGACTTACAAGGATGTCTTGATAGAAATCGTGACATCAGAAAATCACTAACGTTTGGAGGATTACATGGACATGTTATGGAAAATAATACAGAAGTAAATAATATTTAAATTATATTGTGCATTCTCATAACTAATTGTGTGTAATATCTTTTCATATTTTATATTTATATTTTAGATTCAGATGGAAAATGTTGCCATAGTTCAACCTACGTTGCATTTAAAAAATAAGGAATTGAATATAAGAAAAAATATGCAAAAACCAGCTCAGTCTCCTACCCGTGCTAGTAGCAGTGAAAGTAACACACATTTATCACAAAAGAAAGTGCGTGAAGTTCCCCCATATAGGGATCCTCCAGGTCCAGCTTCACCACCTTTAAGAACTTTACCCCCATACAGAGATCCTCCACCACCTAATTTAAATAGTCCTGGAAGATCACAGTTTCAATCTAGTACAAATATTGGAAGTCCTCATGTTCATAAAGAAGATCAACCATCTTCCAGTAATTCTGTCAAACTAAAGAGAAATCTTATTCAGGTTCTACAGACAAGATATTTTTTAAATATATACACAAATATAGATAGTTAGATCAATACATTGGTATACACAGATATAGATAACTAGATCAATATGTTGGTGTAGACATAATATAATGATAACAATAATATAGTTATTGCAATTAATGCTGTTAATCCTTCTTGTATGTTTAGGAATTTCAAGAAACAAAAGGGCAAGCTCAATCTGTAAACCAATTATCTGGTCAAGCTCAAAATATGGTTACAGTTGCTTACACTCAACGCTATGTTGAACTTATTAGACTAGTCAATAAACAACGCGATACTATTAATGCACAGCAAGCGGATCTTACTAAAGTACGAATTACGTAATTATATATTTAGTTATATTTTTAATAATTTAATCGTGACAAAATTTTTAAACATGTATTTCATAATTTATCTTCAGTTTGATGCTGAAATATTATATTGGGAAACTAAAAATAGAGAACAAATGCATCAGATGGATTTCATTTCTCAGGAAGTGAATCGCATGGAAACTACAGGACGTCTTATTGAAGAACAGGTATGTATTTCATACAATATGAAAATACTTTGTATAATTATCATGATTGTAATAGTGTTTGTTTCTATTATTTTATTTTTATTTTATTTTATTATTGCTTAATCCGTGCCTTTCGGCTTTGGACGAGCTTTTGGTTTTACATCTCTCTTACCTATTTCGCTTCTTATATATCTACCTCCCCTCCTATCCACTCTGTTGTATTACACTCCCTTAATTATTCTGTCTCTAAAATTGTGGCAACTTTTGGGCTTTTGGCTCCTTGCTGTGCTTCCTTATTGTTATTCCTCCTCGTCTTGTATTGCCCTTCTCTTCTCTATTATTGCTTTTAGTTCTGTTAGTCCTTCTCCAGTCTCATTTAGTATTTTTTCTGTGTCCTTTGGTCCTCCTGTTATTTCACATTCTTCTATTACATGTCTCAGGTCTTCTTTCCTTTTACATAGTCTGCATATTTTTTCTCCCTCTTCTTTCCAATATTCCCTTGCTTTGGTCTCGTTTCCACATCTGAATCTTGCTAATATTTTTCTGTCCTTCCATTTCATCCTCCCTTCTAAGTATTTTGGTAACTCTTCTTGTAATAATGTTTGTTTTTATAGCTAAAAGAACTAGCACATGTCGAAGAAGAAAGTGAAATAGTTAGACAACAAGAAAAGACATTAAAATCAGAAATTACTTTACTGAGATCAAAACTTGCGAATTGTGAGACAGAATTACTTCAGTGCAAAAATAAAATTAGGTAAAAGATTATAAGCTTAACTTTTTTGATATAGCACAAAGTTAATTGTGTTCTTTTGCATTGCAGATTAGTTATGGAAGAACTTGCTATAGAACAACATAATATAAGTCGTGAAACAGATGAAAGACAAATAATGGAACGTAAAATCATTACTGAAGTCGAACATCTTCAAAATGAAGTAGAACAAGCTAAACGTTCTGCTGAACTAGCTTCTCAATGTGCGGAAACATTAAAATTGGAAGTAGTAAGTTTAGAGTCAGCAATTGTTGAGAAAAAATTACAAGTAGAACGATTAGTAGCGGATATGAAAGAAGCTAATTTACAAAGTCTTGCTGTTGCTTGTCAAGATGAACAAGTCAAATCATTATTTGAAGGTATTTGTGACTTAAATTAAAATGTAACTGAAAATGTTAATTAATTTATCGATTTCTATATATAGGTACCCATAAACCTGGTAGTACGCGTAAAATGATAGGTTCACCAAGACAATTGGAGACTGCGGTACCTACGAGTAAAAATCCACATGGTGTTTGGGTATAAACATATATTATTCGACATACTTTGAGATATCGAACGTAATATTTTTTATTTTTAATACAGTAAGCAATTAAATATTTCATGTAGGGTTACATGTGCAGTTTGCACCTCTAGTAAAATCAATGTAAGTGAATAAGATATTTTACTTTCGTACTGTTTATGTATACACTAATTATTTTTATCTACTGGCCATATAATTTTGAACAAGCTTAAGTAATAAGTATAAGTCTTATTAATAGTCTTAAACATTATTTGTATATATCCAAGACAAAAGAAAAAATATTGGACAATACATTTATCCAAAGTATCACAATTATAAATCATGCGACCTACTTGCATGATATAATTTAAGTAAATGTACTTATAAATTGTTGCAAATTTCATGGAATTATTACTTGAGATAAGATTATATATTTTCTATAATCAAAATGATTCTGTGAATTAAGAGCATTTACATATTAGTGCACTATACAATATTAATTTAATTTGCACTTAAAATATTAATGTAGTACACATATGTTGTGTATCTTGTACATATCCTTAAAAGCATGTGATAATGAAATCTGAAATATTCTATTCTATCTTCTGTTGAAGTATGTTAATTTACTTCAACTTTATTTCTAAACATTTAAGAATCTATTATTCAAATCTCATTTCAAAATTGAGTTCATTCTATTTTATCAACCAAACTTAACCCTATATAAAAAATCTGATTGTGTTTGATTGTATTTGATTGTAGTTTTAAATGAAAAAATCGCTTCATTTTACATAATAACAGTCTTCATTGATTTATATGTGCATATAAATTATATTATTAGTGCATATCATAGCATCTTCACACTGCCATTATTAGTAATGATCTTTTAAGTATGATACTACGATTAAGTTTACTTCGTATGTAATTTCATTTTTACAAAATCTACATACTCTTGGAGTATGTAATTATTTCATTGTCGATAATACTGATCTGTTTTTTACAACGTGTCTACCAAAGTGTGTTAATTTTTTATTAGAAATAAACATATATTGTATAATAAAATATACAAATAAAAGATAAAATTTAATTAAAAGTTGAAATGGAATTGTTTATTGATCTATTTAGATCTATTGATCTATGTAATTTTACAAAAAGACATCTAATGTATATACCCTAATTATAGGGTTGTAAGAAGTGTAAAACAATAGCTCACAGTTTCGCGCGCTTTTTAATTCGTTACTTCATAGCGTCATAAAAGCAATATATACCGGGATCATTTAATCCTTTGTTTAGAATTATACACATATACATAAGTGAAAGAAAAAATTACTGCTAAATAATCGAGTAAATGTTCGAAATGTGTTTATACTTTTAATATAATATTTAATAATCATTTATTACGTCTTCAATTAAGTAGAATTCAAATAACAACAGTTGTTTTCTACATTCTTCAAGCAAATATGAGTCTCTGGGTAGATAAATATCGTCCAACAGCACTTGGAAAATTGGATTATCATAAAAAACAAGCAGACTATTTAAAAAACATGGTAATATTGCCTTAAAATATAGTTAAAATATGTTCAGTAAATAGTAAGTTAGAGAATAGGTTATACTAGAAGTATGTTATTTATTTTTTTTTTTTTTGTAATATCATTGAATATAAACGTGTTCAAATAACTTATAATTATAATTTTAGATACAAAAAGGAGATTTTCCACATTTATTAGTTTATGGACCATCAGGGGCAGGAAAAAAGACTCGTATAATGTGTATTATAAGAGAATTATATGGAAGTGGTGTTGACAGATTAAGAATGGAAACTATGACATTTGAAGTAAGATATATTTTTATATATTTAGTTTGATTCTGAAAATGATAACTTTATGATTTCAGACACCTTCCAAGAAGAAGCTAGAGATAACAACAATAAGTAGCAACTATCACATTGAAGTAAACCCAAGCGATGTTGGTATACATGATAGGGTAGTAGTGATGGACTTGGTGAAAACAACAGCTCAAACTCATCAAATAGATCCCAGTGGACAAAAAGAATTTAAAGGTAAATTTTCAAGTTTCATTTAACGATTGATCATTATTTAATTTTGTACATTCTTTAATAGCTATAATTTTTTATTAGTGGTATTACTGACTAATGTGGATCAACTTACAAAAGAGGCACAACATGCTCTTCGAAGAACAATGGAGAAATATGTCACTACATGTAGGCTAATACTTTGTGCAAATTCAACATCTCGTGTTCTGCCAGCTATCAGATCACGATGTTTAGGAATTAGAGTTCCAGCACCATCAATATCAGATATAAAAGATATTTTGCATTCAATTTGTAAACGCGAAGGTTTAACTTTACCAGATGAACTGGCTACAAGATTGGCTGAATGTAGTGGCAGAAACCTCAGACGAGCGATATTAATGCTTGAAGCTTGTAAAGTTGAGCAGTAAGTATATTCATCCATCAATAAATTTGTTTTGATACATTTAACTAAAACAGTATATCACTTTATTCACTTTTTATCTTTAGATATCCATTTACTGCAGACCAAAGTATTACAGAACCAGATTGGCAAGTGTATATTCGTAATACAGCAAATATGATGGTCAGTGAACAGAATCCAAAAAAGCTTCTTACAATAAGAAACAGGCTCTATGAATTATTAACACATGCTATACCATGTGATTTAATATTTAAGGGTCTTTTACAAGAATGTATAAAAAATTGTGATCTTCAGCTAAAAATTGAAATTGCAACAGTTGCAGCAGAATATGAACATAGAATGCACAGAGGATCAAAACCAATTTTCCATTTAGAAGCATTTGTCGCACGATTTATGGCAATTTACAAAAAATTTATCGATTCATCTCTTGAAGGTTTTGTGTGATATATTTATTCACATATTTGCATGTATTAAAATATAATTTTTAAATCAGTTCATACATTCGTAAATTATTTTGTATCTACTATTATAAATTAACTACTAATAATATCTATTTTTGGTTTTTGTCATAAATTAGATATAATTTCGAAAGTACAAGATGGAACACATTAATCTAACAGTACAATTAATTTTCAATAGAAATTATATCAATGTGACAATATAATTGTTTAAATTTACATTGCGGCAAGAGCAATAGCAGAAATTGTTGATAATGCAATTACCGCATAACCAGTGCTATACACTTCCTTAATTGAAAGAAACATTCCTAAATCCCAAGCCTATAAACAAGATTTTATTAATAACAAAAAAATATTAATTAGAAACATATATAAATTCAATAGTTTTTAAGAAACTTTAATTACCAAGTGACGAAATCCATTAAATACATGATACGTAGCAGGTAAAGCAAGCAAAGTTTTTCCCGTGAAAAGAACAGGTGCAGACAAACCTAAATTTGTAATGATTTCTATGAGGCAAGGAATACCACCTGGGATAAGTAATGTTCCTGCAATTACAACAAAAATTATTTGTTTACAGATTTTTATTTCTAGCTTTATTCTGCAGAGATGAATAATAATTTTACCTATACCAAGCAACATGGCATAACTTGATAATATCATGCCTGTTGTACGATGTGTAATTGAAAGAAAAGATGTTAATTGAATTTGGTAAATGGACAAATGTGGTGACATGGGTCTTTTAAGGCGCATGTTTTTCTCATCATGGGTTTCGCAAATTGTACTTCCCGTGAACAATGGTTTAGATATGGCAACATTTCGTGGGCTAGAAAATTACTTTCATAATTTCATTTATAAAAAGCATAAATGACATTTAAATAGAGCGAAGGTTACATATTATGTAATAAATTACCTGGAGGTATATAAATTCCGGAAAGTACAAGGATTGATGCTTCGCCGGCAAAGCAATCTAAACGAAAACAATTTTTAACATTAGTCTTATTAAATACAACAAAATTTGTTAAAAAAGTTCAGCGACAGTTCACTACCTCATATAACACAGCGCCATGTTCATGTGACTATATTCGTAATTCTAAATTCTAAACGTACATACATAGATGTTGAAGTATATGAACAGTGATATAAATTATGTGTCTTTTTATAGTATTTATTCTGGCTATTTGGCTTAGACAAAATTGCGTAATATAAGTAATTCGATTAGATAAAAGTTAAAAAAATTATCTCATATTGGGACATATGATTTCTATAGTCTGCCTAACAAGGCGAGATAGTAAACGTAAACAAAATTTGATTGCTGCGACTATAACTATTGCTGACTAGTGTCAGTCTAGTCAGCAATTATAGATTATATATGTCTTTCATACCGATATTATTTTTTACTTATTACTAAGTAAATTATTTTATTAATGAGACAGTAGAGAAGACTAGAAAATTTAGTGTTTTATCTATTGCAATAAACGAAGATATTCTTCGTCATCGTCACTTGAAAATAAGGCTTCATAGGGGACAAATCATATGCATATAGTATAGCCACCTTATGGTTTGCAAGTATGTAAGCTTTCTGTGGTATCGTTCTTTGCTGTGAATCCCGGCTCGTGCCTAGCATTTTTCATTCAAAGATCGTTATTGCATTTTTGATCTCAAAGTACAATATATTTGTTAGAAATTATTAATTTTTAGATCATCGTGAAAAAATATAGACATAACTGCAGTAAATAATATTATACAATAAAATGAACGAATTTAAGTTGCCTAAAGCTCCTAATGGTATTGGAATTGCCGCTTCATGCCTTGCAGCGGTCGGCGTGACGGGTTATGGCTTTTGGAAATCTATGTATACAGGTTTGGTTTACACAATTTACTAAAGAAAGAAAGAAAAATTAATATTTATATATTATAAGTAATATATACAAATTATTATCGATATGTATATATATATATAAAATTTGATAAAAAACTAATGAAAAAAATAAAATTTAAAGCAAAAAACATTTGCTTTTAAACATTTGTAGTTATATGATTATGTCTTATTTCAGTGGAAGCTGGTCATAGAGCAATTATATTCTCTCGTTTGGGAGGAATCCAACAAGATATATTAACTGAAGGTCTTCATTTTCGTATTCCATGGTTTCATTGGCCAATTATTTACGACATTAGAAGTAGGCCTAGGAAATTATCTTCCCCTACAGGATCCAAAGATTTACAAATGGTCAATATTTCTCTTCGTGTGCTGTCTCGTCCTGATGCAACTATGTTACCATCAATGTATCGTCATTTAGGTCTTGATTATGATGAAAAGGTTTGTGTAAAATATCAAAATATTTTCATATTAAAATTTCAATAAAATTGTTATTGAGATATAATCGTTTGTGTTTTAGGTTTTGCCAAGTATTTGTAATGAAGTATTAAAATCAGTTGTAGCAAAGTTTAATGCATCTCAGCTAATTACGCAGAGACAACAGGTTTCAAATTTAGTAAGAAAAGAATTAACTGAACGTGCTAGAGATTTTAATATTGTCTTAGATGATGTGTCAATAACTGAATTAAGTTTTGGTAAAGAATATACAGCTGCTGTAGAATCTAAGCAAGTTGCTCAACAGGAGGCGCAAAGAGCTGCATTCTTCGTAGAAAAAGCAAAACAGGAGAAACAACAAAAAATTGTTCAAGCAGAGGGTGAAGCAGAAGCTGCCAAAATGATATCCTTTAAAAAACAATATAAATAATTATAATGTTGTATATATTCTTTCTGAATGGAAATATCCTTAACTCCAGTGTACCTTGGCTTGGCTCTTAGTCAAAACCCAGGTTATTTAAAATTACGAAAAATCCGTGCAGCACAAAACATTTCTCGCACGGTAATTATAGAAAAATTCTGTTTTTTATAATGATTTATCGAAATATTATATAATAAACGTAATTTTTGTTTTAGATTGCTAATTCTCCCAATCGTTTGTATCTTAGTGGTAATGGCTTGATGCTAAATATTCAAGATCCATCATTTGATGATTCATCAGACAAACTGAAAAGTAAGAAATAAAGACGATAAAATATTTTTTCATACGTATCATATGTAATATGATTTTCAACATTATATATGTAGATAACAAAAGAAATTATTAAAAAGATTCATTAGATGATTGTAGATATAAAAATGTCACTGCACCTATTTCTTGTTATTTGTTTTAATATCCTGTGGTAAGGTGATGCTCGCTCGCAAATCTCGAGCTCCTGTTTTTTCAGGTGATAAAAGGCTGAGCTTGGGAAACTGGAATGATGCTATGCAAAGTGCTGTGAAAACTTTAAAATCTGAGCAACAAGCAACAGTGAAAACCAATGAAAGGCCATTAATTAGAGATTCTGTACCAATGTCTCCAGAAGAACAAGTATCTATTTTATTGGATTCTGCAGATGGTGGAGCAAAAATGATTGTTTCTTGATCTTGAACTTTTAATTCTATATTTAAAAAGAAATTGCGATGCGAGCTCATCTTCTCTAACATATTCCTCACCTAAATCTTGTTAATGTCATAGACTAGATGAAAATCTTTTTATTTTATATTAAAGAATTCATATTTTAATAATCTTTTAACAAGACGATATTACAAATTATCGACATAAGAAAATAAAGTTAATTTACAGTTTGTCCCCTTATCCTTCTTTTATTCTTAGAAATACAAATCATTTGATACTCGACAATCATGATCTTCGTCTGGACATTTATAATACAAATTTTATGATATAATATTCTAATTAATCATTTATTTAAAAGCGTAAGTGTTGAATGAACATCGTTTCGGAATTATATAATATCTTTGTATCCTTGTTACTTAAAACTTATCTTTAAAAAATGGTAAGTTTTGGAACACACTTGGGAGGTGTGCTTCCGAAAAATTTTTGAATATGTATATGTGTATTTTATTATTTTATTATTGTTTAGTCCGTGCCTTTCGGCTTTGGACGAACTTTCGGTTTTACATCTCTTATACCTATTTCGCTTCTTATATATTTATTTCCTCTCTTATCCACTCTATTATATTGCACTCTCTTAATTATTCTACCTCTAAAAACTAAAACTAAAAACTAACAATTAACAACTAATGACTAAAAACTATTGCAACTTTGGGCTTTTGCCTCCTTGCTGTGCTTCCTTGCTGTCGTTTCTCCCCGTCTTGTATTGCCCTTCTCCTGTCTGTTATTGCTTTTAGTTTTGTTAAACCTTCTCCAGTCTCATTTAATGTTTTTCCTATGTCCTTTGGTCCTCCCGTTATTTCACATTCTTCTATTACATATTTCAGGTCTTCTTTCCTTCTACATAGTCTGCATCTTTTTTCTCCCTCTTCTTTCCAGTATTCCCTTGCTTTGGTCTCATTTCCACATCTGAATCTTGCTAATATTCTTCTGTCCCTCCACTTCATGCTCCCGTCTAAGTACTTTGGTAATCCTTCTTTGGCGATATTTCTGTAATGTATGTTATATTTGGATTCCCTTATCCTTTTTCCTCTCTCTTCTGCTTCTCTTTTTCTTCTTTCTTCTAAAATTTGGTCTGCTGTCATCCTTTCTTGCTCTTCTCTTGCTTCTATCTGCGTCCCTCCATTCTCTTTCTTGCTCTTTTCCCTTCTTGGCCATTTCCCCAGTTCCTCTCTCTTTTCTTTATACACTTCTTTACTAGTTTCTTTTTTGATTCTAAGGCTTTCTTTTTATACCTTGCCGCTCTTTTTAATGCTTTTTCTTTGATTTCTATTAGCTTGTATATATATGTATTTAATGTGATCAATTTAGATAACCTCTACTCGTATGTGATAAGAAAAGTACTGGCAATTTGTCATTAATTACGTGCTATTTTCAAGCTTGAATAAAATAAAGGTGCATATTTTCAATTTAATAAATTTCAGATTGTAATTTTAAGCAAACATTTATTTTTACTTTTTCTGTATCTATTCTATTTTTTCTTTATATAATATACTTAACCATATGTTCTGTTAAACTAATATGATATTGCATCACATTTGTAGATGAAAGAAGATAAACGTGCTAATTTAACTACAGAGAGGTAAGATAAATTATTATTTTTAAAAGACAGTTATTTCATAATTATATTTTTGAGTTTCTTCATTTCTTTCTTAAGCGATGAGCTTTCTAAGAAGGCTCTTAAGAAACAGCAAAGAGAGGCAGAAAAAGCAGCAAAGAAAGCTGAACGTAAAGCTCAGATTGTAAGTTAATTCATTAGATATTTTAATAAAAAAAATTATTTTCTAAAATTTGATGTGTAGGCTTTCAATAAAGCATTTTTGATTTATATATATAGCAAGCACAACAAGATGTAGTTCAGGAAGAGGATATATCAGTTGGGAAATATGGAGAAATAGGATTAATACAGAGTAAAGAGAAACACACAGAAAGGAAATTTACTGATGTTAAAAATTTGAATCCCAGTTTAGAAAATCAGACTATATGGTTAAGGGGACGTTTACATACTAGTCGTGCTAAAGGTATATCGTTTAAGATTAAAGCAAGAACATTTAATATTTATATAATCAAGTTAAATATTTTTCCCTTGTAGGTAAACAGTGTTTTATCGTTCTAAGACAGCAATCTTATACAATACAAGGTTTAGTTGCAGTCAATGAAAAAGTCAGCAAACAAATGATTAAATTTATATCCAAGTAAGTGGTGTAAATGAGTTAATAAAAATTAATGTTACTTTTTATTTTACAAAATTATTTTGTAGCATTACTAAAGAATCTATTGTGGATATAGAAGCAGTTGTAAAATGTGTTCCTTCCCAAATTGAATCATGTACTCAAAAAGATGTTGAAGTTCACATTGAAAAAATTTTTGTAATAAGTGCTGCAAAACCACAATTGCCTTTACAAATTGAAGATGCTTCAAGACCTGTAGGGGAAGTCGATGATAATGCTTTGAACATAAAAGTGAATCAAGATACTAGACTAGATAATAGAGTCTTGGATCTAAGGACTCCAGCTAATCAGGCTATATATAGAATAGAAGCAGGTGTCTGTAAATTATTCAGAGATATACTTACAAGTAAAGTAGGTTGTCAGTAAAGTAATAAATTCTACAAAATTGTAAACAGCATATAGAATTTTATTCACATATTTTTGTTTATAGGGATTTGTTGAAATTCATACACCAAAAATTATATCTGCTGCAAGTGAAGGTGGTGCAAATGTATTCACAGTATCATATTTTAAAGGAAATGCTTATTTAGCACAGTCTCCACAACTTTATAAACAAATGGCAATAGCTGCTGACTTTGATAAAGTTTTTACAACAGGAGCAGGTAATGTTTAATTTAAAAAATTTAATTCTTTCATTTCATTTTTTGGAAATATGTTATTATGTATGGGAATTTCTTAGTCTTTAGAGCTGAAGATTCAAATACTCATAGACATTTGACAGAATTCGTCGGTCTCGATTTAGAAATGGCATTCAAATACCATTATCACGAAGTAGTTGATACTATTGGACAGTTATTTGTAGAGATGTTTAAAGGTCTCCGTGACAAGTTAGTAAAGTTGACTAAAAGATGTAAAAGACTTTTTCTGTAATTGTAAAATACTAATCTTATATTTAATTTCAGTTACGCTGCCGAAATCGAGGCTGTACGTCAGCAGTATAATGTCGAACCATTTAAATTTTTAGATCCGCCTTTGAAATTAGAATTTAAGGATGCTATTGAATTATTAGCGGAAGCTGGTGTAACTTTGGGTGAAGAAGATGATTTATCTACGCCGGATGAAAAATTGTTAGGCAAACT
This sequence comes from Bombus affinis, assembly GCF_024516045.1. Lineage (NCBI taxonomy): Eukaryota > Metazoa > Arthropoda > Insecta > Hymenoptera > Apidae > Bombus > Bombus affinis. Next base: position 6,983,339 of record NC_066356.1, on the reverse strand, counting down.
TGTTAAAGCAAAAGTGGGTTTTTCTTCAAAATATTATTTGTAGATATGAATCTACTTTTCTCAATATTGTCTTACTTCTAGTATGATACGGATTTTTACATCTTGGATAATTATCCATTGGCAGTAAGACCGTTTTATACCATGCCAGATCCAAATAATCCGGTAAGCTCTTAGAATACCTATTTTTAGAATAATGCGTTACAATAATACATTAAATATGTTATATTTATTACAGAAAACATCAAATTCTTATGACATGTTCATGCGTGGTGAAGAAATTATGTCTGGTGCGCAACGTATTCATGATCCTGAACTTCTTACAGAACGTGCAAAGCATCATGAAATTGGTAGGAATATTTTATATTTTTATATGTTTGCAGTAATAATGTAACATATTTTTTTAATTGTAGACATAGAAAAGATAAGATCATATATTGATGCATTTAAATATGGTTGCCCTCCCCATGCTGGTGGTGGTATTGGATTGGAGCGTGTTGTTATGTTATATCTTGGCTTAGACAACATTAGAAAAGTCTCGATGTTCCCTCGTGATCCTAAACGTATTACGCCATAAAATTTCAACTTTAAAATAATTCGTGCAGTACATATATATTAATGTATAATGAATACATTTGTATCATTTGTAATTACTATATCATTGAAAAAAGCAATAAACAGACATTTTGAATACGCTTTCAGTTAGGTATAATGTACCTAACTGAAACTAAACATCTCTACAAATAATTTCAATTAGGTATAATGTCTATGTACTTGCTTCGGCAGTACATTTACTAAAATTGGAACGATATAGAGAAGATTAGCATGGCCCCTGCGTAAGGATGACACGCAAAATCGTGAAGCGTTCCACATTTTTTCTGACGGGATCGGCCCGGTGGACGCCGATGTTAGGGTTCAGGCTCGGCGGGCCCTGCTTGATAAATGGCGCGCCAGCCTAGACACGAGAGCAGGCGCGCCGGGGCTGAGGGTCCTCAAGGCCGTCCTTCCAAACTGGGACGTTTGGTTGAACGGTGGCGAGCCTCCCCTGACCTACAGGGTGACGCAGGTGCTCACCGGGCACGGGTGCTTCAGTGAGTACCTGCACCGAATCGGGAAAGAGGCGACCGCGCATTGCCACCACTGCGATGCGGATGTGGACTCGGCGCAGCACACGCTGGAGCATTGCCCGACGTGGGCGGTGCCGCGCCACTCCCTCATCGTGGAAATAGGATGGGACCTCCCGCCACCGGCGATCCTTGAGGCACTGCTGGTGAGCGAGAGAGATAGGAGGGCCGTGACCTCCAACGAGCAGGTTATGCTCCGGAAGGAGGCGGCGGAGCAGGTGAGGGAGCGGGACTCCCACCCTGAGAGGACCGGCCGGCAGGGGCGCGGCAGAAGCCGTGGACGCGTCTGGGCGAGGCGCGCTAGGGCCGCCGCTCCCTCCGCTGGGGTTTAAACTTAAACGTTGGCAAGGCCAGCGTCCTGTGGCCGTCAAGCAGTTCGGTTGGGTATACGGACAGCCTTGCACGGCGGCTTCGGGGGACGGGGCGCGAGGGGGTCTGGTGTGTTGCTCGTAGCGGTTCCCGGGCCTCTCTCGACCGCATCAGGGACGATCATCGTGGAGGTTTTAATCGGTTAGAGTCCGACACTACCACGCCGCTTTTCCTCAGAAGCGGCCGAGCAGATTTTCTCCACGTAAAAAAAAGAAAAAGTATAATGTCTATAGTGATTTATAATGTAAATTGTAATAATAATAAAAAAAGAATTATAGTTTTCGCGATATACACTAATAAAATGGCATCTAAGACTGAAGACAACTCTGTGATCAATTAGTCATTATTTTTTTAAAACTCGTCTTATTTTCCTTTTTATGTCATTTTTTAAATAAACTGTCTATGAACATTCACAGATGTTATACATATGTTACTTGCAAATTACAGTTTGGGACCGAAACTGGTCATAAGTCATAGTGCAAGGGTGCGTACTATGTTTGTATTCGTGCATGTAAATATGTATATAGTATAGTATATGTAATTAGTGTATGCTCCACGAAGGCAGTTCTAAGAAATGGAGGGGATAGCAGCGGTCATAATGCGAGGTAAAATCTCCGATCACACATAACTTGAAGCAATACTGTATGTTGATGAAGTGTTTTCAAATGCAAACAAGTTGAAGTTCGTATCAAAGAAGGTTAAAATAATAATTTATAGTGTTTAAGAAAATATTTCTTTTATTATCGTACTCATTAAATATAATAATAGCTGTGTTGCCAGGATCTGAAATGGCAACAAACAAATCATTGTTTATGAACGGCTTCAAAGAAGATTGCGAACAATTAATTACTCGCTTTGAACGTGCAGATAACATTAGATTTGAAACTTTTTGTGATATCTGGAAAGCAATGAAGTTTTCACTAGTCTTTGCGTAAGTTGAGATTAAATCTCACTAAATTTAATTGTTATGGTTATTTTTGCTATAATTTTATTTCGAATATGCATTTGGAATAATTGAAGTAAATAATAAATTGTTTAAAATTGTATAAATCTTTTCTTTATATTTCTAGGGGCCGTCCATCCTTTTTGGAACTATTAGAATTTTGCGAAGAAGCATTACATATATGTAAACAATTCATTCTTCTACCCCCTCGTTTTAAAGAACGTATTGGAGGATTATATCTTTTATATGGAATATACTTCAAAATGCCAATAGATCAATTTAGAATTAAAATTAAACTAGATGATTGGAAAAGTATTCTGGAACTTCATGCAGAAATAAAAGAAGCAGAACATTTAGATGCTAATTATATATTGTGTAAACTAATTGCAAGTAATGCATTTCATTTCTGTCTTTTTGATTCAGAGGTAAATTTGATGAAAACTCTTAAATATATATAAATAGTGCTTGTGAATTATATGTATATATCGTATATAATGTTGTATTTCTAGTATGGTATGGAAAAACCATATATTGTAAAGAATTCACAGTGTTTTAATCCATATTCTATATTGCCAACACTAAAAGATTTAAGTGACAAGAATCAAATATTGTCAAAAATTAATGAACTTAGTAAAGCTTATGAACAGAAGAAAGAAGCATCAAAATTAATAAATCTATCAGATGCTAGTTTAAAATTATTCAATTCAAATATTGCACAGGAAATCATTAATGATATTCAAGAGTTTGAAGAACAGAGAAGGGATCAACAGAAAAATACAATTGATTTTGAAAAACCATCTTGTTCTACTTTAAAAGGACAATCTTCAAACGAGCATACAAAATTTCAATTGTATGTATATTTGTACAAATAATACATTTATTGTACATTTATTAAATTGTATTATACCATGTTTCAATATTCTAGAAGAGGGCCTGCCAAACGCAAAATGCGACCATTAATTGATGGTATTGAACCTGAAAGTGAATCTGAAGAAGGTGAAGTATTAGAAAGTGATGATTCATATTCGGAGTTACCAATAGATCCATAACAGCAAAGGAGAGAAAAAGATACGAAATATACATCTTTCATACGTAAGTGTATTATTTTATAATAGTATGGAATACAGTATGCGCATGTTCATAATTTATGTAAAAGCCATAACAACTAAATGATATTTGATAAATTGTTTTTTATTGGGAAGTATACAAAATAAGTACAAGGAACAAGTCAGTGGAAATATCAATCATTCTAAATTTTAAGAAAACTTTTTGTAGAATATATTGTACTCTACCTTACTGTAACTGTGTTTTGCACAGACTTTAAGTAAAGACAATTCAATTAAATGGCTAAACGTCTTTAAAATGGATTAAATTTCTAAACTTAAAAACTGAGTAAAATGTATTATAGATTTCGTGAAGAAGTTACTTTATCAGAGATTAATTTTCAAAGATGTAACTTTCCATTTTCATGTAGCTTTATGTATATTTACGGCATTAAAATTAAATCTATATACTGAATGTAAGTGTTATTATTGCCGCCAATAAACATTTCTAAAGCTTACGGTAATAAGTTCATGTCAAATTTTTCTTAATAAACTTTCAATTGATTGTTATCATCGAATCCAGCACTGTGACCCGCGTTTCGTACAATAAAACTAGTTCCATCATAATGCATACGTCGCTCACCACGACGCACAAAAAGATGGGAAGTTTGACCAAGAGATGCCGTACAATGTAAAAATGGTGTTGTTAATGAAGCTGTTCCATTACTAGGCGATGTTCGTAATTGGTATTTGTTACTATTTCGTGCAATCCTAATAAGTAAAAATTTATGTGCTTATTGACTGATGCGCTATTGTATAAATTACTTTTTCTTACAAGTTTCATGAATAAAATTACCTGACAAGACCATCAGGTGTTTGTGAAACTCTAACATTATTAATGATCCAATTTTCTACACCTTCATTAGTTAACCAATATTGAGCAGCACTTAAAGCTGCTGCAGCTTCTTGTAAGCATGCTGCACCATGTCGAGAACGAGAGTAAAAAACACTAAGAGAAAAGTCCTAAAAGTTAAACATTTCCTTTTAGTACAGTTATACAGTTTATAGAATGATATCTGTTTTTCATACCTGACCCATATCTGAAAATGAATCCGTAGTTGTTCTTGTCCCCGCTGTATCAACTAAATAAACTAGAGCACACTGCTCTGAAGTAAAGCTCACTCCTTTATACCACATCTTCGCATATCTGATGAAGAATAATAATATTTGTTAATGATACTTTAATAACGTTACAGATACCACTGACTTGTTATTGCCATGGGCGTCATGGGCCAGGATTTCAACTCTTGATCCATACTGATATATTCTTCCATTTGGATGGAGTAATGCCGCAGCCGCTCCAGAACCGCTCAACGATAGTACAATATTATTCTACGCTGACGATAAATGCAATTCAGATAATAATCATGTAGGTATTAGAGATTGCTTTCCATTTGTGTTACTGCATTACTATGAACTCGTATTATGTTGTTTTTACACAGATGGTTTAATTATGATATTTAGATTTGCTTAAAACAAGAATTTTGTTATAAAATAGAAAAAAGAAGATACCTTAAAATTAATTACTCTAACTGCACGATCGATCGTCATATCAACCCGAATTCTGTTGTGAAGTCTCAATGAAATTGTACCATGTGGTGTAGCTACAATAGCAGCATCGGAATCATGTTCTCTCCAGTTTTCTGCATAGAGGCACGTCTCTTCATAATATGGTGCAATGGTTTTAGAATTTCGTGGTTGCCGCCAAAGTGCTGTTGAATTAGAAAATGCCGTTGTAGCGGCTAATCCACCCCATTGCTCCGACGGTGGTGCTTCAAAGTACTTGGGAAATTCACTGTATCGCTAAAGAAGAAAGATAAATTATTTTAAAGAATGAAGATTACTTTTAATAATTAATAATCACGCTAACTATTATGTAAAGTACCTGGAAATTAGTTTCATCAGTCTGTGCGTGATAACTATGCGCCGTATAGACAGATCTAGGTCGCATTGGTGCTGCTGAGGTAGTTTGATTTTGAATTGTTGGTATGGAACATGGTTGTTGATTCACCACTTGTGCTCCAGCTTGGACATTACACTTTTGGATCTCCTTTCGATATTCGCCGCAAGGAGTTGACATAGCTTTTGCCTTTAATTAATATGATATATAAAAATCATCTAAATATTAATTAATAAAAATGAAAAAAAGATAGACGTTCTTCAACTCCACTAACGATTTCTATAAATGTTATATTGAAAAACAAATCTTTTTATCGTATTGTAATATATCGTTCGTATTATATATATCAAAAGAAGTTAACGGCAATGAACTCGATCAACAAATAATTTAAGAATTGAAGATTGAAAAATAATAGATCAAAGAGTTTCAAAAAAGACCTTGGAATTGGCTGTAGCGTTTTTTGGCTTCTTGCGACGGGATTTCCGGGGTTTCGACACCGCCGCTTGACTACCCTCGTTTATGCGATCCACGGCTGAAGCGGTTTTCGTATCTACAGGTCCAGGTCCTTTCAGTGAAATCACGTCTTCGACGTTTCTGATGATTCTTAACTTCACGAAGACGCTTGCATACGTAACTTTGATTTTAAAGGTTTCTACTTAGCGATTAAGAATTTTCGGATCGCGCTGAGGGAAATCAATCCTCGTAGATGCCTATAAAAACTTGTTCAGAGGATAACGCGGTTGGAAGATATTTCAGTAAAACGAATGAATATCCTGGTTGATTATGTCGTTGCCTTGACAATAAAAAATGACAAGAGACTGATGTAGTAGACAAATTCCGCTAAAATAAAAGTAGGCAAGGTTTCTCGGATTCAAATGCAATGATTTCTTTAACACTTGTTATATCCTCGCATTAATGTATTTTTCGTTTTCCTACATATGTTGATATAATAATACTACAATGAATACTCCTTCTATCGATACTCCTTTTATAATGAGCATATCATTTTAATTTATCTTCTTCAGTCTTTGAACTTTCATTTTCTTTGAAAATATATTTAAGCTTTAAAGGAATATTCTGATTAATACTTCTATTTTTTTGTTTCGTTTTCTCAAACATTAACATTTTGAAAAGTCATTTTTAACGTTTGTAAAATATTAACACCAAGAAGTAGTCATTAACTACGATCAAGGTGAAAGTGACAATTGCTAATCAAGAATTACATAAGTATCTACTATCATTAATTATTATTAATTGTACAATACAATTGTTAATTATTAATATTATCCGCATACTTTTCTAATAAATTTGACAATGATGTTTTTTTTCGCATGTTTGACTATCGATTCTATTATGTACAAAATGTTTTTTAAAATATTTTCTTATAGCCAGCAGTGTTTAACGGTTACCATAATGACACTATTACATTCGCATTTCATTAAAAACGGGTTAGCACCGGTTTCGAATATTGGATTTGTCCCTTTTTACGCAACTACTTTTTAATTTATTATTTAGTAAGATCAAATCCACAGCAACCGAGAACTACAGAACTACTACTACTTTTATTTCAACGCTTCGATGCAATTCATACAATAGAATAATATATTCTAATATTTTTAAACTGTTCTAATTTCATACTATTCACTTTCAAGGATATATTGCAATATATTTTTATTAATACATGTTCTTTATAAAACATGAAATTCAAAAATAAGATAGTATAACATGACAATAGAAATTATTGCAAGTCAATGTGCTTATTGCATAACAACGCATAATTTTCTTTGTACTTCCTTCAAATGTATATATTATTTGTAAAAAATTCAAACGGCATTAAAAATTCGCTGACTAAACTTCATTAAAGTAAATTAGTGAAAACAGTACTTCGTATTCGTAATTTCACCAAAAATATTTAGTTTTTTAAAAAATAATTGTAGAATTTTCTTTTAACATATACATAACTAATATATATATATATACATAACTAATATATATATACATAACTAATTTATGCCCTTTTTTTTAGGTTTCATGAAGTGATCATGATACCTGAAGTATCTGAAGTACGTACGGGGAATATTCTACACTTATATAGTATAGTTAATATGTATGAAATAAATGTTGGACATTTGAGTATACAACATAGTCATATTACAAATAACATTATACTGTATAATACCGGTTTTCACATGGTGGGGACATAGGATTCATCTGCTGACATTTGTTTAAGCACCAGTATGCTTTCGTTCTGTTTACAGAATAGCACGCGGAAGTTCAGGCGTCAATAGAAATCTTGAGAAAAAATTATATTTCCATAATGATTGTTTTTAAACTCTTTCTTTTCCTGAGTATTATCTGTTTAACTCTAGGTAATTTTTTTTTATATCTATGCGAATCATATTTCGTAAATTTCCAAATATCGCGTATCAAATTGTGAACGAATATGTGTTTGTCTTTAAACGTGACAAAAGCATGAAAAATATTGCAATTTATCGATATTTCTGCAATTGTGACTATTTCTAATGTTTGAGTGTATAGTTTCAGAATGTCCTTGAAATAATAATTTAAAGTATCATATGTTCTTATCTTCTAGAATTGCCTACACTAGTTGAAAATGTTGAGACAAGTAATGATGAAGATAATAAAGATATTGAAAGTAATACTCTTCGACTAGTAACAGTGGTAAATATAAAAAAATTAAATGAAAAAGAACATTTCTTTTTCTTCCATATTTGAGCCAAATCTGTTTGCAATTTGATTAATGTTATCACATAATCAATAAAAGAGATATAGAATTTCTAACTATGGCAATAAACTTTTAGGTAATGAGGCATGGAGACAGAGCACCACAAGACACTTATCCAAATGATCCTTATATCAATGATTCCATGGAGCCTTATGGTTGGGGTCAATTAACAAATGTAATGCTTTATACGATTTCTATTACTATATCAACATTTTTATTATTAACATAAGTAATTCTGTATAGGAAGGAAGAAGAAATCAATACAATCAAGGTGTTTTCTTAAGGAAACAGTATAATAATTTTTTGGGTCTAGTTTATAGCCCTAATATATTTTACTTGCAATCCACTGCTGTTGACCGTACAAAAATGTCTGCCATGTTGGAAGCAGCAGCTTTGTGGAAACCAACTGAGAAACAGTCTTTTAAACATGATTTAGCTTGGCAACCTGTTACCTTATTTTACCAACCACGTTCGGAAGATACGGTACACATTTTATTTAAATATTTAAATAATTATATATTTTATATAATTTTATATTTTTAGTTAATGTTAATATGGGATACATGTCCAAAATATACTAAATTACGACGTACAATTACGAACCTGACAGAAGTTCAACGAATTCAAAACGAAAATAAACAACTCTACGAAGAATTGACAAATTTAACGGGTATGGTGATTTCAACTCCCAGTGATGTGAGTTCACTTTACGGAACTTTAACAGCAGAGGTGTGTATTGATTTTCTAACAAAAATGGGAAATTATACATTATAAAAATTGTATTAATAACGCAAATTGATTGCTTTAGAAACATATGAACTTAACTCTTCCCGAGTGGACTAAAGATTATTATCCTGATAAACTAATACCGCTTACATTATACGATTTTCAACTTAATGTGTATAATGATGATCTTAAGAAACTTAAAGGAGGACCTTTTCTAAAAAAGATTGTTAGCGATATGTTAGCGAAAAAAAATAATAATTTGGAACCTGAAGAAAGAAAAATGTTTATGTATGTTGGTCATGACAGTACTATTGTAACTTTAATGGATCTTATGCATGTATGGAACAATCAAATGCCACATTATAATATTATGGTAATGATTGAGTTACATGAAAAAAACGATGGATGGAATGTTCAGGTAAATTATAGCATAACAAATCTTAAATGTAAAAGTCATTTTTATTATTGGTTTACACTTTATCTTTTTTAGATGTTTTTAAAAAATAGCACTGAACATAAACCATATCCTCTGAATGTTCCTGGATGTACAACAGTATGTCCTCTTGAAAAGTTCGTACAGATTTTAAAACCAATGATTCCAGATAATTGGGATGAAGAGTGTAAAGTCGATGGAGACTATACTCCTCCACCCGCTCCGCTTCCTTGACTATAGTTATTTGGTAAATATGAACCATAAGGATTGCGATAAAAGTATTATATAAGCCATTAATTTTGATGACAATAAATAATTTCATTTAAGAAAATGAATTAATTTAACAACTCTAAATAAATGAAAACATGTATATTTTAAAAATTATCTAGGAGTACAATACATGTAAAATAAATAGATTAATTTTTTCGAAACGATAGTTGAAGACACTTATTTTTTAATTGTAATCCTAAAATATACATGTTAGCAACTTTTTAATTTACATAAACTGATTTGTAATAATAATAAAAATTATTTTTCTAAAATGTATTTATTTGTATTTTTATCTATTTACTTTTCTGTTACATATATACTTTGTCCATATTCTACTTATTTTCTATGAAAAAATATGTATTTGCATACAAGAAATAAACAAGTTGTAAACAAATACTTACAAATAAATTTTTTTCTTTTTAGGCAAATATTTTCTCTTCCCGACGTTTTTTTGTAACCACTGTTCCAGGTTTATGTTGAGCATCTGGATGATTTAGTAATTCAGGTGGACAAGTAGATATAGGACTTGCAAGAATAGTTTGCTTCAGATCATAGAACAGATGACTATCGTCTTTGGTACAGAATGAAATGGCAAGACCAGCTTTTCCAGCACGTCCAGTTCTACCAATACGATGTGTGTAGTCTACAAACACGTGAAAAGTAACATATATTCCTGTCCACACAATTCAATTTCTTTTAATAATATATATTTACCTTCTATAGTCTTAGCCATATCGTAATTAATGACCATAGACACATCTTTAATATCAATACCACGGCCTGCCACATCAGTGGCAACCAAAATATCTTTACTACCACTTTTCAGAGAAGCAAGTGCATACTCTCTTTGTTCTTGTCCTTTACCACCATGAAGAGTGCAAGCATTATACTGAAAAATGAAATAAAATATTGTACCAAATATCGAGTTTTACAATACAAATAGGATATGTTCTTGCTGAATTTAGGATATTATAAAATATTTAAAACTCAAACGTACGCCCAGTTTCTCTAAACCTCGTGCGAGAACATCAGCTCCCTTCTTTTGATTAACGAATATGATGACTGGTGGTTCAACTCCTCTACTAAGTATTTCCATTAATTTCTTACGCTTATCAGCTTCACCCATTATATGTACAATTTGTTCTGTTCTTTCTGTCGGTTTTCCTACGCTGCCGATGTATACAACAGCAGGTCGCCTTAAATACGTTCTAGCTAATCGTTCTACTGCAGGTGGCATTGTTGCTGTAAACATAACAGTCTAGAAAGACAATAAATTTGTTCATTATATATATTTGGATTTAGATAAAATGTAATATTAAATATTATTTCTTACTTGTCTATATTTTTTCTTTGTATTGTAATTAGCTAAAAGTTTTTCTTCATTTTCAGCGTCCTCGTTGTCTGGTTTTAGATTTGTAACTGGCATATATTCCAGAATTTTTTGGACATCTAAAAATTGATGATTTTGATAATTAATATTTACTTACCTTATACACAAGATGAATTAGTAGTTTGAAGAACATACCTGGCTCAAAACCCATATCTATCATTCTATCAGCTTCATCCAATACAATATAAGTACACTGATTTAAAACTAAGTATCGGTTTTCTAATACATCAATTAATCGTCCTGGTGTGGCTATAACAATCTGTAATAGTAGAAATTAATTTAAGATGTAGGAAATGGTTTTTTACATTATAAATATATATAAATAGTACCTCGCATCCCATTCTCAACCTAAATCCTTGTTCTTCTCTTGAGAGACCACCTACAACTACAACTGTTCTTATACCTAATGGTTGTCCAAATTTATTAGTCTCTTCTTCAATTTGTTGAGCCAACTCCCTGGTAAAATGTAATTTATAGAGTACTTACTGGTAAATTAAAAGGATTAAAAATATAGATAATAAACATACCGAGTTGGTGCTAAAATTATACTGTAAGGACCTTGATCTGCTTCTTCTAATCTTTCAATTTTTGGTAAACTAGTAATCCATAACAGTAATGGAATTAAAAATGCTAGCGTTTTTCCAGATCCAGTTTCAGCAACTCCAATGATATCACGATTCTGAAGTCCTATGGGAATAGCTTGTCTCTGTATAGGTGTTAAATCTTTATATCCCACTTTATCAATGATATCAAGAATTTCTTTTGGAAATCCTGATTCTTTCCATGATCTAATTGGATCAGGTATACGTCCTCCTTTTATTGTAATATTATAATCCTCTCTGAATATACGCCAATCCCTTTCTGTCATTTCATGAAGAGCTTTCTCTGACCAATGTCTGTCATCCCACTTTTGCTTCTCTTCTTTTCTCTTAACTTTCTTTAATCGCATTCTAGAAAAGAAGAACATGTAAATTCATGAAAAAATTGTATATTTTTACATGAATAAATTGTACTTTTAGGAAAGGATACATACTTTTCCTGTTCCTTTTCAGCTTCTGTTCTTCGTTTTTCTAGTAATTCTCCATAAAATTTACTTTGATCTCGTTTTTGTGCTTTAATATCTATTCCAGCAAGATTCCCTCTACCAAAAAATTGTACCTGATGCCTTTCCTTGTATATACTATTATAGTCAACAGATGTGTCTTCTGAGGTATCCCAGTCAAATACAAATTTTCTGTCATTTAATCTTCTAACACGTCGTTTTTTCTTCACTAATCCTAAATAACGTTCCTTAATAGCTTCTACTTCTTTCTCTTTATCCTTGTCTTTAATTTCATCTTCTCTTGTACGCTGACCATCTCTACGTCTGTTTGAAAAGTTGTAATGAAATATAAATTGTTATTTTATAAATTTAATTTATGTAAGTAAATATTATATATATATACCTGTCTCTCTCATCCCACTCTCTATCTTTCCCAACATTTTCGCTATGGAAAGATTTACGTATATCCTCCTGTTGTTTTCTTATTGCTTCGACTTCTTCTTGTCGTTTTTGTAATGCTAGAGCAGCACGTTCTTCTTTAGTTAGAAACTTTGGTTTAGCACGTGCTTCTTCTTCTGCCTTTTTTTTAGCTAATAATTCTTCTAAACTTAATGGTTCTTTCTTTGGAGGAGGCTTTTGTTTTTCATCAGTTTCCTCCTCCTCTTTCTTTGGTTCAGTTTTGTTCTCTTTCTTATTTTCGTCTTCTATGACAAATATAGGACTTGGTTTACGCTTTTTGTCATCCTTTGATTTGTCTTTAAATTCTCGCCTTTCTCTTGATCTATCTCTATCTTTTTCGCGTGATCTATCCCTTTCCCTTGATCTTTCACGCGATCTTGAACGTTTCCTATCTTTTTTCCGATCCTTTGATCTACTTCTTGAACGTCTTCTATCTCGACGTTCTCGCTCTCTTTCACGTTCGCGATCTCGTTCACGTGATCGACTTCGTCTTACGGTTTTTTTATCATGAGCCATTGAAAATTCTACAAATTAATTGTGTTTGAATTGATTAATTGGAATAATATCCACAAGTGATTAATAAACTACTTTGAGAGGTTATACAGCTAAAGCCATAAATATTCGTTATCTTTTTAATAATAAATAGATAACAAAATAAACATTATATATCATTACATTAATAATTACTCTCTATAATGACATTTTTTATAAATAATTATAATAAATATATAATACTTGAACTATTATCAAATATATTATCAAACTATTGTCAAATGTCACAACAAAGTATACGTGATATAATCAGATTGTATGAAGTTGTTAAATATACTTTCATGTTATAAAATATAAATAAAAACAGAATAAATTTCTCTTACTAAATGAAAGATAACAACTTTTCTCTTTGAATCAAATAAATTTGCACACAAGAACTACACTTGTACAGCTGTATAAAATTTACAAATTCACAAGTATAACGACTATGGTTAACTTTTCAATGCACGCGACATAATTTCGTAGTTTTCATTAGAGAGGAATTTTCTCCTCTATTCTTGTCTAACAAAATATTAATCTTTAATTTACGTAATTTTGTATTTAGTGTAAACAATTTTTGGTACAATACATGTAAGCTATAATATATTTAAACAAAGGAAATAATTATTTTATTAAATTAGAATTAGCACCATTGTTCAAGATTTATGGAATATGAAATGAAGACAAATACGAATAAAAAAATTTGTTTTTCACATTTCGAACATTTGAATAATAATAATTATTTTTAAATGATCGAATGCAATTTCAAATATTTTGTGTTAAAAAATTATTGCGAAAGATATTCCAAAAGTTATTATGAAATCCTTTTACTTAGATTTAGATATAAAGGCTTATGTCCAAGTCATTTTTGCTTTAATATTAAATTGCTGGAAAAATGATTACACAATAAAATGTATTGAATTTTTACCGCCCAATTATGAGCGGGTTATTTTGTAATGATTGGACAACGTGATGTAAGATTCAAGCCAATAGAAGCAAAGCATCGAGCGAGCCACGGGAAGGCTCAATAAAGGGCGCTAGTGTACGTCAAGTGTCACAGCCGTTGCTTGTCTCCTCAGTATTGTAATTTAAATCGGTGATTTAATTAAGAATAACGTATTTTTTTCTAGAATTTGTGAAACATTAAGCAATAATGACCGACAAGAAAGGTAACTATATATCGTAATCGTGTAATACGACTAGCAATATGTGTTATACACGTTAAGAATATCTCGTGTTTTCAAGTCGAGAATACCACTTGTCACTCGTACGACGACGAGTTTTTTTTATGTTAGCAATGCTATCCGACACCTGTGAAGAATGGTGCACGTTTAAATTTGATCGAGACTCGTATCATTATTACACATATAAAATCTCGTTTTAATGCGATGAGAGAAACTTGAATTTCTGCCCAGTGACAGATAAATCAATACCGCATTGTGTGTGGGAAATACAAAATGGCTTCCAAAGTTCGTCTTGAATAATTTTCACGATGACTCTTTATTAAAAATCGTATGCTATCTAAAACGATATAATTTTATTCAAATGTTATCAATATTATTAGTTTCGTATCACATGTAACTTTATCTCTATGTTACATTCCACAAACTACTGTATGTATTCAAGAATTTAGTATACATGTACGAATAATGTACGCTTTACGCGTTCAAGAAAAATTGTATTAAGTTCAAAAATATCATTATTACTAAATTTTATCATGTATTATGGCGTTCTTACTGAAAATAAAAATTTTAAATTTTATGGAGCTCTGAATGGAAGAATACAAATATTTTTCATATTTCACAAAAGTTGTGTCAAGCTTTTTATTAGAAATTATATTTTTTGATAATTGGAACTTAAAAACATTAGTAACATTGTCATGGCAAAGAATGAATAATATTTCTTTCTATGGTACACATCTACATTAATATTGTAATTTATAATTCAATTTTCCCTAAATAATTAAGTTTCAATTGATGCTTTAAGAAAAGAAGGTAAAAAATAAAGTTAGATTGTGTAATATTATACAACAGACTTCTGGAAGCCATTTATATTTTTTTTTATTTTGTAGTGCTTATAGATATACTAAGGTTAATAATGGATAATTTTGTTCTGACACAATTATATTATTTTTCTAATTTATAGTTAAGATACATGAATGATATAATTTTGATGAATTAAGATTCGTTATACCTTAAAAAACATTTTATATATTTAAGAAAGTCATCAAGCATTAATTTCAAATTATAATTTTTTCACATCTATGAGATGTCTTAATTTCAATTGATATGACATAAAATAGATTCCATAGAGGAGCGTTTGAAGTTATCTTTTTCCATAACCTCCAAAAATGTATCAGTATATATAGATTGTCTATAATGCTCAGTAAAAGCTTTTATAAAGAAGCTGTTTAATAACTCGTACGAGTGAGGTATGTAATTTAATATTACTACTGGCTTTCCAAGTCTTTTACATGCTGATGGAAATATTTAATTGACGTACAGCTTGGACCATGACTACATGATTTTATAGTAATCTACTATTGTACTTAATTAACAGCTCGGACACTTATGTGATTATTCCTAATTCAGTCCGCTCTGTTCCTAAGGCAAATGTATGATTACAGAGCAATAGCGTTTAAGGGATGTGTAAAAGTTTAGTCTGTAAGTAGATCAGTATTACACCGTTAATGATTACGACGAGAAATTGAGGATTATACTGGTGCAAATCTGCGAGCATATTACCGTGACGGTATAGCCGCTAAAAAACCGAAGGATAGCGCCTACAGTTGTGGCTGTCAATATGTTTGCAGCGGACCATTACAAAGACGATTTGATCCCAGTCAGTAGGTGGAGCTTCGGAGACCGGCGTTCGCGCAGCCTAAGCCACGTATCTAACCTCACCTTACTCTATATATTACCTAACTCACTACGTGTTTATATACCAACATATATTACGTATACACACACACATACACACACATATATATATATTCTACCAAATATATATATGAAGATATAAACGCACCGTGCGCCTCCTGATTCAAAAAGTGAAAAGAAAGCGAACAAAAATATTCAACATCGAATCACCCTTACTTTCCCGCCTTCGATGTTTCAAGCGATCAAATTCTGTCTTCAATCCCTTCCAATATTCCTCTTATTATTAATTTTTTTATTAGCTAACCGTAATACCAAGAGATCGTGGAATGCCTGGCTTGTAAAATTATAAAAGGAAATAATATGAAGAATATATATTTTATAAATATCGTGAGAAAATTGTAGGAATGCCACGTGAATTAAAATCAATCCCTAATAGACTAATGTCAGTTTCCTCATTTTTCCAGGCCTACGTTGGTTATTAATCCACGATCATCAGGTATTAAAAGGATCGAAAAATCCATGTGTTAAGAGATTGCTTGTTGAAAATCTGTCGATCTAAAGAAAGCAGAAACGTAGTGTATGAGTACCGCACGCTTGTACATAGTTGAACAACGATACGTACTCTTCCGACCGCGTAAAAAGTTTTATCGCAGGCGTTTTGAGCGAAACTGTCATCTCGCGATATTAGAAAACGAATACCCTCGTAAACAGAGATCGCTTAGGATCATCAATGGTATTTGTAAGTCTTTTTGTGAATGAGTTTAAACACATGATCAGAGAGTTATACTTTTTGAATTGGAGACGTCGGCTGCTATATATCCAAATCAATATGAACGTAAGATATTGATATGGGTGTACAAATATTTCGTAATGAAATCGTGGTATTGGCTGATTGCTTATTTTTCTCTTTTTCTATTTTTTTCTTTTTTTTTATTTTCTTTGTTTCAATACTCACTGTATCTCTTGTGGCTTTTATTAAAGAGAGAATTCAGATTTCTTATAGTATATATACAATATTTGGTTTCGTTTCTTTTTTTGGGTAAATTAAGAATGCAAAAAAAGTAAATAAATTCTCTTATAAATGATACGTCGCAAGATTTCACAGTGAGTCAACGGGGTGGACACGAATGCTGTATTTAAGCTCAGCGTATTTATAATATTTTTACTCAATAGAAACTTGGTAGCTCACTTTTAACAATAGTGCATGTTGCTTTGATTCCGGCTACAAGTTTCTCAAGATGAAAAGAAACACTAAAAATAAATACATATTTATTAAAATATTTGATAATTATCGTTTTCTATTCTTTTAATATGTTGAAATAAATCAGAAGTTAATTAATAATATGAAAGATGAAACTTGTGGTCAGTTTTGCACGTACTTACTTGTAGTTGATATACAAGGGAAAAATATACTTTCTTCAACAATAGTAGCGCATTAGTTTATTTCCGTTTAATTGGAAAGAAACAAATAAAAGAAAGAAAAATGTATAGCGTATATACATTCATATATGTAACTTATAAATAAATATTGTCTATCTCGGTAATAACTTTAAAAGTAAAAAAAAAAGAAACGTAATAAAATCATGATCAAATTATAAAAGGAAGAAAAGTTGATAAAAATGACATGAAAATAAAAACATGCTTCGTCGACTAAAAATAACAAACAAAACGATGAAGCGTGTTTCATAGATATCTTTTAGATGAATGTAATATGTAACGAAAAATATTTCAAGAGCGAAATTATGTTTGTTTGCCTCCTTACCTACTTTGTGTGCAAATATATACATATATACATAGCTTTGATCATTTTTTACATATTTGTATTTTAGTTTGCATGCTTGGAATGCGTTGCTAGAAAGACACGTGACGTGTGAGCTTCTTCGATGACTGACATTTTATTCCTTCATTTACATCCGATCACAAAACGATCGAGAAAAGAAAGTTTATAAATATATCTTATTTAATTTTTGTTCGTATAGAAGTTGCTCGCACGTTTTAACGTAATGCATGTTCATAACATGTTGTAGATTTTTTCATAATTCTATCTTTTATGTTTGCCTTCGCTCGTTGCCTTCTTAACTTTCTAATGGTCGATGTGTTTCCTTTTTTGCAGATATAAGCTTTTCTTACGAATAAACTGTAATATTTTGTTCTGAAGAAAGATAGAAAATGGTTAAGAAGGAATCGAACGAATTATTTTCGTCGGTTTTTAATCGTGTAGTTGAGGAATTTTATAAATGGTCTTTTAGACACGACACAGAGACGTTCCTATTCCTGTCGTGAACAAACCATCGAATTCATTAACATCTCTAAAAATTGCTTTTCTTCCTTCAACGAAAGTTCTGGGAAATTATTAAGAAATTGGTTCAGTCGGATTGTTGCTACAAGGTCATAGGAATCTCTCGAGCGTTTTTGAGTTGCATGTGCATGTTTGGCAGAATATATCATGTATACTGTTAATAGTGAGCTTAAATATGAGATAGTATTCAACGATATTCATCGAGAGTTGTGAATATAAGGATGTCTCTACTTTCTTAAACCCAGCGGTCTAGACATGTTCGATAAAAAGTCGATTAAATCTATATCGAGACTAGAAATCAAGGGAAGAATAGCAGATGAATAGATATCACCTGATGATAAAGCTTGTAACATTGTTCTTCTACAGGGATGTTCTTGAGATTACAGCAAGTGGAACAAAATATCAAAATACGGAGAAAAATATAGAAATATTTTTAAATGATCTTAAATACACGTTGTTTTAACAGAAACATGGAAAAATGAAATTAATAAAATTAGATCATGTTATATATTGAAAATAATCTTAGTTTAGTACATTATTATGTTCTTTTATGAAAATGACCAATTAATAGAGATTGAATAACAATAATTAAGCTATTATTATTAATATAATTTTCAATAATTTCAATATAATTATTATTTCTCAAAGAATATTTGCTTTTGAAGATTCTTCTAAATATTATGTGAATAGAGTGAAAGTGAAATCTTCGATCATTCCTCGGTCGCTGGGTTCTCTGAGGCACAAAAACTGTTCCACCGAAGCATTTCGATGAATAAAATCGTCTAGTTTAAAAAAAAGAATGAAATAGATGAATCGCGATTATAACGAAACAAAACGGGCAGGTTTCGCCCAGTTTCTCGCGTGAGCGTGTAAAACGCGATAGACCATTTGGTTCTGATGGCAAATTAGGTCGAATATGCTCATTGGGACAAATTAGGTTACGAAAGTAATAACAGAGAGCAGGAGATGAGAGGGAATGCGTGCGTGTACGAGAGAAAGGCGGGTCGAATAAAGAGCAGAAAGAAAGGGGATGAAAAAGTGGGAGAGGCAGAAAGAGGGAAAAGAGAAAGAAAGGAATTAGGTGAATATAAAGCAAGAAAAGAAAGAAAAAAAAAGAAAGAACACTGTTCAAGTTACCCAGTAAACTCGTACTAGCATATTAATATTATAATCAATTGTTATTGGATTCGATGATTGTTTGCACCGTGGCACTGACACATAAATTTATTATTCGATTGAAGGCTGATCTAAGTAATGGATATAACGAGCCTCATCTTTTACAAATGGGAAAATGCACAAGCTATATGAATGCTTCTAGTTACGCGGAGGATGAAGGAAACGGTATCATCCTACACATAGGCTTGTATAAAGTGCAATATAACATAATTTGAGGAGAGTGCTCGTTTCCATGCGTTGGACCAGTGTTCAATTATCATGGACAATTTGGTGTGGGCTGACGTCTATGTTAGAGTACAACATGTCCATCCACTGCTACTGGGCTTGAGCTATTTATCATACGCGTTCTAGATCTATGTTAACGTTCAGGATTTGTTGCATTAACGAGAAATTTCGAATGACAAATGAACGACTGCTACGCCAAATGAAGCATATATGCGTTGCATTCGTCTTTTTAATATAGAGATAATTATTGCTTTAAAAGAAAGAAATAAGAAAATAACATATTTCTTGTGTGTGCTTTGCGTATGTTAAATGGCTATGGAACAGGGCATAACTTAGTCTCTACTTTTAAAAAAACATGAAAATTGGGCGTTCTCGTGTTTGCTTACGAGAATGAGAGTTGAAAGTGGCCGATGACGAAAATCTGCTCGTGGCAATGTTTACGCGAACAGCGCCCAATTAATAATATATATTACGCAATTATAAAGAACTTTTAATCATGTTTGATCTTTATTTATGGATATTTGCAGAAATTTGTGGTTTGCTGAATCTTGTCACAACTTTTTGAATGTGTGGAACTTGATATACATATACATATATATATGTACATATTACGGACATATATATATATGTATACCTTTTTCATCGTACCACTGTACTCATTGTATAAATTACACATTCACCGCCCGAAAGCAATGACGATTTCTTAGTTAATTCGAATGAGAATTCAATTTAATTGGATTACTTATACCGTTACTTAAAAAAAAAAAAAAAAAAAAAAAAAAAAAAAAAAACGAGAAGAGAAAAAGAAATTCTGTCTCACTTAATCGATTTTTAATTACTGGGCTTGTTTTTTAACATCACTTTTTGGAACAATCCATTTACCCTATTTATTCCTGGCTTTATTTTAGCTCTGTTTTTTGTCATTTATTTCCTTTTTTGATCTAGTCGAACCAGAATGTTTCATAACTGTGTTCAAACATGTTTGCGAATTTGTCGAGAACCTTGTATCTTTATTCTTAAATTTTATGACACCTTTTAATATCAGGAGAACTAATCGAAGAAATTAGGGGTTTCCCCCTGCATATTTTCCTATCAGATACGAGACAGATGCTGAAAAGTAACATTTTTCTATCGGAATCATCTGATGCATTTAACTCCTCAAACACTTAATATCAGTTCATGAATATTCAGAGGTTCGACTATTTAGACGAATGTATTTGGCTTTTACCTTGATTGCGTAACGCTATTTGCTTTGAGATCGGTTTCGTATATCTTAGTTTAGAAGTAAAGGTAGGTCGATTAACGCGAGTTTTCATTTGAGAATAGTTTCTCATTTTATTCTTGTTATTCTTCTTCTTTCTTTTTCTTAATTTTTTTTTAATTCTTGACTGACTGCCTGACGATTCTTTTGACTGTCAAACATTACATATCATACCCGTAGTGGCTGTATTGTTAGATTTGTTTGTATAACTTTTCTGTGTATTATGTTTCAAGAAGGTGAAAAGAATTCGACGAAGAACCTTCCCGTTCTTCTCTTATTTTCCTTTTTTTTTTCAACGCGGTTCTTTGTTTCTTTAAAAAGAAAAAGAACAAACAGAAAATAAAAAACATTGTCCGAGACCTTTTTTCATTTTAATTATACTAGTGACAAGATGTACCACAGATTGCTCCATGTCAAATTCCAAACATATATATATATATATATGTATATGTATATATATATATATGTATGTATATATATACACATATATATATATACGTGCTGTTGTTTATTTATTCACAGTTAAGGTACCAGAAGTATAGTTTGCTAAGCTATTCTCAAGTGTCTCGCTTTCAACTACGCTTCTTTCGAGAATCCCCGAAATTCAAATTTTTTACAATTCTCTGTGTTTTTGTGCGTCACTGAGACTATTTAAGATATTATGTAAAAAGGGAAGCACTGCTGGATGATGGATTTTCGAAAGAGCCGTAAATGTTTTTACTACGAAGCCTGTCTTGTACCACTGAAGTTTACGCGGAAATGCATTATTAGTTTCTTCGTTGATTTCCTTTTTTTCTTGACACGTTTCGATTGTAACGTTTGCTCTCCACTTGTATGAATATATAAGACTGTGAGAACTGCTGTAAACTCTAAAGGTAACAAGAAGGCAACGATACCGTTTTTTCGGTTATTTCTTTTCACCATTATTTAGTGACTAACATTGTTTGAGCTTTGAATAGTACCTTGATAAAAACGGTGTATGTCATGTGTAAGATATACTTGGGTGTGGGAGTACCACTTTTGGAATCAAGACGTATTTGACGCATTCTATACATTAGAATTAAATTTTTAATCAAAGATGGAAAAAGAATAGTTTCTTAGTAATAATGTACAATAGAAAAAGACTAGCGTCAAAAACGTTTCGATGCTGAGGATATGAGTTATACGATCAATAGGAGACAGAAAAGGAACTTATGAAGTATATAGGGTGAAAGGATTGAAAGTGAATGAAGAGTTCCGATGTTTCCTATTGTTTGATAATTCATGTTCTCTCTTATCCTTTCTGGCAGTGGTACCACGTACCGTTGGCTTAGATCGAACCTACGGCCAACAAACTGAACGGACTTGCATTTTCCATTGCATG
Organism: Bombus affinis; assembly: GCF_024516045.1. Lineage (NCBI taxonomy): Eukaryota > Metazoa > Arthropoda > Insecta > Hymenoptera > Apidae > Bombus > Bombus affinis. The sequence continues at coordinate 6,961,103 of NC_066356.1, read as the reverse complement.
TGTTACAGCATACCCGGTGACACCTCATCCACCAACAGGTTTTGTCCCTGCGCCGGCACAGCCTGCTACCTACGGTAGTACACGTAAGAGAATCATCTCTGTGTTTCGATGTGTCGATTCCGTCAGGTTTTAGTGATCCGATTACATGCGAATTTTACAATATAGTTGCAGGTGCCGCACCGTATGGAGTATTTCCTAATCAACCACAACTTTATGCAGCGCAAGGACCACCGCCGCCGACGTATGATCAAACTCTTACTCATCCGATGGTGAGGACTTTGTTGCATTCATCATCTAAGAAAAATGTGTTGATACATTAGAAATTTTCTTCAGAACTTTGCAATTAATTTGTATAGATGTATCAACCAATGTATGGTCAAGGATACCCAGGATACTTAGCGGGTTATCCTGCATATGGACCATTGCAATATTATCCACCATTAGCTGCAGCTGCAGCATATTACCCTGCAGCAGCAATGCAGCCTCCAGTTAGGCCCCCTACACTTGTGATGCCTGTAAGTAATTAAAATTTATTGCATGTTCTTTGTTATTATATATACATGAGCATACTAATTTGTTAAATTCTTTTGAAGAATGGATTCGATGCTACTAATCGATTTGATAGTATCTCACAACCTGTCTTGCCACCACCCCCAACAGTTCCAAATGCCGCTCAACTAGCTGCAATGGCGAGTCACAGCGTGGCTATATCGCAAAAGAAAAATTTCCTAGGAGGGGGAACAGAAGGCGGTTACACCTTTTGGTAAACCATTAAACCTTTTGTGAAACACTAAGTCTAACAAAGGCATTGTTGTCGAGATGATCCATGTAGGCAAATCTGATTTATGTTAGAATTCTACTATTTTCACATTGGGAGCAGCTATTAATTAGTATATCTTGTGCGTGGACCGATCGCAAAAATAGCACTTTCTAATTCACTAATATTCTAAAAGTGCTTAGTATATTTTCTGTTAGCTCGTTAGTTTTTTCTTGTCACAGATTTATATGTGACGTATAGTTATCGGTGCACAATGCGATTTTCAAATTTTAGCTATCGGTCGGCGCATACAACATACTATGAGATTTAAGAGAAACATTAAGAAGGGAAGACTCGTGCGGCACCAGTTATATGATTGAAAAAAAAAACAGCTATTTGAGATAACTTGAAAAAAAACTAAAAGCACATTTTGTAAGCTAAAGATGCGTAAAAGTGAAATTGTAGGTCTTCGATGATATTTCGTTATCTCATGATGGTAACGACCAAATGATAAATGATCCCTCGACGTACTTAAACTAAAATTTAAGAAAATGATGGTTATTTAAAAATACAAGATATTATTTTAAATTACTCGATTGTCACGCGACGTTAAGTTGTATTAATATAACAGAATCCGTACGTTTAATATTACGAATGCTATAAAATTCTTTTTGAAAATGGAAAATTTCAATTATGTGATCTAAAAAAAGTTTTATCTTTTCGTATTTAATGCAATTAACGATACATTTCAAAACGCACGAGATGTTCCATTTTTATTTTATAAAAGTGATGTTAAACGCGAGCGAGAGTAGGGAACACGGTGTTGTTCTTCTTTTTAGAGTTAGCGGGTGAATACATGCACCAGTGGATGCGAGTTGTCTTATTCGCCTACAGGGATCGATATTCAAAGTGTGTTCTAAGCCTTTTTTAAGCGCGACTTGGTTTTCTGCAAGGCAAACCGAAGAGCAAAGGGGTTGCTCGCGTTATTTCTGTTACTTTCTAGACGACTATATTTTTTTTCGATATTTTTTTCCTTTGGAGCTTTTAATGCTCCAATGAAGTTTCTTTTCCAACGTGAAAAAAGGTCATCATAGCCCCAACGTTTAGGGAAAAAAGAACATGTTCGTGATAGGAGCCTGAGGAATGCGTGAGAGTCATTCGTAATTGTTGAGGTTATTTGTTGCGCATTATACCTGTAATTTAGCGAACAATTAGTAGTACATAGGAAACTTTTATTATTCTTTTTTTTTGATAAAAATTTTAGTGAGGGCAGTAGGGAGAGAAATGTTTGAAATGGTTCCTTTTTCACGTCATTAAAATCATTATGTAATTTTGACGCATTTTATGATTATAAAATATGTATAAGCGATGTTCAAGGCTCGAGTGCCAAACGACAAAGTTCAAAATTATAAAATATACCGAAGATTCTCACGTATTCAATCGACTTCAAAGATACTTACCTACTCTACCTAAAAGTACGCACTCTCTTCTTTAAAAACAGTAGTCTTTCTTCCTAGTTGTTTGATGTTTCTTTTTTAAATGCAGATTAGCTAGGTCGGCTAACAAAGTTATTATTTAATTGAAATGAAAGGCTTGCCCGCGGCGTTCGAATTTCTATAAGTGGGTTAAAATTGTGCTTTGATTGAAACAGTTACCATGTAGTGACTGAAATTCCTCAATAAACGTTATTTTGCCTTTTCAATAAGCACCCGTGTAACTATTGGAACTGATCGATGTGTAATATCCAAAAAATATAATAGTATATATAGTATATAAGTACGTCCTTTCCGTAAGCATTGTAAACATAGTAACATTATCCAAGTTTTCTTTATTCGTGTCAAGTTGCATAGTAACTATGTGGGAACTGAATTCGACCAAAGCTCACGAAGGAAACAAATAGTTGACTCAATTTCAAAGTACAAATTGAATATCCATGTAAGTAGAGGGAAAGTTCGTAACGACGGGGTCAAGCCTTATGTCAGCCATATTAGGCGATGTTGCGGTAATGATACGGTAAGCAACGCAGCGAGTTCGTAACGCCTATAATTTAATATACAGTGCAGAATGTTGTTAACAACTACATACTATTTTCTGAGAAACTTGAGATCTATTTCAAAGAACGAAGAGACACAGAAATCCTGGAGATTGTGAAAAAAAATAACTAGTTGCACACAGCTACGAAAACGACTGTTTTGCTCCGCGATCATAGGCATATAGTACGGTGAACCTGCTGATAGGATACCTGAAATGTTCCATTCTGCAGGTGCACAATTAAACACGATATTAATTAAGCAATGAAGATCGAAGAAACTAATTTACAATCGGTGATAGCTTAGGATAGGACCAAGAAACGCAGTTCTATTTAGAATTTTTCGAATAGGTGTTCCGGCAAACTTGACCAGTACTCTAATATGTTTCGCATTGGGCTTTAATGAGGATGGGTATTTTCAAATACCTCTCTGTAATGTAAACAAAAGTGACTTTTTACTCTTTAATTGAGATTAAAATAAGTTACAATTTAATTAACAGTGAATCAAAGTGATTTCTATTCTGCTTTGAAAATTCTATTAGTTAAATTTTTATGAATCAAGTTTATTCTATGGAGGAAATTATGTATTAGTTTCAAAAACAAAATTCATCCAACGTTTTCAATTTTTGCACCGTTAAAAAACGCAGGAACTTCCTAAAAAAATTAACTACTGTTCTTTGTATTTTGTGATATCTGATTACCTCAAAATCTAAAGCAGAATATGTAGGTACTTGTCTTGTTTTGTACCATCGTCGAATTTAATTGAGTTTCTACGAAAAGAAAAGAAGAAAAAGAGGATAATGCGCGAACGATTGGAATTCAAATTTTCATAAGGGCGAAACGCACTGGCCAAATTTGTTGCCACAGCGCCATAACTTACATTCACCTTGTACCTTCAATTCTTTTTCTACCAGATGTACCTACAGTTATTCACATATGACCAGCGTTTGATAAAGAAGCGCGTAATCTCAATCTTATTAAAAGAAAAAAAATCTAGTCCGAAGAGTCTGACTGATTGGGATACAAAATGTTACATAGACCTTTTTTCTCAATCCGTGCGACGCCAGGTGCGAAATAAATACCGCAGCATTCACTTATACCTCGAGACATCTGAGAAAATTGACATTTTCCAAAACAAAAAAAAAAAACACTCATGCCATTCCATTTGACGACATTGAGTCATAATCGACACATGTACGAGTCGCATTTAGGAATTTGAGACGCGTATTAAAAAAAAAAAGAAAAAAATATTTAAAAAAAGACAAAAAAAGGTGATAAGCGAGAAGTATGTCGTTACTTGAAATGTAATCACTCTCGTCGAATTTTTGCGAGTTTGCATATCAGCAAAGGGCTGTTTATTGCAAAAAATGGGGCACTTCGCTCATACTTTACATTGCACAAGAAGTGCACTGAGCCATCTTAATCTTTGCAGCTATGATAAGAATTGAATGTTACAATGATCCTTTCAGAAAGAGAAAAATGAAAGAAAATGAATACTAAGCCCAATGGCTAATTTTATAGGAACTTGTACACGTGAAGAAACAATTGAATTATGTTGTGTTGATATTTATATTTAAATTATTATTATTTAAACAATTTATTCGCAGATTACCTACAATTTAGAACAAAATTTACGCAACATTTTGACCAATTATTTTGTATTTTGAGCGAGAGTGGTGGAAAGGTTTTATATCATGAAAAAAGTGTGCAATAAGCGTAATGTCTATTGTAACAATAAAGAAATGATATTAATTGCAACACAGAATTTGTTATTATGTTGAACAAAATAGAAAGGCTGGGAGGGAGAGGGAGAGAGAGTGAAAGCAAGTGAGAGAAAAGAATAAAAAGAGAAACGAAAATGTACCACTGCAATCATCAAGTGTATTAATTAATAAATACAATAACCATAAAACTCATTATGTTCACTATTTCCTTGTGTATAAAATATTGTTTACACATAGTTGTCTTTTATATCTAAATGCAATTAAAATACATATTACTGAAACATATTTTTATAAAGTAGTACTAAAAATTATATTTATATATAATAAGAAAAAATTTTATGCAATATACACAAAATATTGGCAGTTTAGTATCTAATAACTTTATTATCTCTAGATTGCAACTTATTAGTTTTATTTCTGTTACTGTTGATATTTCTTCTCAGATAAAACATTCTTCATTGTTTTTTGTAAGGTAGGTAATGTTTCACAATAATTATCTACACATTTTGTTACACACTTATCAAATATTTCACTATATTTTTCCAAATCACGCTGTGATGGATTTGGACCTGCCGCATCTTTTATTCTGTCATTACAATCCATAACACACCTTTGTAATCGATTCTAAAAAATAATATTCATTAAATACTTTATTGATTTGCAGATTTTTCATTTAGAGAAAAAAGGTGACAAAACGTACTTGAACTCTTTCCAGTTCTTCTCTAGCATATTCTTGAGCTTGATCCAGTGAATTATTGCAATTTTTTACACAGTTCTGTACTCGTTGTATACTATAGGTCTCATTATCACAACAAATTGCAGCACATCTATATGCATCACCCTAAAATTGAATATCAAATTCTCTATATAGTCTACTAATTTATTCTTCCCGTCATTCTTTATAAATTCTTCATATGTACTTCATATTAATATGTACATAATTTCTTTTAACAATAAAAGCTTCCAAATGCGCGTGTTTCACGATATAACCTAAAAATATTAAAAATCCAAAGCACCTTCATTTTTCTCATTGATTTATCAATTTCTTCGACTATTTTGCTAGTATGTTCTTCGACTCGTTTCTGTTGTTCTTCAACCATTTTGTACTTATTTTCCTAAAAACTCATTAATATCAAAATAAACTAAACTTAATTTAACCGGCTTCCTACGAAACTACACGCCACATGATCCAGTGAATAGAATACAAGTCAGATTGCTAATAGTGCATGTGTAGTTACATAATGCAAATCGAGTGTTTATTAAACGAATAATTTCCCCCAATCATATTGTAACTTAAAGGAAAAAGGGAAACCTATATTTCTTTAAGAACAAGGCTTAAAGAAAGGATAGAACAATCTGATAATGAAGCACGATTGAGCAACTCCTGTGATGAATGGAAATAAGGCTCATTGTTTCCCAATTTGTTCGGTAAGCAGTATGGCGGTTCAAGTCAAGAATTTGAATTACGTATATGTAATACAGTTGTATAAATGTACATATGGGTAGGATATACACGACCGTGGCGTATAACTATATAGTGTTCCATAATTTATTGTACAAGCTTTGTAACTGTGTTCTATAAATAAAAATAAGACTAAAATGTCATTTAGCAAAAACTCCATAAATGTTTCATTAAAAAGTTGTAACAAAGAATTATATCGATTATATTAAATATTATATCAACATTATATATTTATTATAACTCTTTAATGAAGCATCTATGGACTTTTTGCTACATTTTGAGTTTGAGTTATATTTTTTATTAATGTTACAGCGAAAGATGGTGTTTTCAAAAGCATTCTACTTTTATATTGCTATTTCGTTTACTTCCAATTCCACTGTCTTCGCCTCTCCATATTTCATTTTGGTCTCATTTTCACCTGTTTTTACTTATAGAACTAAATAGAACATACTGGCAAAGTTTGTACGCTAACTGCGGGGCATTTTATATGTTACGTTAAGAACCTTACTCCACCATTGGAGTTGTTAGACCTGTGTATGTGATCGTGTAATGAAGGTGCGCTAGAAACATGCGCAGATGTAGAATTTTGTGTATGCGCATACGTCGTTAGTACGGGGCACGGTCCATACGAATCAGAGACCATTCCGGTCGCTCTTCTTCACTTGGCCGGTTAAAATGTTGAACGCCGTGTCGAAAGCAGCTGCTGGCGCCTTAAGGGCCGTCAAACCCACTCTTCTTCAAAATGAAGTTGCTAGAATCTCTGGGTCATTATCAGTAAATAGTGAGTACAAAAAAAATTATCTCCTAAGTTTCATTAATATTCATTTTTATTCAGATCACAACACTGTGCTTCATCGAATTGTATTTTACTTGTTATTGATGATACTCGTTATTCATTATTACTTCACGTAGTTTGTTATTCCTTCTTCATGCTTGTACGGAAAGTAATTCTTCTTTACTCGATTGACACCTAAATATTGAAAAAGAAAGGTGTTGTATTGATTATATAATACATTATTTGATCAAACTGTAGTGGTAACTCTACTGTGCAACATGGCGGCATTAAGGTCATCGATTAATTTTTGGCGACATCAAAATAATTTGTTAGTTCGATTACGATTATTATTAATATTATCACCTAAACCTTATTCGAATTCTAGTTGATGCATTTTATTATTTTGTATCATAAAAAATCCTTCTTGTCTTTTTGACTGCTTTCGGCAGTCATGTCTCGTGGATTAGAGGGAATCTTCGTGTCTTGATACGTTGTTTTAAATAGTTACATGTAAACAGTTAATAGTACTTACTATGAGATTTAGATCTGAAAGAAATAATGAAGAATATAAAATAGTTCGGTTTTCTATGAAGCACTCACATGTAGTTTGTATTATGTAACTTACCTTCACAAGGATTATCTAATATTATTTAAACTTTTAATAAAGATTACCTCATTTATGATTTTTTTGTATCATTGTCTAATTTATAAAATGTTATTATATAATTTCAAAAGTTTTATATGAGCAATATTCAATTATATGCAAAGCAAATATTAAAAGAAATAACTTTTTATAATTAGGCAGAGATTATGCAAAGGCTGCAGGATCTAAGGCTGGTGCACAAGGAAAAGTTGTTGCTGTCATTGGTGCAGTTGTTGATGTACAATTTGATGATGACCTCCCTCCAATTCTTAATGCTTTGGAAGTCCAAAATCGTACCCCCAGGCTGGTACTTGAAGTAGCTCAGCATTTGGGAGAGAACACAGTGCGCACTATTGCTATGGATGGTAACTTCATGTTGTAATTCTATAATTTAGAAAAGAAGTAATTTAGTAAAAGAATATTTCATATAAATAGTTTTTATTTTTACTGAAACACAATTATATGTATGTAGGTACTGAAGGTCTGGTTCGTGGACAAACTGTCCTGGATTCTGGATATCCAATTCGTATTCCAGTTGGTGCTGAGACACTAGGTCGCATTATTAATGTTATTGGTGAACCAATTGATGAACGTGGACCTATTCCTACTGACAAACTTGCCGCCATCCATGCAGACGCTCCTGAATTCGTAGAAATGTCTGTTGAACAGGAGATTTTAGTAACTGGAATAAAAGTCGTAGATCTTCTTGCTCCTTATGCCAAGGGAGGAAAAATTGGTAAAATTCATATTTTATCATTCAAAATTTGATTTACTTTTATAATATATAATTGTTACTGTTGTTTTTATCGCTAATTGAATAGGTTTGTTTGGCGGTGCCGGGGTCGGGAAAACTGTATTGATTATGGAACTGATTAATAATGTAGCAAAGGCCCATGGTGGTTATTCCGTGTTCGCCGGTGTAGGTGAACGAACCCGTGAAGGCAATGACTTGTATCATGAAATGATTGAATCTGGTGTCATTTCATTGAAAGATAAAACCTCCAAAGTAGCTCTGGTATATGGTCAAATGAACGAACCGCCAGGCGCTCGTGCTCGTGTTGCTTTAACTGGTTTAACCGTTGCCGAATACTTCCGAGATCAAGAAGGACAGGATGTATTATTGTTCATTGATAACATCTTCCGGTTTACTCAAGCTGGTTCTGAAGTATGTATTATAATTTGAATATTATTATTACTATTATTATTATTAAAATCGTTCTCTTTTATAGGTGTCGGCCTTGTTAGGTCGTATTCCTTCCGCTGTAGGTTATCAGCCAACATTGGCAACTGATATGGGTAGCATGCAGGAGCGTATTACGACGACAAGAAAAGGATCTATCACATCTGTACAGGCTATCTATGTACCTGCTGATGATTTGACAGATCCTGCTCCTGCAACCACTTTTGCTCACTTGGACGCTACAACTGTATTGTCTCGAGCTATTGCCGAATTGGGTAAGTATATGCATTTATAACCGCTTACTTTCATAACTGATAAAAATAAATTATATAAAAATTTATAATTTTTTCAATACTATAGGTATCTATCCCGCTGTCGATCCACTCGATTCCACTTCTCGTATCATGGACCCTAACATTATCGGCGCTGAACATTATAGTGTTGCTCGTGGTGTGCAAAAAATCTTACAAGATTATAAATCACTTCAAGATATTATTGCCATCTTAGGTATGGATGAATTATCGGAAGAAGATAAACTGACTGTAGCGCGTGCTCGTAAGATCCAAAGGTTCTTGTCTCAACCATTCCAGGTATGTACATACATTATAATTCATAATGTTAATCTTCCATAATGTATTGTTTCCATTAACTGATCATTTGTGTGTAGGTTGCTGAAGTGTTCACTGGTCATCCCGGCAAATTAGTACCGCTAGAAGAAACTATTAAAGGATTCAAGAAAATCCTTGGTGGAGAGTATGATCATTTACCAGAAGTCGCATTCTACATGGTCGGACCGATTGAAGAAGTAGTAGCAAAAGCAGAATCGTTGGCAAAATAATAAATTTAATTCACTGTCATCATAATTATGTCATTAAGAAATAATTAAAACAGTCTTCTAATAATAGAGGCTTGTTTTTTTTATCTACAAATATTGGCTTTCATCCAAAAGTATTGGGATCTTTGAACATTACAAAAATACATAAAAAGTATAGAAACTTGTCGAGAACATCATGAACATAATCGTAAATATTATATAAATTTTATAATTTTGTTCCGGATGTTTTTATTACAGATGAAATCAATATTGTTATTTAACATTTACTTTAACATTATAGGATATGTTAGGAATTAATAAAAGTTTTACAAAAATATACAGATAAATGTACAGTTTAACAATTTTCCGTTTTTATAAAGCATTTTTCTCTCAATTAGGGAGGGGAAATTAGTTTACATTTTATAAAAAATTATTGCTCTTTAAGAGTAATTATTATTATGTTTCAGTATCAGATTTAATCATTGGTTTTTTTAATCGATAAGTGTCCCTTAAAATCTGAAATATAAAATTATTTAGTATAGAGCAACATTTAATTACATGAGTATGTAAACATGAATGAAGTTGTGATTACCTTCCATTGTTCCATGTTTAGATATATCACGTTTTGAATGTTAGACCTTTTTCCTGCCATTACTTCAGTTGTCATGTCTCTAGAGCAGGGTTGAACAACAAGTATTCCAGATTCATCTGTTGATAAAGTAGAATTTAATAAATAGAAATCATAGTTTGTAATCGTCAAAGCTAATATTACCTTTTGTTACTATTACCCTTCCATCTCGGACAAGGAAGGACATTTGTAAAATATTTTGAATAGTTTTTCCAAAATCATTTGGATGTAAAATTAATTTAAAAAAATCAAGAGGTTTGGAGTAGGTTTTATAATATTTAGAGATGATTTTGTTCATTTTTACAGTTTGTTCTGCACTTTCTTCTTCCTTTTCAACTGCCACTACTTTATCTGGTTTTTTTATTTGTGCTTGAGCTTCTCTAACTGTTGGTTTTCTTTTGTTAATTTCCTTCTTTTCTAATGGTACCAAAGTACCTAGAAATATGAAAGATAAAAATACAATATCTTCTTAATATTAGTCATACAAATTGTAACAATAAAATTTGATAAAAACCTAATAATGTGGTATAATGTGGTGTTCTTTTAAAACATTTTGTAACTTGTGATTCTAGAAATGACCAATCTGGTGTTTCTAATGTAATATCAGAACGTTTCTTCATATATTCCACCTAAATTAATAAATAACTTATTTAAGAACAATAGTTGTTAACAGGAAAAATACTTATTGATGCAATACATACCAATTTTTCAGCAAATTCTGCTTGATTATATGAACATACAAATTTTGTCAAAGATCTTGTACATTGTTTTAAAATGTTAGAAGATATGCTCATCATTTCTGAATCCATTAATACCTCTTCTTGATTATGCACTAAAAAATAACATAAAATAATAAGAACATATTTGATGAAATCAAAATAAATCAAATGAAGAACAATACGTTTAAAAATTATGTACCCTTTTCTTCTAAAGTTGTTTCAGAGTTTATATTATCTGTCTCTTCCATACATAATTCCAAAGTGTGTATAGTATCAGCATTAACTGCATCTTCTAAAAAATTTACATTGCGTATAATATTCAATTTTTCTATAATGTATATTATTAAAAATCATACGTAGAGATTGTGCTCTAGTTATAATCCTCCTTAGAATCTCTTTGCGTTGTTGTGGTGATCGTGTAGATAACGTGCTGTCGTTACAATTGTTACTATTTCTGGACATTTTGAGTTATTTTCTATTGAAAGACGATATATTTGCAGAACACAATGAGTAATTAACAAGGAGAAACAGTGTTTTCGTTATTTTTGTATATAATAACAATCTCCAAACCCAACACTAATCGACTTTGATCTTTCATCATAGTGAAATAAACTGTACTAATATTTGGTAATATAGAAACTAACCCCACCAGAAAAGAGCCACTGTATTTGTATTAGTATGTTGTATGATTATCGTTTTACAGAATTATTTATTGAAAGTGTATTTTTAAACATTATTAATTCCTTTAATGGTTCTTTCATGATGTAAATTAATGTAAAGTGAGAATAACGGAACGAAACTAGAAAAAAGAAAGTTTATGATATATAACTATATACGAAGAAAAGATTTGACATTTCGTGGTTACGAACATTAGTAAGCTTCTTTATAAACAAAAAATTAAAGAAACGGGCATGGAAAATACCTCGAATAAGGTACTATTTATGATACTTTATTAATAAAATGCTGTGGAGATTATTAATTGTGTAAAATTATATTTTATAGGAAGAACAGAATAATCAGAATGATTCAGACTCTGAGGTAGACGAGGTAGAACCTAGACTCAAATACGTCAGAGTACGAAATGATTTAGAACATATATTACAAAATGATGCAGCTAGTTGCATTGCAGTACATCCTAAGGTGTGAAATATAATTAATACTACTTGTAAAAATTATATGATAAAAATAATGTTATGTTATGAAGGTTAAGCATAGTAGAATGTATACATTATATAGTCGTAATTCTAAATTTTGGTTAATTTTTTGACATACTACTATCTACATACTAATTTGATGACATACTACTATTGCTACATTAATGCTTATTACAGTGATTTAATCTTTGTTTAGTTCCTATGTCTGGGTTCACACTGGGGTATGATACATCTTTTAGATCATCAAGGAAATAATATACAGTCTAAAAGTTTACAAGCACATACAGTTGCTGTCAATCAGATTTCTATAGATCATAATGGAGATTTCATTGCATCCTGTAGTGATGATGGAAAAGTTTTTATATATGGTCTTTATAGCACAGAGAATAATCATAACATGAGCATGGGTAGATTAGTTAAAAGTATAGCTATAGATCCAAATTATTATAAAAGTTGTAGCGGAAGAAGATTTATTACAGGTGGTTATTTTGCTTTATATATTTAGTTCTTAAATACATTAAAAATTAGCTTCTCAGAGATGAAAATTATTTCTAGGGGATGATAAATTGGTTTTGTATGAAAAAACATTTTTATCCAGAATGAAACTAACTGTATTGTGCGATGCGGAAGGAGGAGTAAGATCAATTGCATGGATTGGACATTTTGTGGCTTGGGCATCTGATACTGGTGTCAGAATCTATGATTTAAATGCCAAATGTTCATTAGGTCTCATTAAGTGGACTAGATCTACTGAGTAAGTGGGAAAATCATATGCAAAATTTTTATATATTATTGAGGCTAAATTAATTCTTAATTATATTCTATACAGTGCATTACCAGAACACTACAGATGTAATCTTCGATGGTCAGATGATAGAACATTATTAATTGGTTGGGTTGACATAGTACGAATTTGTCAAATTAGAAAGAGGTCGATACAGGAAATGGTTAACAGAGACCTACCGGAATTTGTGGTAGATCCAGGTATACATTTTATATGTAATAAAAAAGATATTATTAAATACATAAGAAATGGTAGACAATAATGATAAAACTTCAATTTTAGTTTCAACTTTCCAAGTGGACTTTTACATTTCCGGTATTGCACCTTTAGAAAATCAGTTAGTATTACTAGGTTGCTTGAAAGAATTGGATGAAGATGGAAAGAGTCAGAGGCCCACATTACATGTTGTTGAACCAAAGTATCATGATTTTACTCTTGTGTGTGCAAATTCACTTACACTTCGTGGTTATAAAGAATACAGTTGTAATGATTATCATTTAGACTGTTTGAAAGAGGAAAACAGGTATTTAGTTCATTTCTACTAAATTTATTATATCAAAACTAATCTTATATTTATATGATTATTTTTAGGTTTTTTATTGTCAGTCCAAAAGATATTGTTGTAGCCAGTTTATATGATGCGGATGACAGAATTGAGTGGCTATTGAGTCATGGAAAATTCGAACAAGCATTAGAGGCAGTAACATTAGATAATGGCAAAGATTGTAAGAAGTACACTTTTGTTTATGTTGGCCGTATATACTTAGATCATTTGTTAGCTTGTGGAAAATATGATGAAGCAGGAAAACTCTGCTCTAAAATTTTAGGAAAGGATAAAAAATTATGGGAGGAAGAAGTTAGTATCATTTTTTACTTTACAATGTCCCAGTTTCATTTATACTTCCATTGAGTAATACTATTTCATTGCAGGTATATAAATTTGCAAGAGTTCACCAACTGAGGTCTATTTCTTCTTATCTCCCAAGAGGCGATGTCACGTTAGATCCATTGATTTACGAAATGGTCCTTTATGAATATTTGAAAATGGATCCTGATGGATTTCTTCAACTAGTCAAAGAATGGTCTCCTAAATTATATAAAGTTGCAGCTGTTGTAAATGGTGTTTTGGAACATCTTATCGTTGATAATCAACGACAAAATGTACTGTTAGAAGCTTTAGCTATTCTATATATTCATGATGAAAAATATGATAAAGCGTTAGCCATGTATTTAAAATTGAGACATAAGGATGTATTTCAGCTTATTAAAAAATACCATCTGTATAATACCGTTTACGACATGATAGAAGGTTTAATGGATCTAGATGCAGAACGTGCTATACAATTTTTTTTAGAAAAGGATGCAGTACCATCTGATATCGTTGTACAAAAATTGCAGCATAATCATCGATATTTATACTTGGTAAGATATAATAATTAGATGTGAAATAAATATAATAATTTCCCTTTCATAATAACTACATTTCAAAGATGACTTATAACAGTATTTAGATGAATTAAATAAAAAAGATACAGAAGATAAATATCATGGATTGTTAGTCCAGCTTTATGCTAATTATTCAAGAGATAAATTGTTACCTCTCCTACGCCGTTCTAATAATTATCCAATACAACAAGCACTAGATATCTGTAGTCAGCGAAAATTTTATCCAGAAATGGTATATCTACTTGGTAGAATTGGAAACACTTCTGAAGCTTTAGCACTTATGACTCGAGAATTAAACGATATGCAGAGTGCGATCGCATTTTGCCAAGAACACGATGACGAAGAACTGTGGAATGATTTGATTATTTATTCTCTGGATAAGCCCAGTAAGTAATAATGAAGTGCTAATATTTTTAATATTTCATAAAATTATTATTAAATAATAAAATTATATTTCTTTAATCGGACTAAATTAATTTGTTTCTTTCAGAGGCTATTACATTTTTGTTGCAAAAAATAGGCACATATGTCGATCCTAGACTTATGGTACAAAGAATAGAACCATCTTTAGAAATTCCTGGTTTAAAGAAAGCTTTAGTTAAGATGATGTGTGACTACAATCTCCAAGTGTCAGTACAAGAAGGATGTAGAAAAATGTTATCCAATGATTATTTCAATTTACATGAAAGACTAGTTAAATGTTATCAAAAAGGGATATTTATAGATGGTTGGTATTAAATAATTGTAATTATAAAACGATTGCAAAAATTTCATTTACATTAATGATTATGGTCACATTCTTTAGATGACCAAATGTGTGGAGCTTGCCATAGGAAAATAATTGTAAGAGGTATCTATTAAAATAATATGAATTATTCAAATATATTATTAGTATTACTTTAATTGCAATATATTATTCATTATAGAACCAAGGAATCTAGTTGTATTTTATTGTAAACATTCGTTTCATGAAGATTGTCTACCAAATTTCGAGGTAGTGGTAAGTATTTTACTTTTAGTAAATAATTTAAGTAATTTAAAAAGCTTCTCAATTTTTTTATGTTTCAATCTTATTTTTTAGGAAAATTGTGTTATATGTAACTCGCAAAAAGATATATCTCCTAGCAGAAAATGATACAGGTAAACTTTAACGTTAATAGAAATTATTCTTCATAAATTCAAATATAACCTATAAATATGTGTTTTATTATTTTAGCTTTTGTAGTATTTGATCAATAGTAGCACATTTAGTACATATTTTGAATACTTTAAGACATCCTGGACATATCGAATAAGACTGAAAATTAAAGAATTATATGATTGTTTTATAAATATAGTACCGATATAAAATTGTATTATAAATACATATAAAATTTACTTTATGATCTCCACAAACTTGAGTAATAGCTTGACATTGATCACAAGTTCTCTTTAATTGTGGTAAGATATCAGGCATAGAATTTGTTGGAGTAGATACATCAAATTTTTCTTGATCAGGTACAGTATTATTTGAATCTTCCGAGCAGATAGATTTTGAACTCTGAAATTAATTGTTTATTTTAATAATGAGCTTGTCTTCGTTATATAATTCAAAGTATTTGCCTTCATCTCATGACATTCCTCTGTAAAAGATGTGGAAGAAAATTTCTTCAATGTGGTATAATCTACATAAAATCCACAGATACCACAAAATGTATCCAACTTCTTTTCTGCTAGCTGTGATGTTACACTACTATCATAATCTTCTTTCAATGTACTGGTCTCCCAGGTCATTGGATTCTTTGCAAATGCTTTAAAATGTTGTATTGTAAAATCTATCACGTTTTCAGGCTTTACTGTGGAGACCAGTAATTTATAAGTAACATTAATATATTATCATAAAATACTGTGCATTTGACCTGTTTGAGAAGTATTGGTACAATGTTTCCCCAGTTAAAAAGATGATTACCAACTAATAGTGTTTGAACGTAATCCGCGATCAATTGCCTTACTTCTGGATGGTCAGCTAAATATTCTGTTTGTTCAGCAATTTTGAAAAACTATTGATGGTGTAAAATATGCATTTTATTTTGATAAATTATTCCACAAGAAAAATACTTAATATTTTACTTTCTTACTTTCATATCTAAATATTTAGAAAACATTTCAATATCTTCCATCCAGCAATCTCTTAGAGGCGTTTCTATTTTTATTGTTTTATTTCGGATATCTGGATCAGCTAATGGATTAATTTTCAATACATATGGCACATCCAACCAATTATGTCGGAGTATTCTAGCTTCCGGAGTTAAATAAGTTCTTATAGTATGAATAGTTCCATCTTCTTTGCATATTTTACGTTCGATCGTATAAACATCTAAATAATGTCCATCTAATTCCATACGTTCAGCAGGAATACATATCTAATAGAGAAAGTATCTCGTTATATATTTTAAATTCATCGGTACTCATTCATATTTTCTTACATAGTTGGATTCAGCAAGATCTCCATCTATAGAAATGCTTTCAAAAACTAATGTTCCCTCATAATTTATAAGCGCCAAATATCGCATAAGTAATATATTTACTCCTTCACTTATTAGATTGCTGTTAGTGCAAAAGGATAAATCTTTAGTTTCAGTAGATTTATCGCACAGACAAGTGCGTGTCAATTTTACAGAGTAACAATTCTCTTCAATGCCTATAAAAATTGTTTTTTCATGCAGTCCATCTTCGTATACGAATCTGCAATATTATGTAACATTAATATTATTACAGAAACACAGGTTTATCAAAATTAACCAACTCTGTCCTTTTTTCTTCCAGGCAGTGGAATTTTGATGTTGCCGAACTAATAATTTTTGACCCACCGAAATGACCATCAATATACATCGAAGATTGCACATGCACTAAAAATTCTCGAGCCTTGGGCCCGATGGATTCTACCAGAATACAATAACCGCCTATTGGTTCCGTCTCCTTCATAGGTTCATTTTTTAAAGAAATTATTAAGGTCTCCCGGAAACATAAATCTGCTTGATTTACATCGTCTGAAGTACAAAAAGAAAGAAGCAGAGTATTTAGAACAGCATAATATTTTTTTCAAAAAGAATTTACAGTCTAATAGTGAAAACGACATAGCTTATAAGTATCAAAAAAATTACATTCCAGATACAATTCATTTCACCAGCAGCGAATAAATTTACCAACTTGTACATTAGATATTTTTCTATATTATATTTTATTATGTACCGTTTTTTATGGACGTTTATTTGTTTTATTTATGGAATATCTTTATTCGTTGTTGGAGAAATTTAGTTAGAGCGAATTATTTTAATAGGATATGGGGTGCAAACATTTTACTATTGTGAAAAATTTTTAACAGGTTCATCATTACTTGTTTTGTTTAAAACTGATTGATCGTAAATTCATAATTTATTGTACATACTAACGTATAGATTACGATTTCAGAATGAAATTATTTTACAATAAAACGTAGGGACATTATGATTTATGCTTTAATATGTACAGTAAGAAGTTTGTCAAATTGTTACGATATATAATATTCTGTATTTTGTACAACAAGGTGCCATCATTGTATAAAATAATTTTGGTGTGTGTTCTGTGGTATTAAGAGATTTTATGAGTACGCGATTTATCCATAATATCACAGCTATACCTAAGATATTTTATCTAGGTCTCCATGTAAATATTGTGTCTAAGTTGCAGTGTAGAACAATAATAATGTGTAAAGTATAATTAATATATAAATTTTTTACGTCGCTTAAGAAGTTGTACGTTTTTGCGATAATTTGTCTACTTGTCTATTTATTAAAAGAAGGAAAAAGAAAATGGATTTACCAATTGAAAATTCAGGGATCCAATCTCGAATGTCAAATAGTTTACATAAAATTTCTTCTGTATTCGACATGTTAACTTTTTTTATATTTCAATTTCTTTTATTAAAAAAAAGAGACAGAAGTAAGCTATTATCTTTTGTCTGCATTTGGATTTGAAAGTAACTTCTCTATAAAGATACATTAAAGTTGTAGAAATCATATTATATCATTGCACTACGCGTTACTTTATTAAAAGGATTATGAAATGAAGATTAAACGAGGAGTACCAAAGAGATTGTTAGACATCCATATCTGTGAACTACCAAAAACATCCGACAGTAATTTACCTAAATTACCGCCAAATGCAAGATTTTATACCCGCTGGAAACGAAGCTTTCAGAAAATTTTTCTTGTTTCTGTGGATCATCCGTTAACACGAAATTTCTTACGCAGTCTAGCTGCGATTGCTTTTGAAAAGAGAAGACATGGACGTTCTTTAACATGGTGGGTAATACACCCCTGTAGTGACTTAAGGTAATTTCAATTTTTCAAACAGTTTTCTTAAAATTGCGATGAAATGCAATCGTAATGTGTATTTATATTTGTGTAGATATTATTGGGACCTTCTAATGACATTTATATACCTGTACATGTTCATTATGGTGCCATACATTTTGGCGTTTCAAAGAGTAGCTAAAAGTTCTAGTCCAGAAAGTTGGGATCCAGTGCATCCTGCATACATTATCTGCATATTTGATATTGTACTTAATTTTATAACAGGTTTCAAATCACAAGATGGCCATGAAATTTTTCTAGATCCAGTTTTAATAATCCGGTAATCCATTAAGATTCTTTTTTTATTATAATTAACGAAATACTAAAACTATTGTTTTTATATAGGCATTACGTGAAAGGATATTTTTTTATCGATTTTATATCGTCGGTTCCATACATTTGGTTTTATAAAGATCGTATTTTACCTCCTGGGTCCAATTCAAATTCTATTTTACTAATTCCTGAAATTTTGCCGCTTATAAAAATTGCACGTATTTATACATTGCGTTTTTACGTGCGACAAATTATTGCAGTAAGAAATAGTCATAAGAGTGAACAAAACTTTGCACAAGAGAAACAAAAGATGTGTGTGTGTGTGTGTGTGTGTGTGTGCGCGCACGTGTGTGTGTATGTATTATCTAATTATTATGTTTATACATAAAGAGAAATATCTCTCAGAATTTTGCAATTTCTCACGCTGAAGAGAAGTCCATCTGGTTAGCGCTTTTGGTACTGTTAATATTTCATTGGTGTAGCTGTATAACACATATCTTTCCATTTATTATTGCACATATAACTGGCGTTACTAAAGAGGTATAAATTCATTTTTATTTTAAGCTTACTTTAACTTTTCAATGATTGATTTATTGTAGAATTACAATCTATTACAGAATTCAGATATGTTTCTGATTACTACCGGATTGTATAAGAAATCCGACTTTGATATTTATCTGACATATTATCACATAGGTATGAGCAATTTCTTTGCATCAAGTTTCATAGAGTTCCATTCCTTGGGTAAATCGGATACAATAATACGTTGTATCTTATTGTTGTTTGGAAAAGGATGTACAATATATTTTATGGGTAATCCTTTTTTTTAACTTAATTAATTTTTAATTATGCATTGAGAACAAATATCTAATCTTTTTTCATGTTATAACAGTCATAGTTTTACAATTAGTTCAATCAGCTGCAGAACCAGAATTAAAATATCAACGAATTATGCATCAAGTGAAAGAATATATTTACGAAAAGAAACTTCCAGAGAATCTTAAGAAAAAGCTTATTGCTTATTATGAGTATCGTTTTCAGGGCAGTTATTTTAAAGAGAATGCTATATCCCGAACTTTATCAAGTTAATATACATACATATATCTTGTATTATAGTTTGTATATAGCTTGTATTTCATTTGCTATTTGCATTTTCATATTTAGATCATTTGAATCAAGAAATCATGATCCACGGTAGCCGCGGATTAGTAGATATAGCGACCATTTTACATTCTTTACCACGCGGCATTATTGGAAATTTAATGGGTAAAATATAGAAAAAAATATGTACATATATATGTTTTTTTATTTGTGTGTTTATTTTGAAAGTTGTTTGGTTTTCTTTTATGATTATAATAATCTTTATAGGAATTTTAAAACCGATTATTTATCTCAACGAAGATATCATATATAAAAGTAAAACTGACGGTGACTGTATGTTCTTTATAGTCAGTGGAACCGTTGCTCTTATTACATTCAATGGAAAAGAAGTATATAAAATTCAGTATTGACATAGATTATGAAAAATCGTTTTTCTTCCATATGACAGATACAACTGTTAATTTTTTTCGTAAGATATGTCACGAGAAGGATGGAGGTTATTTCGGTGAAGCAGCTTTAATATATCCCGATCGAAGAAGATTAGAAAGTGCAATTGCGTTAGAAGTATGTGATTTACTGCGCTTAGATCGCCGTGATTTCAAACGTATGTTTACTGTAACATCAACTTTTTATAAGAGATTGGAAAAGGTTGCTAAGGAAAGATATGAATTCATTACTAAATTAGGTATTAGTAGTAAAAATGTTAGTTTGGAACCAAGTACGCTAAAACAAAGCAATGAAACTAGTCAGGAGAAAGAAGATATAAAAATTTAGGTTAATAATTAGGATAATAATATTGAGAGGAAATGACAATAAAGAAAATTGAAATATTAGATTAATCGTTTAAATATTTATATATTTTTGCTGTTTATTGTATTACATTTAATGTCATTTCAATATTAAAAAGAAATAAATGATCTAACATTATCGCGAATTTACAAGTTGCACTTGCCTATATATTATACACATATTGAAGAGTAGGGTACAACCTACTTCTTGTACATATGTCGAGTGTCAGTGTCAGTCGCATTCACATTCAGTTACATGCGTTTGACTTATCAGCTCTTTCCAGTTTTGCAAGTCGCGAAATTTTGGTACTCTAGCAGAAGTTACGCGATGTAATTAATTTAATTGTAATATTAAAACATATAGGTTATAATAAGTAGATGAATTATTTCTTAATTTTTATTTTTAATTAATTCATTCCGAATAGTTGTAAAATAAGTAATTACAATTATCTATCACTATCAGGTTATACTGTTGTTATTATTTTGTTGTACTTTACTTAATAATATCTGATTTTGTAATGATTATGTCTGATTATGTAATGTCGAAATGAAATCAATATTATTGAAATTAAACTTGTAATAAAATATTACGAGGTTAAATCTAAGAATTTGACGTGCTGTACACGTGGCCAAACACGTGTGTTGTTTCACTTAATTGTTATTAATGTTGTTGGCAGTGTTATTTTAAATTATGTTATAATTTTAATATTTTAATTTCGTATTTTATTTAGAGCAACAAACATGGTCGAATTAAAATGGGAGGAGAAGTATGAACTCATCACCAGAAACTTAGCTGAGTGGCTCGGTGATGAGAAACTTAAAAGTATTCTGAAACAACGAGATTTGAAGCTTTATTGGGGTACTGCTACAACTGGTAAACCTCACATTGGCTACTTTACACCAATATCTAAAATAGCAGATTTCTTAAAATCTGGTGCAGAGGTTACTGTATTATTTGCTGATCTTCATGCGTATTTGGATAACATGAAAGCACCATGGGAACTTTTAGAACTTCGTACTCAATATTATGAAATAATAATCAAAGCTATGCTTAGGTCTATAGATGTACCTCTGGAAAAGTTGAAGTTTGTTAAGGGAACAGATTATCAGTTATCTAAGTAAGTAATCATATATAATTTGCTATGATCATGCTATATTAATCCTTTTTTATTAATCAAATATATTATAGGGAATATACATTAGATGTGTATCGTTTAAGTTCTGTTGTAACTGAGCATGATGCAAAAAAAGCAGGTGCTGAAGTAGTTAAACAAGTTGCAAACCCTTTGCTCTCTGGATTGTTGTATCCAGGTTTGCAAGCTTTAGATGAACATTATTTGGAAGTTGATGCTCAATTTGGTGGGTTAGATCAAAGAAAGATCTTCACCTTCTCAGAAAAATATTTGCCATTGCTTGGATATGAAAAGCGTATCCATTTAATGAATCCAATGAGTATGTATGCAATATAAAACCATTAAATATAACAACTTTAAGATTACTGTATGCAATATATAAAATTATATTTTAGTCCCTGGCTTGGCAGGATCAAAAATGTCTTCTTCTGAAGAAGATTCAAAGATTGATTTGTTAGATAATGCTGCAGCTATTAAAAAGAAATTAAAAAAAGCATTTTGTGAACCTGGTAATGTGAATGACAATGGAGTTCTTTCATTTGCTAAACATGTAATATACCCTTTATTAAAAGAAGGAGAAACCTTTAATATACAAAGGACAGCTGAATTTGGTTTGTGTCACTTCTATTATTCATGGAATTTTTAGTAAATTTTTTGTAATATAAATTTTATTGTTTTTAGGTGGAGATATATCATTTGATACATTTGAGGATCTAGAGAATGCCTTTGCTAAAGAAGAAATACATCCTGGAGATTTGAAAAGTGCGGTTGAGGTTTATATTAATAGACTTTTAGATCCAATTAGGAAAGAATTTGAAGCAGATCCAAAATTAAAAAGTTTGTTGAGTAAAGCATATCCTCCACAAAAACCAAGTAATACTTTTTATATGAAATATGAACATTAAACAAATTATAAATTTATATAATATTATAATATTTATATCAAACATCTAGAAGTGGTAGAGGAATTAACACCAGCCCGGTTAGACATCAGAGTTGGAAAAATAGTTGAAGTATCAAAACATCCTGATGCTGATTCACTTTATATAGAAAAAATTGATATTGGAGAAGCTAGTGGACCTCGTACAATAATCAGTGGACTTGTAAATTATGTACCCATAGAAGAGATGCAAAACAGAATGGTAGTTATTCTTGCAAACTTGAAACCAGCAAATTTAAGAGGTGTTCAATCTCATGGAATGGTTTTATGTGCTTCTGTGTATGTTTCAGTTGAATCAATAAATTTCTTTTATTACATAAATAATTTCTCTAATCATAATTTAATATGTAGGGATGAACCAGTAAGGCGAGTTGAACCACTGAGACCTCCACTTGATAGTAAACCAGGTGAAAAAATCATTGTTGATGGATACGAAGATGGATCGCCAGACGATGTACTTAATCCAAAGAAAAAAGTGTGGGAAAAATTACAGGTACGTTTATTATTTTTTATTTAATAAAGTAAAAAGGATTATATATTTTTAAATTACCAGAATTTAATTCTCTATACAGGTTGATCTTGTAGTAAATGGTAGTGGAGAGGCATCTTGGAGTGGAAACGTTTTACTTACTGCCAGTGGTGGAAAACTTACAGCTGACAGTCTTAAAAATGTAGCGATTAAATAATAATACTTCAGATGTCTAGGTATACATGCATTTTTATTTTCTATTTGTGCAAAAATAGATTGAATCTCGATTGGATCGAGAAGTGCTTTATATTTAAAACTGCCATTTTTACTTCGTTTAACTGTTTGCATTACTATTTTATATTTTTGAAATGTAAGTATGCAACACAAAAATAGATAAAAAGTGCATCCATGTAAGGTATTTGATATATTAGATGCTGCTCATTATATCCTTGTTATATTTCTCAATAAAATATATAAGGCATATCGAAATTAAAGTAGATCGGTTTCTAAATTTACTTATATAGTAGTTGATGAAATATTCGGTATTGTATCTCTGTCATTATAATTCGTTCGTACACAAGGAGATCGTGGTCTTAGATCATGGAAATTCTGTGCCTTTAATTGTGAAACATTGCACGATTTCGATTTTCGTTCTTTCTTCTTGTGGATTAACCAAGATGTAGCTGGGCACAATGCTAATTCCTTTCTTAGTGAACTACTACTACAACCATATAATAAAGGATTTATTGCTG
Organism: Bombus affinis; assembly: GCF_024516045.1. Lineage (NCBI taxonomy): Eukaryota > Metazoa > Arthropoda > Insecta > Hymenoptera > Apidae > Bombus > Bombus affinis. Next base: position 6,937,159 of record NC_066356.1, on the reverse strand, counting down.
CATTAAGTAGTATTAAATATCTACTAATATACCTATAAAAATTTATACATATATGCTGCAATGAAGGAATATTTTATTAATGAAATGATTTTGAAATAATTACCATAATGGGTACATAGATTCTGCTTGTCCTGTTTTAGGCGTTTCTTCCAATAACTGTGCCCTTTGAATTATTAATACAGTAAATGGTACACGGCATACAATGAATGCTAGAACTATTAATGCCAGTACTCGTGCTACTCTTCTTTTATATTTTACTACAATAGGATACTTACTTCTCAGAGCTTGTGATTCATAGCGATCTAACTAGAAATTGAAAATAAAATATGGAGTTTTATCTATATTTTTATATTACATGTAAGGAAGATTAAATATTTATTATTTAAATACTTTTATAAGAATGGCTGAATAACATATTGCCATAATAGCCAATGGTGCCCAAACACTTAAACTGGCAAAGATATGCCAATAGGGGTAGACAAGCACAGTGTCTTCAGTACAATACGTTTCTAAATAGTTTTTCCATTGTCTTTCGTAGTAATGTCGAAAATAGATTAAAGGGATAGCGACAGATATTCCACAAATCCAAGTAGAGAAAAGTAAAATATGCATCATCCTTCAATAAAGAAATATAAAAATGTATATAATTTCTCGTATAAGTTTCTGATATTATTAGTACTTCGTTTTATCACCTTCTTGATAATTTTCCCGAGCAATTAAGAACAATAGCCGAAACGCGATCATAACTGATTGCACTCAAGTTAAAAACTGCAACTAATGTTAAAGCATGCACTAATGCCCCATCCGTTCGACAGCCAATATCTCCCAAAATATAATTTTGGAACAGATCAATGCAAAGAAACATCCACGGACAAATCAAACACGTACCAAAGTCTGCGATACACATGTTCACAATCAAGAGATTTGTCGTAGTGCGTAATGATCTTTCTTTGAGCACCACATAGATTAATCCACCGTTAGCTAAGGACCCAATGATGATAATTGGTAAAACACTGATGATTTTTCCGATTAATTCCAATGTAGGTCGTATTTCCCAAATTTCTGAAGGAAACGTATGCTTACTAGTGTCGACATTTTCCCACTAAGAATTTATATATTTATCAATTACACTGATAGTGAATATAATAACAGGATGATTTTTTAAACACAAAATCATACTTCCGACTTGGTAGTTATAAACTCGCAGATATTCTTCATATGATAATTCCACTGTATGTCTAATATCCAAGTCTTATTCAACAGATGCAAAAAATCCATATCATTTAATATACTAAGCTATAAGAACTATATGAATTCTAATAAGGTACTGAGGGTTTAATCATAATTCCAAGAGTTTAATCTAAATGCAACAGATGGTACATTAACATTAAGAGCAAGCTTGTTTATTTAGCTCTTTAGTAAGATCCAAAATATGTCATGTTGGTTCAGACTAATTTCCGATAAATTCTAATATTTAAAAGAATATTTTCTTTTTATGAAAAATAATGACTATTTATCGGCTGATTCATATTTCGATTTATAATCGTATTTTATTTGTTTGCGAAGATGTACATATAAGTACACGCGAATTTTATATAAATATCTCTATAATGATGCATGATAGATTTTTTATGTATATAAATTAGTTCATCTTTTTGCTTATTTACAAGCATATAAATTTGGCACACTTAAATAAAGATATCTCGTACAACATTTTATGTAATTGCATAACAATATATAATATAATGAAGAACATTGTATTATATATTTCTTATTATACTTTCTATATAGTTTGTATTTGATAAATTATTTTCTAGTCAGTCATATCTAGAATTATCGAGATAAACGTTACGATTCATAACTTTTTTATAGAAAAAATACATAAAAGTAGGCTAGTACGATTTAATTGTGCAAATAATTTTACTTAATTTTCGATAGTAAAAGAATAAAAGTAATTGAAATTATTAATCTTTACATAAGATATTTTTACAAATACATTTATATTTCTTGTTACAAATTTTAACATCATTAGAACTTAAATTAATTCTAAAATTAATCTTTGATCTTCTCTTTCTCTCTCTCTCTCATTAGATTTTTATTCTTTTATAGTTAAAATAAAGTAATATTTTTTAACCTTTTTATTATATGTTTTCTTATATAGCTAATAAATAACAATGAAAATAAAAATTAAGAAAGGTATGAAATATTGAACACAACTAATAATGGAACTGAATTGTTAAAATATATCATAAATTAAATAATATAGATTTTTTTTACTTTAATATATTAAACAGTCATAATAAAACTAGTCTCTCATACAATCGTTATTCGTATTTAACAAGTTCTATCCACACAATACCATCAAGGGATATACAAATTCATAGCATGTTATTTACAAATGAATACTACCATATTTAGTCACAGCAGCAGTTCGTATTAGAATGTCATTTGTTCATAAAAATTAAAATTTTATAATATTCAATGCATGAATACAAATTTTGCTGATATTCTTTGAACACTACAGAAAATAGGTATTTATCCGTCATTATCCTTTTTTTGCTATATTGAACAATGTTAAACTACAATTTTTGTAACAAACATTTGACTAGTTTTCGTAGTCTCATTCTGTGTCATCAGCTTCTGATGATTGCGCAACGGGTAACGGTGACGGAATAACTAGTTCATCATCCTCAACCTCTTCTTCTGCAAGTAAAAAATCTTCTCCTTCGTGGATTTCTTCTTCTCTTACTGGCTCCGGTGGAGCTATCACATCTTGACCATGTTGTTTCAAATGGTCTTTCAATGCAAATGCTCTACCATAGGATGCACCACAAATATAACAACTGAATTTTAGATTATTGTCTTTTTTGTGGGTTTGTATATGAGCACGTGCAGCGTACAAGGAAGCAAATGGACGGGAACACTCAGTACATCGAAATGGTTTAGTGTGGCTGTTTTTGTGTCCTGCTAATTGAACACGTGTTTTGAAAGTTTTTGGGCAATAAGGGCACGTGTAAGCACGTTCTTCCCCGTGTGTAAGTAAATGATGATTGTACACAGAAGAAGCTTTAAATCTTTTACCACAATGTTGGCATCCATATGGTCTGACACCAGTATGAGTTCTCATGTGTAAAGTCAGACAATAAGAAACACGAAAAGTTTTACCACAAACCTAAGAAATAATAAAGTATTTGTATAGTACTATAATAGAAATCACAACATCTTAATTATATTACTTATACTATGCTTACTTCACACGCATGTGGCTTTTCTCCAGTATGAATACGTTCGTGTTTCACTTTCTCGTGAGGTCTTGTAAATCTTCGACCACAATGTTGACACTGATAAGGCTTTTGACTTTCTGTGGGTTCGGCAGTTGTAGCTGTTTCAGTAGTAGGTGGTGTTGGCGAATGTGGTTGGCTTAGTTCTGTATGTACTGCGGCATGCATTGCTAAGCTATCAGCAGAATCGAATTTTCTATTGCATACAGTACAAGTTACAGAGTCACCAGAATGTAATGCCATGTGTGCTTCTTTGTATGATTCCGCTAACGTTTTACCTATGAATAATTAACAGTTGACTAAATGCAAATGTGTTTTAAGATGAAAAAACCAATTATATCCTTAAACTAAATATTCAAAATATTACCACACTCGGGACACGTAAATGTTGCACTAGGTGTTCCTTCAGGTGCATCAACGTGCCTTGCTCTGACCGGCGCGTGCATTCGAGAATGCAAGCGCAAGCTTTTGTGCGAACAAAATTCTGTACCACAAGTTTCGCATATGAAAGTTTTTTGATTTGGATCAGGTTCACCTTCGTGTACCTTTGCATGTAGTTGTAATGCTTTCGGTGTTGCGAAAGTTTGGTCACAACTATCGCAACGATTATTGCCATGAAGACATGCATGCACTCGGAAGTTTCCTAATTTGGAGAACTGCTGAAGGCACTGATTACATCTATACATTCTCATTGGTGTTGCAGCTAATCTTTTTTCTCGTACCTATAATCAATATATATATATATATATATATATATATACCAAAAAATATAAAATTTTTTTATAATATAAAAAGAAATAGATGTTTGTCATACTTTCACTCCTTCTACATTGGAAAAGAACTTTTCAATCATTGGTGCTTTAGTAGATTGAAGTGATGTTTGTGCTGGAGTTCTATCCCAGAATCTTTCTATTTGTACTACTTTTCTTGTATATAATCTTCCTTCACTATCTACGCACTCTTCTGTGCGCAGAGTATTCATACTCTGTCTTTGTCTAGTATTGATTGCATTTCCTGATTCTGAATGTAAGGTGTTAGTTGCAGGTACTGTAGGTATATCATCTAACTGATCAGCTATTTCAAGTAATACTTCTTGTCCATCATGAAATTGTTTTATATGTTCCACAACAGAATTAAAGCTCATATCACAACTAGTACAACTATAAACTGCTTCTGGTTCTATCTATAATAATTAAATATTCTCTCTATTATACAATTTATTCATTTGTATACATGCTAATAAATAATGCCTTCCTTGTTTATACCTCACAAAGTTCTTGTTTAACATGAAGAAGTCCGTCTTCATCTAATTCACCTACATCATTTATATGATCCATATTTATCAGAGCGCCAGTTTCTCCATCTAAAAGTTCTGATCCATCAGGTAAAATAGTAATTACATTTTTATTTCTGTTTTTATCATCTGTCTCTGAAGTGGTTGAAATTGTTACTAGTTGATCCTGGGATAAAGATTTCTCTTCTGCTTTGCTTGTGATATTAGGAACTTTTTCTGTAATCTTAAATTCCAGAGAATTTTGCTCCATTTGTGTCTCCTCAGTTTCTATCTTTTCTACGACTTTAATATCTCCTGATATTTTTATTAGAAACAATAATCAAATAAATATAATTAACATAGATTAAATTAAAATTTCTACACACCATTTTCATCAACTTGTATAGTTTGTGGTCCTCCAACTATCATAATTCCACTATCATTTACAGTTGCTAGAAAACTTTGATCTATTCCTTCGACATTTGTGTCCTAAAATTAAAATTATTAAGCAAATTATTAATTAAAATACATATAGTTATAAAAAAAGTTTTATTTGGTGCCAACCATTAGTACTTCTGTGTCTGGTTGAGACTCTTGTTGAGTTTCTTCCTTTGGCTCATACTTTGATTCAGATGATGCCTCTGATTCAACGCTTTGTCCACATCGATCCAAATGTTGAATGAGTGCCATTACTGAGTCAGATCGCTGCGAACAACTAGGACAGTATAGGTTGTCTGTCATGCTTAATAGATGGTACTTTAATGACTGTGGATTGTTAAACGTTTCACCGCAGCACATCGGGCAAATGAGATTCAACGAGCCCATTATTTTTATCGTTTTACTGCAGACTTCGTAGAGGGTCTTTGTTGACCTTAACCTGACCCTCTACTCCTTTTACAAACTTAACTGGTTCTTTTTTCGTTCGCCTATCCTTATCCTTAATTAAAAAATAAAGCCGGCTTCTCGTTAAGAACCTAACCTGACGATGAATCACAAAAATCAGTAAAATCTCTTAATTGTGTCCAGATACAGAATAATGTCATGATGTTTCTTCAGGAGACTTGATTTCCCATAGGATGTTTACTCAAGTATGATCAATTATATTACATAAAAATAAACAGCATCTCTTTCATATAATAACAGCGATAACAAAACTCATTAGAGACGAACTTCAGCGCAAACAAATGCCGCACACAACAATCATGAAGTTAGGGATGTGATAAGTGAATCGCGAAGTCGGCCATTACATGCGAGTTTCGGTATAGAACTATCGAAGTCAAATTCAAGCTTTATCATATACAACATAATAATTGTCTCACTGTAACACGAATTATCATAATATCGTTGTATTTCCTATTTTGAGAATGTCAGACCATTTGCAATTGCAGACATGTGTTAAAACAATTGAAAACTGTTGCAAATAAATTAGATGCTCAATTGACAAAAGGCGCGCGGTGTGTTCCGTTTGAACTTCACAATTACGAAACTTCCCGTAGCTTATTTTATAATTTCTATTATCACTAAAAATTAAGTTTTGCAATATTTTTATTATAGTATATAAATTGATCGTAATGTATATTACTCATGTGCAAAATCCAAAATTTGTAGCATAGATAATTTTATGAATACTGGAGGAAGGTAAAAGAATTGTTAATTACGTGTTTTTTTTAAATAACGTACATTTTACTTATTTATCGAAGTATATTTACATTCTTTTAACATTTATACTGCATAGAATATCATGCGAATTAATAATAAGATCTTATGTTTGTATCTCATGACGTAATTTCTTGTATGGAATATAAGATAGTCCTTTTTTATATTCTAATCAGTATGCTCGTGTTGAGCATTACTTTCACGCCATGTATTTTGAATTAATTCTACAAACTGTTGCCACCACCTGCTTTGCGATGTGAAGTATAAAGCACATGCAGTAATAAAGATCCATGAAAGGACTAGACAATAATCTGTCCCATTAGAAGGTGTACTAGAAACAGGGCCAGCAAAATCCAAAGATGTAACATATAATGACCCATTTGGTTGTAAATTAGTTATTTCTGTTATAAATCTTGCAAAAGCTTCCAATGTATAAACAGTGTAATTAAATTTTGCTACAGGTTTTCCATTGTGAACAAGCATTAATGTTGGGACTCCAACAATTCCATATTGAGCATTAAAACTAAAAACATGGAAAATGCAAAGTGTTTATAGACTTCTTTTAATCATATAAATAAATTGTTTTACTTTATTGTACTTATTACTTTTGGTATTTAATTGCATCTAATGCCACTGCCTTAATATGTGGAAATGAACGTGGTAATGCATTAAAGTGGGGTGCAGCTTGACTACTGAATATACTCCACCTAGCATAAAATAATACTATTACACAAGTTCCTGGTAAAAGTCTGCCTTCTTTATCATTTCTACTTTTGTTTGATGGTCCAGGTTCTAAGATTAATAATTTCATTAATCTGGTTGCATTAACAATCTGAAATAATTAATGCTTGTAATTTATTCCTTTCCATTTTAAATTTAACATTCTCAAATATTTTATTATGTTACTTCTACTGGTCCATAGACTTTATCCGTTAGGCAATTGACTTTAGTCACATTAGCAGTTGAATTGTTTATTGTCACGTTCGCTTCGATAATTTTATTCTCTTCTTCATATTTGATGTTCCCCGTATCAGGTTCAGGTTCTCGATCAGAATTTTTGAACGAAATTACTTCTAGCATCTCGCATTTGTCCATTCGTGCGAAAACACCTATCACATGAACTAAGCAGATAGGGAAGATTGAAATTGTATTATGATAGAAAGTGCAATAAAATATATGAATATCTCACCTAAAATTATAATAAGTAAACACAAATTCCTTTGAGAAAAAAACATTTTATGTACATAACCTAGAAAACTGTTCGTGTGTTTCTGTTAGGAATTTTGAAGGTGATTCAATTCACAAGTAACTTGGACGTTTTCCTATAAACACATGATATCTAACGAATGTTCGTAATTGCAGCATAATTCGCACTATCACACACGTAATAAGCAAGTTGATGCATCATGTTTATTTCCATTCTCAATTAAGAAATAGAGGGATACCGCGATAGACTGTTTGAGGTCGCATCGATCGCGTATCCTTCAATTTCAATTTATCTATAATTCGCCCGATTAATTTCACTATAATCACTTGAAGTGTGAAGTATGAAATACAATCCGAAATTATTTTTATGCTTTTGTATTAATGTAAGTTTGATATCTATAATCAGAATATGATATTATACAATATCAAACCATAGATTTAAAAAATCGGAAATTCAATTTTTAAAAAATTTGTGTAACATTTCAATTTAATTATATATATATGTTAATATTTTTATTTATTATATTACATTGCATTAACATATGAATTTGTTTACATTATATTAAAGCGTGTAAATGCTTATTTATTTAAAGATTACCATACCATAATTACTGATTCATTTGTGAATTATGAAATCGTTAATTTAAAGAATAAATCTCACGCGATGCTGCGATCAAGCTCGTTGCTTTCGAGTGTATTCCACGCACCACCGGAAGAAGAAAGAAAGAAAGACTTAAGAGTAGGAGTTGCCTCGCGTATCTAGCCACTTTCATTGTTATTCGATCTGCCTTACACCAAAGGTGCAAGCTGAGTACTCCCATCTCCTGAAGGAATAATCAGAAAATTTGTACGAAATTTTTCGTCATTTAATATCGAGTTTTCAGTAAGTACATACGTATATGTATAAATTTTAATTCATACTTCTCACTACTTTGACATGCACTATTTTAGCTGCTACTTTTTGCTGGTAATAATCAAAGTATATACTTTCTTTCTTTTTTTACTTTATATTAGAGAGAAAATTTTTGCACTTTCCCTTACGCTTTACTTTACTCTTACTCGATGTCATTTGATATTTATCGATATATAATTTTTACAGAAATAATTAATAATTATCCCTATGTTAATTAATACAATAATATTATATATAATATTATATAGTAATTACAGATAATAAAAATTACATTCGTCGTTGTATACTTTAACAATTTTGTCTGATATAAAGAATTTATCTGAGAACAAATCTGGATGAAAATAATTGTCTAAGTTTGTTTTATTTTTTTTTTTTTTTTAATCTTTCTCTCTCTTTTTCTGGAACTGATCATTCATATAGATAATTAGAATTTACAATAATAGTATTTTCTAAAGTGGATTCTTCAAAGTTTTGTCAAAGAAATATACAGCTTATGGCACAGGAACTAAGGTAGAAAAGATGATACTACGAAGATATGAATACTCCCTGGCAAAAAAATTGCAAAATCGACATTAGAGTGCCGGTTAACGGAGCGTGAAAGCACCAGCAGATGAAATCAACATCGAATCGCGCATTAGCATACAAAAATAGTGGTGCTGGCCTTATTCACCTTGCCAACCAAGATTCATACGTTCCGTCTAAACAATAAGATTTCGTACTTGAGATTCCGTAAAAAGGTTGCGTGTACCCGAATGAAACACTACGCCTACGTACACTACAGCGTTTCAATATCGGTCAATTAGGAAATTGAGAAACTCGTGTTGCATCTGTGCTGGGAAATCGTATTGTTTTTCGTGTTATAACATCGTCCACCATTTAACAACCTGTAATACTGAAGTCAACGTGTTTTGTACGAAACGCCAAATAGCATTGATTTTGTATAAGATTTCCCAATTGGAACTTGACAAAAGTGAAAATTGCATTTTTATGGATTAGAAATATTGCGGATATTACTTTATTTTGTAGCATTTTTAAAAATTAGATATTACAACAGAAGCGTTTGATAGCATTGAATTTGTGTAAGATTTTTCAGTTGCAAGTTTTGTGAAACTTGTATTTTCAAGAATTGATAACATTTTACAAAATTTCGTAGATCTTTTTTTTATTTTACGGTATTTCTTTTTAACTAGATATTAAGGAAAAGATTGGAATATATTGTAGCGTTTTGGAATATCAGTGCGACTAATTCGATAGTTACTCGGAAGAATTAATAATAATCGGTGAATACAATAGAGGCAGTTCGCGTCCAAATTGTGCTTCCTGGTTTCACTCGATTGTCGCTGAAATAGACGGAAGGAAGACGCATTCATGCTCTGTTTCAGCGGCTCGAATTCACTGAGTTTCTACAGGATATACCTACTGAGATATTTTAATGATGCCACTACACGTAGATGCGTCTTCTTGCCTTTTTATGAGCTTTGAAAGTGTCATTGCAGTTGTCTTTATCACAGAAACATAGAAAGGACAATGACCTGGCTACTTTTCTCCTCGTCTAAATGCTAGATTTTTATCAGTTTTTACCTTCAGTATTTTATGTTTCGGCAATCTGCAGATCTTTTTCTTCTTATTACGATTTACGGTAGCAGTCTTATCACGTTGAAATTGAAACGTATGCAGTGATATTTATGTGATTATGTGTAATTGCATAAATGTTGGAAATTATTTTATAACCATGCTACTTCACTTCTTCTGTCGTTTACAGAGATGGTGTCAGCCTTTAAGATATCAGTGATCTTGCTACTGACATATTCATCGATCAGTTCTGCTCGTTCGAACATCGGCAATTGGGAAGCCTGTGGTGGAAGATTGGAACGTGCCCTAGATGCACTTCACAAAGACTCGAGTAGAAGGAAAGGACTCGAAGAGGAGGAAGCGGGAATGTTTTATCAACAAGAACTCCGTTCTGTACCACTTGAGATGTCAGTCTCCCGGATTGCTGTTAAAGTAATATTTATTACGTGAATTGCATTCAAATTTACATCAAAGATAAGAGCTTCAAACAAGCCTCGGATGGAAAATTGAATTTTTTCTGTATCAAATTATACACACAGAATAGTTGAGATTTGTCAAAAGCTTTAAAGGGGGAAACTTATATTTTAACTTTATTATTAAAAAAGAATTCTAAACATTAATTTCTTCTTAACATAGTTCTCTGCTGTTTAGTTGGCACAAGGTGCTAGAAACACCGGAAATCCATGGGCCAGGGTCGAAAAATGTATTTACGAGCCTAGCAACAATTCTCTGCAGACTCGAGTCATGTTTAATGATTTATCCGTCTCTGGGATAGTTTCGTTAATGCCACGGGATCATCAGCCACCTATACCTGCTGAATCTTGTACGATGACTCTAAGATTGAGACGAGCTGGTGTTGACTTTTTAACAAGTCCAATCGCTCGTGGTAGAGGACAGATGCGCATTCGAACGGAGTCCAGCTTCTTAGAGCCCAGATTTGCTTCTATCTACGCTTACGGTTGTCGCCCTACGCGTTTAGACAAGCAAATTAAAAGACAAGACAAGTGGCCTCCATTTTATCCACCTCGAGACGAGGTAATTCATTTATTTCGCTTCTAACAAGTAGACTGCGGATATTGATGTATTTATGAGAAACTTAAAAGTGCAAAAATATAGAGATTACATATAACACGTAACAACATATTGTTGCTTAGGTTCCATTTCTTTAATCTTTTTCATAAAACTATGACTGCGTAAATATCTGTGGTCTATAGAAGCTCAAAAAGACACGCGAACACTTATAGAAATCTTTTCTGAATATATTATTTATGTTATAGGAAAAAATTTGAAATCTTATTAGCAACAAACTTTACCAATATAATCGTAAAAGTGGTGGCTCACTTCACAGATAAAATGAGAGAATGAAATTTTCTAATATATCAAAAATACACATACAATATATCCATAAAAGTTTTCTATGATACAGTGGCTACAAAAATTATGGGTACACCCCCTTATTTTCCACTGGAGCGTTTTTTTATCAACTTCTACATTTCATCCTCGTAATATCCAAGTTCTGTACTTATACGAAAGTATTACCAAATGATACAGAATTTAATATACTCTGGACCTAATTAACCCTTTAGCATATAAATGCTATAATAGATACAATGATATGTAAATACTTTTTATAGCCATTGTAAGTGCTCAGGTATTGATAAGTTATCCTCTAACTGACTTTTAATCTCTGCTGTATCAAGAATAAAACATTTAATCTTTTTCAGTATGGGCTTCTGCCCCTAACGTTGCACGATGATTATGAAGCAGCGGAACCACGTCAATTGGTGGGTGTTTCAAAAGAAGTAGATATCGTTATACCAAACGAAACTCGCCAGTCTCGTATCGTAAGCGCGCCTCTTACGAAATTAGGAATATGGAGAAAAAACATTTGGCTCACTAAATCTCCACCAAGAGAAAAGCGAGCCCTGGTCGAATCTGACGTTGTCGTAAGTTCCTCGAGCGTTCGCCGCTTTCCAGGATCTTTCGAAAGTGGTCAGGAAGCCAGCAGTCATCCCATGAAGATATTACGATCTACGGAGACAATTACTCCTGAAGATTTCGCAACAGCATTGACCAGTAAACGGTCGAAAACCAACGAAACTGGCAATTGCACCGAACAATATCAAACGAGGCAAAGCAACTTGAACAATATAACGAAGATTCTCCCGAAAAATTTAGACGACAACAGCGAATCAAAGGCGAACGTTAAAAGAGAAAATAGCTATCAGATAAGTGAAAACGATGCCCCGAAAGAAACCAGACATTTGTATATCGATGAAACGTTGGATAATATTTTCCCAATTGACTTTGAAAACGATAGTAGAAGTTGGCAGTCGAAAGAACACGTCGCCAGAGAAATGGAAGATGTGTTTTTACGCGGTGCCAGCCAGGCTTTGACCAGATACATAGAGAAACAGCTACATCCTGCTATTAAAGAGACACTTATGATATCCATGGGATATACTATCAGTTACGGATAACACGTTCATTCTTTCATTGATTAGCACCAATTTGTTGTAATTCAATTTTTAGAAAATTTGTATAGATATTGTAGGAACACGAGCAAAAAATCAGTATCGTCGTTGTAATAACGTTAATTTCTAGTCTTTAATGCTGATGTCTAGAAAAGTGAAATGATAAATATTTTATTAAAAAATTCTTTGTTTTTAAATAAATCAAGTTGGAAAGTTCGCTTTTTTATGGTTGATATATGCGTTTAGGATCAATTGCAAATGACAAATTATCGTAACTGTCCTTGATCCTTATCGGTCCTTCGTTTCTTTCTCTACTATTCTGGAAGTTAATTTAAATCTCAATTTCGTAATGAGATGTATTATTAACCAGAGTATAAAATAGCAAGGTAAGAATGGATAAAGCATATTTGTCGCTTTGTAGTTTAATTTCATTTTGTTCGATAAAACCTATTTTGTCTAATAATAAATTGGTAGTCGCCTATGTAAATATTGCATAAGTTTATAGTTTAATTAATCTGCTAAATATCGTGATTTATTTCGATTATTAATAATACAGAGAAAATGGGCCTGAAAAATAAACTAAATTAAACAAATCTCCTCAATTAATTGAAACTAGATTGGGGTTAGGTCGATTTATTACTTTACTACTGCATATCAGTTTTTCAAAGCGAACCTTAATATTTTCGAATACGATATATGTCATAGCATATTAGCTATATAATAAAAATAAGGAACACTATTGTAGTATCGTGGACAAAAGGCCTAAGATATCGGCCGAACCGTATACAATGTTGCGAGAACCGCGGTGTCGTTGGGTACAGCAATGTATCGTCGATCTTTTCAACTGAACAGTTTCGTCTAAAAGGCCTACGTGACCCTGGCCACGAGCGTTTTCGGGACACGTGCGCTATAGGGCGGGGAAAAAAACAAAAGAGACGCTAAAGACAATGTTAGTTAAGACGCAGGCGAGAACGAACGCAAAAGGCGCGCAGTATGGGTTGAGAATCGAGAGCGTGCGAGTGCGGATGCCGAAGACGAGAGTTATAGAGAGTGATTTGAGCGGAATAAGACTTTTGTGTTTTAGTTCAAGTTGAACATTTATCGTTCTCTGTCCAATTAATCCTTGTTATTTTTATTTATCTTAATAAATAGTATTAGGAGAATTTTACAAATCTAAATTATCCTAATCCCATCCTTTTCCGATACTACAAATTGGGGGCTCAGCCGGGATTGAAACCAGACAGAGAACGACACGTTTAACGGAACTAATTGTGCTGAAAAAAAAAGAGTTGAAAATGGCAAATTGTGAAGAGGAACAGTTTTCGACTGAAGAGGTTTCGACGCTGGAGGAGCTAAGAAATAAGCTCGCAAGTCTGAATCTGCCGATATCAGGCTCGAAGTCAGTGCTGATGGCCAGGCTGAACCGAGCGTATAAGGCTGGTCAATCAACTTCGAAGGAATCGAAGCGCGATGAGGAATCGGTAAATCAGCGAAACCTAAGGAGTGGGCAGAGAGCTGAGCGCGATCAGGATGGAGACGAAGACCTCGAGAAGCTGAGGACGAAGGAGTTGAGAGCGCGCCTCGCTAGCTTGGGGTTAAAGGTCACAGGGAGAAAATCCGAATTACGCGCACGGCTACAGGCGGCCCTGGAAGGGAACAATATATCGTCGGAAGAAGAGAGCGACGACAAAAGTGACGATGAAGAAGATAGGAAAGAGGTAATAAAACATAAGAGAGGTACGCGAGCGATGTGCTCGGTCCGCGATGAATATCGCCAAAAGGCATGCACCGTCTCGGTATTAAGCTTTAAAGATGTCGAAGACGCACTAGAATTGTTTAGCGGCGACAAAGGTGAAAACGTGGAGCGATGGTTCGAATCATTCGAAGAAGTCGCGGACACGTGCATGTGGTCGGACGGTCAGAAGGCAGTCTACGCGAGGAAGCTGCTGAGGGGATCGGCGAAAATATTCGCAAGCTTCGAGTGCCATGCCAGGACTTGGCATGAGCTGAAGAAGGGACTAATCAGAGAGTTCTCCAGAAAGTCCAACAGTAGGCAAGTACACCAAAAGCTTAGTGGGACGAGAAAGAAAAGCGACGAGGCGTGCTTGGCCTACATGTATCGCATGCTGGAAATAGCCAGTCATGCCGATATAGAGGAAGAAGTCAAAGTAGAGTACATCATAGACGGGATAATAGACGAAGAGGTCCATAAATCTATGCTGTATGGTGCTGCATCCATCAAGGAGCTAAGGAAGAGGCTAATCGCGTACGAGGAGCAGAAGAGCCGAAGGACGAAGTCGGTTGCGAAGCCGGCCAGAGTTGAGAGAAACAACAGTCCCAGTCAAGGGGGAATGCGCGAGAAAGTGGAAAGGGTGGTGCGGAGTTGCATCGACTGTATCCTTGCGGAGAGAAAGCAAGGGAAGAAGGAAGGGTTGCTAAATACCATCGACAAGGGAGAATTGCCGTTCGACACGTATCACGTCGATCATATTGGACCGTTACCCACTACAAAGAAAAGCTACCGGCATATCTTCGTAGTGGTCGATGCTTTCACCAAGTTCGTCTGGTTGTACCCCACCAAATCAACGGGTTCTGCAGAGGTTATCAGCCGCTTGGAAAAACAGTCTGTTTGTTTCGGGAATCCGCGAAGGATCATCTCTGACCGTGGGACGGCGTTCACAGCTGGTGCTTTCGAGGACTATTGTAGCGAGGAAGGCATAGAGCACGTGCGAACTACAACTGGAATTCCGCGGGCCAATGGTCAGGTAGAAAGAGTAAACCGGATACTTATCCCGTTGTTGACGAAGTTATCTGCACCAACGCCAGGCGAGTGGTTCAAGCACCTGGAGAAAACTCAAAAATACCTCAACGCAACACCCAGCAGAAGCACTAGCGTTACTCCGTTCCAGTTGCTGTTTGGCACGCGGATGAGAATGCGGGACGATCCGCAGATGAGGCAGTTAGTTGAAGATGAATGGGTCGCAATGTTCCAGGAAGAACGGGATCAATTGCGTGAAATAGCAAAGAGACGGATCGAGGAGCTTCAAACCCGCAATAGACAAACGTTCAACAAGAGACGCAAGAAGGCGACAGTCTACAAAACAGGAGATCTGGTGGCGATCGAGAGGACGCAAGGCGGTCCTGGGTTAAAGCTGCATTCAAAGTTCCTTGGGCCGTACCGTGTGGTGAAAGTCCTGCGAAATGACCGTTACGTAGTGCAACGAGAAGGCGAACACGAGGGACCGCGCACGACTTCCACCGCAGCCGACCACATGAAGTGGTGGAACATTGGTGTTAGTGATGATAGTGAGAACAGTGATGAGCACATCTGAGGGCAGATGTGATTTGTCAGGAATGGCCGAGTGTAGTATCGTGGACAAAAGGCCTAAGATATCGGCCGAACCGTATACAATGTTGCGAGAACCGCGGTGTCGTTGGGTACAGCAATGTATCGTCGATCTTTTCAACTGAACAGTTTCGTCTAAAAGGCCTACGTGACCCTGGCCACGAGCGTTTTCGGGACACGTGCGCTATAGGGCGGGGAAAAAAACAAAAGAGACGCTAAAGACAATGTTAGTTAAGACGCAGGCGAGAACGAACGCAAAAGGCGCGCAGTATGGGTTGAGAATCGAGAGCGTGCGAGTGCGGATGCCGAAGACGAGAGTTATAGAGAGTGATTTGAGCGGAATAAGACTTTTGTGTTTTAGTTCAAGTTGAACATTTATCGTTCTCTGTCCAATTAATCCTTGTTATTTTTATTTATCTTAATAAATAGTATTAGGAGAATTTTACAAATCTAAATTATCCTAATCCCATCCTTTTCCGATACTACACTATGTTATATATTTATTTTATTACTGTACATTATTCTTAATGGTTTCCTTCTCGATGCGATATATGTTGTAGGTAGTACATATCTTAGTATTTTTTATTTCTTTTTTTTTTTGTAGACCTTTGTTAATATTATATAAATATCCATAAGACTAATTGTCAATTATATTGGGTATTACAATATATACGGTAGATTTTCCCAACATTATTAGATAAAACAAATCTTTGGAAGGAATCCCACACTTTCATCACTTCAGTCCATTTTCGTCGCGCGCTGTGCTCTTTGTTTCTACTATTGTATCGTCTGTTTTGTTTGTATTGTGTGTCTTTGTTGCACACTGTAGACCTCTCTTTCTATCGGCGCACCTATTGTTTGCCTTTGTCGTACACTATCACCCTTCTTATCTGCGATCAAGGCATGTGCTGCCATCTATTATATAGCGAAGGAACTGAAACTTGGAGCGCTATAAGGTGATGGCACCCCATGGCTTGTCCAACTCATGTTTCAGATCAAGTAACTCAAATTTTGTCTATGGATATGCCACGTCCCGTCATCTAATACATATCGAAGGAACTATAACTTGGGCCGTTTTTGAATAGATGCCATCACATGGCTTATCCAACACACGTTTCAGATCATATAGCTCCAGTTTTGTGTTCGGACATATCACGTTTTGCCATCTATCCATATATGCTCCAAGTTTCAGTCCCTTCACTACCTGATAGATGGCAGTACATGATGACCGCAGACAGGAAGGGTGATAGCGTGCGACAAGGACAAACGATAGGAGTGGCGATAGAAAGACACCGTTACAGTATTCGACAAAGACAGATGATACGATTGATAATATATGCAGAGGGGCTGATATGTCACATAACAAATACAGACGATATGACTTAAAATGAAAAACGGAGGCTGTTTGATTAATTTATATAGGTTTTTGTGAATGCTTCTGAAAATTTTTCGTATTTCTAAATATTTTGTGTTAGTTATAAATATTTACTTGTTTATTCCCACTTTGAATGTTCATTTACATTTAATATGTAAACAAAAATATATTTCGAAATTTTTGTATGTTTCCTGTTCCTAATTTGTGAAGAAATGCTAGGATGAGGGCTTAGAGTAACGACAGTTAAGGGCGAATGATAAAACAGGAGGATTCTCTTTATGATATTGATTTCTTCAATGAAATTGTGAGAATATACAGTAATTTACATCAAATTTAGTTTTATAATATAAAGTAACATATTACCCATAAGCTATGCTATATTAGATGGTATAACACTTTTAAATGTATATAATATTGTAGATGTATTGTTTATATGGTTTATAATGACGTATATATTACGTATGCGACAAAATATTATATACATGTAGGCAATGTAATAGAAATAATATAATATAAAATTTACATTTATTTTACTTAAAACTATGTCATGCTTGAATGTAGGCGGATGCCCGCGGATTGAAAGAACTCATAGGATCCTGTCGTTTCTTGAATTTTCCAATGATTCTTGTGATTTTACGGTTATTATATTTTACGGTTGAAGTGGGAGGTTTGGTGCCTTAGTGTATGCATTTATAGACAGTGTAACCTCCAGACAGGTACTTGTTTCAAAACGAACAAGTGACATTCGAGCCTAATAGGATCTAGGATAACAGAATCGGTGAAACGATTGGTCAAAGAAACGATTGGTCAAAGAAACGATTAGTCATGTTCAATCCAATTAATCATTCACAATCGAATCGTAAATTATAATCTGTATAAATTATAATTTGTAAGCTGTTTATAAAATATTTTTAATGTCCGGTGTAAAGAACTCGCGTTTGCCGACGCGTTTGCGCGCCCAATTTTTTGACCGGTGCAGATGAACGGTTTGCACGAAATTACTTTTCCAATCAGTTGTATCATAATACAGTTGGAATACAATAGAGTAGTACATTTACTTCACGCGTAAAATGTCTTGTCCTATATTCCCTTATCTGTAATGTCATAGGAACCGCTACTATACTGAATCGATAACGTCGCATGCGATTCGAAAATATTATGGGGATAGAGTGATCTCCAAAACAAAAATGCATTGAATGTCACGTCTATTCTGTACCTCGTCTGTGGCACTAGTGTGCACAAGAAGAGCTAGAGAAATTAGTTCACCTTTTCACCACTAAGTTACGATAGTATTTCATAAATCTCACAATAATTTCATGAAAACGAGATTATCATAACGATGAAAAAGGATATCGCGATATCACTAAAAATATGTTTTCTTCAAATGCATAATCGTTATCGGGCATTGTTCGTCAAACTGTATCTGAATAGTGGCAACCTGTCGTGATATACATAATGAGGATCGAATGATTTTCTTATTATTACTGTATATGAATCTTTCAGAAGTCAGATTGATCAACTCTATTTCTTGTTGATTTCCTATTTCCATTACATAAATAATCAATGTTTAATTTTCAAAAAATAAATGTAAATAAATTCTAAGGTGAACTTTGAAGGCAGTAGTATCTGTAATATCATCGGTAGACTGCGAATTTTGATCCACTTAAAGAAAATTTAAAACTATAAAAATGCACAAAATATATATAATATAAAAAAATATATATATACAATATTCAAAATATGATACTCGTTGTAATACTTAGCGAATGAAACAAATCTCTACTTAGGTTACACTTTATTAGTTGTGTTAGTAGACTAATCGTTACTTTTCTGTGCCTTTCTACTTATACAGTTGATCAATGTGGTTTCTGAAGGGTTTATATATCAATGTATATGTAGGTCCCTGCAGAAGTGCAGAAAACGAATGATGGCGGTGCTGAGGGGTGAGAACGTCGAGGTGCTGCTTCTACCCATATAGATCTAGCCTACAAATGTATACAGTATTTGACTCTGGTCATGGGTTAAGATTTCATTTAACTAGTTACAGAAAATCTCAAGTATCTTTTTTCTTGATAGAAGACAAATGAGATACGAATACCCACACATATTTTTTACATATTTGTTTATTTTACGTATATGTCTAAGACCAAAGGCATGGAATCAGTTTAAAGAACTAGTGGGGATAGCGATGGCCAGTTAACAAAGCAAAATCCCAGCCAGTTAACGCAACACTATTTTATTGCCATATGCAACCCTAGCTATTACTTATGAGTGAAGATGAATATGATACTCATCTTTGCTCGTTGGCAGAAGATATTACTCTGAAGTTCTGGGACAAGCGAAAAATGCCGTTTATTGTTTGTTTTGCTATTTACAACTTTTACAGTATCTTACATCACCGAACGATGCATTATCGATTGCTTTATCGTGTCTCACGATTATCACGTGTTTGAAAATGTTAGAATTTTGCAGATGATAACGAAACTTGTAATTATTTATTATTTAAATTATATCTATAATTATTTATTATTTTATTTAAAGTGATTATTAAATTACAGGTTGTAAGTTTCGAGCGATTATTATGAATTTTTATTCAGAGAGTTTAAATTCTCTGTTTTTATATACATATCTGTTTTGGTATCTATTACATGCAAAAAAAGTTTTTAAGAGTTTCCAATGTGTAAATAAGATCTTGAATTATACGTAGACAATTTTTCCAAATTTTCAAATATATATCTTATAGAAACAATAAAATTATTTGAAAATTTGTAGAAAAAGGGGTCAAATACCCATTATCAGTGGGCGTACATTCGTGCATCACTATTCACGTATCCATTATATGCAAAGATAGCTCTTAAAAATGTTTAATGCTTAAATAAGATTCTACATAAACAAATTTTTCAAATTTTCAAACATATTTCTTATAGAAATAATAAAATTATTTGAAAATTTGTAGGAGAAAGGGTCAAATATCCATTGTGAGTGCATACACGTATGTGCATCACTACCCCTACACACTTACGTCACAGTTACCTTATATACAGGCTGGTGCACCCTTACCACGTAGCAGCGCGTGCAGCAGCAGCAGCAGCAGCAGCAGCAGCAGCCCGTCCTCTTTTCTATGTGTACGTATCATCCTTAGTGGAGGGGGTGAGATTGGTGCCATTTCAGTGACGTCAGAGCCGATCGTCAGGCGCAAACTGGGGGTTTGCGCCCACCATACTACGTCAGAATGACGAGCCGATAAACTACCTATCAGGTTTTTCTGCGGCGGGCAGGCCAACGGTCTTAGGGTAAACAGTCCTTCTTTTTATCATTTCAAGTAGTTGCACGTTGCATTTTATTTGATTTTATTAAATAGTGATTTAATTTTGATAGTGAAGTAACCGTAAAGAAAGAAAAATATGAAGGAGGGTACTAAGGTGGTGGTCGGTGAAGCACGTTCTGGATTCTGGTTTCCAGGTGGCCGCCGTTGGTTTGGCCGACGATGGCGAACTCGGCGGGGACGACGGTCGACGGCATCGACGTCTGCGAGAATGATGGTACGACAGGTGTAACCGGTGGCGGGCCTAGGAATCCTCTCATCTGCGGTGTCTGTCATGACTATTACAACGAGCCTTGTCTGCTGTCCTGCTTTCACACCTTTTGTGCTCGCTGCATCCGTGGCCCTCATCTTGAGGGAAAAGTCTCCTGTCCCATCTGCGGGTAGATAACAACGACTGTTATTGCATGGCGTCCTTAGGGTGGGTGACGATCCCAGGTCTGGGTTAGGTTCGGCTACTATGTGCATGTTATTACATTTCCTATTAGTTCTACTGTTTCTGTGTAAATTTTGTGTCTTAACATAATGACAAAATTTGTTATGTCTTTGTCAGTTCCTTCTCCACGATGATCTTTTGCTTCGTACACTTTTGTTTCAATAATCTTGGGTTTAAAGAATGAAATTTCCTAATTGTTTTGATGTTTGTGGCGTAGAATGCATAGGTGTGATAAGTTTTGTTTAACTTCATTGAGATATATATGAAATAAAACCCATATAGCTAAACTTATTTTTATTGTTTGTATAAGTTGTAAATTATGTTTGTTTTGTAAGTACTTGTTTAGGCATATTTCTTTATTGTAAAGTGTACGTGTTTCTGATTTATCGTTCAGAATGGAATTCTTATTGATTCATCTTATTGTAATTGTTTATTCTGTTGTAATGGTTCTTTGAAATCCTTTTCTCTTTATATATGACTTCTCTGAGAATTTTTCTATATAGTTTATGATAATATTCTTTTGCAAGAGTTGAAGTATCTTCCATAACATTCTTAACACTTTCTATTGCCTGTTATCACAAATTTACAATATATTACTGCTCATAGGCAACAGACACAGTTGAAAGATGGGGCACAACAACCACCACCTGATCAGCTGATACGTCAGCTAGTTGAGTTGGCAAACTCTGAGAATCCACCTTGTGCCAACTGTGATAAACGGGACAAGTCTACTATGTTTTTTTGTACAACATGTGGCAAGTAGCAAACAATAATAAATGTAACAACAATAATCTTACTATTTTATCCTTGAAACTTAAAACTATTTTTGAATATAGGACAAGCTTTGTGTACACACTGCAGAGAGAATACCCACCGTGCAAAGATGTTCTCCACACACGAGGTGTTACATATGAGCAAATGCACCAAAGATACACAACGTCGTTGCCCGACTCACGGAGAACAATACATAATGTATAGTCAAAGTGCCAAGTGCATGCTCTGCGCTACTTGTTTTCGTGACACTCCTGCGGATGCCAGGCTTCACTGCATTGATATTGAAAGTGCCTGGCAGCAGGCTTCGAAGAAGATGGAACGAGCTGTTAATTCCATTTGTGAGCTGCAAGCTGGCGTGCGAGAAGGAGCGTTGGCTTTAAAATCACAATTGGATGAACTACGACATAGTTTGGATTCCGAAAAAAGGACATTGAATTCTTTCTGTCAGGGAATGCAGGAGGCTATAACGAAGACGCACGGAAGTACTCTGACAGAATTGCAGCGACAGTTTGAAACGAAGGAAAGGATGGTTCGAAGCCAATTGCTTTCATTAGGTAGTGCAGTTCCTGTGCTGCAGATGCATTTAATGCTATGCACTGCCTTTACTAGCGGCGCGACGAAATATCAATTTCTCGAGCTAGCCCATCCGATGTTGGAACGACTAAGTCGAGTCGCGCAATTAGGATATCCATCGAGGCCACCTCTGCTGACTGCACATCTGAAGACTAATTATAAGAATGAATTTGCTCGCGCACTGCAACCGTACGTTGGTCAGTCCCAGAAGGAATCATTATATGAACAAACTCACACGACGGCACAACAGGATCCGCCAGTGATTCAGGTACTTAGATACATTTAGCCTGGCCACCTCTCGATTACGAATTCCATCTTTACGTTCATATTACAAGTTTCTTTTTCATTGCATTTCTCGCGCACACTTCTGTGTAAGTATTTTTGTTTACAGGATTTTACTCGATATATGATGTGGCTTGTACTTAATCGTATGGTGGTAGTTAGTAGCCAGATTAGAATACAGTCATTCTTGTAGCAAATTGACTGTTCTCGGCAGACGTGAAAACGTTTCGTTTCTTGTTAGTTTCTTAGCCGATGATGTGGTAGTCAGTATCAGACAGTTTATTCAGACCCGTATATATCTATATACACGTCTGACGTTCTGGGAAGAAATGGCTCAGAGTTTATGTGAGATATTTCTTTTCCAAGCAGAGCAGCAAGTCTGCTCAGAGGATTCCAACCAAGAGCGGGACCGACGGTGGACCGTTTTCCAGTCACTGTCGAACATTTGATAGTCAGCTGAAGGAATTGAATCAGCAGTTGCTCACTGTGAAGGAACGTTTAGAAGAATTACATCGTGATGTGGCAGTTTTGAGAAGAGCTAACACACCTCCGTTGGGCATACGTTATGAACAGGTGGCGAGGGATTGTCGGGTGCTAGAGCAACAATTAGAGCATTATCAGATGGAACTAGAACGTCTTAGAAACGTGTTCGATACACTTTGGGATGAACAGTTATGTAGAATTCACATAGAAAAAGAAATATTCCATTCTCAGGTATTATTTAGATTTTATTATTGGCAAAGCTTGAACGCCTTGAAGATACGTCGATTGATGAATTCCTTTGTTCATTCAGATGAACGATATCCTATCATTGAGAAGTCAGGTAAAACAATTGCAGAATCTTGCTCAACAATTAGAACCGTATATAAAATCTTTCGCAACCGGAGTTAGTGCTGGTGAAGTAAGCATGATAGCCTCTGATGCAGCCAATAATCAACATCTGCAGGCGTTACTGGATCACTTGGCACGTTTACAAATGCAGGAACCACCGCAACCGCAAACCCAAGCCCCGACCAAGGATCATCGACATTCGCGTACTAGCGCAACTAGTGCAGATAATGTGCTTTACATGAAAGGTATCTACTCTTAACTTCAATATACTTCAATTTCAAGATTATCACGTGATCCACGTGAATTTTTCATTTAGAAACGAAGGAGGTACCAACACGTTGCCGTACTCCTTCCGCTGATGTCGAAGCTGTCCTGGATTCGAGTGGAAACATTATTGTCTATGGAACGGCCAAGTCAACGGACTCGAAAAGAGGAATGCTTAGCCAATTGATCGAAAAAGCTAGAAGTAAAGAAGATCGTAAGAAATCGCCAGGAAGAGAGGAAAGTCGTGATCGCAGTCAGAGCCGACGACCGAGGAAGTCTCCTGATAGTACGAAGCCTAAAACACCGCCTGGTCACTGGTCTGCCAGCAAAGTACGATCTTTGTATCGATCTCTGAAGGGTGGCAGTGGAGATAATTCTGCCGAGGGACTCGATCAACCAGAAAGATGCACGGATTCCCAGCAACCACAGTCGCATACGACTGGTAAGAATAGATCTGTGAGGATTGTATGCACGAGTAAATAATGCTAGAAAGAATTTGATGCTATAAATTTGACGATAGTTCAGAGGATTATGTAGATAGCATTATGATCGATGTAAATAAAACCCTGATGAATGTACACGAGAATTATTGTACTATCGCGCCCAATTCAGGAACGAATGCGGCAAAGTATCGCTTTCATTCAAAGTCACGCCGGCTAATTAATTAAGGTATAAGTTGATGCACAGAGTAGCTCGTTTCGGAGCAAACGTACTGACAATTGACGCGGTTACTACGTACTGTTCCACTTAAAACAATGTAATTAATAGATGATGGATGATATTTCCACCTTCCTTCCAAGTTACACAGTTCGAGGATTCTTTTCATTCAGTGCACATCATGAAAATTTTAATTAAACCAATGTGTGTGTAAATGCACGGTTCAATTCAATTCATCATTTAATTACCTATCTCTCATGCCAAATTCTTCAAATTCTTTTACATAATAGAACAAACATTTCATATCAAACATCATTTAAAAATCATATATCTTAGCTACATTGTTTCTTTTAATTTTACAACATCGGTTCTCCGAAACATTAATATAACTAATTTCTCAAAGAAGGATGCATGAAACGACGTATTTGATTTTATCATCCTAGTTCATTCATTTAAATCATTCACATACTTCTAGCAGGGGAAGAAGGAGAATATCAACGAATTTCGGAGGCGTCCAGCATGGGAGAGGTGAAGAAGCGAGTTCAGGCTCAGGTACACGCGGTTCCTGACGAGCAATCGATTCCTGCAGGCAAGGGAACTAAGGTGTATCCGGCTAGTGACTCGGAGGATGTGTTCTACGCGGATGAGAAGGCCTCGACGGAGGTGAGGAGACGTCGACGTGCGAGCTGTGACAGCCTAAGTACCACTGGCTCGGGAAGCAGGCGATCGAGTATTGTCGATGGGACGGTAGGTCAATCCGCGCAGGATCCCAGGAAAACAATAGTTCTTTTGATCGGGCCTACACCGAAGTCGTCGTCTCTGGTGCAGAAGCAGCGTTCCTGGGAAACATTTCCTCGGCCAAAAAGCAAACGCAGTGTAACGGCCAGCGAGGGGGGAGCCTCATCTCTTAGCCAGCTGAAGAAAACGGACAGTTTCGAGGGGCACGAGGAAACCGTGAGAACACTGGTGGCGGCCGTGCAGGAAACAAGGTCACACCTGCATCATCGTCACGTGCATCATCATCGTCATCACCGAAAGAGCAAGACAAATTAAAATGACACAAGGGAAGCCACGGTGAAGGTTTCAAAGAAGCTTTCTTTCAAGAGGTATCCAGCCCGGATGGCCAAAGTGCGGAAGTAGATTTTAAGTAGAAGGAAAATTATATCGAAATAAAAGTATTTACTAGGCTGTTCTGAGTAGTTAGGCTGCGTTTGGCTATCCGGGAAGGAATCGATACCCTCCAAAATAATGCCTAGCATACATCGGGGAAAGTATTATAGAAGGACTGTACTTTTTCGATCGATAACATATTGTTATTGGTAGAAAAAAAATAATACATCGTTACGCAAAATGGTACTACGAGGATTTTTTTCCAAGTATTTTGAGCGTTTTATTAGAGGTATTATAATAAACATAAAGGGCATTTCGTGTGATGTATATAATACCACAGACGAAGATGATCTTACGAATTAGGAATCGTTTATCGCTATAAACTGCCATTGATTAAAGCACCTTCGACAAGTGCATGTTTTTACTTTTACGAGACATTGTAAATTTTTCGAATGTTTTATTTCTCGGTCTGGACCAAGAAGTGTTTTCAACGTTTATATAATCATCTTGTATAATTGATCGAGTAATTTCTACTCCCATGTATGTCTAGTCAGAGTTGTTTCAGGGTCAACCAGCCTTCAACGTAGAGCAGTCTTCAATTTTTTATCGAACAGCGTTTTGATTGCACTTTGAAGGGCCGAAGGTCATAATATTGCTGCCAATAGTCAAATAATACGTAAAAAAGGTATACTTATTACATATACGTATATAAAAGAGAAAAAAGAAATTAATAAACGATACTCTTACTGTTGATGCAATCCTTACATGGTGCATAAACATTCAGAGGCTCAAAATAGAATTATAGGGATACGTCGATAAACTATATGTGGGTATACATACAGTTTCGATTTAATTAATACTATTACTACTACTACTATTACTACTACTACTACTACTACTACTACTACTACTACTACTACTACTACTACTACTACTATTACTACTACTACTACTACTACTACTACTACTACTACTACTACTACTACTACTACTACTACTACTACTACTACTACTACTGCTACTACTACTACTACTACTACTACTACTACTACTACTACTACTACTACTACTACTATTACTACTACTACTACTACTACTACTACTACTACTATTACTACTACTACTACTACTACTACTACTATTACTACTACCACCACTATTATCACTACTCCTACTCCTACTATGAAAAAGTATAAGAAGGAAATAAGCAAGAAGGAGAAGAAGAAGAAGAAGAAGAAGGAGAGTGGAAATGAAAGAAATAATTTCCCATACTGCTCAAATCATGTGTTTAATTATTCTTTAATTTGAAATTAGAATTGGATTAAGAGGAATGGATTTTGTAAAGTGAACGATTGAAATTGAATCGTAAAAAAAAAAAGAAGAATTAGAATTTATATATGACAAATTCAAATTTTATATATAACAAATACAATGTACACTCAATCCCTATAATTGAACGATGAACGAATCGTCGATTGTACATGGAAAATCGAAGTGACAGCATTTTGTCCTGATAAGAAAAGACAGCCTAATTACAAGTGTACTTGTAATTTGCCAAACACACGAGGATCCATCGTCTGAAATTGTACTTCAATTATATAGGAGTATAATTGCGATAAATGTTTTTACAATTACATACACGTGTCAAATATTGAGGTGATCGTTTCCTTAGAAATACACAATACTTAGCTTCCACGAAAAACGAAGGTTCCTCGTGAAAGTTAAATACAATCGTTAAAAAATTAAGATATCACGGTCTTCGTACAGATCATGAGTTATAATTATAGTAAGTGTACACGATTAATTATGTATGAAAAATATCGAATTGCTGATAATATAGAGAAATATACAAGTTATGAAGTATAAAAATCGTTTAATTATCGATAGATATTTCCATTATTCAATGCAGTGGATTTACTAACATGATTTTACGTTACAGAACTGGTGCAATACGTTTTTCCAACATAGTTTGCCTTATATTTCCAAATTTTAATAAGATTTAAGAAAAAGATATGGGGTATAATAAAAGATATTAAAATGAAGACGTCATACAATTTATTTTGCTAACTATAAAAACTTGCTGATTTTATATACACTACTATCCGATAAAATCTATCCGTTTTATACATATGATATTATAACATTAGTATTTAGATTGTAATCTGAATTATGTCATTTTTATCTTAATAAGGTAAAGTAACGCACGATTTATTAGCTTTGATAATATATAGAAGTAAATTTACATTTTTCATTTCTTTTTTCGCTATCAAAGTTTTTCTATCAAATACTTATTCTATTTTTCATACATCTACTTAAATTTAAGAATAAATACATGATGATGATTTTTGCATTATCCATCTCCTAATTTCAAAATTTTTAATATCAAAATTATATTTACAGGGTAGGTGAAGTTTAGAAAAATCAGTTACAAATAAATTAATTTGAAATGAAATGCCATATTTATTATTACTTTATTATATTCCCTTGTATTTTGTTCAAATTATTAATATTAGTTATGGTTGGAAAAAGGTTTTGCTTAAGTCTCATTTGTGTTTCTTCATCGTTAAATTTATAATCAGTTGTTGTGTGGTTTGGTGTTAAATTAATTAGTTTCAAAATTATGTCTTTTTCAGCTGAATTTAACATTATATTAAATGCTTTTTGAAAGTGATCTATCAAACGTATTAGTTCAGTTGAGTTAACGTTTTTACTGACATTTAATGTTGTATCAAATGGATTATGAATATAAAGAGGTGAGAAATCATTTTTCAGTTTGAGTTTTCCATCTTTTATACAAATTGCTTGCGTTTTAAAATCGAAAGTACTATAATATTCAAAAAAATGATATAAAAGACTCTGCAAACTTTCATCATTGACATGCTTTATGGATCTTCGCCAGCTTACAAACCAATTAAAATTAGAGTTTGTTGTTTTCTTGGTTTTCTTATTGAGTTCTGCAAACAGAGAAATAAAAAATACAATACAATAAATGAATATAAAGAATTTTTTTAATGTTCACACTTACCTATAAATTTATTTAAGGCACTTATAGATGGTAATATATTTTTTGTTTGTAAATAAAATATAATTAACAAAGTAAGGGAAAAATTTGTTATCCATTGACCTGGAAATATTTTTGTCAAATTCACATCTCTTGCCCATTTACGAATGGTGAAAATAAGTGGCTTAATGCGCCAATCCAATTGTCCATATATATATAACAACTCGGACATGTTTAATGCAACCCTGTATAAATAATTTCAAAAACTATTGTAATACCCCAAAAAGATGAAAAATATATATTTATTACATACGTGTTTGTGCTACTAAGGTCACATATCATATTTGTATATACGTTCGAAAATCTAATTATGGGAACTCGAGCTTCAAGAATCTTTTTTATATTACTGATTCCAGGAATGCACATTTTCATTATTGTAGCTACTACTTCTAAGAATTCTTTTTGTTCATCTCTTTCTGTAAGAGAGATTTTTCGTGCTATAGAAAAGAACCTTTTGGAGCTCTAAAAACAAAGCAATTTTTTTTATCAAAGATATACAAAACTGATAACATAAATACATATATGTCAAAATACTTCTTCACATTTAAAACTTTTCTATGATCCATAGTAGTTTTACATAGTAAATCAAGATCACATCCTATTTGACCAAACCCATTAACAGAGGATCCAAATGGTACCACATGTACATTGGGAAATAACATAGATAAGTAATATGAAATTTGTTTGGCAGTATAAAATCTCAGCCTTGTATCTAAATCTGTAATTTTTAAACCATTGTATAGGGATACCATTTGATCTGATACCTAAAACATTAAAACGTTTTCTATTATTATATGTAATTTATAATCATAAAATTAAATTTAGTTTAATATGTTAATACATTACAGAATCTACTTGTTCCAGTGATTTTCTGACTTCATCTAACTTTGGAACTCTAAAGTTGGAATATAAAGTAATATCTTCTTTTGATTGATATGAACTAAATTTATTTCGTGATTCAAATGAAAATAATGGTGACACAATTTGAATACATTCTACATCTGTTTTAAAGGCAGCTATATCTTTAAATATTTGCACATCTTCAGCTGATTGTAATTCCATTAATACAAAATTCTATAAATAATCATGCTATATTGAAACTATATATAAAGTTCATTAGATTGTGTATTATAATGTTTAAATAAAGATCTGTGAAATAAAAATTTCAGATGTCTGCACTTACTTTATTATCCGTTATAGAATAAGGAAGAATGTTTACAATATTTGCATAATGTTTACAAAATTTTTCAAGATCACTAATATATTTCATATTATGTATCTTTACTAAAATACATTTTTTTGCTTCATTCTGTCTGAATTTAAGCATTTGCTCAAATGGTTTATAATCTTCAAGTTTTTTTGCACCTACAAAATATATTTCTTACTTCATACTGCTTTAAATACTGATATTTATTGAACAATATACATATAACAATGCTGATAACATTTGTTATGTTATTTAACTAAAGGAGATTAATTATATTATATGTGTTAAGTTATTTATAATTTTTTATTAAATATTAGATATTTATCAATTATATTATATTATACAAATGAATGTTAAGGCTTCAGTTAATAAGATAATCTTTAATAAATAAAATAAGAAACGAATAAAACAATAACTAAATTATAATGAAGGAAAAGAACCAATTAATATAGAGTCACACTTAAGCACACTTAAGAAAAAAAAAACAGGAGAGAAAATAATACGATCAGTGAATGTTATCATCTTGCGAGTAAGGTTATGAAATTAGAAATATAATTTTTTTATAAAATTATCTTTCTGAAAGCATACCAACTTGTTTGGAATATCTCATAACATTGTGTTCCGTTACAAATCTTTTTATATTTGTCATACATTTACAATATAATGTATTTAATACAAAACTAAAATTACTATTAATAAGATAAACTAGCGCCATTTTTGGATTCTATACTAGCGCCAAATCGTCGCCAAACACGTGGTGATTATCCCAGTGATCAAGAATAGGATAGATGTGATATTAAATGGGACTTCGTGTCTCAGTTCCTGAAATACCAACTTGGACAAAAATTAGTGTTTCTTACGTCTTCTGCGATTTGTTACGGCGAATATAAGAATTAATATTCAACTCATCATATATGTATATAAACAAGAATTTAACAAGCTTAAAGCCCAGTGCACAACTGCATATGTGAGGCTGTAAGAAATACCTATTATAACTCAATTAAAAATGAATATCATCAATATATTCGATGTGGGTTGGGTTTAGCTTTTTCAATCCACACGCAACGAATTGGCTGGCAACGGTCGTGTAAAACAACAACAGATCTTCTATTTCGTAAAATAATATCAATTATTCATAGTCAATCAGTCAATGACTATGCTGTGTATGCAGCCGGTAACTTATCATGCGCATAGTAAATGA
This sequence comes from Bombus affinis, assembly GCF_024516045.1. Taxonomy (NCBI): domain Eukaryota; kingdom Metazoa; phylum Arthropoda; class Insecta; order Hymenoptera; family Apidae; genus Bombus; species Bombus affinis. The sequence goes on along the minus strand of NC_066356.1, from coordinate 6,906,345 downwards.
GAAAACAATATCGACTGTCCAGATCACACCATAAGAAGGAAATAGCTACACAAAGTGACCCATTTTACGTTTCTAGACACATTTTCGAAAAATGTTCGTAAGCCAGGATTATTTCATTTGTGCGCATCTTTGAATTTTGAATTCGAATGTATAATGTTTCCATGATAATCGAACGTAGGTAAGGGTGAGAAAGTACAGATATGCGAGGATAAGGAAGATAGACTGGCAAACTGGATATCTCATATGAAATTATGTATACACATACAATATATATATCATGTACAATTTTTACTTTAATTATTATTAATGATTTACTATAATTGATCGTTTTAAAACTGCTCTTGAACGTATGCAAAAATATTAGTGCCGTTGATTCAACTTGACTATTTTGTTATATTATTACAACAAATTTTTTTAAATTACTTCATACAATCACACATACTAAATATACTGTTTCTTTAGCACGAGCCAAATCTGACATAAAGATTACGATCTGATATCGAATAAACGGAATTCGCAACAGACTTGGGAATGTCATGAAAAATTTATTGAACAGGGTTATATGTACCGATAGGATACGTGATATGTAGCTTTGTCTTTTATTCAAATTGTATATAAAAAAGATAACCATAAGTCTCTCTACTTTATAAAGCTTTTGAGTAGAAGTATCATACTAACATTTTTTTAGGATACATATTATGTTACTTTTGAACTCCAGACTTTCAGTAAATCTACAGATGCTTCAAATACACGTTCTAAAAATTTATGCAGATCTTACGAAGAAAAGACTAATGAATCTTAATTAAAAATTAAATATTGATTCCAAAAATGTTTGATATTAAGTGAATAATTTCCTCGGTAAGGTTTCAGAATAAGTATATAATAGAATAAGTATAATAAATATAATAGAGTATCAGAATAAGTATAATAGAGAGAGCGGCAAGTTTAAAAGAACTTAAATTCAAGGAGATAAACTCAAGCAATCAGTTGTGATCAATTATGCAATTGCGATTCCCTGACTTGCTCAGTCAGTTGCTTTTCTCACGCCAAGATAAACCGCCTTACAGACAATCGGCTTGACAGTTTGCCATTGGCGAGATCGATTGCCAAGATTTCTAAAAAAAAAAAATCACTTTCACCCCGCTTGTGTTTCTAGCTGAGTCTGTCTGTACTTTTTCTTGCTTTTATGTGAAATACTGCACCAACGTGCAATGATTCTTTCATTGGCCTCTCGAATCCTATTGAACTCGTCTTAACTCAATAAACAGCTTCTCTTGGCACGAGTGTAATGAGAAGCAAGGCCGTTCGCAGAAACTGTAACCAGTTTCGATATTTTCGCATCTCTATCTAATATCTACGCAGTTAATAAGAATCATATATCCGTAGAAATAATATGACGATTACACGAAGAATATGACCAAGAAAAACATGACAAGTACAGTTTTGTTGATTTTCTGATTCCAATGTCATTTTATGATTAAACAGAAAACTCTTAAGATAATATGATCGAAAATGCAGATATCCTTCCAAATCTAAAGATGTAAATCTTTCAAAGATAAGAGTCTCGAGCCTTTTAAAAATAGTTGATAGATTGGCCAAATTTTGAGAGAGTCAAAGGTGTAATTATTTAAGACAAATGATGTTTTAATATCTTCAATGTTGTAATATCGTGACAAGCAATATTTTGAAAATTTTTATGAAAGAATATATGTTTAATGCTAAAATTTAAAACTACTTTCCTGTAGAAATATAGGAAAATAAAGAAATAGGAAAAATAGGAATAGGTAGCTTATCGTGTTCTTCCCCTGTAGTTTTTGTTATTTCTTCAGTTAAATTACCATAGATCCTTCCTTCGACGAAAGTAAACGTTTGTCATCATGGAAATATCGATGAGTGTTCATGGAAGAAATTTGCACGAAAAATACCTATCGCTTGCATCCGCGAATCTCAATTAATTCTAAGAACTTTGTTATGTCACGAATGCTAGACATCGACGATTCCCAAATAGATAGATCGTTTTACATTCGTTCGCAGGCAGTTTTCGCCAGCAGTTTACGAGACAGACTTTCTCGTTACGATTTCTGAGCGACGAGTGGCGATTCAATTACGACAAGCATTTCATGGTACCTGTTTTTAGCCACCTAGCAGAAAGAGATCGGAGAAGAAATAGGTTAATTGTCTTCAAAATACGCGGCTAGTCATTACGCTCTTCTGGACAAGACTAAATAAATTGGGTGTTGCTAGAGCGATTCGTTTCTCCGCTCTTCTCCGTTATTATTCACACTTTTTCTACGTTTTCGCCGAAAACAGCACGCTCGCATTAACGCCCGTCCCGATACGATCGCTAACATCCTAAACAAGAGAAATTCCAAGTGGTAATTTATACCCTCTTCCTTAATGAAAGTTCGGTCTATTCTCTTTTCATCTGGAATAAGAGATTGCGGAGCACAGTTATACGAATTTCTCTAAGCATTGGTTCATCTGTTGGAATCCTTTTTTCTTCCTCTTCCATTTGCTCGCTAAATTTCGATGGTCACGCAACGGATCAATTCTAAGATCATTTCTCATCCTATGCTTTTTATTAAAATTAAGGGTTTCATCGAACCACCACATGGATCTCATAGACTGAAATAACCTGCGAATCCGATTCGAAATCTCATCTCGGGGCATTAGTAGCAAGAGCAAACGATAATTACGCAATTCGCGTGTCGAGGAAAGTAAGTACATAGGTAGCTGGTATCGTGGATCGACTCATAAGACGCAACGGCAATCATTCTCCTTGCGGCTAATATCTTACTTTCAGTTGTTCGATGACAGAATGTAAGCCGTCCCGTGTAGCTCTTCGTTTGCACGCAACATTGAAAATTCCAACGGATGTTTACGACTTCGTTTCGATCGTTTTCATACCCGCTGCACTCGTACAATTTCTTCTGTCTTTCACGAAAGTTATTCGAAAGTGCACAACGCGACGCGTCCCAAGGGGCAGAAAACTTTAACCTAAAAATCGTGAAAGTTTTCTCGCGAAATCGGCGCGATTCGTCAGGTTGGTAACGAGGTCCACGTTGCCGAATAGATTCGCTTCTTCATCGAGTTACGATTCAAGCCAACTTTTCTTTTTTATCGCGCCACGTACAGGGACCCGTTTAACTCGATCGTTCCGCAGCTTTTTCATCCGCGATCACTGATGCGGAGGATTCATCGTGTGACGAATAGAAACAGTACCGAGCACGGAGACAAGAAAGTAGCCGTCTTCTTCTTGCCTTCTCGTATCCATTACACATCCGAGAGGTGGGTGGATCACGATGGAAAGCGAATCGAACGCGATGAACGCGTTTTTTGCTCGGATAGATCGGTATCCACGTATTAGAGAAGTTTGCTCGCCGTGGGCTACCCTCGAGAACAAAAAAGTCATGGAGAACCAGTGTTGGTAATTACGATATTAATCGACTGTGACCAAATGGTCGAGAGCACCTCCTCTTCGGTAGAAGTAGATTAAACTTTCTTTCCACGCGATAATCCATTTCCAACTTTTCTGGATACTTTCCATTGGTCACGGAACTTGATCGATTTATAGCAATGAATGAATATTGTTAAGATATATGAAATAACGGCGAAATAAGAAACTAATGTCCATACAACAAATTTTTAGTACATACATACGCAATAAGGTAATACAATTAAATTTATCAATCATTCATAGATAACGAATATTTTTATTATTATATGAAAGAACTAAATTATTTATCTTCTTCGGATATAACTTCTACGAAATATAAATTGATCATCTAAAATCTTATCGATAGTATATTAAAGTTAAGTATGCAACTAATTAATATTAAATATTATTATTAGAGTCACGATAACCTTTGGATTAATTTGGAAGAATCTCTGGAACGATCTGAGAATAACAAACTCCTTAAATAATAAAACTGTCGAAGTATTTTGGATCTTCCTATTTATAATTTCGAAACAATATTGCATTCTGTTAAAAGAGCAAGCAAGTGTCCACAAGTTCACACGCTCCTGACTTACTGGTACTATATATCCAGATGTCCCTGATTTATTAGAAAATCTCAAAATGGCCTTAGATCGACATTCCTATCTCCTTCGTCCAATTCGATTCAATTTGAGAAAGGATAGGTTCTTCTTACGGCATGTGTCGCGATTGATCAGCCACTGACTCACTTCCCGATCGTTCGAACGGCTTCTAACTTCTTTCGTTGTGGCAATCGGCACGATCGTGAGACCATAAACGATCATTTTAGATGCTTCATCCGTTTCAATGTTTCCTTGAAACATCAATCGACGTGTATGTGGGTCGATCGTGATAGATTCGTAACTCTTAACGTTGACGATCTAATCGTCATTGGTTTAAGTATATATGGCCTGAGATCTTCAGATTCTTTTGTCTTCATATTTCTGTTAATCCTTTTGACCCAATACTCGAAGTATCGTATATAAAACTATTCGACAGACGTATGTAACGCAGTCTCTTATTCACAACTAGGATATGCAGGTATTACAAACCAATCCATCACGAATATTTTTCTATCTATATAATTCTATATAATTTTCTATATAATGTGCGATAAAATTCGACCGTCTATGCACGAGCCATTCAGAATTCACATTGGTCGATTCCATAAGCTGAAAAGTACAAAGAACGATGATGTTACAAATATTCCTTTACCATTGAATTCTTCTAAATGTACTAAACATTTTCATTCTTAATTTCCTATTGTTTATATCGTTCTCATGTCATAAGTAAACTTATGAACGTAAGTAATTTGTTCTATGAGAAACAAAACCAAGAAAGAAATGAACAGAAAGTGGAGATGACCAATCTAGCTTCCGAGGGACTAAATAATATCGGACCTTAATCGTTTCCTTTTTAAAAAATTAAAACCAATCATTCTGAGCCGATCGGTTTGCCTTTGAAATGGCTCAAACACGCAGGTACCGTGCCTTTCGTGTTTCAGTCGACCGTCGAAACACGTCACGTTCGTCCATCGATCGCGATTTGGATCTATGCGAGCAAGATACATACCGTCGCGAATGGCTTAACGACAAACGCAAACAGAACCGCGTACTTTCTCCTAATATCCCTAATTTCATGGTCGCGATTCTAAGCGTATAATAGCGAACGATTGAACGTATCAACTCCATCGTCATCGATCCCAATCGGAAAATAGTTGCGCAGAGTGAAAGCATCGCTGATCGGTAAACAGCGATCGATCGAAACTAATCTTCATGGCACCTCATTAGCGTGACAATCGATCTACCGATCTGACGTATATATAGGAGTCGAAGAATTCAGAATTAAGAATCTGTCCGCACAGATAAATCGTCGTTTATAAAACCTGTTACTCCTGGACACGGTGGACGAAGAAATGATAGTTCCATCTTATGGTGGAATGAAGACGCACACGGACGCGAGTGCAGCCACCGTTTACAGTTAGCCGTGTAAGCGGACTAGCAAGTTGCTTCTTCCTTGCCAGCCTCTCGTGCACCCCGCAGATTACAAAGAGATTAAAAGTCTGGCGAACGTGACGCGTGTACGGAATGCTCTCGATTTTATCTGATTGCAAGCGTAACAGAGAAACGTTCGTTCCGTCGAGCACGGCTACGAGGAAAAGATCCAGGCTAGATTTTAAGAAAGATCTAGGATAGATTTTAGGAAAGATCTAGTATCAATGAAAACGATCTACGGAAACTAGGGTGAAATCTAGCACCATCTGCGAAAATCTATCCGATTCATAATGAGTCAGCGTGACATGTTCCATTATTCTCATAGTCTAATATCCCAATATACCCAATTGTCCTTTTTAATATTCAATATTATTTCGTTCAGAATACATTATTGCTACAAACTTAGAAGAGACTCGTTAACGATTATCAAGATATATTTCTCTTTTGAGTACTAATGTATAATGTTAACAGTTTTATTGAAAAATACGAAAATAAAATTTATAATCTTCGTACGACGATACAAGATTATTTTTTTACCTATTAGAAAGATCTATTTCTATAAATTCGTCTATCGTAGGAAGATGTCACAAATAATGAGAAATTCTAAGGTAATTTAAAAACCAGTGTTTGTAATATCATTTTTCTGTGCTTTTTAATTCCCGCGGTTGAGCAGCGTGACTTCTGAGCTGTTCAATTAATGAATTTTAAAATTAATCATTTAGGTCTACGTTCAACGTAAGAGAGTTTAGCAATGAAGAAGAAATAATCATAGGAATATATAATATCCAAAATGGTGCAGAAAAGCAAATGTTACGCCATAGTCGCACTTGGACTGTTGAAATTCTATGGAAAATAGCTAGCTTAAGATTCTAAAGAATCTATATACTTATCCTTATACTTATATACTTATACTTATATAGTTGTATACTTATACTTATCTTTTTTTAAATCTTCGAATTGGCAAATTTCAATGCCAGGACATCCTATGTTTCGAAGGTGTTTCTTTCTCGAGGATGAGAGATATCGTGTCGTTTCTGTTTGGCCATTTTTGCTTGTTGTTTGATCAAGTAATCGAAGAGAAACGTCCACGGCGCTTTCGCGAGAGAAGTAATGCGATCGTTTAAACGCAAATCGTCTGACGTGAACCGTTCATTTATAGAATAATTAGTAGTCGCTGGGGAGGCCCCATTACGTCTCCTTGGCTACGATCTACTCGCGGCGATTACACGAACCAGTTATGGCGTTATTCTGATTAGCGGGAGCGATGGTAAAGAAAAAATGGTAAAACGACGTGCTCGATTATAGAGAATTTAATACACCGCATATACAGCACGCCTACGGAGTGTATCCCGCGCGTTTTCTTTCCACTTTCATAATACGCTGGTAATCTTTGCGCGTAAACGCAACACGCGGGTTAATTATCCTTTCTAACGGGGATAAACGTTCCATTGCGAGTTTCTAATCTATTTCGGTGATGCACTCGTGACTTTTACTTTTCTATGGCTTTCGAACTAATTGTGCTTTTCATTGCTAAACACGCCACGCAGCGAAAATAGTTCACCGGTGGATTCTGTCACAAGTTGAATGTTTGGAAAACGGAATCTTATTATCTCGTACAAAGTCGGCATAAATAATGATTGAATAATTAGTTCAGTTTAATATGTGCGTATTAAATATCTGAGATGATACGTGCGTGATGAGATAGAAAGGTTTGTGATTGAACAAGTGATACGTCAATCTTAATACAGATATAGATATTAATATAATAATTCAATATTACCAACACAAATCAAGGAGCTGTGTTCCACCTTTTAAATATTATTTCATTAATTTGAGTATTTTATAGGTTTTTATATAATATTACGTAGATTTTGTACATTTTTGCACGTTTATATATTTTCCCATAAATATTTAAACATTCGTAGTCTGCTAATGAGGCTTTTCTGTTCTACTGGCTCTATGATGCTATGGTGGGTTGTTTAGAAAGTTTGTAGGATTCCTAGAAATCTATTCTATTACTTGGAGAATTATTTATTACAAACTGTGAATACTGTTTCTAATTGGACATTACCTACCTGTATCAAAGAGGATCATCTGGAATTGATCAATGGGGAAGACGCCTTTTTTTAACAGGACAACATTGAACCTAATGTATCGATAAAGACCAGGCAAAAAATGTTAGACCATAGTTGGAATGTTCAGCTCCCATTCACTACATATGCTATATATAATCTCACTATCATCTATTCTGGTCATTATAAAACGCTTTTAATGGTGAGAAATTGAATACCTTTAAAATGTGCAAAAATTACTTGAAGGAATTTATTCATGCAAAAAAACAGGAAGATTTCTCGAAAAATGATTTGTGAAGCTATTTGATGGATGATAAAAGTTAGAGTCGGAGGAAAATTTAATTTGTTTGATAAAACATTAATTCTGTGGAAATTGCCTTTATATTTTTCTTAAGTTTCCCTATAGGTTGGATTCGACCCTGTTGCATTCAATTCTAATCTATTTCATTTATCATTTTCCAATCGTGGTTAGTCTAGACTATTTCAATTCAATTCTCTTCAATTACAATATACGTATAAAATACATTCTTTTGTTCAGTACAAATTTAATAAAAATGCATCGATGTGAATGTAGTTACCGTAAAAGTAACTTATTGGATATGAATCTGTTGGAACAAGATATCAACTATAACTTGAATTGTAAAGGGTTGAAATTCTAGTTGCTATTGAATTCGAACTCGAAGCGTGGAAACAAAAATGCCTCTTCCATCTCCCATAAATTCCTTTCTTCTTTTTCGTGGATTCCTCGTTACCGTTAGCTCGGATGCACGACTCATGTTAACGTTCCGTTTTCGTTAATTGCTCGAAATTACCTAATTCCCAGGAGCCCTATTTCAAAGCAACATATTCTTGTATGGTCGTGTCCATTGTAAACGAAAAACGGTCCTACCCGAGCGATTCGACGTCCGCGTATTCATTCACGGTCTTAATTAATTTCCAAGCAACGGCGCGGAGAAGAAAGTAAACAACGATTTACATGACGTAGCTACCGTTTCCTTTTACGAAACCCGCATATGTATTTCTCACGAAAGCAAAATCGTCTCGAAGACATATTCAACCGGCTAATTAACGACTTATTAAGATGGAATCATTGCCTCTGAATAATTGCTTTTATATCGATTCTCTCACAGAACCACGTTTCTTGCAAGTCGTTATAGTTCGCAGTATCGTTACGTAGTCACTTCATTTATCAAACTGCGATTAAAAATTGGAAACCAACTCCGAGTAAGCCTATTCGCTTGAGTATGGTAATTTTCTAGCAACTAGACGAGTTCTCTTGATCTCGGAAAGTTGACGTGGTAGAAGTTTCAGATTATTATAAGCACACCGAGAAACGATTGATTTACTATGGCCTCGTTGCACAATTTTCTAAATAAATATATAAATTGTCAAATTATCAGATTGTTTGTGAAATTTTTATGATGCTTGGAAGACTAATAATGTTTGTTTCAACTCAAAAATACTGATTAGTGACTAATGAATTCCTATACGATCTGGTCAATATAAGCTATACTAATTACTATTGATCATATGCAATCAGCTTGTAGAACTTTACTTACTTCACGATAGAACTCCATTTATCTGAATCCATTTATCTAAAAATAAATTGTTCCTATAGAACTGAAGTTCTATGCTCCCTATAAATGCTCCTCACAAACTATGATCTTTGGTTCAGATAAGTGAATCCAATCTTTTAATAAAAAAATAGCTGACATTTCATTTACTATATATCGAACAAACGAGCCCTTACTGTGTATTTTCCAAACTATTAGAATCGCGTTCGTCTCTCCGACAGAACGATTTCCTCGAAGATGCATACATCAAGATAAAGTGGAATTCCATTGTATCGTTAAACTTGTTAATATTGATAACTTAGATCGATTGTGCGGGAGGTCTCAGGAAAGAAACAGGAAGAAAGAGAATGAAATGTGAGGACGTGCATTGAGACTGGCACAGGTGGCATATACTAGAGGATCTGGCTAGTGTAGCGTTCGACAGCAGTTACCTGTCGGTGAGAAAGAACGTGATTAACAAACGTGATCGATCCTCGTGATGCCCGAGATAATTCCGAGCGGGCAGTCCTCGCACGCACGATCAATATTTATAACGCGTGGTGGCCGGTGCTCCTGTTTCTTCGACGCGTGGAATCTACTGTGGGCAAGCGTGCACGAGCACGACGGACTCGCGTGCGAACGTGATCATTTTCCAAGCGTTACGGATAGAAATTGGCCGTGAACAACGCTCGAGAGGGAAACAGCGATCCAAGCGTCGCGACGCGTTGTACGGAATACTACAAGATCGCTGGATCGTAATCGATGGTATTTCAATACATTGCCGCAGTGACCATCAATAATCTATGTTATTAAATTTTATAGAGTGATTACAGTAAGATAAATTTCATGGGTTTAACATTGAATGATTTAGAACTTTGTGAAAAGAAATATAATATATTTTGTAAAAATTAAATGTTATAATGTAGTATTATTATACACATGGCGGCTCTCGGGACAAGATATGTATATATATAATTCGTGTGGCAACTAATGTATTAATTGAAGGAATCGTATTGAGGCAATACGGGTAATAAATCTTCTTTGCTAATTATTTTGTTAATTTGCACTCTTTATAGATTGTTCGTTCTCGAGAAAGAATTTTTATAGTACGATGTCTTATGAAATGTTGGATTACATAGCATGATATATCTGTGTTATTGAGGCAAGCTCGATTAGGGGTTCAAAAGATTAATACTTTCCCTACAGCACCTATGGAACCGACAATACGGTAGAAGTCTATTTATCGAAATTAAATCCTTAGTTAGTGTTAGATTAAATGAACTGTTGATTATTAAATGCACTATCAAATTCAGTTATCTAAACGTGAAATACGTATGAAAAATTATAGGTAGTGGAAAGAATTAATGAACTCGAATTATGTTGACTATCTATGATGACTTTAGATGAAGATGTTTGTATAAATGGAATAACATCTTGAATTTGGAAATTACCAGTTAAAATACTGTATTATATAGGCGTGTGTTCTGCTGTATTATCAATTATCAATAGTCAATAAAAACATATGTTAGAATAGAAGAATAAATTGAAACTTTAAAACTAATTCGCTTCGAGTCTTAGGAATTTTCCTAAAAGTGGAATTCCAATCGCGAGGAAAATGAATAGAAGCGGCTCTTCACTTTCCTCGAGTCGCATAATTGCACAAACCTACACGGAGACTGGCTCACAATAGAGACCTAAGTTATAGCTTCAGATATGTAGATCTGTTCATCGTGTAATCACGGTACTTGCGCGGTACCGAGTCACTCCGAAGATTCCCTGATGCTGATACACATTCTTTTTCAGGAAGGTAGCAATTTTCCAACTTATATTTCCCCATTTATGTACGACACACGGAAGATAAGTACTCGTTTGTAACAAAATATCGCATATATTCTCTGAATTTTCTCTTCGATATACTGCCTTTGAACTTTGAAATTTCCATTGTACAATCGTTCTTCTGAATAATATTTCTATCAAATCTCTAAACAAAGAAGCAATTTTTATTTGAAATTCAGTAGAAAGCAAGATTCCTAGTTTCTAAAGTTTCAATTTATTGTTCTCTCTTGCCCTATTAAAATTTATTAAAAACGTTTTTATTTTCTCTTTTGTTCAAATTTTATCTCTGAAATTTAAGTTCACCGCGTTACTCTTACATATTAAAATTTATTAAAAACATTTTTTATATTATTTGTAACTAATAATGGAATTGTTAATAATGCTTGTTCAAATCTTCCAACTCGCAATTTTCACAGAAAGACGAAAGACTTACTTTACATGCTGAATTAACATCTTGAATCTCAATTGTTTCTATGCGGAAGAAGAATGGTTTTGTCGTTTTAAGAATAATACATTCCCACAGCGTCTAAAGAGACTACTAACGAAGGAAGCAAAGCGTCACCGCGACTGGTTTAATTAGCATCATATTTATACACCTAGTCGTTATTAAATTCTTGTTCGCCGTAAATTTTCTAATGTCCCCGTGGTCATGCTATCTTTATTATGGAGAATATGCGACGCTTTCATCCGTAAACGGCAATTTCTTGATGCTACCACCGATGCTTTCGCTTAGCCTTTTAGCAGTTTAAGAAAAATACCAGTGCTATTTTCACCCTAAACGTTTCAATGTTTCCGCTCGATACTGTTATCATTTTATTCGTGTGATAGGTCTTTACGTTGTAGCAAACCCTTGATAAGCTTCGTTTGCATATACCAAAGTAAGCCGTAAACGTAAAGAGGTCTTAGAAATAAGTTTTACAATTTAACTGGTTTTATCTCCAATCTGAGAATAGTTCGAAAAAGAATAAACAAAAAATAATTTCATAGAAAATTATGGTTATCGAACTGTTAATACGCACGATATGTTTTATTAATAACGAAATCGTTCACATTAATTGTAGGGATGCCACTGACAACTAGTTATATTATCTGGTTTTAAACATATTGCTCGAGAATTGCTTATAACTAAATTTGGAATTACAAAATGAAGTGCTTATACACTTCGACCTAAACACATGTATAATTAAAATCTAGCCGTGAATTATACATATCTACCTGTATCTGTATCATAAGTACTGTGTTGACTTTGGAAAGTTTCCGAAGCTTTGCATAATGTTTGCTCCTCGAGCATGAAGATAATGAAAACACGATGACACATTTATGAAGAGAAATTTCACCGAAGACTAAATTACTCAATTTCGCAAAATTAAATTACTTTTATATCAAATTTAATTTATTAGCTAAATCAATTATTATAGAATGATCTCACTTCCTGCAATTCTTACAATTACGACATTCGTGCTCGAGGGCACAACGATTCATAAGAACGCAAACTACCGAAATCTTGATCGAATCATTGAAACACGTCCTGAACCTGACGAAGGATTCAAGTCCACGGGGGAGAAGAATTAATGGTATATACCCGTTACATAACCTACACGCGATGTAATCAATTAGCTTTCAGAGCATTAAGTGGAATCATATGGCTGCCTGTGTAATTTTATCCAGCGACAGTGGAAATGGTCGTCCCGGCTATTAAGTGATTTGTTGTAAACCAAAATTAAATACACTACGCTCGTTCGCGGTTAATCACGCTGCTGACGAAAATCAATTACAACTGTTCCGCCGCTGATTACGCTGCTAACGTGTAATTAAAGACCCCGTTCTCGACTACTTGTTGCTGATTTCCAGGCACGGGATGAAATATATGTGAAAAGTGTGGATAAACCTGAAGGAAAGCTGAAAACCAGTCATTCACCAGTCAAGTACTAGCACGAGAGGTTTTGTTTTAGTTGTTAATTACTAATCTTGATGACACACTTGAATATTTAATCTATATTCTTTATCAACCATTTTCTACATCTAGGAGGTGCGAATAAAATTTAAATTAGGGTGTGAAAATATAGTAAAAGCTAGTTGATCTAGAAAGAACGAGGAAGAAAAAGAACAGATCGAGGATACTTATGCAAATTTGTGTTTCTCTGAATATGATTAAAGAAATAAGAGCCACGTATCAAAGCATCTGTATCACTTACTAAATATTATGATATCTCGTACGAAGATTGCAAAGAAAATTGTATTATGTATAAATTTATATAATTAAATATTACGAATAGTTGTAAATAATTTAAAATAATTGTATAATTTCGTTTAAATAATTTTCTGACTTTTATGTTATTTAGTAGTTAAAATGATATACTTAAATATAACATAGGTGAAAAGGGGATCAATTTATTCTGTTTAAAAATATAATTCTTTTAACAACCGATGACAAAATCATGGAGTTTCGTAAATAAACTAACAGGACACCTAATATCTGAAGGATGATAATCGACACATCTGAAATCGTGAAATGCTTTTGATGAAAATATTCCTTAAGGAAACGTCATAAACAAGTTTTTGGCAAGACTCGCAGACAAATTGACTGGCAAGGTAACAGATCTCAAAAAATTCTTATATGAAAAAATGTGAGTTATCATTGTCTTTCCCTTATGTTATTTTCATATTTCTCGCATTCTATAAATCCTTGCACCTTTACATTTTTCATGCGCACACGACACCGTCTAACGAGTACACATTCGGGCTTATAGCGTTAACGACTCATAAACGATACAATTTTTCAGAAGCAATCAAAGAGAAATATTATCTGGATTAAGGAAAAATATTGAATCCCAGGAAGATCACGAATATGGAGCGGAATGTTGTCGTACCATTGCGATTGGCATTTGTCGTTGGCGGTTCTGCAAGATTGGATCGTTCTTGAAGTACTGGCGCATTCCGTTTTAAGTGGAGGGTCAAAGAAATAAAGATTAATCCCGTGATCTTGAGCGCACATAGAGGAAGGATAACACTTGGACAAGTCGTTGACTTTTCTTGAAATTCACGTTTAACCATGAATCTTTCCATGATCTCTATCTTTTCATGTGGAAAAAAAGAAAGAAAACATAAATCGTAGAATTAACCGTTTTGTACCGCATAATCAGCAATTATCAGAAAAAGGGGGAAACCGCGAATAATTTACAATCTTCTTACCTGATCGTAAGAATCTATAAAGTTTCTAAGAGTAGTTTCCCTCGTTGAGCGATAAAATGAAGGAGCGAGGAAATCGTGGCTAGAGACGCAACGAAACCGATTTAGAATCGATTCATCATCATCATCATCATTATCACTGTGCTACGTGGATCGACTGTACGACCTGCCTCCGGCTCACCACCCTCGTGAAGCATTAACGAACCGTGACATTCTCATTTTACAGAAATGTCGGACGAAATACCCAGCGAATATTGGAACCTCGTACGTTATTCCACGGGTGTTTTCCTACGACTTCTTCTTCGATTGTGTTACTTATTAGATTTATACTAAAAATATTAGAAAAATATTATTTTTGTCCATTTTACTTTGATATACACGTAATAGAATTATCTGTTATGGGGAATTGATACGAGCTAAATTAGTTGGAGAAATAATTGTTGAAGAGAAAAGTCAGATAAAAAGCTCTGAAACTTATTACACAATAAGATGACGAATAATGTAGTGACCACGTTGCTGATTTTTATGCATTTATGAAAAATTTTAAAGTGTAATATTCTACAGAATGCGCATCATATGAAACAATATATAAAATAACCAAAATAGAGTATGAATTATAATATTTAACGGATAAAACGATCTTTTATCCAGTTCCAGTTTTTTAATTATATTCGCAAAAATATGAATTTGTATGAATATTCGCAGTCTAGTAATAACAATAAATATTTGTTCATCTTTCAAAAACTCAAAGAGAAATATATTTAATCTTGAAATAAAAATGCAAATAAAAATACAACTTGGTACAATAACATTTTTTTAATCACACAATTGGTCTTCTGATAAAGAATGAAAACTGTGATTTATTCTGTTCTTCGCCTATCTTTTTCAAACTCACTCTATTTGTCAAAATCATTTTGATATCACATGCACGATCTTTAAAAGCTAGATATTTTATTGAGAATTAAATAATTCAGTCGAAGCCAATCAAGCGGACAAAAAACAACAATCGAAAGGCGAAGTCACCCATCGGCATTCTTGAAAGGAAGAACAAATGCAGTTAGAAAGCGTTACGAGGCTCTATATTGTTCCATTTCGCTGAACCTAGCCTGATCGTTTCGCGGATTCGCGGCTGCTCCCCGCGAATAGCCATTTCACGCGAGCAGATATTCAATCTGACATGACACACATGTTTCTTACTGCGTTTGTGCCACCATCGGATTGCACGCTGCGTAACTGTGCTAGATTATCAACAGGTCTACGGAGAAAGTACCGCGAATAATTCATCGGATCATGCGTGATTGATCGTTACAGGAGAAAAATCGTTCGCGGTCTTCAATGACGCTCGTGCACGCACAGGGATATTGAAAATGAAAACGAAACGATCGGACGGAAAGTGGTTTTCATACAAGATTCCTTGATCGAAAATTTTCTGATGGAGGATTCGTTGATCGAAAATTCTCTGATTGAAAATAACTCGATCGAAGACTCGATTTAACGATGGATCGTAAAATAACGAAATGAAGGTTTCAAACACGTTTATACATCAAAGACTAAGGATCTATTTCTTTCGCAGCTTATCATGGACCTTCATCAACGGAGAATGGCAACCATTCGGCATTTTACGGATGTTGCACGCAGCACGTATTCGACGATCTGATTGTTAATCATAAGAATACTTACAATGAGCCATGAGCCACATGGGAGGAATTGTTTTACGATCCTTGGTTCGTAAAAAAAAAGAAATCTTCCCTCTATTACATATGCTATATATAACTTAAGTTTTCTAAAAAAAAAAAAGAAAGAAATGAGGGGCCATTGAATCGCGTCCGAATTGATTAAAGATCAGTCAGCTGTATTTGAGGAAGGTAGTATCTAGAAAATTACTTGATTTTGCATGTGGAGGTGTTAGCTTCTTTTTATTCACATTTGCAAAAGAATGTAGGGGTTAAGGCAAAAGTTAAGAGCTAAAAGTTAAGTAACATCGAGTGAACAAACGTTGCAATTTTGTCAAACGAAATTTCGTCGCCGAACGAAAGTACCTATCGTTGAGGAGCAAAGACCGTAGCGTGATGTAGCCTCGGAGGAGGAAGAGTGAACCGTCGAAAAAACGATGGCGAACGAACGAAAGAACGAACGAAAGTGTGTCGTCCATTCTGGCACGTATTTCCTTTTCTATGTTCAGAGGGGGGCATCGTTGTTCGGGCCCCGACAAGCTGAAGAGCTTGAGGAGTGCTCGCGGCGCGTTGCCCCATAGTGGGGGCAGCGACATAAGTACGAGACGGCCTTAAGAAAAGCCTTCATTCTGATAGCAGATCGCGATTCACGGAGTCGGTGAACTTGTAAAACGCGGCCAAAAGTAGCCAGTGACCAAAAGTCGCGATCGAGTGTGAAGACAAAAAAGACGAAAATCCGGAAGAAAAATTGATAAAAAGAAAGGAGAAAAGGTTTGATAGCGTCGAGAGGAAGCTTTCGATCGGGATAAAAGTTCGTTCGATGCGCGAGACCGATGAGATCGCGACCGCGTTGGTGATCGTTCACGGGTGCACTTTCCAGTAAATCCTTCAAGAGACACGAGAGATCGAACGTCCATAGATCAAACACTATTCCGTGGATCCCGCTGTTCTTCCAAAGGCAAACGAGGTGGGTAGTGTGAACAAACTTTGCTCGACAGTAATTGCTCAACGCGATACGGCGTGAATACGTAGAAGGACTCGCTGGCCCAAACAGCGTTCGTTTACGTAAGTCGAAGGCCACGATTTCCTCCCGGAGGAAAGACGTGTTTGAGTCTTCTTAAAGGAAGGATAGAATAATTATCGAAATCGTTAGTCATCGAGTATATGCCAACAGCTATTAACATCTACTAACCTTCCGCAATTCGATCGAATTTAATTACAGTTAAATGAAATACCACAGTTAAAAATAGAAAGATCAATCTAGAAATCGGAAATACCATCTTATCCGTCTCGATAATTATAGTGAATTTACAACAGTTCGTTGAGAACATTGAAAATTTACAACATTATAATTTAAAAGAATCGTTTCAGGTGGTATAAGAAAATTATAACAGTTTCCATCGACTACGACGTTCAATTTTTCTCAACAAAATCGCGCAATCCCATCTGATCTCTCAATTATTATTAAAACATTCTTCCTCGATGCGTTTACAAAGCGCACTTTGTAATTTCAGATCGTAAACAATGAAAACACAAAAGAGAGTATAGAATAAGCGTAGCCGCGCCGTTTAATCGCCACCGGAGATCGTTAAATCGTTGCAGTTTTACCACGCTCGTTATCTGTTCCGTTAAAGTTTCCGCGATTATCGGAAGTTAACGCCGCGCGTTCGCACACCGGCTCGATTTACTGTTCACCGTGTATTTCTGCGTTTCGTTTGGGTGGATATGTTGCCACCACTCAACATTCGAGGACGTTATCGCGAAACGGTAATTCTCAGAGACTGCAACAGCGACTTCCTTGTTGCCACAATGTTACACGAAGATCCCGTGAGCTGAGCATCCGCGAGACGCGCTTCGGGACAAGAAGAGGTTACAAGAAGCAGAAGATGACGGGGGGTTGGCGCATCTTTCGAGTACGTTGGCGCTCGGCCTCGAGCTTCCTTACACGAGCTCCTTCAGGAAACGTTTCCTCTCTGTTTATTTTCTAAAAATTCCCCAGAGACGCGGCCTGAGCATTAAGCACCGTGCGCACGATTACCATAATCGGAGTTCGATAATCGAGCGTGGACATGGCGCATCGTTTATGATCCCACGTCGGATGGAAAAAAAGAACGATAGGCTTTTTCAATAGATTGACATTATTGGATCGGAGACAAGATGGTGGCTCTTTTGTTTACTGAGTTAGGGTTGTTGTTACGCGAATTCGTGCTTTGACGAACTAACGAAATATGTCTGAAGAAATGCTTGTACTCGTAAGAATCTATACGAACAGCGCGTATGGGAAACATAATAAATCAAATTGTGTTGGTTTTCTGAGTTTTATGTCACTTGGTGGCTCAGCAGAAGTATTTTGACAATTTTTGACGAAGCAGGGTACCATCCGACAGATGATATAGGCCTTTTGAAAATAACTAGTAAATCTGATAATATTTTGTAAGAAACGAATATTAGTTTGACTGTTATGTTAGTCTAATTTAACTAATGTTAATCTGCATAACTGTAATGTTATCAATATCTTTTCAATTTTTAAGAAGCTAACAAAACCACGTATTTAATCCAAAAATAAGTGAAAAGGTAGATTTCATATGGAATTGATTGAATTTTAAAATTGCTCCTCTATAAAAGACAGAGTATGTGATTTATTATCTTTGCACTTGTATTTATTAGAACACGTATCCATTGTAGTCATAGCCTAAGGGCTAATGCTCGATGCTAGATTATATTCGCTATCTCAATAATATACTAGATTACTGGGTGTATTTTATTTTATGATTTGGACTTTTATGATTTTATTTATGATTTAGACTGTATAACATTGTGTGCTCATCGTTACTGAGGGTTCCATATATTTGAGAACAGAATATGGTTCATCAAACTTTCTGAGGAAGTATGGTCTATATCGTCAATCCATTTCACTTTTGTAGGCCAATCAGTTGAACTTGGTTGAAGATATTCTGTTAGCTGAATCTTTTCACGTCAATATTGCACTCTATCTGTGAAAGATCTACATTGGCTACAAAAGTACTTTCATGTGATTAAAAAGATTGCATATTACACGAATAAAATGTAGAACCTGATAAAAAATGTGAAAATACTTTTTGCATCCACTCTAAGCCTTTCTAACAAAATGTACTTCGTCATACAATCCAGTAGATTGATAAATCTATCCAATGCAGTTTAAGAATTAGTTTCATGCAATCTTCGAATAAAATTTTTGTCCTGAAAACCCAGTAATCTCTTTTCCTGTAGATCGCATCAAGCACTGGTTTTGAAAAGTGGAATTTCGTCAACGATGTGAATGTGGAGATAAGGTCCGAATAACAGTTGTAAAATTGTGTACGATCCGGTAATGCAAGCCATTTCACGTGCTCGTCTAACTGTCGTTCGACAATTCTAGGAAAACGTTTTTTTTCAAAAATAAAAATAAATTTGAATCATATTCTGTCACTGAAGTATTACTTGAACGCGTAAGTATATGATCGACACGGCAGATAGTTTTGCGGGCGATTTAGCTTTATCGAGTGGACTTTGATGGCAAGGACGTTCGTTCGCTCGCCAAGGCGACTCTCTTCTTCGTTTTGCGCTACTTGTGCGTCACGGAAAGTGCTTTCCAGTCTAACATTAATGACGTCGATGTCTAAAGTTATCCACGGGAGTTAGCGGAACCAGTTCGCGCACATTGAAACGTAACTCGATCGACGAATGCACCAACCGAACGGTAATGGGACGGGATTACAGCCGCGAGAATCGTCCGAGCTTTCCGTAATTAAGATCGTGATATTACCGAAGTCTAGAAATAGGTTGTTCGCGCACCGACCGATAAAATCGTCGATTAAATTACGATGTGACACGAAAAGTATCGACTCAACAACCACTTCTACACGTGTTACGCGGAAACGATATCGTCCAAACGAATTTATGGAATCGACGAGACTATCATTTTTGCGAATATTACGTGATAGGAAAATGGCCGGTAGAGTCGATGGTCTTGAATGGTCTTTCTAGTTTTTAAGCTTCGCGTGTATTTCTAATTAAACAGCCGCCGACAACAGAATGAATGCAAATTGTGCGCACAAAACGCTTCCAGCATGAAAATGGTTAAGAGCGTAATTTTTCAAAATGTTATACTTACGACATGTTACTATTATTACAGTGTACGGTTCTCCGACGAAATATAGGTTGTTACGTGATGTTATACAAGCTCCAGATCTATTACTTTCTCTCTCGAGTCCCGATGCAGTTAACGAAAGAATAGTTTTACAATTCAGTCAGGCTAGACCTAACTGTTCGGCGTTTTCTTGAATTCCAAAGATCCAGACAGCGAGTAAAATGGGGCGGTATAAACTTCTTGAAAACTTGATATACCGGTAGTTTGGTTACATGGCGTGTACTAATGAGTATTCCAATCACACCTCAAGCTGCTATGTTAGATGGTAACTGTTGACGTCTAACGCTATGTACACCTTCTTATCATTGGAATCCATTTTTTAACCTTATTAGATTCTAACGTTCTTTTCTTGCTGTCTTTGAGTAATCTTTCTTACTTCTTTGATGTCCCCGTGCCCTGTCATTTTTCTTCTTTTTATTCCTTTTCTATGTCATATTAGCGAGTCTATCTTTTTATTGTCCGAACTGTTTTGTGTCTTTGTATTGTGTCTTTTTATTCCTAGACTTTTTTGTGTTTATGCACTGTGTTTCTTCTCTTTATTGCCTCAACTCGACTCTACTCCTTATTCGTTTGTCTCCTTTCTGATTCCTTATGTTGCTATTTGTCCTTCTATTATAATTATTATGTTCTCGCAATACTTCTTTTCATTATATTCCTTTTAGTCCCTTTTTCCAAAGTTCTTTTTATCTTTGAGAGAACTTCTTCTTTATCATCTTTGTGCAATGTCTTTTTTTTCATCGTTGAAATTCCTCCTTTGGTACTCTTGCGTTGATTTTCACTATTGGTTCTTCGTTATTTGTTGCTGTTCCATTTTGGGATGTTCTTTGAATTTCCTCCATTATTAGGATCTTCTTCCTTGAAAATTTTTCCATGTCCACGAGGTGACAAATTATGGATACTAGTAATAAGGGTTGGATATTGTTTGTAGATCAGGTTGGTCTACCAGAAAATTCGCTATCAAAAGGAACCTTTAGCAGGTTCACAGAGGTCAGACAGTTGCCAGGTACAAATTTGGAGAAACTGATCTTCAGTATCACTGGCGGTATTTAACAATACTATCTATATGGAATTCGGTCAATGAATTGAAATTTCATTCATTATGGAAAAATCGGTGAACCATCTGTCTTATCTTGACAACTGCTTCGCGGTGCTTTTATACTTTAATTTATCTTAAATAAGACGCACGCCTAAAGGTACCTCTAGTTATTACAATTTATTTATTCATCTAATATAATCCTTATAAATAGTCATAAATTAGTAGAAATCTTTAATATTAAAAAGATAAACAATGAATTATAAATAAATAAATTCCGATAGATAATAAATCGTATATATAATCGTCTTAACGATTAATCATCACCATATATCATTTACTCGATCTTTTAATATAAAATCTCGCTTGATCATGAAGTATGAAGACCGCTACACTCAAACGCGATGCCGCGGTAAATGTACGTAACGCGGTGGTCTGTTCATCGAGACGTGCCGATTATCTTGCACGCCAGTGGCGCTTATGAAATAGCTGACCGCTAATTGAAATGTATGAGACGACCAATGGGTTACCGCTTCCTTGGCCAAGGTCCAATCTATTCGTTTCAACCTTTACGAATTCAGAAAAATCAAAGGTGTCATGATGTAAAATTTATGAAATTCTCGCGGAACCTTTCAGACCTCATCAACCATAAAAAAAAAAAAAAAAACAAAGAATGAAAAAATGTAGCAGGTTGCATCTGCACCAACTTCCCGCTCTGTATCGTTTATCCATTCTACCAACAGTATAAATTAGTCTGCACTCAAGAAGATGGTATAACGGTCCCATTTACATTCAACCGCGTAAGGATTAATGACTAATTGAAAAGCCGTGTAGAGAAGCGCCGGACACAGGTTTCGTTGCTCGAGTTAAGAGGGAATGTTCGTGATTTTTGGAACTTCCACGAGTACCACGACCATTTCAGAGAAACTGTACGGAAATTCTACGATACGAGAAAACCTCATTTATCTTCCTCTTCTTCACGTGCAAAGTTATTTCTTTGATCCATTCAGGACTGAACAATACGAATAACGTGTAACGTGTAGAAGTAGCATTATGAAAAAAACACAAATAAAGAAGTAAGTTAATATTATTTCGTCAAGATAAGAAAAAAATAAGAAAAAGAAAAAGTAAGAAAAAATATAGAATAATAGCAGTAGCAATGCAGAAGCTGTAGAATCTCTGATCGAAGAATCACAGGTACAAAAGGAAATTCTATAATGTAAAGAGAGATATTGCTTTTTATTGCGCTATGAAATACTTCAATTTTTTCGAATTTCATAAAGGTGGAGGATCTAGAATCTAGGCGGAAGTAGAAGTAATAAAATGATATCGACCAAATTCTTGGACTTCCTTCTTATAACTGCAATATAAGTTCGATAGAGTTCAACAGAGTTCAATAGAGTCCAGTAATGTGAATTGGCTAAAAAGAAATTACAAATAAAATGTTGCAACCAATGCAACCTTGGTCCTTAGTGGATTAATATGAAGGATCGTTATGCGACAATCGCAGGAGCTCGCCTCTAAATATTCAATGGTGATTAAACCAGACGCCGTCTACTTCCTCGAGAGATAATATATTCTGTGCCGATGGAGAAGTACGCAATCTGTTCGATGGTAATATCCGCATAAAAGGCAAATCGCTGATTCATTTAACCCGAGTCCTTTGTCGATCAATGTACAAGATGAGACTTGAATGAAACTCATGTCATACGATGTCTCAATTTTCTCTGAAGAAGATCAACTTGAGAGTAAAGAAACAGATCATGAAAAAAAGAAAAAGGAAAACAAATAAAAGAAAAGTATGATCGATGATTACGTAACGTTTTTCAAAGCGACTCGAGCAGCTTGCGCGTGACGATCACGATCACTTTATCACCGCTACTAATTGGTATTCCGATACGAGCAGCCACCGTGAACGTTATTCGAGCAGCGAGTATGGCATGGGAAAAACGCGAAGAATTTCGTTGACTAGACCATCGACACCTTACGAGCATACCATATTTCTAAGCAGCCAGCCAAACGTTATTTTCCTTCTATAAAACGGGAGCCATTGAATTATAGCCGCTCGTTACAATCTCTAACATCCGCTAACGCTGTTGAAAATAATTGGAGGATCGTAATTAGAGAATGGCGAGGCAACGAGCACCGTGAAGTCGTAAACGCATTGTACTTACGGGCTTTTGTAAAAAAAAAATGGTACTTAACACGACATTGTTTCTATTCTTAAGCACAATTGCTTTCTTTTAAAAATCGAAGTAATTACTGCGATAAGAAGATAGCTCCATTTTTCTCATTTGAGTAAGTCAACGAAAACCAATCTTAAAATCGATCAGAATCGAGTCACTGAAACGTGCGACATATTCACAATCAACTGATAGCCGCGATAATAAACTTTTGCGCCTTTATACATTGATTTAAAAGCAGAAGGTATATGAAATTACAGTTTTCTCTCTTTTCTAATAAATACAATTTATCTCTAAATTGATATCGGGTTACGGATGATCAGAATAACTTATTAGAATACTGAATATTAAAACACGCGTATAGAAGATGATAAAAATTATTATCAATCACTTTCATCGCGTCAGATACAAAGCAGTAAACAGGATAAAATACCTTAAAGATCAGAACTCTAATGCAACGTTAAATATTAGAGCTGACTTCTTATTGCTACAAACTGTTCAATTGGAAAGGACAGAACATTCGAAAAGTCGTACGAACCAACGACCGTCATTTTGGATCCTATGTCCACCCTCGAAAAAAAAAGATTCCAAGATAACAAAGGCACCGTCTGCATGACAAGAGAAGGAAAATCGGAGCAAAAGACCTAACCCAGTTCCCTGCAAAAATATCGCTCCGCTTTCGCCATGTAAATCGAAAACCATCAAAAAATTCGAAAGCGGCTTCCGTTGTCGTTTATTCGTCGAAAAATCTGGTAGGAGGAGAAGATCGGTTGTTCCTAGTTTGCCGATGATCCGTGAGGTGATTGACAATGGGCGGACAATTTTCGCACGTCCGTAGCCTAACAACGCATCCGACCGGTTTAAGATTTCACTTCCTTGTGATTCCGAATACAAATGGCGGCACACACCCAAGAGCCGGTCGCTCGTGCTTCACAGGAAGGAAGAAGGAAAGAAGCAGGCAATCGGCGAGGAAACACTTTGCGATTCTAGAATTATCCTGTGCAACCTCTGGAAAAGAAAAGAAGCCGCAAGTGAATCACCGGTCGAACGATTCTCGAGATCGTTAAAGATAGGAAAAAATCGGCGTGGACATTAGAATGACGATGATGAAATACACGCACTGACGATCTAATGGATTAAAAATAACGTTTAATCGAGGATCAGACTACTAGGAAATTCGCAACGAACAAATAAAACGTGATCGTTTGTCGAGATGTTTAAACGTGGCTGGATTTCACAGGCTATAAAAAAGGAGACGATGCAAATTTCCTTCAAAAGATATTAAAACCTCGTTTAAACATGCACATTGCGAAAAATATGCTTCCGAGAGGCATTTAATTATTGTGACAAATGAATTTTCAATATTATAAAATATTTTTAATATCTCTATGCTTGCTTCGAATGTTTTTTTTTATTTAATGTAAATGATAAAAAAAAGCATGAAGATCCACAACGTTAATTTAAATGACGACCGTATGAGAGCTAAGATGTATAGGATACACCAAATACACCAAATGTTATTCGGATTAATCGTTCCATGTGCGATACAATTTGCAAGCATACCGTTGCCTTTTTACAGTGATGCAACATTTTGAAGAATCGCATTCATTTTTATGCCAACTCTAACGGGACGTGCGTTTACGTGGTTTGACGATGAAAGGATCAATCGACTGTGCTCGTCCAAAGACTCTTTGTTCGGTGACAATTTAGAGGATACTCCCTTTAACTGGATAAACGGGCGTCCGGTTAATTCGAAAACAATATTCAATGTGATAAAACGCGCATTAGTTATATGGAAGTTCATCGATATTCTTTCATTAATTCGCGTCTCGTCGATTGGTTTATCTAATTGTAAGTAACGCTGCTAATGCAACAGTTATGTTTTCTATGTGTACTTGGACGAAAGAAAGAAATAAATCAATAAACAATGTGTTAGAACAAACAATATCATTTAACTTCTTCGATTTATTTCTAAACAAATAATATGCATTTCTTGAAGAGCAGTATTTCGGTAGTAAATGTGTTAGAATGAAGTTTTCTCTACAATAAATGCTACGAACGGCGGATAAATACGACATGTGATTCATTGTCTTCCTTTGAATGAAAACGTGACCGGATAAGGGGAGTCTATATATAGCCACATGAAAACCCGTTTGATTTTACATTCAATTGATAGATACGACCGTTTCTTGCTAAAATCATTTATTTTCAAGAAATCGATTCATTGAGTTCGTTAGTGATTTTGTTTTAGTCACGTTGGTTTTCTAATTTATCTCGACGATCCTTCTCGTTTCTGTATAATTTCCCCATAATTCCTGATGTCATTAGAAATTCACCGTGATTGGTAATCTGTCAGACGTTAATTTCTCTGAGTATATACTACGTTCGTTTTAATCATATCGTTTGAATTTTGCGACACGCTTTCGCCGTAAATACTAATTGAAGCGAGTGCGCAGTGAGAATGTGTTAGTCCGGTCGTTTTTAATTGCGTCTCGCTCTACTGAGGTTATCAATACGCTGTATCAAAACTGGACTTTCTAACGTCTATCTTTTAATTACGTATGCAAATTATTTCTAAATTTCTACTGTTCTAGCTTCCGATTAATCATGATGGTCAATATTGGTACTCTAGTCTATTGATTTGATCATATGTCTGCGATTGAGGAAAATTTAATCATTCGTTACCATGATTTCGTTTTTCTAAATAAGACTCTAATAACATGTGGCTTAATGAAAACATAATGTAATCGAAATAGCATTCATATAATTTTATACGTTTTCCGAATAATTAACTAATTCCATTCCATTCCAGATTCATCAAAATCATCGGTTCTAAAGTACAACAATTTTCCCAACGCAACTCTTACAACATTTTCATTCTGAAACAATCTATTGGTCGAAAAATTTAGAAAATATTATACGGTCATTAAAGATGAATAAAAATTCTATTCCTGGAAATATAAAATATTTTATCATATAAGATATTTCCCAATTATTTATAGTGACTGCTGACAAAGTTTTAATATTTCTATTATTCAATGTGATTAAAAACAATTAATGATAATAGGCTAAGATTTAACGGTTGCTATTGACCCGAGAAATCTCGTACATGCACCGATCAGCCAAATAATTGACACGTGCATCGGATCGATATTTTCTGCTCTTTAAATCTTTAACTTTTTGGACACTGTAAATGTCCACGTTAATAATAGGAGAGCCATGATCGATGAAAACAGGCTTTTTGTTGGACACAAATCGGCGAAAGAACCGGAATCTGCTAAGGTCTTGAAAGAGGTTAATTCGGTTTTCGTAACGCGTGATCGGGTCCAGGCTCTCATTGTGTATTGAGACTACTGTATTATTACATCGTCGAAATGTTCGACGATCTCGTTACAGTTAGAGGATAGCCAATTTTTCAAGCAGGGATTCCTTACGGTACTTATCCACAACGGACAGAGAAAAAAGGACAATACCTTGAGTTTATTTAATAATATCCTGTTCAAAGTATAATTAGAGGATCATCTACCGAAACGATCTTATCGCGCGTTTAGATATCCAATGATTTTCAGATAGTTGGATTCTATCATGCTTGCATATTCGGCAAGCATCATTTGACAATTTGAAGAGATACCTAAAAACCTACCTTAGATCTTCTATAGAAATTTATATTTTCTAACGAAACCATTGATCTTTATCGAGAAGACATCAACCCTTTACAGTGTAATAGAACGAAGAATTAAAAACGGAGAAGAAAATAATTATTTCCTTGTACTCGAGATTCCTTGTATTTTTGGAGCATCAGGTGCAGAAAATATATACTATATGTACTATTATATAGGTAATAAATATTAACTATTGCATTATTAAGATATTAACGCTCCTACGGTGTAATAATAAAGCGAAGAGGTTAAAATGAAGAAGAAAATAATTATTTCTTTATCCTCAAGATTCCTTGTATTTCTGGTGTCAGAATGTTAATGATTGCTTTGTATGGTAACGTTTAACAAGTTCGCTACGTACAATACGGATCAGAATATACAAGCTTTTAGGGCATGTTCGTGGTACCGGCTTGAATGTGAGACGCGAAGTAAGAATCACGACAATGTGAAAAAATCTTTCATAATATATATCCAACACATACGTAAAACTTTACAATTTATTTATATGCAGTTGAAAAGAAAATTATTTGTTAACATTTAGCAATACAGAATACATTGAGAGGCAAATTATTTGTTAACGTTCAGATAATGGAAACCCACAGAAATGGAAGGAAATCCACAGCAATCTGTCAAAATGTGAAGTTAACAGCGTTATATTTTGCTCGAGTTCTTCTTTACTCTGTCACATTGTGCAAGGATTAAATCGGCGTCAGAATCTCTACACACATGCTCTCATAAGAAGAAGTTGATCCGATCGTTCTAACGGATATTTTGCGTGAATAGATTGATGGCAGGATGATGAAGGATTGCATTCCGAAAAGAACAATCGTGTACAGTTAGGAAATTAGACCGAGTCTCAGAAATCCGGAATTGTAGTTTACGTGTATCTAAGACAACGTGAAGGAGAGGGGAGCATTGTGTAAAGTCAGAATACCTTGACTCACATGATTGGGATCTCGCGAGAACCACCTGCAGCCTTCGTGACTGCCGGTGCAATTATGAGAAAGTCTAGCAAACTCGCTCGTTAGAAGAGCCACGTGCGACCTTCGATGACGCTCAAATTGGCGATACTTAAATTATCACCTCTCGTGCCTCGCAAACACTTCGAATTCCGCTAACGCCATACTTTTAATCCTATGATTAAATCCTATTTCCTTCCATGGTTCTAACTTTCATTGTCAGTCTCCCAAGCAAGACTTTGCTTAACGCTAAAAACTATTATCTTTTGAAGTATAAAATTTCTATCAAAGAAATCAAATGCAATATGAAAAAGTACGTAGTATGAGGGGAAAAGAAGCTTTCATTTTCATTTACTTGTTATATTTGTTAAAGAAATTTAAGAAACTTGTGTATCATTTTATATTATAAGTACACTGTGGATATTTATGGTAGATATACATACGCAAATATATATATATTATATTTTTACCAAAAATCATTCTGACATTCCTCAAAATATACCACTATAAATCTATCAAATTTCTATGAAGTTCTAATATTAAAAACGAAATACGGATATAAAATTCCCGCATTCCGGTAACGCGATCTAGTAACGAAATATCGATACGATTTTTAACGGTGTAGTTTATAACAGGATAGCATAGTTACCCGAGTACCCTTGAATTAACTTTCAGAAGTAGCGATTAGGATCAAGCGTTAATAAATAATTCGAAGATCTCATGTTAAGAAACGGAACCATTACCAAGAACAAACAGAATACCGTAACATTCAACGGAGTAGAATTTTTGCCCAACATTTTTATCGCGGGCAAATTATTTCGCTGGCAGGTCTTTTAAATGAAGAAATAAATTCTTTATGTCGAACAAAACATGTTAACAGGGTCGTTTGCGATATAGTCGCAATAAAGGACTTTGATGCAACATGTGTTCACATTCGCTCGAGCATCAAACGAATCAGAGTATGAAAATTTCTATCCTGCCAGAGTTTGATGTGTGCACCACGAGAATATTTACCGTACTAGGAGTCAGTAGCGTAAAATTGGCTAATTAGAAACGCATGAGCGAACAGAGACGAGAATGATGGACCACAATACGGGTCGTTCTTTCGCGTGAACCTCCTGACGAAGGTTCGAATAAACTCGATTAATTTCCAACGAATTTATCGCGAGCCACAGAGCGGAGCAACGACTTCTACCATTCTTCTTAGGTAATTACAGTAAATTATTTTTAGTACTTTTAACATGTCAAACATTTAAAACCTTCAACGTGTGCCTAAATAGTTTATATGCAGTTAATTAAAATTAAAGTGATACGAACAAAATAAATAAGAGTATGGAATTACGTTTTTGTTTGGATAAAAGTAGCTTTGGTTTGGTAATTTTAGAATTAACAAATGTAGTTTTTCTATTATGTCGTGCTTTTAACTTTCATAAAATTTCTTAATTCGATAATAATGTTTTTACTAGTATTATAAATATAAGTGACAAGTGAAGTTAAGATATTCTCAATTATTTTTTGACACCCGAAATGTACGTATGTTAAACAGTGTTTGCGTAGTGAATTTCATTGACTTTTACTAATTCCAGAACCCTCTTACGTAATAATTTATTAATAACATTATTAAATTGAGACAAACGACTAGTTGTATATAGATTTTAGATTTCTTTTTCATAACTTCAAAAGTATTGAATAAAGTAGAGTATCAAGTGATTTACAATTTGTATGATGTACGCTTAAAATGTCAGTTGTTTTCTATTAAACTTGTTCTGATTATGTAAGAGGCTCTGGTGCTGTTAATTTCTGATTCGTGACTTTGTCACTGGTTTGTGAAATTTCACTAATCAAATTATACGTATAAGAGAACTTGGCAAGTGTGTGATGAAGATCTTAGACATTTATTCTTTGAAGTCAATTCACTTCAATTCAAGCCTGATTCAGTCCTACTTATATGAATATATTTTATACATAATTCAAATTACTTGACCAACCTAAACGAGTCTTAGCCACGATTAAAAAAGAGAAGAATTGCGTCGAGAAACACGCCGTGGTTGTTTATTAAAAATTATTTACTGCAATTACCTACCGTTATCCGTCGAAGTCTAATTAAGAGCTTCGCAAATTGCGCGAAAATTCATACCGGATGAAAATCAAACCGAAACAGGAGCGCGTAATCGCCGCGAGGAGAGAAATGCAAGAGGCGTACGCGCGATCCAACTTTATGGATTCCCTCGAAAACCCGTTAAAGCTTAAGTATCTCCTTTTTAAGCTGCCTTTCGCGCTCGATCGCGGAACCAACTTCCAGTTGCATACATGCCACTTTTCCATGTCCATTTCCATTCGACGAGCCCCCTAACTCGCGTAGCCAGTGTCAGAAATAATCCGTAACCAGTAAAACAAAAGTTCAACGCACCACCGAGACGTACAGTGTTTGTAAAGGACTGTCTAACCGTAAAAAGTCATAATTTTAATCATTTTTTCAATTTCCAAATTCTTAAGGACCCTTTGTTATTAGAATTTTATGTTTCGAAATTTGTAAGAGTCTTTGATGGGCGTAGTACGTTTTTAAATTCTTAAGGATCCTTACTTAGAGAAAATGTCGCTATTGTCGCTAATGTTTATAAAAAATATTTAAATAAGGTAGAACTTCCAAGTACAAGCATTCAAAAATGAGTAATACGACTTATTAAGGAGAACTAATAAATTAGTAGGGATTGGTTAGAATTTCACCGCCATCCTGCAGTTCGGACTCAGTTCTTTGAATTTCATAAAAAAACAAGTACATTTTGACACAACTCTTTCTGTAATTTAATTTTAGATCTTCTCTCATTTAGCTACTTACTGTGTTACACTACATTTGAAAACAATACAAGCTGATCTGCAAAAATGAACAATATTAACTCGAATAATTAAGAGTCATCGAGCAGTATTTTTGATTTAATGACTTAGACGGTGATTAGACAGCTATCTTCAACCGCGACGCGAGCCTTACACCGGATGCATGTACATGTTCGCTTGTCGAAATCCACGGAAGAAATGGCCTGATTTCCGCTTCAAAGAGTGCATTTGCGATTAACATGCAATTATTCGGGTCAACAATGCGATGGGATTGCCATTACTCCGTCATTGCTCCCTCTCTCTTTATCTACGTAAATTGAGGGTTAGGGAGAAAGTAGCAACGGAAAAAAGAAGCGAATGGCCGGCGAGGAGAGGCTCGATCTTCCTAAAGAAAGTACGACGGCATATCGAGGAATGCCAAATCATCTTTCACGCGATAAATTAATTGCTCGACTGCGCGTAATGGCACGACAGAGTCGATAAAATCAGCCTCCTTCCATATAATCTGTGCCCATTTACCACTGATAACGCATCGTTTATCCCCACTTTACCCGGTGACTTTATGTACCACACCACTTTCTAACTTTTTGCAACTCCGTAGTTCCCTCCGATTAACGAGGAGAATCAGTCTGGCTAGGTCAAAATCCTGAGCACGTGTAGATGTCTCCAAGTTTCATTAAAATTGCGGAAATGGCATATCCTCGGGTGTACATCATCCAAGCATTATCGTTCGTTTAACTCAGAGAAAAAACGAAGCATTGCTAATCATTATCAAAGTGACCAGTTTATGTTTTACCTGTTCTATAAATCCCATCGAAGCGGTACAATATCACTCTATAAATTGCAAAGTGAAGCGTGAACGAGCTATTTCGAGACTCCAAAGAGAATTCCAAGAAAATTTATCCAGCATCTACATCTATACTATTTAGATCGTTACTATCGGACAAATCTGTACGATGATGGTCAAGTGTACAAAATGAAAAACTAGTTGATTTAACACGAAGAAGAAACGAAGCATCGCTAATTATTATAAAAGTGGCCATTTTATAGTTACCTGTTCCATAAATCCCGTTTAAGCGGTACAATATCAATTTATAAATTTCCTAACTTGATAAAGTGAAGCGTGGAAGTGCTATTTCGCAGCTCTAAAAAGAGTTCGAATTTATCCAACACCTTCAGCTATACTATCTGTATCTTCGCTACAATACAAATGTACGATAATGGCCATCGTACAATCCTATATCATTACCACTATACAAGCTTAAAAACTCCTTAATGTAACTCGGAGAAAAAACGAGGGATCGCTAATCATTATAAAAGTGGCCAATTGATAATTGACTGTTCCATAAATTCCATCCAAGCTGTAGAAGCTATCCCAGCAACGTTGCTTTACAAATTCCTAACATATAAAACGAAGCGTAACATATAAAGTGAACGTGCTACTTCGAAGTTCCAAAAAGAATTACAAGAGAATTTATCCAATACCAGGAGTTAAAGGCCGAAGAGTAGTCCTAATGACACGTGACGAAGGTACGAGCCGCACGCCACGTCGAAGAACCTTTATCCCGCGGATGTTCTCATCGAGTACATGTGCACGCGAAGACTTTGGTTTCGCCTTTCCTGTCACGAGCACATTGTATCGTTCCTGACAAAGATGCCCGTAAAAAGCTACGCGCATCTGCGTATTCGGGCAGTTCATTTCGGCAAAATAACGGTGTGCTCGAAATGGCCGCGATGAAAAACGACCTGTGCGGACGTTGAAGTCTCCAAAAGAGTCCTCGACTTTAGACAGGTTTGAATCTCGTATGTAATTCGGCTTAGTATTATTTTCGTCGTCATAATCTTCGATGATCGACGAGAATCCTTAATACTCTTCGAAATAAGTACCCAGGGCCTCCTTAAATCGCCTGGAACATTTTTGAAGGGTAGGAAGAATGGTATAAGAGGACAGGAGGTAAGGATGATACGAAAGGATAAGACGCAAGAGCTCGAAGATCCTTCCGTCCTGTATTTGACGTTTCGAAAACCGCTGATGTCATAGGATTTTCTGTATAAAAGAGCATATGTAAAAAGGAAAAATTCTATCGGACGGGATGTTCCTGCGGAAATGATGAATTGAAATTTTATGCAAAACCTGGGCGGGATGAGCGAAGTTAGATGGAGCGTGTTGCCACCGTGTACAGAGGGAAAACAGGTATAAAACAAGACCACTGGCGGATAACACAGGTCTCTGTAGGCTGACTGCATCATCCGCCAGGGAAAAGGTAGTTGGTTTACCTTACTAACAGCGGTTCGAGAAAAAGGAATCCGACGCCGGTAATAACGAGGTATCGCGTAACAATCAACTGGTACTTAATCGTAAATGCTGACGGGCCGCCATTATCCTTTAAATCGATCAGTCACACCGTTAATTATACTCGTTGGAATCTGAATATCTCCTGAGAAAATTACATCGCGCTGCCGCTCTACCATCTATACGCTCATAAATCCGCGTTGCACGAGGGCCGACGAGCTTGACTTTAATTGCTCGATTTTAATATCCATCTGGCGCGGCGTGAAAGATGAGAATCAATCGACTCGACACCCGTTTAAGATGGAAACGCGAGAGCAGAACCGAGGATAAAACGTTCTAATTCGAGACTATTAACCAACCCCTGCCACTTCGATTACACGCTCTCATACAAAACCTGTATATTTTAATAAACAGAAAAAAGAAAGAAAAGAAAAAAGAAAAAAGATACCGACTGATTCAACGTGGCGAAATAATAAACAACCGGTACATGCGATATTTCGCGAGTCATCGCGGTGAGAAATAGCGGACCCTACACTTGGCAGAAGCTACTACGCGGTTACTCTCGCAATTAGGAGCGATTCAATCAGCAAATCGCATGATGTTAAATCAAAATCACCGCTGTAACAAATCTCTAGCAATTAAGAATTAGCAAAACCAAATAGCCAAATCTATCTGCTAAATAACATTCGACGCGTACGAGAAACACTATTATGAAATCCGTACTGAATGGATTGTTTCGGTCCAACTCCCTCTCTGTCTCTGTCTGTCTGTCTCTCTCTCTCTCTCTCTCTCTCTGTGCGTCCGACCTTCTGCAAGGTCTTCGAGGAGGAGTTCTCTCTGGTCAGGAATGCGTGACTCGACGATTTTATAACCCGCTTTCAATTATCATTCCTGGTGCTCTTGTTCTTCTCCCTTCGGTTCGCGCTACGGTTGCGCCGCGAGAAGAAAGCCTGACGCAGGGAATGCACGCGCGCGGAATTTGTCCCCGTCGCGGCGGCGTTTTCTTTCCCCGCGTGCGCATCCAGTGTCTCGTTTTTTTTCTACGTTTTCGCTTATATGCGCTTCCCTACTGCCGCCACGGGGCTACGTGATTTATTCGATGTCGATTACGGGGAACAGCCGGTGCCGCGCAATGAAGGAGGAAGAGACTTCCATACTGCGGCACACCGTTCCCGAGAAAACGAGTTGTCCTCGGGCACGTTCACCCGGACGAGCCGATGATTTGTTTCGGCTCGTTTGCCGATGATTCGCTCGCATCCACCCCATCTTTCAGCGGGATCGCGTTTTGCATGCTTAATGTCATTCGCTTGTCGCGTTAACTCGCCAAATAAACGATTAGTTGGTTTAATTCGGAGGTAACGCGTGCTCTTAGGATGCGAGTTTGTGACGACTGTATCTACTGTTGGATAGGTTGCCCGCATGAAAAGCTCAGCGCGATATTTTAAGAGCGAAAAAGTATTCAGGGATAATAACTTAATCAGATTTTCTGCTTGAGAATGAGGCAACTCGTAAGTACTCATAAGCCGGATTATACGTGCCTTTCCTCGATGCTTGGTGAATGGTTGATGTAGTTCCAATGCCTCTTCTTCCAATAGCTGTATCGAACGATCGTTCGGCAATGAGAATCGAACAGACGTTCTCTGACGTATATTTTGAGCGTAAATTTTCCAATAACAGATGCGAAAATGATTTTTCAGATATTTTGCGTGAATATTATTTTTCAATGTTGTTTTAACATATACTTGGAGCGTGGACTCTTTCGTAATACAAGTGATGATGATTTTTTAAACATTTTCCATGAATATCTCTTATTAAATTTGCTTTGTAAGCATATTTTTTCAACAAATCGTGCTAGTTGTTCAAGGTAAAAACAATGAAATCGTTTGGTTTTTTCCAGTCATCATGAAGATCTCGGCGACTTTATTGGTTTGCGCGGTGGCATCGGCGGCGGCGGTGCCGCTCCAAGACACCCTGAATGACGCTCGATTGTTCCCTCGGAACAAGGACGCGGTTCCAGTTTCCACGGAACCCGCGATTGTCACTGGCAAGGACGCGACGAATCAGTCGACAAAAAAGCAATCAGAGAAGACCGACAGTGGAACGAAAGAGTCGAAATCCTCGTTGCTAGCCTCGATTCAAGATAATAATCAAGGCAAGCTTGAGGTTGGCCGTTTCTCAAAGCAATCCAACGAAGTCAAAACAACTAAGAAGAATCGGAAGCATAAAGCCATCTTCGTCAATTATCCTCTCGTTTCACAGCTTCCATTCTCTAACGTCCCCTACGACATCGATTATCCCAGCAACAACTTCGATACCGAAGAACGAACCATGTCGGATCCGAATAGATACGAGGAAAGCAACATCTTTTACATCAGGCTACCGCCCACGCCGTACATGTTCGTGCCAGGTTTAGGCTATATCTCGCAACCGCCCACTTACTCCACAGCCAGCCTTCGGCCACATGTCCCGTACACGAGACCCGGAAGGCCGAAACCAAACTACCAGCAACCCGTTAACCCGTTCATCAAGCTGCCCATCGATTTTGTGAGCAACGGGAAACCGACGTCGGTCTACCAATGGCAAAAGAAGACGAACAAGAAACCAACGGACAGCCCAATCACCAATCTGGACAGCGTTTCGGCGGACTTTGTGAGCAATGGGAAACCAACATCGATTTATCAATGGCAGGGCAATTTAAAACCGACCAAGAAACCAGCGGACGATTTGGTCAACAAGCTGGACAAGGGTCCGTACACGTTTAATGGCAAGCCTACCAGTTTCTTTCTGTTGAAGTCTGATGGAACCGCAGGGGCACGTCAGGCTTTCCGGTACCCCGACTACCAGCAAGATAATTCCTACTATTGAAGACACGGGGCAGCTAGTTGCTACCGAAACGTGGAACGAACCACGGCTACCTCGAATCCTACAAATCGTCGGTTTGATTGCCGGATGATGATGGATTCGAGCGAAAGAGATGAGAAGCGATGAGCGTATGCACGAGAAATGTGAAACGAGAGAGGAATCGATTCGCCATTCTCGTTCGAATCGTATAACTGCGAGTGCCAGAGAATCGTGATGCTCGATCGCTTAGAAATTACACTCGCGCTTACGCTTCGTTCAGATTAGTATATTTATCTGAATTCAGGCAACTTGAAGTTGTTTTCCTCATCTGAACTTGTAGCATGCTAGATTTTAGGGGGTATACTATTGGACTTTCAGAAATCAAAGCCTCGTTTCTAATTTTCTTACGGAGTTAGGTGCGCGAAATATCGCGTTAAGGCGTCATACTACTGACTTCTGTTACTAGAACGAATGTATTATCTTGAAAGCTCTGTCAACGTTTTTCTCGAAATTATATTTTTGACTCGATCGTTATGAAATCTCCGCGTCGCCAAAAATTAGAAAATGGGGCTATATCAATATTATCCTACAAGATCTAAATTCCTTATTTATTAGTAGTTATTTATAAAAAGATTCTCAAATTGTATCCGTAGCTTCTTCAAGATAGTATACCTCCTTGGAATGTTTTTTAAAGTTTCTAAGCTTGTTCTTTATTCATTGAATCGCCTGAATTCAAGAAACTTGACCGGTCTGAACGGCATTTGAAACATGTATATTCGTACAGCGACAAGCTTTCGTATTTACGGCCTTGATATAGAAGTTACACAGGCTGGTTAGTGATTTATACCGTGTTACATTTACATCTAAGAGTATAGGTTATTACGCGTATGATTATGCGGGAACCGTAGAGCCAGTTCCCTAAGACGGACAGTTAAAAAATTTCATCACGTCGATGATGGACGTCGTTGGCGTAACTAATGCGATCTCTTTGGTAGAGATTTGTATCTTTTTTTCTCCTTATACGTTGCTTTCAAGTTCGATGCCTTGATTGTACAAGGTACAGTGGTGGAAGTTGCGTTTTAAAGTAGAGGAGAAAAGATCGAGAAGAAATATCCCTGTACGGTAAACGAGAAATGAACGATAACGACCAATGTGGAAGATAAAACGACGTAATGAGAAACGTAAACATAACAGCCGTGAAGTTTTTCATTTTTGTAGTTAAATATCTTCTGATTTTCATGTTGCGTTAATTCAGTATGTTGGTATTGATTCCACTCTGCATAATTAAGACATATCGCTGTGGATGTTCGAGAAACAGACTCTATTGCGAGTAGATGTATAATTTTAATTGTTACTCTTAAGTGTATAGTTTCTATTTATAGAGTATCAATATTTATATGCGTCTATCTATACGTTAATCAGTTAAAAAATGCGTATATATAATTTATATATATAGCTAGCTGATTATGCAGAAGAAATCATGATGACTATTTGCTCAAGCACCATTTAGGGTAATTTAATATATAACTATCCATTGTTTTATATCTTGAGTGAAACCATGATATTACGAAGCATTTAGTATCATAACATAATGTACTTAATCGCATATATTTATTTGTAAAGTCGTAATTTATATGCCGTTATCACTAAACTTTTTTTACAGAAATTTCCTCCTTTTTTTTACTTTGTAAATACGTGAAAAATATACGAAAGTTCCAATCGATAATTTCCATTTTCTCTATCTTTTTACCAAAGAAAGCGGAACGTTGGCGTTCTTCGAGAATTCTTACCAGTCGGCTGCGTCGACCAGAAAACGCGTTTCATATGTTTCCCCTTCTCACGTAGCACAAATATTGACTTGGGACGCGAGTCTACTCGGGATTATATCCTGTCTGGTTACGGGGATGCCTCGCGATCTATGCTACTTGCTCAAAGAGATTGAATTCAAAGATCGCGATAACACCAGCGCCAGACATCCCGGAAAAGCCGGCTTCAAATGGAATTTCAATACAATCTCGCGATTTCCCTCAATGATATTTCCAGGAATTCGCGTATCTTTCCTCAAATAAATTTCCTATTTGCAGATAACATATCGTTTAAAAAATACGCACGTAACACGTTAAAGCTTTTACATCGAAATAAACGATCTGTCGTTTTTAAACCTTTCTATTTGTTCGAAATGATATTACCTATGGATAAAATCATTTTTTACGACGAGTCGCTAAATGATTCTCAGATCAGAACACGAGGGGCTAATTCTCGTCACGGATGACAAACAAGACGTTGCTTAAAGGGCTTGAGAGAAAAAAAAGAGATGTTGGACGAAGGAAGATAGGCACTCTGGTCATTTCAAAGTTAGATGGTCAATTATCAAAAAATGTGGCCCTCGGGGCAAAGGGTTCGTTGTTGGCTCGATACTATCGCAAATGTGCTGTAACGGGTTAAGAGCGGTTCTCATTCTAAGCAAGAATCTAAACGGCTGACACTCGCGGCATAAACATTACTATTCTTCGCCGATTTTCTTCTTTTGCTTTTTTCTCAACGGACACACACAACAGCCAACGCATTCTTGTACAAAGTACTATAAATACTTTTATTACACTACACTGAATGCCATGGTTCGATACAATTGAGCTTCCTCCTATAACATACGATATAAGAATATAAAAAATGTCTGCTGCTCTCGCGCCTCTGCAATTCATTATTAAAGAAAGAGAAAAAAAAAGAACCAGTAAAAATCCTTGCGCGATTATACGTAGAAAAAGGCATGTGCATCCCATCGAGAGGGGTATACATAGGTATATTGTCCAGTCTTTCGTAAAAATTCGCTCGTGACCGATTGCTTTACGAGACTGCAAATTCATTATTCTATTGTTTCCATTGTTAACATAATTTTTACGTATCTCATAAGACAACCAGTCATGATGGCTTATTCCTTTGTTGTAAAAAACGGCACACATCGACGATACGATAGAAAAAGTATCTGTTAAAACTTATAAAAATATATTATACAAGTTAAACGTAGCAACAGGAAGCGATCGTCGGTGCTTGGCTCGTGAAAGGAGAAGAAGCGCCAGCGATCACTTCCCTGGACTTAATCTAGATCTCTGAGCGTACCACCGAACTCAGTCGCAGGCGTTTGCAAAACTTTCCTTAAACTATCCTAAATTTAAGTCCACCTTTCCAAAGAAAGTCTCGGGAAACCTAATCTAATACTTCTAACAACTGTAACAAAAGTGGAACGGTTTTTGCAGGATACGCGTGGCTTCGAGCAAGGACGACTCCATCCGAACATCCCTCGTTCTTTTTCTCTCACACACGCATTCTTGATCATTCTTTCTCTCTCAGTCCTTTGAAAATTTCGTCATCGTCCTACGAAACGACGGCCCTTGCTCTTGTTTCATCGCGATGTCGCGACTAACTTAAGTTAACAAGTTCACGGGCCGTTAACACGTGAGTACACAGATTCTTAGCGTCGCGACGCGAGATTAAGGTAACAAGGGATGATAGTAGACGGGCTTGCGACTCTTCTCCATCACGTAGAACGCCTTCGGTTTCCCATTTCCGGGGAAGTTCTTGTGGATGCTCGTGGAGCCGGACTTGCCGGTGATTGGCGCGTAGTACGACATGGCTGCCTTCTTCCGGTGTTTCTTCACCTTTGCCGTGTTCCTCGAGCCGTGAAGTTCGTTCGTCAGGTGAATCCTGTGCACGCCTGAATCATCCAGCCTGTAGGTCTTGTTGCTCAAGTTGGTGCTGCTTTTCTTCGTTGATTCGTTTTTCTTCGTCGATTCGTTTTTCTTCTCTTCGTGATCGGGATAGTTGAGCCTCTTATCATTGTATCTTACGTGCTTCGATGGACTGTCACTACTTTGACGAACGTTAATCTTATCGTTGTTGTTATCAAAATATTTCTTATTCTCTTGATGAGGAAGATCCTGACTGATCTTCGAACTGCCCCGAGTCTCTACAAAATTCTTCGAGTTCTGATACTTCTTGGTGACGTCCATCTTCTTCTTAGCCTGCTCCAGCTTTAGCTGAGAGTACAGTCTCTTCTTCTCGCCGATCTTCTTCACGACAGGAAGATTCCAGTGATAGATCTTCGCTGGTTTCCCGTTTCCTTGAAATCCTACGGGGAAATTCGGTCCAGTCTTGGTTATCTTGTCGTCTTTCGTCGTTTTGTGCGGTTTCGTAATCGTGTAGTACGGCGGACTGGCAGGAAGCTTCACGATATAGACGTGGCTGTCTCTATGTCCGTGTCGACGGCTGTAAGGTTGGTGGATCCGTGTCTGGGAGCCGAGTCCAGGCGGCTCGGGACCAGCCAGACGTTTCTTATGGTGTCCATCGGGGATCTGAAGCGGCGCGAGACCGAGCCGATTCAAGATCGCCGCGTTGCTCGTGTGAACCGTCTCGAAGTTGGACACCGCTTGCTCGGATGCGATTACAACGATGGTGCCCGAAAGGAGCAGCAGCGCGCAGCTCAGCAATCTGAAACGAAAAGAATAGTCAATCACAATTTCAAATGAACCGCTGTAAATATTCATATCGTTGCGTAAAAACCTGACTTCGAGAGGATTTAAAAGATTATAGCGTAATTGGAAAAGTACGTGGTGGACCATCTTGTGGTTGTCGACAAAAACGTAATAAAATAAATGAAAAGAGTCTCGTGATTTATGCTGTCCTTACGCTGTAATTACGCGTTTATTAAATCTCGATTCTGTGGACCAGAACGGCAGACACCGCTATGAGCATTCCTTTTACGAGACTTTCGAACTAACTTCTTTGCATTTATGGGCGATATATTTGCGATATTTTTCATATTTCACGTGTTCGTTTTCTAATGTTTGTGATTGGATGTTTCATGTATAAGGATGATGAAAACCAAATTGATTTTAGAAGTATGATATGCTGTTACGGGCATTTGATAACCACATGCTGGAACGTCAATGTCGGCAGTATACTGTAGCAAAAATTAAGACGAGAGCCAACAGTTTCCAGAACTTTGCATAGATGGATTATCTCAATAGATAATTAGACCAAAATACTTCATTTTATATAGTAACGTTATAAATAAAAGAACATCACTGAGTTGGTTTGCTAACCCCTGTTGTCCTATTACTACAAAATGGACTATACATAATTCAATAAAATAATATAAAACAACAAATATTGTACATCTATTATTTCCTTATGAAACAAAAGAAACTTTTGGGACAACCTAATATATTACAGAATCTTATATCTATTCCTTCCCTATGATATAAAATCTACAATTACATTTCTTTTACTTTGAAGTGCTATAAATATAAAACTTCCAAATGTTCATTTCGAGTAAAAAGTACAAACTAAGTTTAGTTGAATTAGATATAAGAACTTTTCCCATTTACATACTCGCCATTGTGCATCTTAATGTAAGTACACGCGAGATATCTCATCCACGCTTGGCGAGATACGCCTTCCATAAATGTAAAGGGGCTAAAAGCCTGGCGGACGGAAGACAGAGCAGAGCGGTGGCTGGAGTTCCGGTACGCGGTACGGTTGCATGGAAGACGCTTGGAGAATATCAAAGACTAGCGGATCTCGCGACGTATCTCCGACCCGTGTCAGCTTAAAAGACAATCCATCACTAGCTAGCAAGTCGCGCGATCTAAAAAGAGGAAAAAGCGGCTTGGCAGCCATGACCTCGTCTATCAGTTGAAACGTTTTCTCTCTCGAGAAAAAGCTAGAAAGAACGAAACTAGTCCCCTAAGCTAGCCACCTGGCAGATCGTAAATTAAACTCGCTGTGTAACGTCCGAGGAAAAAAGGAGCAAAAGAAGAATTTCATTGACCGTAAAAGTGACGACTCTGGCAACGAGACGACTTGAAATTTTACGAGCAGAGAGGCGTCCGGACAAAAACGACGACGTGCGTGGATGTTCCGCGGCAGAGCTCGCGTACCAACACACGATGCTTCTTAAACCATCGAGACACCGTGGCCTGGCTGCCTGTCGCGTACGGCGGCTACGCCAACGATAAATCACCTTTTCCTCTTAATTACTCGCTTCACACGGGGGAAGACCTCGCTAATTATTCACCAGCCGTTCCTCTTCTTTTTCTAAACCGATGCTTCGCGCGTAGCATCGAGAAACGTGCCTTCCATTTCACTAATAGTATCGCCGTGTTTTGTGTTCATCTCTGCCTGTTAATTTCTATCTAGTTTCGACGAAAAAGGTAGCCATTCAAACGCTTGTAAATATATTCCTACGTCGAGATATATCGGTCGAGATATTTTTACCGATTTTAAGTTGCGCGTTTGACGCCAGTGCAATTTTCCTGTTATTATTTCAAGCGTATCCAGCGACACCGCTCATGCATTATTCAGTAAATCCCGACGTCTCCCTAACGAATCACTGACCGATTCTTCAACAAACTATCTGAAATGATGGATAAGGGAGCAAAAACAAAGGTAGTTTTCGCTCGACCAAGTTGACAGAAGCCAAAACGAGTTAATAAATATTCCTTTCTTTGACTTTTCATGGATTCGGAAGGAGGAAAGCACGAGGAACGCCTGTCACGCGAAATTAATATGCTAGCCAGGCATTTCCCTCGCTGTAAAATTATTCTCTCGACTGTGCACGTTCTTTTTAAGACGCTCGTGCACGTGAGCCAAGTGTCACGCGCGCGAATCAGAGACGTAAGAGAGGAAATCGTGAGATCTGAGACAAGCAGGCGAAATAGGCGTCGACAGTAAGA
This sequence comes from Bombus affinis, assembly GCF_024516045.1. NCBI lineage: Eukaryota > Metazoa > Arthropoda > Insecta > Hymenoptera > Apidae > Bombus > Bombus affinis. The sequence continues at coordinate 6,863,851 of NC_066356.1, read as the reverse complement.
AATATGTATCGCTTGACGAGCGCCCTACGCTTATCGAACTATAACACAGATTCCTAAACTGAGGGTCGCGTTAAGTAGTTTGCATATCCGTTAGAAGCTTTTTACTCACCAAGAATTGTCAGATGAACAATTCCAAGTCGATAGAGATAAAAATCACGCGAGAATTACTACTTACGTCTATCACAAATTTTTAACTCTCACGATGACTAGACAACACGTTGTGTAGATAACTCAATATATTAATGACACGATTGAAACACGAAGAATTACAAATGTGTTATATTTTTGGCCAGTTTCTCTCGGCTCACGGATCTATGCCAAATTAAATTTAAATTCCATATTAATCAACTCTCGACAGAAATTAGAGTTCGTGCAATCTCCGACTGGGTGGCGGAAAATTACCGCTTTCAGAAGTGGATCTTAATTCGTAGGAGTTTGAGAAATCCTGATCTAGAGACAAGCCCGAAGACGTTCCGAGTCGACAGACTCGTTAACTGATTTTCATTAGGACGAATATATCTGTCTTGGGTGATCTACAAGTTTGCGTTCGTAACAAAGCTCCATTCACACGATTCCCTCGAATCTCGAGCCTCTCGTCACATTTATTAGCTCTATCTGCGTCGATCTTCAGTATAATAAAAACACGCAGGACGTACTCTGGCTGGAGCGGACGGGCTGTTTCCTCAATGAAACTCATTGTTCGAGAAAAATAAGTGAGGTCGCCTGCGAGAGTGATAAGGGGCCATCGTCCCGACAGTGAGCAGAAGATTTAGCAAATGCAATAGGGGAATTGGAGCGAGCTTACGCGTCCTTCAAGTTGATGCGATTTTACAATGGCGATGCTGTGAGATTTGATGAATTTATATTCCCTAAAGAGCATCGATATAGATATAATCCCTGTTGATTGAATTCTGCCACTTGTAGAAATTTAATTCTTCTTACTATAATATTATAATTGCTAACTATGATCATACACACATATTCAAACTATAATTTCTAATCACAATCGTACAGACGCATGAAGAAGATTGAAAAATATCAGAAATTTTGAGTGATCCTACTTTAGGATCTTCTTACATCAATGACGTGAATCGCGTCCAATTCGCATCATTTATAATTATTATTATGGTTATTAAAACCATAAACCATCGAGTATTATATATATTCCCAATAACACAACTGCACTCTGCTGTGTATTGAATCATCGCAAATATTAATTTATCAAGTCATACATACAACATTACCATTGTAAAATCGATCTGCGCTCAGCTTAACTATTAATAGCGACATATATAAATCACCTTGCCACAAAAGGACGGCCTAAAAGACAACATCCTCTCATCGATAAGTAAGTAACAATAACGAAAGGTCTGATGATGCCCAACAGGGCGATCATCATTATTCTTCTCGAATCGTACTCGCAGCATAGTCTGGCAAAAAGTTTTCAGTCGCGATTACGATTCCGCTTAGCAGCAGGAAGATGACCGAGCGAGTGTGTGCCGATCGGTAGTCCATTACCTCTGGACGTATTCGTCGAAAGCGCACGATTGGCAGGTTAGAAGAACGCGGAAGAGCAAGCGTCGAGGATCGACAGCGGTGAAGAGAGCACGACCCGAACGGGTGAGGCGAGGCAAAGATGAAAAAGAACTGGCAAGAGGATAGAAAAGAAGAAGAAGAAGAGGAGGAGGAGGAGGAGGGGAAGGAGGAGAACCGGAGGTGGAAGAAGACAGGTCGAGGGAGAAGGTGGAGAGGCGGCGTGCAGTCGGCGGAGTAGCACGTGCGTGTGCATACGAGTGTATATTGTACATGCGTGAGAAAGACCGACGATTCAACACGCATCAACAGCAACGACTGGGGGAAACGGAAAAAGAGACACGGGGCAACGTCGTCGTACCGATGGAATGAAAAATGAAAAGGAGCAACAACACTGACGTGTTGCGGTGAACCGAGATTAATCTTCATGATCATCAGCCGGATCGGCTTTTGCGGGTTATTCACTTTGGCTTCTCGACCTGACCCTATCAGCCGAGATGGGATATCGAACAGCGCTTTGTATCACCGAGATTCCCATCTGTAATACGTTACACAATTGTTCCATGGTTTTCGAGACTACGAAGATTCATGTTTACTCAGATTTCAAGAAAGATAGAGATTTATTAAGGAATAGATAAGATAATCTACGAGTTTACGCTTTATCTAAGTTCTCCAATTTGATTACACAAAGATTACGAAAATTCTAAAATGTAGGTCTTCGGATTTCCAAGGATGCTCGTATCGTCAAAATTCTCATTGGTAACGTGTTACACGGGCATTTGGTACGTTTCAAGAGAATTCAATAACTCTAAAACGTAGATAAAATAATCTACAAAGTTTCATACCGCCAACATCCCCATCTGTAACACGTTACAAAAGCACTCGAAACGATTCGAGACCAAACAAACAGCCCAAAATCTTTAAAACGTATTCAGATTTAATAATAAATTGACTAAATTATTTATGACGCTTCCTAGTGCCAAAAAAAACCCATTTGTAACACATTACACGACCATTTAACCCGTTTTGGACAGCAAAAATTCCGAAGATTGTGGAATATAGATATTCAGATTTGGAGAACCATACCGGTCTATTAATAAACCGATGAAGCAATCTACGACGCTTTCGTTCTAGCGAACCGTAACGTTTCCATCAGAGAAGATGAAAGCACGAGTCATTAGCCGACACCCGACCAAGTGCACCATGCTAACGTCGACTCTCTCTTTCGGTGTACTTGTTAGGCGCTCTTGTAATTTACCACATAATTACCGGCCTATCGACCCGTTTCATCGACTACCTAACTGTCCTGTGTCTTCCTTCTCACAGACACCAATTATTCGCTTTTGTACATCGAACGTAAAATTTAACACGAGATCCTTCCACATAAGTGTTAGACTTGGTTGATTGATTCAATAACGCGACCGTGGTCTACACCAAGTAACTTTCTCGCGATATAAGCCTGACTGGATCACCTCTTTTTCTAAGAGCTACTTTTCAAGAACAAATTGCTTACGATCACGTGAAAGCTCAAACGAGAGAATAACACGGCAGTTGGCCGATTCGTTTGACCGCGAGGCGGAATGCGTTTGCGCTCGGGCGCGAGAGGGTAAGAAGAGGAAGAGGAACGAGTAGGCAGGTACGACGAGACGTCGGTGGTTGCCGCGGGATTGTAATGGCCCGGCAAGCCTGTAATTTCTGTCTTGGTCGAGTTAACATTCGACTGCGAGAAAAGCCAACTCGCCACCCGTACACGTCCCGCGTTTCCTTCATCTCGCCTTGAATGACTCGCTCGAGTCGATGCAACGCATCCACTCGAGCCATTCTTGATACGCGTCGCGAGTCCTAACTTATCAAGATATGAAAGCCACGCTGATCAAGTATGGAGAAAGATAGTAGCTTTCAGAAAATGTATTATAGCACATTTTCGTCTTGTTCTTATAGCTACTTAAGCATCCTCAAATAATTGTGAATACATGCTTTGTATTTTGATTTAGTGCAAATACTATTTCCAAGAATTACAAAAAGATAATGAATTAATAATTATGTATTTACTTTCACTTAATGTTCTGACGAATAAACCTACTGGTAAAATTGCTGATAATTATACAGGAAAGCGAGAAGAATCGAATATATATAGCAGTGAACTAATTATAGAAGTACTAAAACTGATCAAGGCAGTACTTGCGGCGAATGTGAACGAGTAAAAAGGATTTAATTTTATTACACATAATTGATCAAATTGCCGAAGCAGATCATATCGGATATACATCTTCTAAATGGGAGGTTAGATCGAAATGAATAGATTTAAAGGTATGTAATAATTTCCTAATGATCTTTCAGCTTTACTTCATTATCAAGAGATTTATCATAGTGTGTATCAAGAGTGTAACTTCCTGCTGTATCCATCGAGACGTTTCGTCCAACCGACTATAAAACGGTAACGAGTTATCCCTGAACAAGCAACGAGGTCCCTTGTCATTCATTCACTGTCAACCTCACTGTGAACCGAGTTTAATCTCGTGATTTCAGGCTACACGGATGGACTAATTACTCAGCCACAGTCTACAGGGAGAAACGCTCCGGGGTACGATTTCGAGAACTTCGATTTTACGGTAGCAAACTATGTGAAACGAGAACGATTCGTCCCAGGAAACGACGACTTTTTGCTCCATTGGATATTTCAGATTCCTGGAGAGTTTAGCAAGAGAGATTCCCAGCCGCCTCTCCGTTCCAGAAATACCGAGTTCGTGAAAAGGACGTTCCTTTTCTTGGACTCGGACTATACTGACAGGGCTTAACTCAGGAGGAAGCGTAAAGCCGAAGATTCACTGGGAAGCTAAGCTGAACCTATGACTAAGTTTACAAATATTCCCTTCAATACGTACAGTCGAGGACAAAAGTGAGTGGACAGGTAATGGAAGTAGTATAAATGGAGTTCAATCAAACTAATCCTAGTGTCATCTATGTAAGTTTTATCCATTATACGCATATGCGATGAACGAAATTTCATTGATATCCACTATCTGTCTACTTATTTTTGTCCCCAACTGTATTATGAAACTATTGAACCAAATACTTTTAACGTATAGCGTAGCTTAATTTTTGCTGTAAATAAGATGTATTTAATGAAACTTCGTTGATATCTATTTTATCTACTTACCCACCTATTTTCGCTCTCGACTGCTAACATACGTATATGTATCGAAGAAATATTTTTGAACTTAGCATAGCATAGATCATCCGCTTAGCTTTCTGGTGGATCTCCGGCTTAACTCGCAGATTTCTCGAAACCTTACCGCGTGTAATTATCAAGCTGTGAAATTAATGCGTTCGACCAGCTGTATACTTGCAGGTCGAGTAAAAACTTCGAGTATAATTCGCAAGATTCCATGGCGATGCGTGAAACAGACTATAAACCACGATGATGTTCGTCATCGACACGAGAACGCGGTTTCACGCTCGTCGGCGGCGCGTACCGTAGCCGTGTTAATCCCGTGGTTGAGAGAGAATCATTCGGTGGTCCCGACAGAGTATTAATCCGTGGCACGACGGAGAAACAAAAGCGTGTAAGAGTGATAAAGATAGAGAGAGAGAGGACAAAGGAGTTTGTTCACCTTGGTGATCTTCGGTGCAGAGAGGCTGACCATAGTCGACTACAAAGACTCCGACTCGTGTCCACGAGGCTCGTATCGAGTGTGCACCCTCGTCGTGGAGTTCGTGCGAACGGCACACGTGCTCGCGCGTGAGGCTCAAGCGCACATGATCAATCAGATATAGCCACACGCGTATCGTAGAAAGCGATGCTTCTACACTGCTGTTCATAAATATGTGATACTTTGCTCGATTAACAATGCAGTAGAACTCCGTTCGCATAAATTATTTAAGCCAAATTTTAGCGAATATCCGATCTCTTGTTAGTTTAATCCACTTATTTGAACGTGGACTCCTACTATACAAACGAGAAATCATATGTAGGAGAAAAAATCAATAGACTCCTATTATACGACCCCCAAATAATCAATTCTTGTGGAAGCAACAGATGTATATCACATGAAATTTTAATTATTTACTTTAAACTTTATCAACGATATATGAAAATTAAATATATTCGACTTGTTGAAGTGTCCAAATGTTTGAAACATTATTTTTACAACCATAGCTCTAATAATTTAAAAAAAACTTTTATGTTTATAAAAGACAAAAATGTATCATAATGTTTAATGTTTACAAATGTCGATTCTTCTACCGCATATCGACATAATATCCTATATGTCAGCCCTAATAAAGTTTTTCTATTTGTTTCTGTAATTAAATTAGATTACGTCAAAAACAAAATGAAACAAATGTCCCTATACTTTTCAGCGGTCGTAGTACGCACGCACAATCGAAGAAAAGGAGAAAAGCGATGGAACGAAGAACAGGGTGCGATAAAATCCTCGAAAACGGAGATTAGGATGATTCGAGGTGTACTGCATGGGGCAAGATCCAAGATATATATCGCGATAATGCGAGTTACGTGTTATCGCGTGGAATTCCGCGTGCTGGCTGCAATTTCGATAGGAGATACGCAGGATTTCCAAACAAATACTAAATCATCCGTACGCACGTGACGAGATTAAGCAAGAAACACAGGTTATGAAGGTAATAGGATCGAATAGCTTCGCGTGGATCGTTCGATTGTGGCAAATTACCCTGATCCGCGGCTTGGTCAGCTGCCTAGTTCTTATCGAAACCGCGACGCATGCCATCGAAAGCTAGTTAAGGATTTCGTGCGATGGATAAGCGATTTTACGCTGCTTCATCTTGATACAATTTACTATCTAACCAGATCAAGCAAAAGAACCGAATGAATACAAGAAACGATGAAGGCAATCGCGAGTCAATGAAGATGAATCGCCATTATTCACCACGGAATAACCATGGCCGGAAAAGTGCTTGATTGTTACAAAGTATCGGGAGACCAGGTACGTCGTTGCTGTGTGCGAGTACCAATGGCTCTCGTGTGTCTATTAGAAACCGTCCTCTTCCTGTGACTCGTGCAATCACAGACAACCTATTATCACCGACGACCCGTAATCACGCGGGGCAACGTGTAAAAAATTAATTGCGATCGCGGTTTGATAGATGTCCAAGTGGAAGCGGCTCGCCACAGGCAAATGACAGTGATCGGTAAATGCGTGCTACGGTGGAATTCAGCTTCGATTCAACGTGACTGAAATAATTTATTGGTTTCCGTTCGAGCATGGTTTCGAACGTGCACGTACTCATATGCGAACACCGCGCTGCGCGTTCGTGCATCGGCTAGGGAAACAGGCGGACGTGCTGTCCATAAATCTCAATGCACCGAATTTGTTTGGACCGCGCCGGGCTAACATTTTATAGCGATTAACTTCTTCCTTCCGACTGTGGAATAGATCCTCTAACCTTAACCTCTTCGTGATGCACTTCGTATGGGTGGCGAACCATGATGATTTTTCGCCGACCATCTTGTAGAAGCACGAATTTACATCCCTGTTGGTACGTATTAGGATGTTCACAGAATGCGAGCTTATACTTAGGAATGATTAGAAAACTATTCGTTATCCGGGTGCTTTTGCGCAATAATTCACCAATTAATCCTCCTTTGGAATTTCGCAATTTTAGAACACATACAAAAATCAAATAACTTTTACAATTGCTATTAGGGTTTAAATTACATAATGAGAATTCTAACAACAACCATCTACCCCAAAATTGTTCTACACGAATTTATCATTGACCAATAAATTGCAAACTTTCATTTGAATTTTTCTCTCCCTTGAGAGAAGCAGACAGTGAACACATAAAAGAATTCTTCCAAAGTCGCAACTGGGTTTCGCGAGGCATCGAAGTCACCGACTAGAATCTACCCTAGGCGACGTTACTTCTCCGGTATGCAAAACTCACGCGAGCATTCTCCACCTAAATGGCTGACATAAATCACAAGCAGCAAAGGGGATGGAATTATCATGCAAATTCTTGGAGCGAGTCGTTTCACCAGTTTTCAATTATGTCGGTGTCGCGGGGTCGAGCGGAGCTACGTCGTGAAATAATTCTCGCGATAGTTTCTACCCACGCGAGAGATCGCGATTCCGCCGAGAACTGCATCGCATCGAGCCACCGCGACGTCTGTAAATCAGCCAGCTGTCTCTTTCACCGTTTCTCTATGCAACGTCCTTGAAAATACCTCGACTATCTTTATGTGCTTTCGGTAAAATAACAATCGAGGTAACCGTGACCGTGACCAAAGTATGTCACGAGTTCACTGTACGTTCTCGTCACCTGCCAAACATAAGCAAAACGAGAATTCTTCCCCTTTGCTCGTAGACAGGATCTATATATTTTAAACGGCAAACCGGTCGACAACCGGTTCGATCGTTCTAGAGAGAATTCAAGATTTCCACGTATTTCGTTGGACATCGGTGGCGAATCGAGAGACTCGGTCTAATGTCCATGAGCAGAATCACATCCCCTTTTCGAGAAAATGCATTAACGAACGTTGTGGTCCGTAAGGGTATCGACTTAGCTGTGACAATTGACGAGAAGACTGGCGGTCGGCAACTCTCCATATAATTGGAATTGTTCGAAGGCATGGTCGGGATAGTTCTCTCAACAACGGCCGAAGATACGTACATAAATTTCGATTCAAACAACCGCTCTTGCCACAAGACCTACGGTCAAGAACGTAACAACGTTACAAATCCAAAAGAAACGATGTTCGCTGGTAACTGGTTAGAGTTCTGGTGGCTTTCCGTGTATCGCGAAAGGATACTATCCGGGAAAGGTATCTAGCGGTGATTAGCGTCGGGAAAAGGCATCCTCATGCTCGGGAAACCTATTAAGGGCTCTCTTCGATGCGGCTTGTTACGATGGATCTACCCTAATCAGGTGACGATCTACGCTGATCGATCGTGCTTCGCTGCTATTAACAAGGTCGCTATCAGAAATGAAGAGTAATTTTACGCCAGCATTGATTAATGAGTCGAGAAACGAGGGAGAATGAAAGTGGGAGGAATGAGAAGGAAGAAAAAAGAGTGAGAAGAAGTAAGAATACGCACCGTGGGAGAGCATCATCGATTCTACGTAGCGCAGACGTCGCCTTATATAGCGTGAACCCTCCCTTACGGCCCATTAAATCCGTACGCATTGCCAAGAAGTCGTAGAAAGATGGAGACAAAAAGAGGAGAGGCAATAGGAAGAGATGGAAAAGTCGATCGTGTCCTCTGCATGCAGACGTTTTTGTAAGTCGATCTCTTCCCGGTTCTCCAAGTCGTAATTCAGGAATCAGGAAGGAATGACCATCTTTTTATGGTACTTCTTACGGTTAACTTTATCAGAACACAAAAGCTGTTTCACAGCGTATATTATAGATTCATGAAAGCTTTTACTAGATCCCACACTAGGCGTATTATACAGAAACACAAGTAATATGAAAATAAGGAAGCAGATATGTTAAATGTATGATACAGGGACAAAGAACCGCGGGTACTGTGAAACTCGTACTTTGAAAGCTTTCCTAGACATCACATTAGAGATGATGCATAAAAACACAAACGGTATAAAAATAACTAACTAGATATGTCAAATGCAAGTTAAATGTAGTATGTCAGATGCAGGTTAAATGCAATACGTCAAATGCAGAGACATGGATCCTCTAGGCACTACTATGAAACCCGTACTCAAAGAAAACACATTGAAAGAAAGAAGTAGAGAATTTTATGCGAGATATAGAAAGGAGAAAATTATTGTAACATGTAATTGAAATACCTATATTATGCCAGAACACGCGAATACTGCGAATCTGATTTTTCAAACGAAATGTGCAATCTCATTTGCCTACGTATCCTACGTTTCCACAGACCTCACTAAAGAGAGGAAAATTCTAACAAGCCAGCAGTCGCTCGAAAAGTTGCTTCAAGACATATTGTCCCATTAGTCTCGCAAAGGATTAAAGCAAGTTCGATACACGAGGCTTCGTTGCAACTTCAGAAGATTGGAAAGGGCACGAAGGAATGAACACAGGCACAGTTGGCGATAAATCAAACGTTTAATTGAATTTCGCGCGTATTCGACGGACTATGAAATTCGATGTAGAATCGTAAGGAGGAAGGGAGAGAAGTTCATTAGCTCGGCCATTTGGTTGGTGGCAGAAATAAATTTCCTATAGTGTAATGTACGAGAAATGCAAGCTCTCCAAACTTTTCCTTCGTCGGATGCGACAAAGATTTACTATCGAGACTAGGCATGCAACTCACCAACCGCCGACTTATTCGTCATGTAAAATTGTTCGCTACGTGGAAAACCGTCTGAAAGCATCCGGCGGTCACGGATTGTGCTTTCCAACTACGTGCCACGAATCCCGGAATATGTATTTCGTTTCATGGGCGAATGCCGGGTAACGCGACCAAAACCACCTCTTCTGCGTGTTCAACCTCACTAACTTTTTAGTTAGAAATTGCTTGGAAGAAAAAAAAGATACACGGAAAATATGGATATTGAAATTGTTGGAACATAAAATTAACGTTATGTGATTGCGACATCTACGTTTATGAATTTCCGTAGAACTAATTGGTTATGCAGTTTTGTTTGTTTGTTATAGCATAATGGCCAACACCTTTTTTCTTTTTTGGGATATCGAAGAAGAAGAAGAAAGGTATTCTCTATTGTACACATAGTGAGATATTTGTGAATGATGCAAGTTACAGAATTATTAACAAATAAACATCAGTCTTATGCTTGTTCTTTAAAATTCAAAATCTACAGGAAGTCTAGTTGACCATCGTATTAGCTATTAAAGATCGCAGCAGCTAAGCCAGCAAGATAGTAAAAGCTTATAAAACTTATAAAATTTATGTACTTCGAATTATCAGTTCGCTTGTAAAGAATAATTATAGTCAGTGTTGTATATTCGAAATATCCAAAATTTATAAAATACAGTTGATCTTAATGTTTCTTATGCAGATTTCAACGATCTGTCAAAAAATGAATAATTTCAAATTTTAAGACATTTGATTTTTGCAAAGCAGCAGCTGCTTATAAAATAATGGGAAAAGCTATAAAATGGGAAAAGTGTTTAAAAAGATAGCTATCAGAAGAAAAAACGCATATGCATAAAAATCGAAATTCCCAAGTAATTTGTTTACGAGGAGTGTATCGCGGTGATGATCGGCAAGATTCCATAATAATTTGATTAACAGAGTCGTGAAGATGTAGTATGATATCCTGGACGATAATATCGACGACGATATCTACGTCGAATCTCAAGCGATAAAGGAGCCTTTAGACCCTGTCTGCCGTGAAAGTGACGTGCGGCGAATTGCAAACAACGATCCTGCGGAAGAAGGAGCTCAAGAGGGACAGGGCCTCCCTCCGCATTTACATCGATCGTAAATTCACCAGCCATAAACGTATATCTCGCCATTAGATTCCGCACCACCCGCGTCGCACGCTTCTCGAGGACATCGCATGTGTACGTACGGAGGGGTTTCACTGACATCAATTACTGCCACTTGACATATGCAGACTTGCCTTTGAACGTTTCTCGAAGACGAGTATAATTTTATTATGGCGTATCTTCCAATTAAAAAAATCCTCCATCATTTCTATCTGTTACCTTAAAACGTGGTTATTCTTTAACTCTTTCATACTTTACTTTATTAATTCTACACTTTACAATTATTTCAGTACATATTTTTAAAACAGTAGCTGATAAATTGATCAAGTTTTATGGAGGCTAAAGACAAACAATATTCTTCGATATTGTAATATCGTGCAACGTTTAAAAAATTGTTAAGAAATTGAAAAATCACCTGTTTAGTTCCAGAACCAAATATAAATAAAATTCTGACAATATGAAATTGATTGACGATTGGTGAATCTTAAAACTGCTTCTCTATAAAAAGTAGGAAATGTGACTTATTCGTGTATTTTTCCGATGTGTTTCTATTTATTATAATTAAATTGATACGATGAAATAAATACATATTTAACTAAGATTCTATTTACGCATATAAAAGACAATCTTATCAAAACCAAGTTTCAATAACTAGTAAAGGAAAGCTTTCCCTAAACAGTCCAACAGACAGCTTAAAACCTCCCCTAGGAATTCCTATTAAATTATCGATTAATATTCCGAGAACGGAAGCAGAGATTGATCGCGGCGGAGTTCCCTTCGATACTTGAAATATAATATACAGCTCGATTTACCCTCTGATTCCGTGGAAAAAAGGCGCACCCCAAACGGCACGAAATTAAGCTATCATTAAGAAACACGAGTTCCTTGAAGAGAAACCCCTGAAGGTAATTTACCCGAAGCTGGCGCACCCTAAACAGGCACAATAGAGCTGGCTGGAGTGGCTCGAAACGTCGTATCGAGAACTTTGGCGCGAATCTACGGCTTCCAAGACTTCAAAGGGAGCAAGTGGTCGCTCGATGGAAAATATACCGATATTGCTTCTATCAAAAGCGATATACGATAGAGACCTTGTAGTTTCCTAAAGAAAAGAAAGCGTGGAAACGACGAAACGAAACGAAATAAGAAAAGGGGAAAAAGGGAAAATAAGGAAGAAACTTGAAACACGATCGAAAAGAAAAAGATCTGAAAGAAAAGAAAGACGAGACTATATAGAGAGTTTGAAAGAAACCAGGATAGGATGGAAAATAAGGGGATATACTGAACGTCAAACAATACGTGTCTTACGAAGAGACCCAGCCTATGGGGGCCATTGTTTTGGTCACGTAGCCTTTCTCTCCCTTCTCTGCTCTATAAGAGCCTGCAGTATCTATCGCCGTTGTATCTGACGCATTCATCCAGCGTGTGTAACATCCTGAACGTTTCGAGGAACCTGTTACTTAACCAGGTATCAGATACCGGAGCATTTTTTTCATCCGGCATTATTCATCCTCTCCTACTGCACCGGTGAGCACGTTAATTGGCGTAGTTAAGCACTTATAGGGCCTACGATTCGCTAATTAGCTAATTGTAAGCAATTAATACGACCGGATGATAAACCAAAGCTCCCAACGCGGCGTTCAACGATACGGATAACGACACGGTAGAGAGACGTTATTAATCGACGATCGACTATTAATTACGGAACAATCGCGAAACGATCGTCGATTCTATTGTACTTGTTCAGTGAACAAGATAATTCCGTGCCGAGAGAATTTGTCAAAGCGTTGGCGCGAGCAATTGGCGAAGCAAGTTTGTTCGCCAGACGATCGGCTCCGAGGCAACGAGACTCTTGGCGCAACTCTTGTAATTGGCTCCACTTCGGCTCCGAGACTACTAAGGAAGTGTCTTCTTGTACGAGTAACGGAGTAACAGTGGTTCTCAAAATTCTCTCCTAGCACCTGCGCCACAGGATTCCTTCACGTACATCTGGTGTAAACACGTTCCTCGTCGTTTCACCTTTCTAAATTTCAAACCACTGCTTCTTTTCATTCGATCGCATTAACGATTATCATGTATTATAATATCTCACAACGGTACTTCTCGCGTCAATCCTTTCATAACGTTTCGTTTCGATGGTAGATTCTGTCACGAAAAAAAGAACGAATCATTACCAGCTGGCAATTATTTTATCTTTGATAGCGTAGGATATTTAGTATCTAATCTTTAGTTCCTTTATAGCGATAATCCCAGAAAAATTCGAATACGGTGTAATATTAAAGTTTAAATATTATACCTAACACAGCTGGTAATATTTATCTCTTATAAAAAGTACAAAGTGTCTATAGAAAGCTTACGCAAAAGAATTAAAAACCACGCCTATGAAGTTTTGATGATAAAAAACAATTATTTCCTGAATTACACTATCAAACAGCGAAGCATCGTGAAGAGGAGGTTCGCGCTTGCCAACTTCGCTATAGGTAAAGTCTGGGGGGTGCATAGAAGGAAAGGTAGAAAAATGATCGTTCGCGCGTGAAGGGAATATTGCGTATAGTGGAAGGCAAAATCCTTTCCATATCAATAATCGCTAGAAGTGCATCGAGAACCGGCGACACCGTTAACGGAATCTGATGTGGTCGGGCTGGGTCGATAAAACGAGGAAGCAGCAACGATCCCAGGAATCTCGTTCTCGTGTCAGTTCTATTTTTTCTTTCTCGGCGAGGAGAGCTTCCGTTTTCTCGCTCAACTGCCGGCCAGGATCGAGTTCCTCGAACGACCATTCGACGCTATTCAGACACCGATGATTCCCTCCGACGAGTGACAGAACAGCGATCCGATAGGAATGCTGAAAGCGAAGAAAGAACCAGGGGAATGCACTTTCGTTCCACAAAGCCAGGAATTTCAATGTACGACAGCTCGTTCCAAACACTTTCTCGACGCGGCCAATGAAATACCAGGAATTTTTACCAGCTACGTGTAATTAATAGAAGTATCCCAGCAATGGATAGTACGAGGGATGAAAAGAAAGTCAAGTTACCTCGGTGGTACGTAGTTCATTGCATACTAGGAAAATTTAGTTTTTCCATGTGTATTCGTGTATCATTCTGTTGCATTGATCGCACAATGCTGCATAGTTTTACTCGTGGATTACACAACTTGTGTGCGATTCAACTTTTACGAATGAAACACGTGTCTCTGGCAGAAATTCATAGAAATTCAGGCAATTTATCCCTTGTGGGAGTACAAGATTTTTGGTTGCTACAGCTGTACGATTTCCGGTTCGAGAAGATAAAATCTTTAAACTCATGCGGTTTCTTGGCGACCATATATTTTACTGGTCTCCTTATTTAACATGTCTTATTCAACATCTTTCTTCTTTTTTTAAGATAGCTAGAAATATTTAAGACTTCCCAAGTCTTTTTCTCTTGAAGCAAGGTAAGGAGGGCAATATAAAGAAATCTCATTTTCTCATGAGACCTCGAACTGCACATTAGAAACTGAATCACTTATGTATCCTCCATGAATATCTTCTTACGTAAAGCGCCCGAGACTAACTCAATTTCCTTCGTGATGTCGAGTTCCGTACAGTTTGAGTTTGACGATTTAATCGAAGAAAACCGAGCAACGTCGACGAGCCTTTTCAAGAAATCGTGGAACAACAATCTAGAATCTAGAGAATGGAAGAACAGGAAGCAGAACGGGTTGTACCTGGAATATCTCCTGTGGAAGGCGTATAAACTCTATAAAAGTCTCGAGCAACGTTCGATGTCCTGGAGCAACGAAAGAAACCATAGAATGAACGAGAAGCAAGAAGATACAAGGAAACAGCGAAAATAGAACTAATGAAGTTCAAAAATATCTTCAAGAGTTATTTGGTAGATAATATAACGTCGTTTTTATTTCCTTAGAGGCGGTTGCTCTTTTTTTACGACATTATAAGAAAATTTAACGCGCGTTTTATGTTTCTCCTGGCGCGATTCGAATGTTTGCGTTTCCTTAATCGATTAAAGCACGAGAAATACCATGAAAAATATTACCAGTATATACGAGATAACTAGCCGTTTGATACGACTGAATCCTGAAACTATGCTAAGCAGATGATAGTTTAATTTGTTTCAGTTTACTTATCGCTTTACTGAGAAACTCCTTAAAATTTGAATTTGCATCTTCTGTATCTCCAATTAGCCTCTAAGAACTAAATTAACCGTGTTCCTTAAAAGCTTCTACTATAATTACACACAAATGTATCATATTATGTATCCAATCTATTTCAAATACATATATAACATTTTGCATAAAATTATACGCCAGTGAAAAAGAAATAATTTGTGATCTATGTTCAACGAATACTTTATACTTTACTCCACGGTTGTGAACTCATCGTTTGAAGATAAAACAGAATTTACAGCGAACGATTATACATATCCTAAAAACTGAATACGAAATATTTAGTTAATTTAAAATAATTTACTGGATGCATACTTTCCAAACCGATCGTACATGTATCTTCCTTAAAATTCTTTTCAGAGATAAACCCTTTTGTAAATCCCTGCTATAGTAAATTACGTTGACACGATACATCGTATTATCAGAATATATGTATAGTCGGTGCTTTTCTTTTATCCAGATTCCGGCAATTCCCATTCCACAAAGGAGTACCCATTTATCGCTGCAGCTATCGCTAAGTATCTCAAGACAAGTGAGACATCAACTGGTGGGCCGTTCTAAATTTAGCATCAAACTCCTAAAATTACACCTTTTGGCCTTCCTATATGTTACGCCTCCAAAATAGCACGTGCCGCTACCTGACCCTCATAACAGCGGAAGATTTAACTGGAAATTATTGTCCCCGGGAGCGGATAGACGAAAACGGGATTGGAAACGCTCCATAATGGAGCACCTGTTAACCGATCCGTAGATGCTGCTAGATTAAACCTGAAAATCCAATTCCCCACCGGCACGATCCACCCTATTCTATCTTCTAACCATTCCCATAGCCATAGTGATACTTCCTTATTAAACGTAAGACACGTGCGACGGATTCTTCGGCTCGAGTTCCTTTCAAAACGTATCCTCCGGCATGGGATCACGATTAGAACCACGAGGAATCGTTTCTTCGAGGTGTATACTTGCGAGAGAGAGTCTCTGACACTTAACACCTACACGCGCGGTTGGTTGCAGGAAAGAATGCGGCGAATCGCGACGCGGTGGCTCAACCGGCCGATTCGATCTCACGGCCAAGGAGAAGACCGCGCGCGATGAATCGATTCGCGAGCCAGTAAGACGTGGAAACAATGGACAGAAGCGAGAAACAAAGAGGCGAAGAGAAAGAGACTGTGTGGTCGGTTCGAAGTAAAAGGATTCGAAAGGAATACCATCGTTCGGGAGAAAGAGGAAGAGAATATGTATAGGGGCTGAACTTAAAGCAACCAGCCGCGTCCGAAACATCCGCTGCCTGTTTTTTTCCCTTATTTCCATCCCCGCCCCCTCCATTTGTCTCAAGAATCCCCCCTTTTGCTTTCTTTTCTTCTCTCTTACCCTCGTCGGTAAGAGAGGCCTTCCTGCCGCAGGACCTAATGCGAGCCCCATTCAGCCATCACGTGGAGAAAAACGAGGCACAGGACTTTCGAAAGTCTAGCCTCACCTTAGCCACCAGCTGAAACCAGCTCCATTCCGACCAATCACGATCAACAAAAGCCATTTATACTTCTCTTTGAATCGTCGAATTATACCGAATCGCGGATGCTGTGACGATCTTAGCCTCCAATCGGGTTTAATATAACTGATAAAAAAAGAAACTCCGAGCAAACGTGCGTTGTCTCATAGTCGGGTTATGTAACAACTGGGATGTTAATCGAGTCGCTCATGACAAAGTAAGATCGGCAAGAGGCAGCGTAATTGACTCGATTTGCCCGGTTCTCTACCGGCTCGGCGAGATGCCGACGAAAATAAAGATCGATGGCGGCGATTACGGAATAAAAGATGAGAGTAAAAGCTCGCGAATTACGTCAGTCGGTTCGCCTTTATGGCGGAAGGGCACGTGAAACGTAATTGCAAGGCCACGAAATTTGTGCGCTGCCCCAAACCTCCATTCCCAGATCGTTAATTCCGCGCTAGCACTAACCCTGTCATTACGTATCTTCGGCAGTAAACTTTGATTACATGTTTCGTGCAAACGGAGGGAGAAAAAATTCGGAGGGAAAAAAAGCTTGACAGAGGGGTGAGGGAGTGGGGCAAAGCCGAAAACGGCGTTACCACCGATAATTGGACGCGTATGGCGGTATACGCTCCGCGTAAACGACCCCTTTTTCCCCCGCCAAATTTTCGAAGCATTAGGCCCGGATTCAAGTACTCTGCGGAGCATGTACGCGACGCGCCACGTACCGAGCATTATATAATGATCCCTCGTAATAATCGAAGAGGGAAAAAATCGATGAACGTTGTACATGCTCTGAAATTTTTAACAACGATTACGAAACGAAAGCCGTGTGTAATGTTCTCATTTACAATTAACTTTATTTAATTTTATCACGCAACGTGGTAAAACGTTCCCAAATTTGCTAAGAGTGAAACTATAGCGAGATCGTTGACTACATTCTCGAGAATAAGGTAGTTGATTAATGCGATAATGCTCTCATGTTTCATATGATACAACAAAATTTGCCTTATGTTCAACGGTATTTCATTTGCAAGCGGAGTATCTGTAAATTCTAATTATTACTTCAAATATTTGAAATATTTGAAATCTGTTCGTGTTTAAAGAGACATTAATGTTTATATAATTCACTTCTGCGAGAAACCTAGAATTGTCAGCGTGTTTTTGAAGAACGACAAGCTAAACGATAAACGAATTCATTTTTCTTAAAATTATTCTTTTTAGTGGATTATGTCTCATTTACAAAAACATGATAATATATTTCTTTCGATAATTAATAATTGATTATGATATCGTTTAAAGTTTATTAACTGTGAATTAACTACCTATTTATTTAAATCCCCACGTATCTTTGGGTGTCGATTCTATGACGCTCAAATATGATTGTTTTAAATCCAAACATATTTTACATCGCAAAATTTCCACCTTATGTAAATTACACATTGATAACCTTTCACCTGGTTGCAGTTCCGTTTAGTAGTTTACACGGTACGGTGCCTTCCGTTGAATTTTAACGAGCTGCGTAATTCCAGTTATACAAATATTATTCTCTCGAGACGGACGGCGTAATGACTGACGGAATCATTAAACATCGTTCGAGTAAACAGCCGTCGACGTGGAAGAGCGCGAACGTGGCACGCATCGGGCGCGTTAACCCGAGCCAAGGAAATGATCGTGGCTCTTTTTATTGCGTAATCGCGGTACTGGACAGGAAGGGCGTAAAACAGGACTGGTTAATTTTCGCGTTGAGTAATGCAACGATGCCTGGCTTCTTTTTTCACGCGTCAAACGGTTACCGTTAAACTTACGCTCGTCAATCTCACTTAATAGGCCCTGGTCATTAATCTGGCTACGTTCACGTGTACAGCATACAGCGTACAGGTAACCGGTCGCAAATGCGCGAACCGCGATTTTTAAGAAAATCAGTATCTATCAACTAATCACTTTCGTCGATTAATTAACAGTGGCACAGCTGATACCTCATCGAGCCTGACGATCCAACAACCGTTACCATAACTTCGTCTAATAAATTAACTATTACCGACCATGGGAACGTTTCGTAACCGACCATGGTACCTTGATCGTAAAATTTCTCCCTCATTTCATGGATGGATTCCCTTTCTCTCTGTGCGGTCGCCGTTTCTCGTTCGTGTAATCGAATTAGTTCCTTCGCGATTTTTCTAGTAGTTACCTCAGTGATC
This sequence comes from Bombus affinis, assembly GCF_024516045.1. Lineage (NCBI taxonomy): Eukaryota > Metazoa > Arthropoda > Insecta > Hymenoptera > Apidae > Bombus > Bombus affinis. Next base: position 6,845,052 of record NC_066356.1, on the reverse strand, counting down.
GTTCACTGATCTGATACTCAAAATCACGTCGCTCCGTGCTTTCACGATAATCTAATAACACGAAAAAATCATTTAACGGCGTCCTTCGTGTTCTGGTAAAATGTAATGGGAGCAAATACTTGCTTTTTTCTATTGGATGATATATTCGCGAAGATGTAAAGATAAAAGAATAGAAGTTCTTCGTATTTCTCATATTGTGTATATTTCATGCGGTTTTCCAGTCTCGTCTATTCGGACTTCGAGCAGTCAGGATGTAATTTAATTGTAAAAAAATGAAGTTGAATTTACAATAGAAACCAAATTCTATAACTACAATTCGTAGTATGAATGTACTACAATACGATACTACAAAGCAGAGAGTGAACTCTTCTAAATCATTCTGCACAATTCACTCAAGTGCTATGATCACTATGCACCAGAACGAATGCAAGTGAATCAACACACAACGCATATCGTTCACAGCAGGCGCAGCATTCATTCTACTAACCTCAAATATCCGTAGCGATTGCCTCTAGGACAATCAATTATTTTGAGGAGTACTTCTGGTGTGGCTCCCTTTATTCGTCTCTTCGTTCTCCCCTAAAAGAGAGAGTGTGCCGCCCTCCCGCATGAAACGTCCCAATTGCAAGTGGCTCTCGCGGAAACAAAACGAAAGAAACATGATTTACCGATGTCGGGAGCGGGATCGACGGATAGATAGACAGGCGAATGCTGGTCACGTGCGAAACCGTCATAAATCGACGAAAAAATTTTCTCCAACGATGCACCAGGGACTAGACGTTTAATAAGAGGCAGGTATATACGAGACGTTAGGAAAATTGAATGGAAACCTTGAATAAGGGAATACAGCACATTTTGAACAAATTTGAGTTATGGTGACGAACAAAGAAATGTTTCAAATCGGTACTCTATCGCGTGAATAATTTTTCTTCTAAATAATTTCTGCCATATTAGTAAGAGTAACCTATCCTAGGCTATATACATATGTATTACATTTAGTAATTAGAATCTTGTCAAATATAATTTGTGAAATTACGATGTGATTTCGTACGATTTATCTCTTTAATTTTATTTTGTCTGGTAGTCTGTAACACTAAAATATCCTTCTACTATACTGACGATACAGTCCCTGACGACTGTTTTAGTACACACAGATTGCAGATATTTCATCCGGTAGGCGTGTAATGTTGAACATAAGAAGCTGTGTCTGCAGTTTACAGAACAGTGTACCGAGAAGGTGTCCGAAATTTACGAAACAGCGCAATTTAAAAACCGCTTCCTCCCGAAATATACCAAGTTAGACCCCCTTATTCGTAGTTTCCATTCAATTCCTGGATAAATTTTAACCTCCAACGATACGTTAGATTTTACGATAGCCCGACTTCCTCGCGAGATGTTATTTCAGCGGGCTGGGCGTGTTAAGTACGGCGAGCGTGGATCGCGTTTATTCCTTTTTAGGTATTTACGATGTTCCACAGCGGAATAATGAAAAGGATACCGGGCACAGTCGATCATGCGCAAAAGTAACTGCATAGCGGTAAGTGAAAAGGAAGAAGCCGATTGGCGACTACCGACGCCGCTTGAATATATAATTTCCATTCCCAATGGAAACGTGCATATTCTCTCTGTACTGTAGAAATATTACCACGCAAGCTTTATAGGAATGTAATTTACTCGTCTGAAGCATTTTGAATCAAACATCGTGAAATAACTTGATCTTTTCTAATCATTAACTGCATCGTTGTGAAAAACTCGTTCAAAGAATAAAATCCCATAAAATACGATCGGTTAAAGAGATACCAACGAATGTGGACCGTAGAACGACACCTGGTTTCCATATTGGAGCGTGTGTGTCGATGACAGAAATTTATCGATCAATCGTTAACAGTCGTGAAAGATATCCTCTGGGGGATTCATTACACGCCCCCCAACGATGATAACGGCAACGTGCACTGCGATTTAAATGCGTGCATACATGGCAAACACCCCAATGGAGACGCGTGCTGCGTTCAATGGACATTCAGGAACAATCCATTTAACCCTTATTAGGTCAGTGTCAATGGCCAAGATTGAAACGCCAGCGAAACGGGTTTTGCCGTTGGTATAACACGAGCAGCGCGTTTTCAATGCGATTTCGAAACCGCAGTTGCATAATGCATAACAAGTGAAAATACGTCTGTAAAGGAATTGTCGTAGCGTCTCGTAACATAGCATCAAGTTATCGATGTTTTATACAGCAACGAGAGTGAAATTTTAATCGGTTCGGTGCAAACTCGATACGTGTATTGAGAAGACACTCCTTCAGTGACAACGTTATTCAATTTTTAATATTGCACAACGATCTAAGGTGTGTTGTAATCATTTTCTAAGGAAAAGTAAGTAAAACAAATACTTTTTCAATTCTTTTCATCACGGAAGATAAAAATCTTAGAAATCTCTCCGTAGTAAACGTGTTACGAATAGTGGGAAATGTATCGTTCCTTTGAAATGTTATTTAGTTAGCTCTCTATAGAGTTAACTTTCCATTTTATTTTCATACTAGTAAAAACAAATCGCAATTATCTCAAATGCCATGGTATAATTGCAAGTGGAATTAAACGGGCATAAATAGCCCGCCTCTTCATCCTCTACAATTCTCTGTACTTCTCTTTTTTGCTACGTTATATTACAGAGATTGTTGTTTGCTGTTGTCCAAATGAACTCCGGACTCATATACGCTATACATATACGCAAGGAACTTCATGATCCGATGGAGAGATCTCACGACCGAGAAGCTTTGTTTTGCGGCGCGAAATTTTGCTCAGACACACTTCAGAGTATCCCATGATCTCTCGGCTCTTCAAATATTCATGAGTGAACCAGCCGAACGAGCATATCCGATGCACTCCGAACGCATCCCAGACTCCAGTTCTTCCCTCCCATCCGTGCCGGCTCTTTGACCTCAGCACCATTCTGCATAACGGTGCATCGGCCTGGACGTTTGCCTATTATGTCACTATATTCGCTAAAGGATGCTGTGTACCGTAACTATAGCCTGGATAGAAGTTTCTTGAATTTTCCGAATCCGCGCACGATCGCCACCTTTACGGCATAAGATGGAATTCTATACAAGACGAAGAAAGAAATAAACCGTGCCTGGTTTCGGAAACTTTGACTTATCGTATAGGATAAAATTATACAATACGTGCCACCATTGTTTTATGCGTACAGATAGGGATGCACTGTTGTAAACGGTATGTTCAAATATCTTAATCATCGGTGCAATTATTTGTTTAAAAAAGATGCGGTATTGTATCGATTAGAGTAAGTATAGATATTAAGTAATTCTGCTGCAAAAACATGATGTATATTTTTATAATACATTTATATCTTTGAAAAATATTTTATGTTTATTATCGTTTCTTCATAAATACATAAAATTACGAGGAGTAATAACAATTATTAATATTATCTGATAGAAACGATAAAAAATTACTATAAAATCATTTTATTGATGCTCCTTTAAAAGCACGTGTATTATACAGTTCTAGCCTATGCAATAACGGACAGATTCATCATAAGGATGTACCCATAGTATTTACGGCCTATCAAACTTCATACTGAATTCCTACCGCTTCTCATGTTTCCTCTTAATGCACTTGCAAGTATACACACAGCTATTTCGTGATTTATATTCGAAATAAAATTTAATGCTGAACCGAGCATGTACGACTATATTATTGACAGATTCATCGATACCAACCCCTATTCGAGGGGTGAAACCGATTACCATAAGAAAATCACTGTCAAGTTCACGGGCAACCCATATTGTTTCGTTTTTCTGGGGTTGCTGGCTTACTACCCTAATAGCTTCATTTAAATTTCCATGTTAATATTCAATCTGCTTTCTTTTTGCTTTTTTTGGCTTGAAGCTGTGAGTTTGCTCTCTATTGTCTACCTCCTGTTTACTAAAAATATTCTATAAGTATCTAATAATAAAAAGGTTATAAATAAATATATAACGATTAATTATGAACAATAAATAGAATTTTACAAAGGCGGGGACATATCTAACTAAATTCTTGGACAATGCAGCTAAAGAATAGCAACACCTGACTTAAATTATATTCAACTTTGAAAGCAGAGATAATCTTTGCTACTATATAATTTTTTTATCGCTCAAAGGTAGCAGGAGTCGCAGCCTCAACCTGTTATTTGCGATTCGTTTCGTACCGAAAGACTCCTCTACTTGCAACTTCATGCTGTTTCGGAGCATACACTCCCCGGTTTACTTTACACTAATTGGCAGTAATCACTGCTTGACTCCGGTTCATGGGAAAGAGGGAAGTACTGCCACGAGACGTCTAAGATGTCCAATTTCTCTCAAAGACATGACTTCGTAACCTTCACTCTTCTCAAACCTCGAGTGTATGTACTTAACGTCTGTCAAGAAATTCCTGGCGCAATCGCTCACACGATACGCAAGGCGTTGAATCACAGACGTCTAACGTCCTACTTGAATATGTATCTGTTGATTAATCCTTACTAATCCAACAAGCGTATAATTAAATTCCAATCTTTAGATTTTAAATTTTTATACAATTTTCAATGTAAAAATATTCAAAGAATGGGATACGAAGGGAACAGTTCTACTCTCCAGTAGTGGTTTCCAATAAACATTTACACTTTTGAATATGGAACTCCTACCTCTTCCCTCATCCAATAAATATGATTTAAATATTGGAGCTGTCTCTTTGTTGCTGCAAATCTTTCAATTATCAATCGATAAAAAATAAGCCAGAAATCCATCGGCAAGGAATACTAGGAAATTCATTGACAATGGAAACAAAGACATCACAGGGTAAAACAATCGAAAACGAATCGTGGATATCTAGTCAGACGATCGCAAACACCTGCTCACTTCCAATAATTTCGTTTTCTAATCAAAGGGTCTGCTGCAATAAGATGGTATTTTCACTTTCCGGTAATTTGAATAAATCTACGAGAAGCAAAGTCAAACCATTTTTTTCAAGCATGCTACAGATTTGTAGTCAACTAAAATTCGAGGTAATAAACTTGTATATCTTTATGTGAAGCCATCTTCTGATAAACGCTATTTAGATACTGTCTCTTTATTGGTGCAAATCTTTTAATGGGTAAAAGAAATGCACGAATGGATACCAGTATATCCAGTTGTCTGCGCAGTGGTTAAATTGACAATACCAATCACCGGTCTTATCAAGTTTCGAACGAAGGAAACGCGTTCCTCATCATGCTAATAGCCAGAGAAAAGAAACTGAGCGTGTTCGTCAGTTGACTCTGTCCGAGAAAAAGAATTGACGACGGGGAGAACGATTCCGAGAATCAAAGGGTAAGATCACTCGCCACTAAAGGCCGTTTACAGCCTCGAGAGGGACTCCTCTCGCTCTTTCGACTCCCTTGAACCAGGAAGGTAAGTGAAAAGAAAGAGAAGAATTAGAACCATAAAAATCGTTAAAAAGTGCATGCTCGCGTTACTCGCATGTCTCGTCGTCTCTCTCCTTCGCCGAGGTATTCCCTTCACCGATACTTTCTCGTTTCGACGGCGTGTACACAGATCGTTTGCACACGCATCGTATGCTGCTATTTATGCCTATGTCTACTTATGTACGAAGCAGTCAGCACGTACGTGCCGAGCACGTAATATATCGCGTGTCCCAATCGAACTCTGCCACCCTAAAACTTCTCTCTCTTTCTATTCTCGATTCTCCTTTCCTATACAAATGGAAGCGAGGGTCTCTCAACAAATAGACCTGCCGCGTCGCCTGGAAATGGTTGTAGCCTGTGCGAGCAAACACGTACGACCGTTTCGAAGATCGTGTTATTTTTACGCCCATAGCTGTTCCTTTTCTCCGTCGTTCTTTTGGTAAATATACGAGAAACCTGTGGTTAAATGAGTCTTCAAATGGCCAATATCGAATGTTTGCTCGTTGTATCGGCACATGCCAATTATTGGGCCTATTCTAATGAATTCTAGTGGACATAAGAGGTTTTACGATGTATCGAAAATCGTAGTGCAAGAGGAAAGTGGTTAGTATCTCGGGTAATATAAAAAACACGTCCGAAATATGGAATGATAATTTATAGAATTTATACGTAGCTTCGTTTTCGATACCTACAGAAGTCTTTAATTTGAAAATTTATTGAACGCGCGTACTTGACTAATTCCTGATTGAATACGAATACATAATCGACAGGAGCTTATGCTAATTCTATATTCTATTATACGTGGAAATAAATCGGAAGTACGCAGTAAAATCTTTTCATTTGAAACTTGCTTCTCATGAAAATCAAATTTGAAAATTTAAGTATGAATGTACCAGGCTGATTCTTAATGAAACCTATTTAAATTCTATTTGAAGTTTCACACAAAAAAGAAGAAACATATATGATCTACATATTATGATCACATCTACATATTATGATCACCTAACGTTAACCACAAATGACTTGGATACACGATTATGATTTCCATATTCTAAGAATCTAAATAGTCTTACAGATATCGTCGTGATTTTTTCGCATTAGAAGGTTATAAAATTTGAAAGGCAAACGAGAATAAGTCGAGAGAATAAGTCGATCTTTACTTTTTAGTTATTCTACCTCAGACGCAAAGGTAACAATCTTATTTTATAGTGTGGAACAGCCGATCAACGCTATCTCCTGATAATTGCACGTTCGATTCAAGTGTATCCTGCTCGTGATCGGCGATCGACCAGATCGATTCAAGTGGAACAAGTAATTACAAACAGAGTGGACAAATGCCGCCTCGTTTGTTGCCAACGTTAACGGCTTACCGATTCCCACCTTCAACCGCAATCATCCATTCCCGTTTCTTTCTCCAATCAATTACCAGAGCGGCAACTATTCTTCGCGGAATGGTAGCCTTCGAATCGATTCAGTTGACTAAGCAGGCTGGTTAGGCGCAATTAAGAAAATCATCGCGGGAACAAGAGAATCCGCGAAAGAGCAAGAGAAACGAAGAGGAAACGAGAATGGAGCCGAAGAACCTATTCTCGATGTAATGATCTATGATGAAAATAGCCATACATCTTAACACTATGAAGATACACTAGAGGAGTGCTAATTGTTAGTTTATAATCTGTTGTATACGACTTTCTCAGAAGTCAATTAATTCTCTTAATTTCATCGCGCAAGTACACGATTAATATTCATTTTTCAAGGGACAACTTACAAGAGTCAAGAAACAGGTTATTTCCATAAGCGAATATATTGGAAGAAGATTACCTAAATGATAAATCTGAAACACAGTGTTCGTATCACCATAGTTTGTACTTTTCAATTTATGGAGTTGATCAATGTGACTTCTAAAAGGTACATATATTATTATTCATAAGTATTCAGATATTTTTTTAGACTTGTAATAATAGTATTTATATGCATGTTATCAAAATGTATAACCTAGTGTATTTAATAACTAGAAGCAGTATTTACTAGCTTCTTATGCAGATAAGACTACAAATTTAAAGCCTAATACATAATAAAGCCTATTACGTAGTAAATTTAAAAAAAAATTACACATATAATGTTAACAGTCTTGGTATCAATTTAAAAGAATCTTTTTTTATTTAGCCCAGTTCAACGATTAACTTGACTATCCTGAAAATAATAGAGATTTTCAAATAGCAAAATAGTTTCATAATATTTACTACGCAGATATTGCTACTGAATAACACTGTTATGGATGCAAATCAGTGATACAATTAGCATTGTGTTGCAATTTTGCAAGGTTAACGCTATGCTATTTGACATACTTATTAGATATCTAATAATATATGCATACAGGTATAAAGATTGCGAGATTTCCAGCTTACAGTTCCCATCATTGAAACGTAATCAGCACTAGATCTTATATTTCTAACGATACAACGTGTAACACATATTAGCGAGTGATTCTATTATTAGAAACATGAATCCATAAAATCTTATAGAGTTAATAATTCATATTCATATTGAAAGAGCGCATGTAAAATACGCAAAAAGCTTCGCTACAATAATTACTCTGTAAGAGCATTGCAGGTACTGAACATTCAGCAATGAAAATCCAATTCACAGTATACGTGTTAAACACGTTCGATCGTATACGCGTGTGCCACCTTTTCTTTCTTTTGCTTCGTTTTTTTTTCTTTCCCCTCTACTAGAACAGAGTCCTGCCAGTCTCTTTCACCCCCTACGGTCGGTGACTAACACACAAACCAGACGGTGCCCTTACCGTAAATCGCCGGCACACAGAAGAGAAACGAGGAGCACAGGGTGTGTGGTGAGCTCGTGCTCGTATACGTGTGTATACGTGTTTTACTGCGTGGGCGACCCCTTCGAATCGCGTATCGAGTGCCGACGAACTAACAGAAAAAGTGCACAGTGCACTTACACCTTCAAGACGAGCCTTAAATTACGATACACTTATGAAAATTTAACTACCCCATTTTCAACTCGTAACGAGTTTCGATCGAACGCCTGGAATTTCCACCGGCAAGTCAATTACACCATACTATAGATGCGTATTGGAGCGCGAGTTATATAGTTTGCAAATGGATATTCAGAAACGTTCACTACTTGATTAAATACGTTCTCTGCTACTGAAGTATAATGTTACATTGATTTAATCAATTACAACTTAATTGATGCAAAATCATATTTTTATAAGCATAACTAGAAAAACTAAACCTACGTTTGTCTCATCCTTCAAATATCATAATGGATACTTTACTTTCAGTGTCCTGTATATTTTTGCATATCATACATTTTATGCGTTTAAATATCCTATAAATACATAAACAGCATCATGTCTGTTAATGATCATAGACCAAACTGTTGAATACTTACTTTTACATATTTTGATAAAAAGCTCTGGAAAGATGAATGAAACAGTAAGCAACGAGGTTAAAGTGAACATTATTACTTAACAGATATCTCTGATGAAAAAGATATGCAAAGGTCCTAATGAAGTAAAATCATATTATAACAACAACGGGCGTATTTCAGCAAATCTCTGATTTAGCCTGGTAAAATCACCGTGCGAATTTTTTCAAAAATATGGTACATCAAACTGGGGCATAACGCATTCAACGCACCCACTTTTTCCAGTCCAATCAATCCCTGTGTCGCTATCAATATTCGTGACTGCCTCGTCCTGCGCGATGACGATAATCCCGTCGTAAAAATGATTTACGGGTCCCGTGTAATTTCCCTAGCCTTCTAGCAAATATATCGCCATAAAGGAAGGATACTTAACGATTAATGCAGATCACTGCAGGACCTTCGTGCTTCTACTCTGCTTCCATGAAGTCAATAATTTATTACGATGGGCTTTGGCTCGAGCCAGAGTCAATATTGACCGAGGCTGGGATAGAAGGCTACGGCGCCGTTCGTCGTGGCCTACAACAAATTCAATCGAAATGTGACTATCCCTAAATATTTGCCGCTGCTTTCTCCAGTTCGCTTCTCTCGGTTGCCGGATAAAGTCGAAAAAGAAAGGGTAAGAGAAAAAAATGAAGAAGGAGGGTGGAAAGAGCCTTTCGAAACGCGACCGGACGAGCCAATCAATATATATTTCGATGATCAAACAGGAGCAAAGATAGAGCATTATTACGGCGTTAAAACTGATCGGGGAAATCCAAGAGAAGACCCCAAGATTTATTACGCTACCCGGCCATTATGGATTTTCGATATTTCCTGCTCGACAGGAGAAAACTACTCCTCCCTCGACCGTCCGCCACTGAATGAACTTCCAGTTAATTCTTTGACAACGCATCACGAAGCACGTTCGTGGTTTAGACCCCGAAAATTCCACGCGATATCCTGTCCAATCGAAATACGTGGAAAGAAGAGTTGAAACGCGTATCTTATCGAGACACGAACGTGGTCGAAGGAAATTTGGAAGATCGAGACAGGAAGTGGCTCGATTCGTCGTTTCCTCGAACAACGGGAATCACTTGCTACGTCTAGCGAATCTGAAAACGTTCCACGTTGTTCTGGAACATTTTTGCCCACAATACGTAAAGAAAACTTAAGACTTAAATTACGAAATATTCATAATCGAAAAAAAATGTGTACAAGTGATGTTTCATAGGAATAAACCGAAGAACCAGCAAATATTTATATTTGAAAGAGAAAGTTTATCAAGTGAATCTTACCTTGCGATCGAGCACATGCTGCGATGGTATTTCTTTTTGAATGAAATGCAGGTCAAGCACAAGCTCCTTTATATTGGGCCTGGATCGTCAAGTTCTCTTGTGAATGTTGAAGCACCATTAATACCCGAACCAAACCAAACGAGCGCGCGACAACGACTGAGTGGAGGCAGCGGGAGCACGAGTTAAGAGTAGTACGAAGAGTGTCGGTAACCACCGAAGACGCCCGAAGTCGCATTCGAAAAGCCGATTCTTGTCAACTCGCGACCCTACCGTTTTCAACCCTTTCGTTTTATCCCTAATTAAGATTGGTAAACATAAGTCTCCGGCGACTTTTGACTTTTGTAGATGCATCGTCGCATACATACCGCTACCTTGCGCGCAAACACGTCGAAAGTGTCAGACCCCTCCAGTAAAATTCTATCGTTTGCGATTTCTCCAGAAACGCATCGAAGCGTTTTACAAAAAGAATTTAAAGATATTCGTGCATTGGCATGGTAGAATTATGTACTTTGATGACAATTAAATTAAGAACTAAGATGATGTCGAGATGATCGACTATCAGAAATTTTGAGAATGTAAAATTGTCTATGTGTCATATTTGAAATAAAAGTTGCCTAATAGAAAATTCTGACTATCAGAAGTTGTAAAACTACTGCCAGCTGAATGTAGAATGAAAGTAGAAATTAGAATACTATTCAAAGGTAAGCCTGATGTCTTTAAAGCAAACAAGCTTTAAAAACTTTTAATCCGCGCTAATGAGAAACTTAATTATTAAAATACAAAACGTGGAACTTGAAAAAAGAAACTTATAACATTCTTATCTTTAATTGGAAAATCTCACAGATTTCATAAAATTACAGATCTCGTAGATATTACGATCATGAATTAAGATATTGTTCCAATTAAATCTTCCAAGTAAATGAGTTTAAGAATCTTTCCTCCAACTCGCTAGAAACTAATACCAATGATTGTTGAAATAAGAGAAAGTAAAATTAAAGATTTGCTATTGCCCTTAATGCATAAAGAAGAAAAAAATATGGGTACTTACGCATCTTTAAACTTGTTGCGACTGGGGTACACCATCGAGGAAGCCAAGAAGGTCCGTCTGTATTAACCGATGCAACGGTACGCGATATAGTTTGTAACATATGAAAGGAGGGCCGATAGTTTCCCACAGAGCGTGTTCGCATCAGGCAGCACACTGGTTCTGCATACCCGTGTGCATTCGCGACGGAGTCGAGAATGCCGTTGCACTCGTAAAACATGAATTATACGTACGACACAACATTCAATGATGTCTTTATTGCGACCGATGTCGTCTACACAACGAGTATATATTCCTTCTAACAACGGTGTGTTTAAATCGACGAGATATCTCAAATTCCACCACACGTGTTAACATACAGACCGATATTTCTAGCGCGTTTCCTTTCAAAAATATCTCTCAACGTGCGTTACCAGAAACCACGATAACATGTCTATGCTAACACGCTTCCCTTTGAGTATACAGTGAAACGAATCACTCTTCCTCGAAACGGTATCTGTTGACGCAAGTCATTTTCATAAACGTAGAACAACGTACTTCACTCGGATCTTCGTGCATGGCTCACGATAAAAAACTACTTAAACAGATGTCGATGGCGAAGAACGCTCACCTCATGCATACTGATAGGGCCTGCAACACTTTGAATCGCCCCGAAATCTGTATTGTATATGTGGCGACCAATTCCAATCACTTCGGGCACGATTCGAAGCTTAAAACTCTTGGAAGTCTTGATAAGTCTTGAGAAGTCTTGAGTTCTTGAAATATTGAAAGCTTGCGAAGTATTGAAAGTCTTCAAAGTCTTGAACATCTTGAAACTCTCAAGAGTTTCGATAGGTTTCGAAAGCTTGATGAGTACTGAATATATTACAAGCTTCTTGTCCACTTTTGTTCGAACAGTACTTTTGACGTAAAATATTCAAGAAAATCCGGAAGCTTTGAGCTATTACCATACATACATCTATTTCAAGATGATCAACATTTTTAAGACTATCAAAATTTTAAAAAATCGAGATCTTATCAGAACTTCCAAGAGTTTTAAGCTTCGAGTCACGCTCGAAATGATTCGGACCTTTGGCCATATTATTATTATTATGATTACTATTAACAAGGTAAACAAAGATGTGATGCGGAGAAAAATAGATTACACACTAATATTTACAAAATGAAAGTGTATGTTCAAAACTGAAGTATATGTTCTAAGAAGTGCATCAAGGATAATTTGAATTATTCAAAAAGATCGATATCATAATGTACTGGCGTAATGACTTAACAAAGTGGACAATTCCATTAATGGATTTAAAATAGCCACAGGTGCTCCGTATGCACGAGGGAGTAATTTCTCAACGATCTAGGAAGTATGTAAAGAGACAACAATCGAATGATCGCGGAACAAGATATAGGACCTTTGGCTACATTACTTACGAACACGATGTCAAGAAATTTTCTTCTATTACTCAATGCCGGAAGATTAAAATTATTTAGCACTACGTGGTATTTCTGACAGCCGAAAGGCACAAGGTGATGATGTCCGCTATGTCTGACAGCGAGTTTTAAGAATTCATACTGAACACTCTCAACGTAATTGATGTGAATATACCCATACAGATACATGAACAGATTCGGAGCGATTCGAACTGTTTCGGATTTCATTATTATTCATGCATCACGAAAGCGGTAAAAGTACGGGACGAAAAATGCAAGCAGGAACTTTTCAGGGTAGACGGAAGTTTAATTAAAGTTTAACTAGCTAAAAACGAGTACAATTTATACTTTTTCAACGAATGAACCCGTAGGGATGCTGGTCGACCGCGGATCCAATCACCACGTATCGAATATTGTTCCTTTTTCAAGGCGTTATCCGAACGAGTATTTAACCGACGAATTCCATCGAGCTCGATCAAACGATCTCTTCTGATCAAACGTTCTCTTTCAGAGCATCTTTCAAAGCGAAGGGAAACCTATTGATTCCTTAATCGCTTGCTCAAGCTGCTGTAACATTTAATGTTGCTCAGCGTCGAGGACCAACTGCGCTTCAGCCAACGAAGCAATTAAACTTCAGCGACGAACAGGAAGTAAGCACCATACATACGACCATATCTTTTATGCAAACACACCCTTTATGTGTAAATCCAATTTTTCCACACGCCATATGTTGTAGGCGGTTTACGCAATCCTAGGATAGGAAGAGATATGAAAACGGGGCCATAAGGCTGGAACGGAGATGGCGAGGTTAGACACATTCTTCAGGATTATCTGTGAAGGAAAAACAGTTACGATAGCCGTTTTCATTGTGAAAATATTCACAATGAACGCGTTTCTTCTATCCTTGAAATCTCGGAACAGAGAGGAGGAAGAAAAAAAATGGTACAGTGGCTCATGAAGGTATTTGGATATTTATTGAGATATTTTGTGAGTGCGTTACATGAAACATTTTGAAATTCCATTAGCAATAAGACGCGATTATATTGAAACGAATCTGAAAATGCATACTCATAAAAGTTATATAAAGCTACAAGAGCTTTATGCAAATAGATGATAGATTCATGACGTTTTGTTAAAAATGTTTCAAGTATTTAAAAAAGACGAAAAAACATATTTAAATACATGATCAAAAGAAGAGACATTTCGGATGTGAAACTGGTTGGAAAATATTGAATTTTCAAATTACTCTTCTATAAAAGAGCATTCATGGCCTTTAAATGTTTTCTGACTCCTACATACATTTCCAAATTATTCTCAGATTAGATCAACATAATCACGATGGTCGTGTCTTGTTACGGTATTCATAAAATTTGAAAAAGTTTCGTGTAATCTAAGCTAAGGAGTCGAATAGTGCCATTGTATATAAGAATAGGAGGGTCGTGCAAGGCCTTTTGAACCTGTGAAATATTTAGCATTTCTCGATGTGACGGGCAGTAAATAATTTTGTAGCCGAGTCAGGACCAATGGTCCCTTTTTCTTTTTCTCCAAGGCACGTGCATAAGATATGCATCACGCGGCGGTTTTGCTCGCTTTTCTCGCGCGCCATGCACGAATTCGAGGAGAGCCTTCGCTCTTTTCGATCGTAAATAAGCGAACGCTTTCTATTCCCCTTTTTTAAACCGCGATACATGCTACGAGCTTTCTGCCCGACCGTTCCCCGTTCCCAGTACACCCTTGTCGCCTTTTTTCCCCCTCTTGTAGACTGACCAGTCGCTCCATGGTGCTTTCTTAACGCGTCATAAAAACGAGACAACGTACTTTACGGGCTTGCCGTCTTTTTGTTTCGAGAATATCTGCGTGACACGTGCTACGCCAACCGCGGAGAAACACTTATTAACATTCGTGCTACTATGATTTCTCTCTTTCTTCTATACTTTCACTTCTCGTGCAATTCGTTACGATACAGATGAAAAGAAATCAGCTAATAAATCAGACGAACACGACAGAAAAGAATCGAGAAAGTCTCCTGTATAACCAAATCGTAAAGAAATCCTGTGTCTCGTTCCTTCGATCGAGGTTATATCTTCTTAGATAATCTCATTCTACATCGCATTCCGAGATAAAATTACGATTCTTTAATATCTATTACGATTCTGGATCAGGAGTATTCTCATTAATTGCGGTCAGCAGTACACCGCTTTTGCGACGTGAAAATAAAGTAACCCTCTTTTATCGATGTAGCTACCATTAAAACGATTGCAACGCGCACCAATCTAATTCCGTTAAAACGCTTCTGCTACGTGTTTTCCCCGGCTTAATCTCGTAACCATGACTTCGCGTCTCCCTTGCAAAGCTTGGCTATTGAGTATCTTTCCCTCGAACGAATGGTAATTTGTAGAAGAAGACGATGACGTGCCCATAAACAAGGAAAAATCAACGTTTAGGACATTTTATCGATGATTATAATCCGATTAATGGGATAAATTCGTGGAGTCGTTGCAGGAAAATATGTTCCATAAATCTGAAGTAAAATCAGCGACAGGGATCTCTGAGCATCGTCGAAAGAAATCCACCATGTCGAATAACCTGTACGTATCACCATGTTTGATCGGCAAATTTCAAAAGTGAGTTACAGGACTCGTATATAAATCAAAATATGTCAAACGCGATAAAGAATTTCAAATTAACCGCGTCGAATTACCGTGATCACGAGTAAGACAGCGGAAGTCGAAGAAAATTACTGTAATTAACCCATCAAGCGTCAACCCTTTTCTCCTTATACATATAATTCCATAGATTTTAATCGCTTTCAGTGTATTTAATCAAAAGATATTTTTAAAATACCTAATATGAAAGAATCCTCATCTGGAGGTCGTGATCGATGATACAAAATTTACATTTTCTTCTTATCGCTTCCTGGCATTAATAGCGGCACAAATGAACCAGTTCATTCTGTACTTGTTGCACGAATTAATTTTATAGGATTACCTATAGCTCTTTTATTATTAGGCTGGTGCATATGAAATGTCGTTTTTTAGAATAAAACTTTAACATCCCGTAGTTGCTTCGATAGCGATCCAAGTAAATCCAAGTAAATTCCGCATGAATCAATGCATTTTTCTAACGGTGAACTAGTTTCGTTACTTCAGATTTATAAGAGATATTAGCTGTAAGATTCTAATATTAGAAAATTCCCGAAATGGAGCTATTACAGTTTCTTTTAAAACAATTTCTGCATTAGAAAATATCTAGGTGAAATAGAGAAAGACTTTAATCTTCCCAACATAGTAAATTTACGCTTCCAACATCTTTCACGCCATTTTCTTCACAAATCTCATAAAAATCTCAAAAATATTCTGATTATTACAAGTACAGCTACATTTTAATCGCAAGTTTCCCCAATACTGAATATACCTGATTTATAATAAATGTCTTCCTCCTTGATGCGTTTGATAATTACTGCGTTGATAGATTAAAAGTAAATGGATAAGTTCGGCTCATCAAGTTCAAACTTGAAAGAAACGCGTATCACGTGCACCAATGTAATATGTAAAATTATATATTCTTATCTGAGATTTCAGATATGATTGATGAAGAAGCGAATAAAGTTAGCTTATTCAAATTACAAGTTCTCACAAAACATGAAATACCATTCATTAAACGTGTCTGACACGACGTACAAAAAGTTTTATCCATTTCTGAGAATACAAATTTTTAAGACGCTGATACTATAAATTGTTGCCTTTCAACCTAAACCGCTATCAATGGCAAGAATCGTTATAATCCTTCAAATGGAAACCACAGCTAATGGATTAGCGTGACGAATTAAACCTCAACATCGAGTTTCTTGGTCATCGTTACTCCATTCCGATTCATCCCAGGTTACATATAAATCCGGCTGCATATTGGCAGGAAATTGTAAAGTTTCATTATACTGGCTACATAGGCGACGTCCGTAATTCGAGTTCGAATGAATAATTCATGCAATTCGACGCGATTGTCGCCGAAACGGTTAACGCGACTCTTGCAAAGTTCTTTTCCTGTGTTCGGCCGACGTTCTCTCTATTCACTGTAATTTCTCGCAAATTGCTTGTCACGATGAATTAACCGATATCAGTCGGTTTGTGCGCGTTTTACCGACGTAACGGAAATAAATGTTCCGTAACGGTACGTATGTCAATCGTGGATGATCAAACGGTAGCACTGGATTAAAAGGCTCGTTTCATACTTCGTGGCTTCGTACTTTTCAACCCATTTGTGCCACACGTCCTGTTTTCTTTTGACGTTCTTATCTACAAAGTTAATTATAGGAGCAGCGAAATTATTCTACATGAACAAGTAGCTTCTGTATTGATGTGCTTTCACGGTAATCGTCAATTAATGGCCCTCCACCGTCACGGTTTTTACTTAAACTATATCGTGCAAAGTAATCGGAGAAACTTTGGCTCGTGGTTTTGAATTAGCGTACTCGATGTTTCGAAAACTCGTTTCTCCAGCTTATCCTTTTTTATCGCGTCGTTCGACTAACTTCTTGCAGTTAGTCCAGATTTATTAAAATGTCAAGCCGTGTAATTTCGAGTATAAGTGGGTTAAACGCGACCCCCGTAAACGATTCCAGCAAAGTAACAGGCACTCAACGAACGTAACGACGAACAAACGAGTCCGTGGAGAACACGCATCCACGCATCCGGCGTAACGACACCGTTGTTACTTTTACACGCAATCATTATCGTTCCAAGGTCTCAAGGAAGGAAGCAAAAGTCCAACTTCTCGAAAAGCTCGACCAATGCCGCAGACAAGGAATTAGCGAAGAAGAACAAAGCTGCTAAAGATACTAGATTAACCACGAACCTTCCTGACGATGCTGCGGTGCACTTTGGAAACTTTTATGGTATTCAAAAAAAATCGAACAAACCACGAGCTGGCAGAGTGAGAAGTCTTTTGGATTCTACTAGTCCATCATCCACTAGCTACAAACCAACGCCGAGACTAGAATTCACCAGGCAGATGGTTCAAAAGTAAGTGAATGAGGAAACACGATGAAATCTAGTGAGACCAAATTAAATTCTCGAGAGGCGACATCGATGATAATATGTGATAATATGAGATAATATATCGACTGTCGTGATAATATGAGAAAGTTTGAAACAAACCCGAAAATGTTCGTAGAAGATGCGTATTTGACGCAAGTATATATTTTGCAAAAATTTAGTACTTGAACAAGACGCATGCTTAGAAAGTATTTAAACAGTCCATTACTCGTTATATTAGTATGCCTGAACATTCAGTGGCATTATCTTTACCTTTGTTATATATTCAAGATGAGTATTTATACTGTATGTTAATTTCTTACTAAATATATGTTTGCAATTAATATCTTACTACTTCTATATACATTGTCAACTTGGTTTCAAGTTTGATCAATATTAGCACGATCGAGCATATCGTGCCTCGTTATAGTGCTAATGAAATCTCAAAATATTTTATCTAACACATACAATATGTACGGAACAATTTTCTATAATAGGATGAGTAAGAAAGTACATAAATATATTTGTGTGCCGCTATATATTCAGTTAAGACATGAGGAAATTGTATTGCGATTAATTCCCAGACTGGAACGAACAGCTGGTACGAAGGAATACGCGCGACAAGTGTCAGCCTTATTGGAGGAGACGGTCGAACCGGCGCATTTCAAGCTGCATTCATTGCCGACCGAGAATTCGATTCCGGATGGAAGATACAATCCCACGGGATTCCCGCTCTGGTACAAGGAACCTTATAAAATGCCGTTAGTATTCCTCCAGTTGGTTACGTCATTCCATCTATTTCGTTACCGGTGGGATTGCACGCATTACCAGAAAATAGGATAGACTCTGAACCACTATAATGAGTTTCTTTCTCCGTTGAAAATGAATAACGCGTGACACTAAATGGGAGGGACGATATCCAACATAATAGGATCGAAAAAGAAATCTTAAAAGGCTTGGATCGATACTGTCTTCTATTACTCTAGTACTCTAATATTCTAATGGACTTGAATTTTTAGGTTCGCCTCGGACGAGGTTTACAAACTTCTCAAGGAGAGGTTGGATAACGCCGAGGAAGGGAAGGCGAGAGATATTTTCAAAGAGGATTCTTCTGAGAGAAGTTCATTGGAAGAATGGAGCGAAGATGAAGAAGCAAGGTATGGAGAAGAAAATTTCCAAGACGATGGAGCGATAAACTTTCTAACGAGAGAAAGATCTTCGATGAATTTACTGTCTAATGGATCGTCTTCTGTAACAGAAGCGAAAGACACGGACTCCAAGGAAAGCAATCAAATACTTCTCGATAAGAAACCAAGCAAATTAGTCTCGTTCCAACAACGCTGAACTGTAAAGTGTTGTTGCTCGTGAGTACGTGAAAAATAAAAAGTAATTCTGAATATAAATAGAAACATGAATTTCCTGTATATTAACGAGCGCAACCAAGACGTAAAGTAGAATTCTCAGGCGATGCAATAATCCAAGAACTCGTAACAATGTTCGCTCGTTACCAGTATTCAGTATTTTTAAGCAGAAATAGACTAATTAGCATTTCGTTATTAATGATTCTACCGTTATCACAAGGTCTAAAGCGCGATAGAGAATATGTCTAGAAATTCATTTCCAACGCTAATTAGAAGCCTTGATTATTACTCGGTTGCATACTTTGTAATTATGGGCTAGCAGATTGGTGTGAATCTAACGCTGTCATGAATTCATTAATTAATGATGGAGATCTTGCGAAAGGACGAGAAATGTACTAGGTGACGAATTACCGGATACTCTACGTGCCTTACTTCCGTCTATTCCGACCTTCTCAATTCTAACGTTTCCTTTTTTACGTATTATCGTGATATAATAGGAATAAAAATGAAAATTCGCAGAATATTTTTCAATAACCTCTTAAGGGAATATCCATCAAAATTATCGCTTTGTCAAAATGAATTAAAAGAAACAAGAATAAAGAAAAAGATATGGGAACGTTTAATGGTGAAGAATTATAGTTGATATAAAAAATAATATAATACGGTATTATAAGGATAACGAATGATTCGACGTGGTTTCCCGTTTACTAAAAGAGGGTAGCATAACCCGAGCGGAGTGTTCGCATTGTTTTCGGTTCAGTGGAATTGCAAGAGGGCGCAGGATGGGGTCGGCATTTATCGATTATTCCGCCTACTAAGCCAAAGACGCTTTTCATGTACCTTTAACGCGATCGAAAATTAGATTTTCCTATCAAAGAGCATTTTAAGGAGGATAAGGAAGTAAAGCTGATCAATCATACTTCGATGAATTAAAAGGATAAAGAAACAAGAAAGAAGAACTTTGGAGCAGTTCTAAGAGGAAAACGTGATTTGTGTTTCCTTCTACGATTCAAATAGTCTGTTTTAACATTAGTAGTAGTATATACATTGATTTATTTCTTCGTGAAACTGTACAGAATGGTCCACAGCGAATCGGAGACTTATTAAATAAGTTACTTAACCATTGAGGCCATCAATTTGCTCAAGTATTGTATAACTGGGCGCATCGGATTAATTTACACCTGTGAAAAAAGGACATAGTCTGGTGAATATTATACGCAGTTCACCGTTCAGCGACACGAAAATCCATAGATCCATTCATAATCCAATGGAATCGGGCGAATGGCAGTTTGCATATCCGAGGTACTGAACTCTGTTGCATTTAGAATAAATCGCTATACAAAGCTTCAATTAAAAATCTATCCGCTTCTTCTATTGTTCCCCTCAAAGGAAATGTACGAGCAACCACTCCCATAAAGAGAAAAATTGCACTACTGCCCACTATCATGAGAAACTTGTTTCCCTCCCGATTGTTGAACATAATCCAAGGCTACTGAAGTACAGTAAAATATATTCATCAATTTTTGATAGATAATAATAAACGTTTTTCTGCATTTCTCTGTACTCCACGTAGTATGAATGTTTTTTTTTTCTTATTTTTTTTTCTATTTTTAGAGCTTAACAGGGTTAGCTCGCATCAGATTGATACTTTCGAGGCCTTCCCTAGGTCTTCTTCCATGAGTAATACATTTCCAGGGGTCGATTGACGCGCCAGAATTTGTCGTTCACCTGCCTTAACGTTTGAGATCCGCTTAAAACCACTAATTGACCCGGCGATGGTGCTATGTAAATGCAAAAATTCAATAGCCTATCTGATTCTGATAATTCTGTATCCAGATCCAACGTTAGCCGCATGGCCAGGTACTTGCTCAGATGATCCACTATAAAAATTAATAGGGATTATTTCTCCATCTTCTCTGGATAGCCTTCTTAGATCCGTACGATTTTTTCGAATATTCACCTGTCGCGTTCGCAGTCGTCTTGATGTACCGAATACTATTTTCCTTCAAAGCTTTTATAAGTGAATTATCTCCGGCCATTTCTGTAGGATGTGGTTTGAAGACGAGTTCGATTTCATTAAGCATTAAAGGTTCGCTCGGACCTTCACCCTCTGTGTCTACCATGGAATCACCACCACCGGTTTCAGCTTCTGCACTAGATGAGTCATTCTCGGAATTTTGTAAACTTTTCTGTCGTTTCGGAGGTTTGGGAATTTGATTTGCTGGATTCGGTGATGGCGTGGTAGAATTTCTGGATGTTGTACCTGTAAATTTGCGATTTTACTCACTACAGGCCCATCTATTCAGTCTATCCAAGCAGATACAGTAAAGCTATTACAAGCTACGTGTGACTAGAATGTTTTAAATTACCCCCACTACTATTATTTAAAGGTCCTGTTGTACTTTGAGACGAGTCACTTTGATTCGCAGCATTTGTAGCATTTGGTGTTGCTGGGGCACTTGCATTTTGTGAATTGTTATAGGATGTCGCGTTGCTAGCATTCTCTGACTCGTTAGCATTCTTCCTAGACCTCTGAGAACGATTCTGGCTTTGTAATTTGATCCCCTCTGTAATAGAATTTACCAGTGCAGCCTGTGAATGCGACTTGTTCAGTTTTGCCAATACTCTTTCTTGGTGTGCCTCGTACTCATCACGACTGGGATATATCTTAGAAATCAATAGATCAAAATTAGGATCTGGTCTGAGAGACCTCTTGGATACCAGTTTTTTCCTGCATGTCGGACATTCCTATAAACAGAATTTCACATCTTGCACATTTTCCAAAATCAACCTAACCTTTACCAATAATTTAACTCACTAATAGCCATCTCAAAATAAAAAATTAAAATCAGAATCACTGTCACAAAATAACTCACAAAAATCAATAAACAAAACAAATGAATTTCATTCAATATTCAAAACTAATAACTTATGAACTATCTTAGAGAATGAAGGATAAACACAACATTTTGCACTATCAAATAAAATAGAAATCTAAATTCAATAATCAACAGAACATTCTACTTCTCTAATTAATATCATCGAAATAAAGACAGAAACATTACACACTCAATATGAAGCGTCATTTACGGCACAGTTCAAAAAACGCGCTAAAACCATCGAATTTGACAAAAATAGATTGAAAATACGATCGCAATCTATTCTTCGTTAAAAAATTACCTCAACATTTGACTGCATAACTGATCTAAGACTACATATAAAAAGACAGAGTAGTATTTACATAAAAGCGTAATATATAGAAAAGAAGGAACAGTGACAGGATATTGACAAAGTGCTAACATCAATTTTTTAGTGTAACAAGAAGTATCTAGATACTCTTCGTCACGAGAGTAATCATATATTTAATAGTTATCGTCAGAACGATTCCGGAACATGTACGTACCTTATTACCACTCCTAAGTGCCGTAATAATACAATCGGAACAGAAACGATGTAGGCACTCCTTGGTAGTCATAGTCTTTTTAAGCATGTCCAAGCAAATTGGGCACATAAGTTCACTGTGCAAACTTCGTGGACTAACTGCGATTTCTGTATTGTCAGTAATGGCATCCTGAGGTGTACGATGAAGCTCATATAATGATAATTCCCAAGTTTTGTTCAGGCCGACTTGCTCCGCGGAAGCCATCTTGACTACATACAAGCCGTCAGCTGAAAAGCCTGTACACACTACATATAGCCATCTGAATTTCACTAACACCATCTTGCGGTATCCCCGTGAAGTTTTAAACGCGATTCCTGACAGTAAGTTAAAAAAGCGGGCGACTACGAAAAAAGTTGTCTATGGTGCTTTTCCTCGTTTCCTTTTCCTGGGTTTCTTTCTTTTGTTTTATCCGTACATGGCAGACTTTAATTAGCATAATAAATAGGTTCAGTCACAGTGGATACAGTGAGAGGTAATTGAACGCAGGACACAAGATGAAGAAATTAAAAGATTTAGAAAGGAAACGCTACAGTGGCGTATAAAAGTTTCTGACCAGAGAGATTTCTCACTTTATACTTTAAAAATGATATTCTTTTATTATTATTAAAAAGAATTTTAAGTAATGTTATACAATCATTTAACAGTGCTTGTGTATTACAATATTTTCTTAATCATACTCTTATACCCAAATATTATTTAAAATTCTTTTAGATATCATTTTTCGAATATAAAGTTAAAAATGTATTCTGATCGGAAATCTTTGTATGCCATATACATACAGATCTATAATCTCAGAAATAGAAGGAGGAAAGAATGGATTAAAAAGATACAAAATCCTCGACAAAAAAAGGCAATCCAGCAAACCACTGTGGGAAATTAGTATACATTTAACCACAGACAAGGTACATTTAAAGAAACCATTAAAGTGAAGGTCGATAAAGTGGGCCCCTGTTATTAAGCGGCGGGCGCATTCAAAGATATTTAATAATCCGCGATATAAGTTGATAAACTAATCGGTGCAGACGCTTGTCGTGCTTCGTAAATAACATTGGTCGACTCGACACTGTCCTTGCAACTGCAATTAACATTCGAACGAAAGTACGATCGTATGATCGTGGTGAATGAAGGAAGCGAAGAAAATACAGGCATAGAGGGCGGGAAGGCGCATAAGCGTAGGCAAAATATGTTTCCTCGTTATAAATAATATAACGGTATATAATACCGTCTAAGATGGGCGTAGCTCGGCCATCGCCGCATACGCGTTGGATACATCTTTCTAAGCGAACGAGTACAGAGGTGCAATCGCGCATCGATCTAACATGGCAAACTAGACCGACGAGACCCGAACTCCTTTTTTCCCTGACCTTAACTGTAGATAACCGTAATTGCGCCTGTCGGTGCTTATTGGGAAGACGTGTTTTATCACCTTTCTTCGACGATACGATCGGCGTCTTCAATCACTAGACCGAGTGTTATCCATCTTTTGCTACTGCTCGTTTCGACGGGCAAAAGAAAAATACTACGAAAAATATGCATATGTGTACGACTTACGTCAAATTATATCATTAGCTTCTTATTAATACGAGTATAGTTTCGATGCAAAACAGGCAAGTTAAAGAGTATATCGTAAGATAATGAGAAATCCATCGACAGATTTATGAAGTGATTTATAGGCATATGTAAGGAGCATTAAAAACGTTTATATAGAACTTGAAAAATTAGCTATCTCTAGACTCGTGATAGTTCAACGAACCTGGATATCTAAAACCATTAACATGCTGATGGCCTTTCGTATATACCTTGAAGATGTAAGGTGTGTTCATTCGTAAAAATTGGACTAAACATATTTTAATGTATGCGAAATTTATAGGTCAGTCGGCGAAGGTAATACGGGGCGACACCTTGTTCCACTTAACGGTGATCCTGCTCCGTCAACTTTTTAACTCGATTTAATTCTTTGCCTTTGGCGAAGGACGACGCATTAACCGTTCACCGTGTTCTCTTTCTCTCTGTCGTTCGATTGAAAAAAATCTAGGTTGAACGACGTGCTGGAAAATTGATATTTCCGATACTCTGTAATTCCATAATACTTTTCAACTGATATTAGGGATTTTATTGAATGAAAACTATCGATTTATTCCAGTTTCGATGGTCGGAGCGTGACGACAAAGAATTACAGCGAACAAGAGACAGGCTATTAGAAAACTATATAAAAACGGCCAGATTGCTACATTGACATGCTTTCTAGCGGACAATCTTTCTCTCGCGAAGCTTACGTAATTCCCAGCCACGATCTCCCCGTGTACTGCCTACATAGCGATGCCAAACCACGGTCACACGGGTATTATAGATATTATAGTACGGTTTACGTATCCTTTTTGTGCATGCGCTTCTTCTCATGGAATCGTATCTTCATTTTACGTAAGCTCGCGGGGAACGCCCATCGGGCTAACTCTTCCACTGTAATTTTCGAACAATATCTTTTTATGGTGCCGATTCACTATGCTTCCGGTACAAAACCTTGTAATCTTTGGATTCCTATTCACGATATTCATCACGTGATAATTTTGAAAACGTTCGAGGTAAATCGCGTGTAAGAAGCTCCGCGTAGACTCTCCAAATGGACCACGGTGAAACGTTTTATAATCGATCGTTCCGAAGCGATCGACGTGAAAGGCTATCGATCCCATCGGGGAACGTTACAAAACAACCAACAACGCGATCTTCTTCGCGCGCGTTTTAATACAGAAGCGATCTGTGCTCGATGATTCGATGGTAAAAGCTTTCATTTAGTTTCAGTTAATGCTCCGATGATCCGTTTGCATGACTGCGATATGCTACTGTACCAGCATGATAATAGCAAGATAAAATAAAAAAAATAGAACGGAACGTAAAAGTCAGATCGATGTAGAACCAAGAAAATTTAATAGATTAACCAATCTCATTCCAATAACCTACGGCGATATATTTGTATGGAATTAAACTTCAATATATAAAAGTATATCGATGAATGCTCCAATAGTTTCTTAATATGACAACAATTTGCTATTGGGCCATTATAATAATTACATCTTACAATAGAACTCTCATTGGTAGAATTCACTCATCCGAGCATAATAATATTAACTCTAATTATACCTGCATAACACACGTATAAACTGTTTGTATCCTGACAAAGTCAAATCTCTATTGTATAGTTCTGTTGTAGAGGATCTGTTGCTGTTATTCCGAGGATTCGAAAGCAAAAGCTTTGATTTAGTTTCGGTGAATGCTTCAACGATTCGTTCGTTCGCCGGACAACGATTTGCTACTGTAAGACGGTAATAATTATTATTTCCTTCTCGACTTCCTTGTTCCTTACATTGCGCAAGCATCCGGAAGGAGCAGTGTTCTTGCCGCTTGATACATGGTTACAAGTATCCGTTCAGCCCAGGTCAAGCGTGAATCTGACCCAGAAGAATCACCGTACACGGTGGATCCATCCTGACCCATGGATTAACCAGCAGCCACGTTTTACGCTTCCTACGAGACGATCTCTCGCAACCGGAAAGGTCACTACCTCGCGTGAAAGGATCGAGCTTTCATTCACGACACGATTACGCAAAGGTTACGATCAGTTATCAAATGAAAATGAAGTTTTAGCTTGGGGGACATACTTTGCGCGGTTCTAATACGAAGTATCAATAAGCTGGTTCTGTCTTTACGTTATTTCGATTTGATCTAACACGATTAAAACGGCGTTTCCTTAAAAACTTCTATTTGAATTTCATTCATATTCGAAGCGTTACATTTTCATGTATTTTTCGGTATGCCTACTTTTCTTAGATCTGTACTCTGACTTTGCTTTATGTTTCTTCCCTGGAATTTAACGACCGGCTGTCAAGACCGTTTTCTTTTTTTTTTTTTTTTTTTTATTCTTATATTATCCTCTACTCTATAGGAGAATTGTATAAGAGCCATTCGGAATAAAGGGAACATTGAGTGCCTGTAATTTTCTTCAATGTATTAAATTATAGGGAATTCTTAATTTCAGTCTTTCGTTTGACGTTTGAAATTACTACTTAACCGTGACTTAAAAGTGAAATCTCTTACAGGCAATTGTCTCTATAAATTTATGAAACAAAAAACATGCTCAAATAAATGATCGCAGTATAGCAGGCTTTAAACATGGAATTCACTTTATAATAAAAAAAGGCATATAATCATATAAATCTTATGCTCTATTGTATACGATCGAGCAACCAAACAAATTAAATACGTATGGAGGAAATCAGTATAGCAGGTTCTAAAGAACATAAAATTTATTTTACGATTAAAAAAATTGCGTACAGTCGTATAAATCTGACGGTGCATTGTATACAATTGTAATAACAGAGAGGCCTTGAAATTTTTAGATTATTCCTAAGTGGATCATATAAATAATCAAGAGCTCCGGTTCCACCTTGTTAACAATGTAACAGAGTTGAAAAATGCGACCACTTGAATCTATAATTACGATCACACATTTGCAGCAATGAATGGAAAAACGATGAACGATAACGTATAGAAGAAAACAAAGAATCAGAGTTGCAATGCGACTTTACGAGCCAAATCGCTGCGACGTGCGATAATAATTGCAAGACCCATCTCATTAGTACGTTCATAGCGTTTCCTTGTTCCCGACATTGCACAAGAAGCCGGAAGTAGCTACGGTTTCTTTTCACCGAATGATACACGAGTGCAATCGCTTATCTTGTGCACCGAACACGGACTGATCTGTTTTGGTTAGAGATTCGCAACGTTCTATTCAATCTAGAGATACATTACCGTCCATAAGTATTTCGATACTTTGAAATTACTACATTCTAACAGCTTACAAAGCCATTCAAATACTTGCAGAAACCTCTTTTATCAATATGTATACGTAGGTCTGAAATTTCATGTTGAAATTTCAAGATTATATTGGTAAAGTTTAAAACAAATACACGAAAGTTATAAGATACTTAGTACAAGTATATATATTTCATAGAGACCATAAAAGCATTTAAACAGTTAATTATTATTTTTTTATTAATACAATGTTAGCAGTAAATATCCTGTAATTCCATACACATTTTCGTACTGGTTTCAAATTTGATTAATGTAATTATGGCATTAGTTTCTCATTATAGCGTTAAGGAAACTTTAAGATGTTTTATATAACATATACCTATACCCATATTTGTAAAACTATACTTATAAAATACTTATGAACGATAATGTACAAGTAGACTATTTTATGTTTTCGGTGTTAGGATTGCACGGTAAAATATGGTGTTTAAGCCGAAAACCTGTTGGTCCCGCTACGAGATTTACACGGGTTATTAGTACTCGTCAAATAGAAAACTCGATCTACCGTCACGATAGTCACTAACACCACGGATATTACCTTATATTTATATACATAGATTGTGTCGATTTTATAATCTTCGATTGCATAACACGGCAGTGCAATTACCGTAAATCATTAGCTTCCCGAGAATCTTCGATTAAGGAACATCGCATGAATCCAACTAGATTAGCGCGAAATTGAAGAATCAATTTTTGTTCGAAGTCAAAATGGCATCAAGGTTGAACATAGGGTTGAAGGCAAAATGACATAAGGTTAACAGATAAAGTTATTAAAATATTCAGTGATAAAGAAGAAACACTTGTCGAGAAAGATTAAACGATATATTATCGCCTTTTCACGTTCGATATCGTGAATCGGAAAGATTGATGAATCTCAATGACTAATAAGTGACAGTCTCTGCAAAGAATAATAAATCGCTTAGTGAAAATAACGTTTTTTCTTCGGGGGTTTCCTGCTTCGTTGATTAAAGGGGTCTTTCTCGCGTGTCTGTTACAGTGCAGACCCATTTTCAGTCGTGAAAACCACGCTTCTTGCCAATTCTATCCCGCACCGGTACTTGATTACCTTTCATTAGAAAATCACAGTAAAATCAACACGACCTGGGTACTAACGGATTTCATCTTCGGTGAAAACTAACAAACGCGGTAACATTCATTTTTTTTCTTTTTGTAAATTCACTTCGAGAATGATAAGGATAATCTCTCGCATATTAAAACGAACCAAATCTATCCAACTCACTCGCAGGATGCGAATTACGCAGCGAGGAAGTATCTATTTTGCGAGCCGTCTTATTAATGTTCCGAGGATGTTTCGCGATGAAGAAGACTCGTTTGGAATTTCACCTTTTACCTCGACGTTCCAGCGCAATTCAGACGATGCCTGTAAATCGAGAGAACCGCGATCGACGCCGGCTTCCCCTTCGAATAAACATTCTTCAACAAACCAACGAACAATTTACTTTCACCCTTAATCCAACCACCAGGTTCGAAATCAGTTTCCTATTACACGCCCATCGCGTTCCTTTTCCCCAATGAAAATTACAAACTCATGAACACTGAAAAAATCACACGGCAATTTACCCGATCGTTTATCTCGATCTTATCAGGCTTGTCGATCTTCACAGAAGATCCACAGAAATTTCTATCAGTTGCTTCTCATTTCTTCTATTAATGATCTAGCAGTGAAATAATGTGCAGAAATTGCGCAAACGCAATATTGTACATACTTTACAGAAGCTCGTTACATCAATCAGAGATATGCAAAAAATCGCATGAATAAGTAAGAGCTAAACGAACTTATCTATGAGTCTTCCAATTTCTTTAAACATGTAATTGCACAATTATGGTGGTAAGAGAAATAGTGACGAAAGGAATATTAAATAAATTCCTGGAATCCTCTGTCGTAGACAGATGTTAAAAAACAAGATTCAATAACATACACGCTTCTATCAGGTTTAACTTTCATACAACAAAAAATCCATTTTACATTCTGAAAGTAGGAAATGTGATACGGCAAGCAATGTCCAGAGTTCAACTTGACGTAAGATTGCAAGTGATTCATATTTCTGTATCAAATTAAGTTTTAATGCAGAAGATATTTTTTATGGATGTACTAAAATAGGAAAGAATGATACAAGACATCCAAAGTTCATTTTGCCCTAGAACTACAAAGGATTAATAGATTTACCAATAGATCTATCGATTAATAATAAATTTACCAATGTAATTTCAATAACCTGCAAAGATATATTCGTATCAAATTAAACTTCAATACAAGAGAATATATCTTATACGTTGGAAACAAAAGAATAAAAAATTCAAATCAAAGTAGAACCACGGTAGAACCACGAAAGGTTAATAGATTAACCAATTTCCTTCCAATAATCCACGTTGACATAATTGTATCGAATTAAGCTTCGATACAGAAGAGTATACATTTCTCATTTGTTAAAAGAATAAAACAAAGTATAAAGTTCAGATCTACGCAAAACTGCGGAAGGTTAATAGATTCATCAATATAGTTTCAATAATCTACATCGACGTATGTGTAATCAATTAAACTTCAGTATAAAAAAGTACATATATCTTGTATCTAAAAAGAAAAAAGAATAAGTCGAAAGATGAAACTCAGTCGACCGTAAAGCCATAAAAAGTAAATAGATTAAACAAATAACCTACATTGCCATACGTACCTTTGTATCGAATTAAGTTTCAGTATAAAAGACTACATACGTGTATATCTCACATATCAGAAGAAAAGGATGCAACGAAATGTAAAGTTCAGATGTACGTAAAATCACGAAAGATTAATAAGTTAATTTCGTTTTAATGACCGAATAACTGTCGAAAATAGAAAGAGCGGAACGAAATGTAAAGTTCAGATCAACGTACGACCATGAAGGGTTAGTAGATCGAGGAAGCTGACCCAGTGAATCGATCCCTTGTTTACGCGTATTTGATGCGACCTACAGGGCACGGGTGCGACGTAGGTCGTGGCTTGACCCACACGCGGTTCGTGAATTCTCTTGGACGTTGGTGGCGACCGCGAGGCGGGATGTGGAGGAGCTTCGTTGGAGAGAGGCGATGCTCACACGTGCACCTCGGGGCATTCACGAGTTGGCAGTCGGCTGTTGAAACCCGCCCGGTGAATGCCTCTGCAGCCTCTCGTGCAAGGATTTTTACCGACCTTTCGATACATACCTATGGGGTCCGCGTACACGCGCCAATTTCCAACCTACGTCAGAAAATATATAATTAGCGAACGCCCGCCGCTTCGAGAAAGGAGGAACACGATTGAAAACCAAGTGTGTGGTAAACGTCGGCGGCAGTGACGCGTGACACAGACGTCGAAGAAAGTGAAATGTGATTCTCCAGTGGACAGGAAGTTGTAAGACGGATTCGGACATTCGACAAGTTTCGCTCGATTTTAGAGCTAACGTTTTTTTACGTTTAACACAGACGCGCGTTCGAGAGAAATTCAGTACAATTAAAACGGCGACACGCATCAGCGAGGACCTCGTACGAGACCGTTCGAGCGATCGAAATGCGTAGATTATGGTTCAAGTAGACGGCTTGTGACGACTCGTTGTGTTGGTAAATATTACGATACAAATAGCATCGGGAGATATTGCTATATTTATACCATGAAATTTGATTTATTATGAATCGGATTCGTGTATAAGAAGAATGTATGATCTATTTATTAAAGAGATAGAATCATTAGCGATCTCGGTCGTTTGAGAGAAAACAAGTTGGACAGTACTACGGATAACAGTTCTAAGAAAGAAAGAAAGAAAGAAAGGCGTAAGAAATCGATTGCCTTAAACGGAGGAAAAATGCTCCCTGCGTCGGAATGAGCTCGTAATGCAGCGTAATAACGGTTTCAACGATTTTTCGCGTGTCAGTGGATCACTAGGTTTTCTAGCCATACCGTCTGGCTGGGTTTTTGCAAAAGTTCACAGAGGTTCCGCTCGTCGCGTCATTCGTCATTCATCGATTAATCAATTCCTCTTTTAATACTTGGTGCGAACAGCGTTTACTTTCTTCGGACAAATTGATTCATCCAACTGTTCATTAGATTCTTATCGCTGTAAATCGGCATGGAACGATAAGACGTCTCGATTCGTTCCGCGTGGTACGTGTGCAATCGTGAATCGTTCGAAATTTCCATCGGGACGCCGTTATATCGATTTGAAAGAAATTTGCACGACGAAAGGTCTAATGTGCCACTGGATAAGATGAATGGCTGTGGACGTTCGCGACAGGACGCGTTTCGAAGGAACTCGTTCTTTTCCATCCGAGTGCGCCAACGGGGGCCGTACATGATGGCAGTACACGAGCAACAAGTATGGGAATCGTCGAGCCACCGACTACTGTGACACTAATGACGTTAACGACACGAAGATAATATGTCGCGTGAATCGTAGCAAGGACGCGTGTACCGGTATCAGTAACGAGACTATAATTGTACCCGTAGAGCGAATTACTCTAATTAATGAAGTCGTAATTAAGCGAAAATTAAGATTCAACCGAACACGATCCGAGGGTGCACGTGTAAGTGCATCGATGACATTATGCAATCAAGGTACTGTTCGTATGTCACCCGATAGAAATGTACAAATAACGATATAGAAATCGCTTAAACGATCACGTGTTAAGGTCGTGGGGATAATTTATGGATTTGCATGTCGAGATATGTTAATAAAGTTACGAGGACGTGCTTTTAACGTTTCCGCCGATGGTGAAAGAAGGGTAGACACACGCGGCTAATTTATAAATGCACCCTTCGAGGGGTCAGCCAAGCCTGTAATTACGCAAGTACGAACACACGCTGGTGGAGGCAAAGACAATGCAGGAGATAGCGTGATATCGGTGAGACATCGCGCGAGAAAAATTCCTCATTGTCCAAGGAATGTGGGCGTATCACGCGAGATATCTGATCGATAAGGAGAAAAATCTTGCGAGCAAAGAGGATTACAAAAAGCACTCTGTACGCGGTGCATATCGTTAATGTATCTCGTAGCGTTAAAACGAATTAATCTGAGAAAATAGAAGGGAATCTATGAAACTATAAACGAATGAAATAAAGAGAATAGAAGAAACTCTATAAAGGTATGAAATAAGAAGAAACTAGAGACAAGTGCTTTCTTACCTTACTTCGTATGATCGCAAATTGTGAAAGTTTATTTTTATCGAAATTTCAGACCTTCTTTGAGAACTGATTAAAGCAATAAAAGTCAAGATAAATAAAAAATTGCACGTCGCAAAATACTGACAACTGATAAAATGGGGAACACAAGATCGCAGCCTTGCCAACGAAGCAAGTCGCTTTACCTATTCTACCTTATCCATAGAACGTGGAGTATTGTAACTGATCATCGAAAGGAACATGGTCGCTCCGATGATGCCGATCGAGAATCTGATTTATCATCGAGGTGCAGCGGATGCAACACGTGTGATTACGGACAAGACAGTCTTACTTTCGATAGGTAAGTCAGTTTTCTATTATATCACGGATAATGAAGGAAAGTAAGGAACCGTATATAAATGCAAGGAAGGTATTTAATGAATTGTTTAGTGATTTATAGAAGAATATGACAACATTACTTAGAATTACAATTAAACTTTATTACCAGATTCTGTATAATATACAGGCGGTTATATCTTATAATTACAATATGAATATGTGCAATAATTGTTCAGTTTAACACAAAATTAAATGAAGTGTTTAGTATTGCAAGATAAACTTCAAGAAATATAATGACAACCTTTTAAATTATTGAACATATTTTTACTCAAAGACAACTACAAGATGAAAACCTATGTCGTTTTCGCCCATACACAAATCAATGAGACTATTTAATAAATATCTAACAATAACAATAAATAATTTAACTACAATCGCGATCGCAGCCAATCAGCTCGTATTATTTGCTATATAATTAATAATTGTATCACGTATAGTAATGCGATTAGTAATTATATATGAAATAATGTCGATTACCCGGGTCTCACCACGTGGAGGTTGCTGCGAGTGGAGACCCTCCCTATCCACGATCCCATCCACCCTTCCTTTTACGCAAGAATTGACTAATTTTGTATTCAAAAGTTTAAGGAAATTCTTCTTTTGATGTGCGTTTGCAAAACATTCAAACCTCTGATCGTTATACAAAAGGAACATCAAAAGAAACTTTTAGAAAACCGACGCGAACAACTAAATCTGACAGTAAAAAATATAAAACTTAAATACTATTACTACTACTACTACTACTACTACTACTACTACTACTACTACTATTGCTACTATTTATTACTACTACTATTACTAAATAGTACTTTAATTATGCATGCATTTAACCCAAAACTAACCGCAAGCACTGAAAGCATTAAAAGCAACGTATTGGAAAGCATCCTATTTGCTAATTTCAAGAAAACCTCTACTTAATTGATAATCAAATTTAATTTGCCTAGTAAAATCCTAAAGCTCTTATGAGTTCTAACTACACAAATATCTTAATATAATAAAGGGGCTGGGACAAAGTGTATTTTATGAAATGATTCCTTCAAAGCGTATCGTATATTTGTAGCTTGAAATACTCTGTTACCTCCTCTTCCCACTGTTTCTGTAGATATTTCTGAAACAAACTTGAATTTAAATCGATTAAAATAAAATAAAAAATTTTGTATTAGCTCTACCTATGAGGGTCTAAACGGGTCTTTATATGTAGAAACCTTCCTACCACGAACCTAGAGATCTCTTTAAACCCTACTCATCAGAAATCTAGAGGTCCTTAAATTTATCCTAAGTATCAGAATTCTCAACTGTTCTTCTACGAGTCCTAACTAGAAAAATTTGGAAGCCTATTTATAGGGATCCCATATAAAAGAAACCTATCTACACAAAAATTGTCATAAAGGGAAGGAACGGGAAATTGTTTGGAACATTGTGTGGGATACATAATATAATTGTTCTTTAGTCGATCTCACGATGAATCCTGAAACAGACACAAATCACCAAAAAGTTATTTCAATTTTATGAGATATATGTAATTAACTACCAATGATTAAACATTTTTTTTTTTTTTGTTTCTTCTTTTCTAATACCTACTATTCCGTATTTGAGTCGTTTGTTCATATGTATCTTTCAATAGTGATTAAAATTCCATATATATAATTTACACTTTCCACGAGTTAATACATCTGGAACATACTTAATTATTGAATTGGTACTTAAAAAAAAAAGCTGAAAGAAGGACACATTAGGCACAAGAAAATATGAAATCATCAAAACCTCAATATGAACTTAAAAATTTGAATTTAAATTTGAATTAAAAGAATTGAATTTAAATTGAATTGAAATACTAAGATGAAAAAAACGCGATCAAAACCATATGATTTACTTCTAAACCATCAAATGACCTTTCATTTAACCAAGACAACAATAACTCTTTCACCAAACTAATCAATTCATATCAGTTGTTACAAAATAAGACTATAATAACAGACATTCACTGTTATTAATTTTAGAAAGATAAACTGGAGTTATATATGTTTTTTAAATAAGTTAATAATCCAATAGTGTACGGAAATGATATTCAAATATTTCAGTATATCTATTTCTCTTTATATATAATATAATAATATCATTCAAGAATAATAGTATTCCTCCGCAAAAATATTCATTATTATTAAGAAAACATATCTTAGCAGTATTTTCAATCACAAACACTTTAGTAATAAAAGGAGCTGAAAAAGAAATGACTCTAAAAGCCAGAAGGGCCATCAAAGTATCCACTCAATACAATCCCCGGAAACAGACCGTGAGTGGAATATTCATTCTATTCCACAAACTTTAATTTACTACATGTAATTATGAAATAGAAAATTCTCAAAATCAAATCGCGATAAGTACTTCATCATATTTGCAATATTAACTAATTCATTATTCACTAATTCACTATATGAAGAAAAAGCTAGTTCAAATATTATACTATACTAGTACAAACTGCAATATTATAAAGTTAATGAAACGTTAATAATTTTAAATCTAATCTTAAAAGAAGGAAAAATTTTAAAGGACACAAGAAAACTAATATGTATTACTTTCTTAGAAATTCTGGAAATTCGTAATCAAAATTGCAAAAGAAAATCGCGATATCATAATTCGCAACTCTAAAGCAAACACATCATTTTATCGCAACTCTAATTCAAACCGTAATCATTCTCTCGTGACATTAATAAAAAAAATCGCGATTTGCCCAATGTAGTGGAAGGCTGACATATACCAGTGCAACCATTTAAGAGGTTGCTGATGAACGATCACAATCGTACAACTTTTGTAGCTGTATCGAGTGATTCAGGTCTTCCACAAATGCAGTCGAAGGGTTTTGGGTATTTTGTAAACGCAACTCTATTTAACAAAACGCGACCATTCATTATCGCAACGCTAAAAAGAAAAATAATTAGAAATCGTGATGGAATATTATCGCAACGCTAACTCTTAAAGTGAATTCAGTGAAAATTACTATTTACTATATGAAAAGCTACTTCGCATATTTTAGTATTGCAACTTACAATACTATACAATTAATTAAAAACTAATATTTCTATAATCTAATTTTAAACAATAGAAAAGGATAAATTTTGATACGTATAATTCTCTAGGAAGTTCTAAAAGTTCATAATAAAAATTGCAAAAGACAATCGCGATGTCGTAATTCGCAACTTTAAAACAGGCGCGATTATCATTTTATCGCAACTCTAATTCAAACCGTAATCATTCTCTCACGACATTAATAAAAAGGCACGTTATTATTTCGCAACTCTAATTCAACCCGTAATTAATCTCTCGCGA
This sequence comes from Bombus affinis, assembly GCF_024516045.1. Classification (NCBI taxonomy): domain Eukaryota; kingdom Metazoa; phylum Arthropoda; class Insecta; order Hymenoptera; family Apidae; genus Bombus; species Bombus affinis. Next base: position 6,808,854 of record NC_066356.1, on the reverse strand, counting down.
CACTAATAAGAAAAACCGCGATTTACCCAATGTGATGATGGCCTGTGATATACATCGGCCAAAACAGAAAAAAAAAGAACTATTATTACTACTACTACAAATACTAAAAGCGAGCATAGTGACAAAGTAGTAACGAGAATGACTTTCCATGCTCTGGATGATCCAGGGGATGGAGAGCCATTGGTAGTTGCCCTCTTGAACGGCAGTTTGCCGGGCCTCTTCGGCTCATAGCCTCTTCTTACTTCGGGCGCAATACCCGCTGAAACTTAAATCTAGGCTCGAGTCTTTCTAATCGCAAAAATAAAAAATAATTTATAAAGGTAAAATAAAAAGATAAATCGCGGATGCTACTCCCAGCGCACATGGACGACCAACGATCATAGCGACCGCTGTACGTTCGCATGTACAAGCTCGAGCAATAAACGTTCGTTTCGGAACCCACTCGCGACCACGACCGCGATATTCGAAAAATCGATAGGCAAGGCTCAAGACAAATGGTATGCTCCATTCGTGATGCCAGCTTCACCGTCAATTTTTCAAATCAAATTTCCTGAAACAGGTTGGACACGCGAAAACGCGCCTACCCGACGAAAGACTGTGCCAACCTGCCCGGCCCTACCTACTTATAGTTAACATTCATACCAGAAAATATGCTACCTATCCTACCCGGAAACCTTTATTTGAAACTGAAAAAAATGGCAAAACAAGCATACCAACACATTCACTCCACGGTTCTCACACATAACCCGGGCGCAAAGGCCTACACTAGAGAGACGTCCCGGGACGCCTCCGACACCCGAGTTTGGCATACAACTTTCACACTCTAAAGTACGTACCATTTTCCTGAAATCGACTGATGATGGCTAGCGACCATTGCGTAAAAATATTCTACATATTTCAACTTTGATTATCCAAATATATTTAAATTTCAATATTAATTAAATACCCACAATCGTATTTAATCATGTATATGTATATCATATAAAGAAATAATTTGACTAGAATAAATCGCCGTATTGTAATCAATGTAATTATCATTGCAGTTTAATACTGAAATTAGTATTATTACTATTTATAATCCACAATATTTATTTATTAACACTGTTATTTTCAATGGTAATTGGATTCATATTTCCGAATCCATAACTATTTCAACATTATAATAAATAGCAAAAACGACGCAATTCCACAGCCTAACCACATACACACACAGTGGAAAATACATCGTGCACGATTCGCTAACGCAACGTCAGTCGCTGAAAAAATTGTTAAGTTTATAGACTACTCATCATGCTCATTGCCTTCCTCCCACCCAAGAAGCACCTGGGCACGTGAATGAGATTCTGACAATGAACATGGAAGGGGTTAAACCTGAAAATCCTATGCTAAAAATATGATTAGCCTATCTATTATATTTTCTGTCTAACGGGCTAATATTCTTTGATTTTGCAATCTAGTTTCATTTCAAATTTTAATAATTCTATATTGTATTTTACTTTATTATTTTAATGAACAATTAAACTATTAAGCTAGAATGAAGGAAATTAATGAAGAATATAGATATTTATTAAATATAAACTAAGATTCAATGCAAGTAATATTAATATCAATGAATTACAATGGACTCTAAATGAACTGTATTATTCGAAATATCCTCAGGCGATATCTTTATCAAAACACATCTTTGAAAACACAAAGAAACGTTCAAAACTTGTTTTGATTCTGATATCAGCCTGCCGCGAAGTGTTTTCTTGCGCGTGAAATTTGATAACATCCGTTATGACGGGCAGACAAAGTTATACTTTAACATATACTTTCATATTTCATATTCCGAATTTTACTGAAATTATATTGTGTACTCAAATAATAAAACTGCTCCATACCATTGTAAAGCAAAAGATTAAAATAAATATCATTTATAGTCTTTATCAGCATTATAATAACTTTAATCATAATTGAATTTCCATATTAACGAAGTCTGAGGGCATCAGACTTCTTCACTACAAAATACTTTGATTTTATAAATAATTATAATGAATATATTATGAAATTTTCAATCATATGCATATATATACTAATTATATCTCATAATATAATATATTATTATATTATTGTCAAGATTATATTACTTAAACAAAATACTTTATATTGCAATATGTAAATATCATACTTATATATATTATATATATTATCATCAACATTTAAAAACGCGGTGTGCAAGAAAACCTATCCTGAACTAATAAACAAAATATAGACAAAAAATGTTACTACTCACGGGTATAAATACCCGCGGTCACTATGCTCGTCAAAAATTCTACGTATACAACCAATCACCCGTGTCGATTCGGACCTTTCATCCTTCGACATGATTGAATGACCGGAGGAATACAAATACATGCGACTCACGATTAGATGTGAAGAATATTGTCTTCGATGTTGTTCTGATCCAAGGGAGATCATCATCAAGTCATCATCAAATTGGAATCGTCGAATTCAATGGAAGAAAACTGTAACTAAGCATAGAATATTTTAATTTACTCGTAATAACGGTGTTAATTACTTTAAAAGTTTGAAATGATGAAAAACTAATTTTTACTAAATAAACATTTTTTTCTATTACTATTTAATTTAGGAATGAAAAATTTACAAGTTGTCAAATTATCAATCAAATTTTATTTTTTAATTAATAATAATTATCATAAAATATAAGAAATCGGCTTAAATAAAATACGAAATAGATAGTTACTTACATTTTTGGCTTTTGAAATACCACTAGGTATTTTCCAGGAAACAGGAAGAAGGGGAAGAAGTGGCATACCTTTAACAAAATATGAATTATTATTATTTATTTTCAGAAATACAGCGATGGTTCAAATGAACTATATAAAATTCTAATCAACTATAATTAGAATAAAAATTAAAATTCTAATATGAAAATTTAAAACCAGATTTTAGTTTTTAATTAATAATAATTATAGCGAAATACAAGGAATAAAATTAATAAAATGCAATGTGCAAAGATTCTTACATGTATAAATTTAAAACACCGCTACATCCTTCCAAAAGAAGAGGGAAAAAGATGAAAGTTATGAAAAACCTGTAACAAAACATGTTAAATATTATAAGTTGTTCTTGAAAACGTACTTGTGATTGTTAGAAAACTTAAAACAATGAAAAATAAAACTCTATTCGAACGTGAAATTTTAATAATAAAAAGATTTGAAATTCTAATAAAGTTTCATTACTATATAAAAAATGGAACTTTAATACAATAATGACAGACTTAGAAATTGAGGCTCTACCAATTTCTGAACGATATCAAACATTTTTATTGTGTATTTCAATAGCAAAATTTTAAGATTTTAGTTCAATAAATAAATCAAAATGTAGTGTACGAAAAGCTTACATTCTTGAGCTCCAGGAAAGGCTTTATCCTCTTGCGAGACCTGCGACTCTACTACCGAAAACGAATGTTTAACAACAACAAAAAAAAAAAAAAAAAAAATAATAGACTATTCCGCGTCCGTTTAAGTCAAATGACAATCGGCGAACACACTGACTCTAATTTCGCGTCTGATTATTATAACTAAATCTAATGAAGATTGTTATGTACTAAGTCAATATTAAATGTGATTTAACGCAGCAAACACTGACTTTACCAACCGCATTGCGCGCGGTCACAAAAATATTCTGAAAGAAAAACTTTATACGAGGTAAGGGATAGGGAATCGAGTGTTTGTTTACGAAAATACTGCTTTTTTAAAACTACGAATTAATTATGATTACAATAGGTAGAACCATATATCATATCAAGAGAACGAAAATATGCATAGAAATATCATACCAAGAATACGAAAGAGAATGTATCGTTAGTTTATTTAAAATATTTTTCAAAGTATTTTTTATTATTGTCAAATGTGTATATGTATGAATATTTTATGATAAGATTGATTTGTAAAAATTACCCGCCAAATTGAATGTCCGCCATTACAGCTTCAAATATTTTATGCATTACGTGACTTCCTTCTAATGCAACATGGTGTACTTTTTCTGACCGTTAAACAAAGCTGCGCAATACGAAAAAAACGCGATGCGCAGAACCTGTTCAAACCTGTCTGTGATAGCGTACTTTCTCGAATGTAATAGAAATTATTGAAAATGACGAAATTAATAGCCAATATTATATTACAGACAATTTACGAATAATGAAACAAAATGAAAAAGTTATTTGGTTTTTTTACTCAAATGAAACAAATCTATGTCAAATTTATGTTAAATAATCTTTTGAATTTCTTCGGAAACATAATTTAATATATTCGAAAGAAAAAAGTAATTTCCTTAATCTTGCATTTTTCATCTTGGTATTCTTAATAAACCGTAAATTTAGAATTTGTTATATTAGATATTAATTAAGTTAATATCACAAAATATTTATAATAAATGGAGTTAATCGCATAGTGAATAAATATTACCAATCACCTAACTACAAAAGGGAAACAAACATATAAATACGTTTGCCTTCCTTAAAATAAATGAAATATTACCTCATTTCGACGAAAAGTTATTAAATTTATTGTTAATCACCATGGCGTCCTTTTGACTTTCATCCCGTCCTTTCGAATTTCGCAGCATCTCTCTAATACTTTCAAGCTTCCTTCGGAATCAAATAATTGCAATCTGCACAAAAAAAGAACAAAATGTTAATACAAATGTATAAAAAGAGCAAATTATTTGAAAATGAAACAATAATCAAAGTCAAATTGTCTTCCGAAAACTCATTAGACGAGCAACCGGCAAATGGAGCAACCAAAAAAATGATAAAAAGAAGAAGATAACTAAATAATAGATTATAATAAAGTATTAAAGAAAAACGTACAATTAAGTGAAAATAACGATAGCGTGAATATGAAGGTAAAAAATGTCTATAAAAGTACCAAAGATATTTGTCACGAAGTGACACGAATAAATGTACGTCTAATCTCTCTGATTTTCCATGCTTAACTGACTCTCGCACCGCGATTTATCCTGCAAATTTCGGGCGGCAAGGAGCAGGGGAGGGGGGGGGGGGGAGGTCGCTAGTTAGATGCGTATGCACGAATAGGATTCGTCAAATTCCTGAAAAACCTATGCTCAAGGATATGTTTTCAACAATAAACATATTATGTCTCAAAAGAAAAAAGGAGAAAATAATATATTAGATTGAACACTGAGATGCACGTAGGAACTATAGAAAGTAAACACAAATGATCTAGTATCTTTTCGACGAATAGAAATGAATCTAAGAAACTGATTAATAGATAAAAAGCTGAAGAAGGATAATTTTTATTTCAAAATAAAATAATATCTGGGTCGAAGGAACTGTGATTAACTTATATTTTATACGTACATATGTATACAGACGAGCCATACAGACATATACAGACATATACATATTTATTATTCCTTTATTGATATTTCATTCGTATGAAAATTTTTTATTAATTATATGTTACTCATACATTATTATGAATCAGTAATGCTATTGTTAATCTGACGATTATAGTCAATTATTTGTATAAATGTTATAAGTGCTAAATGTTTTAAGACTTTTTCATATGTTATTCGTATGACAACTTTCATCAATTATGTATATGTTATTTGTACCTGCTGTTATTATTCGTAAATGTTTTAAGACATTCAAAATTCTTTTATCATCACTTTTTATTATTTTCGATCGACATAGAACAAAATAAAATATGATTCTAATGTGGAGTAAGGTTATAATATTGACAAGTAAGATTAAAATAAAATCCTACTAACCTTTTTAGAAACTTTTATTGTATACATTATACAAAACGTTTTAAAATCTCACTAGCACTGTAACAAGATACGATTATCGCAATTAATAATCAGTGATTGGTAAAATTTGAAACAGATCTGATAACATATATATTTTCAAGAAGTTTGATACAATGAACATAATATATTCTATATTCATACAAAAATTCCTATAGTAAATTCGAATAGTTTCGTGTATCATTGTATCTCGTTAGTCACAGTTCGATGTACGAAAAAAAAAAAAAACAAAAAAACAAAAGGGAAAGCAAAAACAAAACAGGAAAAGGGGAAAAAGATAAGAAAAGAATTATTAGGGATATGAAAGAAATATAATGACAGGAAGAGGAGAGGAAGAATGAATTCAACAGGTATAAAAAGGAAAAGAAAGATGAAAGGAGACAAAATGAGGAAAAAGATGAAACAAAGAGACAAAAGAAAGGGGAAGTAAATTACATACACATAATTATATCATTAATCATAATCAATAGTTAATCATGTACACATAAATTAATATATACAGTTTGATATGCAAAGTTTCGTTTTGTATGTCACATGTTTTGCTGAACTTCCTTACCATCTAAGTGTCAGTTCCAACGTTACCGATTCAAGAATAGATAAGATCGCAATACTTAGAGAAGTAGAATTGAAACTAGATTGTGGTATAACATTACAAACAAGATATAGAACAAGATACCTTATATGTAATCGTAAGCAAAATCTACAGTTTTGTACTTTTATAATATTTATTTACTGCACTTAAGTACAGTACATATTTTGTCTATAGTGCCACTTCATTTATAATACAGTGATGGACATCTTAACATTCGTCGACTTATTCGCACGACTATAATTGATATTTGAATATTATTGTAGCATCTCTTTCATCGATCAAAATTATGTAATTTTCACCTACGTATCTCTGTTCCCGCCAAATCAAAGTCGCGGTAACATCCGCCACCTTGTGGCCATATTCAGTATTAAACTAATGCATTCGCTAATTCGAAGATCAAATTAAAAATTCCTTTCTTTCGAACGTTCATCTGATTATTTAGAAATTCCTACTTCGTCAGCGTGTTCTAGCGTTTAATATGCTGTAAGTACAATAATAATACACAATAAAGGTATAAAGCTATTTCAAAAGATGTTCTTTCAATTCGATATCTATAATAGCTCGATATTCATACTTTTTCAAATTTTACGATCGCCATCTTTTTATATTCTCAAGTAAACATCACAGAATGAGAATAAATGTGATGGAAAACGACGTTAAAAATCAGTTTGATACAGCAGTAAATTCTTGTTCGTGAATTGAGTCTCTGCGATAATACTCATGCAATAACCGTTGCAATCGTTTTACGTCCGTGACGAAGATTACCTATTCTAAAAGCTAGATCTACCATTCAGTGTCTGTTTCGTGTTTATTTTACATGCATATATGGTAAGAAAACGACTGAATATCGACCACATACTCTTCACGTTTGTCCTTTCTGCCCCTCTACGTGACGCATCACAGGATAAACTGAAACCTGGCTTACATTACGAACAGGTGGAGGCGCCGGTGTCAGTAAACCTCCGGTCGTCTTAAAGAGCGGATCGCGTCAACGAATGTCTCTTCCCTCACGAGACCCCGGTGAACGAAAGTCGTGCCAGTTGCATTCGATTTCAACAATGAAAATTAATTTTCATCTGCATCGTGCTAGTTCGTGAATAAATTTTATTTCACGTGCGCTTCGAACCATGCATCGGGAAGGTTGAACGTAGATCACGTGTGACTCATAGGAAATTCAGGTAACCTCTTTGCATTCTGCGTTTTGTACCTTTATCGAATCCGATTCTATGCGATAATCGAAAGGTAGACTATCGTGGAAATTTTGGAAATTGGACGTAGTGAAATGTCTGTGAGGACAGGTTTACTTAGAAACTTGGATTTAAAAATTAGATGTTACGTTTGATACATAGTACCGATAAGACATGTTATCCAAGATGTCTTGATGCACGCGAACATAGGACGTTAATGTCCTTTATTTTTCGACCATTTCCCGAAGATGACGACGACAGGATCTCGTTTGAACTTCCTCGCTTCGTCCCTTTAAGGAAACGCCGGTTCTGGATCTCTCCGACTCTGACGATCCTTCTAATGCATTTTCGACCGTAAAAAAAACCTTAACGAGTCGTGCAATTTCATTCACACACGGTCGACTGTAAAAAGGAAACACGCGAACCACTACGAATCAGGCAACTAGTCTTTACACACATATGCACACCTGACGAAGAGCTGCTGCTGCTAATAAACCAGCGCACGAGAACGCATCTATGTTCACCGTGAAAAAGACCGATGATCGTTAGTTTTGTGCCAATTACGGCAATTATAAAATACCGCGTCTTTTTTCTTAATGCAAAATCACTCGGCACGTTTTCTCGCGAATGATTACACCGACGTTATTATATTCTGCTCTTTGTTGCATATACAATCATGGAACATGCTGGAATACTATTGTTCTCCTGAATGAAAACCCTTGCACGGCGGAACGAGTCTATTCGAAAAACAAGCCGTGGAATCGGGACTATTATTCTTTCACCATCTATTCGCGATGAATAATAATTATGAAACGTGTCCGTGGGACAATGGAAACTTGGGCAAATCGACGAAAGAGAATTACGAGTCTCGAGGCGAGGCCTTAAACGCGGCTAAATTCCTGGCTCCGATTCAATTAACGCTGTCGCGGTATCTTTGTGCCGATTACTTTCTTTGTTAGCCGTGGATCGGTGCCTAATAACTCAGGGTACGGCTGTTACATAACCGCGTGGGTGTGCACACGCAGAAGTCGTGCGAACCACTAACGCGAACTCGAGTAATTATTTAGGCAGGGAGAAATTAATGATACGGGAGTAGTGAGGCATAATAAATTAGGCGTTTCTTACGTGATCGTTCTCCTCCTTGCGGCACAGGACGAAGAACATTCACCTCTCAATGTTCACCAATCAATCACGTCACGGTGAAAGAATCGTGTCACGGACATTTCATGTACGAATCGATCCTCCTAATAGATATCTTATCTTAACGGAAACAAATTGTCTAGATGGAAAAGAAGAAACAGATATTCGTGTTTCACTAGCAACATTATGAGATTCTGTAACTTTGATATAGCGAGTAGCAGCCTGGAAATGATCAGGATACACGTGTACGGTTCAACATCCTTTTCCACGTGGAATAAAGTGACCGATAATGAGAACGACTGCCATTCCGGGTTTAAGTAAATCAGCCGCTCGATGTCCATCCTGGATACATAACGGTGCTTGGATTTCGTGCCCATAGATTCTCCGTTTCAACGTAATGATTTTATTGGCCGGCATACGCACCAATTTACGTAAATACGCACCGACCACTTTTTCTCCTCCGTGCTCGTGCAGCTGTAGTTTCACGGACCACGAGGAGGACTCCTTTGACGGTCACTCGTTAAACGTAACTTGTAACTTTGTACCAATTTACGATGTACGCAGCGATTTAATGCCCTCGGATACTAATAAACAGATTCTACCACCAACATACGTTATACCGAGCTAATCATAAAACGTACAGTTTCCATCAAGCCACGTCTTTCGTGTAGCGGAACGATCGATAAAAGAGGGAAGCTTGTAAAATAGAGCAAATAGAATTTAAATCCCGGAAAAGGGTTGAAACTAGAAACTCGTCCGATCGGTCCTATCCTATATTTATTTAACATATGTTAATACGTAGATCAGGTGGGGGTTGCAAACTGTTACACTGTTGGTAATGAATGAATGTTAATCGTCCCCTTTGTAATTACAGATACAGGAACGGAAGATAGCTATCATACGAATTAAACGATCGTAGAAAGTGGTAACGAGAGTATCTTATTTGCGGAGAGACGTATCGCATCTCTAATTGCTATCTTCTTTATCCGACAGAGTGAAATTGAAATATGTATATTAAAATTCATGGTATACATTCCTTCAAGTGTTATTAGAGATTGAAAGTACAAATCGCTTCAACACGCTGATCGTACGAATACAATTTTCACGATACTCGATGCTAATAAGTAAAAGATAAACGAGTAATGAATATTTTGGAAACGTCGGATTGTTTCCATGAGAACTTCCGCTACACCGTATGTTAGCACCGTATGTTACCAGTGTAATATTAATGGAGATAGGCTGAAGAAACACGATTCTTTTACCACATCAGAGAGAATAAGTTGCTCGTTAATTCCTGCGGACGTTAGCCAAAGCAAAACGTAAAGAAATACAGCGATGCTCTTCCAATTTTAATGAGAACGATAAGACAAGCTCAAAACACGTTTTACTTTTAATTGCATGCAGTCGCATTGATTAAATTTCTGGTATACGAACGGTTGCACACACACGCACGTATATCTGGGGAATCGCGCTTAGAAAAAAGTACGAGCGCGCTGATTCAGATCGGAGGTGATAGGACAAATACGAACTTTAATCAAAGCGACTAAACAAGTTCCACTAAAAGCACTTGTAAAAAAACCAGGAGAAAGAAACCACTCTATTAAAATACTGCTCTACGCACAACGCAATCGAGATCTAGGAATGTAAATTACTCGAGTCGAGTTAATGAACACGCATCAATTATATTTATAATAATCCGGATATGAAATAACGGGTGTAACGATGATAAATTTCTGTATACGATTCCGAGGCAAGATTACAATCAGTTTTCTGGGGTACTTGAACTTTACGCATTCGCACGGCCGTTAAATTGTCGGTAATTAAATCTAGGGGAATTTTTAATTTTTATCGAACTTTCTAAAATGTACTGTATTTGTATTATCAAACACTTGCATCCTCATCAGATGCGGTTGCATAAATTTCCGTTTTTCAAGCGTGTCTCTTTAAATTGATAGTTTCCTCGCATTCCGCGTTGGAAAGTAGTTCAGGGACATCTCGGCGCTAGCGAGCGTATTTCAACTTGTTTAATTCTCGGCGTTTAACTATCCGAAACGGTATCATTCGACGAGCCCGATCACTTTCCCGTAACATCAAGAAATTACCGATTAAATTGTTAGAAACTAATATGGTACGTGCGCACGCGATGATACGCCAAACAAATGCGACTGTCGTTCACTCTTGGCAGATTGCCCGAGCAGTAAGACTAAAAATTAAAATATATAGACCGTGACGATTGGAGAAGCCGGCCGGCACGCGACAATTTCTTTCTCTATTCTTTGCCACGGCGGCCGCGTAAAAGTTTCACCATGGTGCTCTTCTTCGAGGAAAGTTAATAAGAAAGTTCCTTCTCGTTAATTGCCGCGACAAAACGCGTTCGCCTCGGCTCTTAAACGCGGTTGTGCCATTCGAATGGCACGTCTCACTTCGTGTCCCTTGCCGTTAACACGATGAATGATCGACCGGCTAAAATGGCTGAAATCGTAAATCGATCTGTCCGAGGATGATTGAAAATGGTAATCGGTAACGTTTTTCCAGGCGTAATCAGTTGACGTGATAAATGGTGAGATATTTATTATCGTGAAAGCGCCTCTCATTGATCCAACGTGGTACATTTCTTTTTCCTCTTCCTCTTCTTCCTGTTCATGCATGTCATCTTAGTCTCTTTTCTTCTTCCGTTGCTAGTAGCAGCAGGTACTGGCGTATCTGCAACAAGTTCCCAGATGATCTAAACGTTGAAAATATAGAAGATACGGTAACCATAAATTAGTCGATTGACTGAAAGAAATGTGAGAAACGCGGCGATTTACGCGTAAACTTACCTGCTACGAGCATAATACAACGATACCACTATTATCGTCGTCATCGCCGTAATCATTATCGTGATTATCATCCGTTAATTACCGGCGTCCAATTACCTGCCACATCTTTACATTTTTTTTCTCTCACCCAGGGACGCTTATTTTCGATTCCGTTCACCGTTACCGTTTCAAGCTAGAACAGCCTCAGATCTATTATTAAACATACGCGAACCATTTATTTCCGTATTTCCACCCACACTGCGATATATCACCGAGAAACAGGGACAGTCGGATTAATTAGATGAAAGTCGCGAACAAAACCGACTTTCCATCGCGACGTCTGTCCGTCAACTGGAAACATTTAATTAACCGGAATTATTTTAACGACTCTTAATTGTCTTCTATGCAGATCTGCGATGTTTAACCGACGTGCGTCCGCTCGAGTGATTCATTAACTACATCGGTGAAGCATTTTCTTCGTTGATGGATTAAGTAGTCTCTTATACATACTACTCTATCCAAGTAATTCTAGTCACGTTGCTCAAGAGGAAAGAAAATATCGAACGAGCCTGTCACGGTTCTAAACGATTCTTCGAGCTTCCCTTTGCAGTTTTTCCACGCGAAACAATGTCGATAGACGTGAAAATAGAGCGTGTAATCGCTATGAATGTTAGAAAGAGCAGCGTCCTAAATGTGTACGTTGTTGCTGGTTGAGCGAATAATCAAAGTATCTGCTTTTTGCTACATCAATGTAAAATGTAAGCGGATCGACGCCATGGACCACGGAAAGGTTCTCCGTTTTTACGAGACGTTATTTATCCAGCGGCTTCCGGAAGCATTTGAGAGGATTCTCAAGGCGAAAGAAACGGACGATGATCGGTTTGCTGTAACAGAGCAAACGGTCTGCGAACGGTCCATTAAATCGTCCCGCGAACGATCGGAAACCGGCAACGAGGTAATGATCCGTTCACGCTAGCTAGTTGCTACTGTACCAACGATTCATTGTAGAAACTGTTACGCTACAATGACAACCAGATTAGTTTCGTTTATCATTCGCTTACGCTTTAGATTCGGCACTTTTTAGTAATGAAAAATTATACTTTACCATATTTTGTCAGAGATTGATCGATGTCCGATCAATCTTCCAACGACTTTTTCTCCTGCGATCCAAAGTATGAAATACTCTGAGATTCTGATGGCTCAAGCTTCGGATAGTTATCTTCCCTCTGACAACTATTTCTTCCACTGCATCTTCCGAGAGCAGGATCTTCTCTATAACGAAATACCTATAAATCACGCTAGGCTACCTTTTCACGCGATCACGGTGCGTATATGTCGTTTCCTAGTGGTCCATGTAAACACGTCACGTAGTTAAGAGCACGTGTAGCAATGCCGTGGCCCTCGTCCTGCATGGGAAATGAGGCTGGCGTGCCTGAATTTCAGCCGATCGAACGTGAATTTCTGCGAGCGCGCACGACTTCCTCTCGCGCATTCCATGCCCGTTACACACGGCGACTCGGCATTCTAACCACGGAGTTCCTAAAGCCTCGTTCACAGTGTGCATAGGTTGGCCAAGCCGAGCACAGTCGATGTAGCCGTGACTTCGCGTTCCTTTGTCTGTTGGCCAGAACAAAGACACACTCGCGCCGGCGGAAGTGTCGATTTTGTACGCGAAATCGTTTCCCCTTGTCCCAGGGAAACGTTCTCACGACCCGCCGTGATTCGTTACGCCATGACAAATGCAGTCATTTGATGTTCTCCAGTCTTATTGTCAGACTTGGAAACTAGCCAAGAAAGTAGCTACGTATTAGAGTTTTAATGTCTGAGGCAAACGAACGATAAAATGTTGCTGGGATTTTGTGTGACACTGAAGGAATATCGTGATTTGGCGGATTTATATTTCTAATAGTTTGTGTGCATCGCATCGTTAGGATTATAAAGCGCAGGATAAAGTGACATTGAGAGGAGTAACGTGAAATTATTATGATCTTTGACAGCGACACTATCTTGATGTTACGTAATGAGTTAGAAATCGTTTTTGCGAATATTAAGTGAGCAGATATTTTTCAGTGGGATAGTGGGGGCGTTAAAATCAATGACTTTCTCTATACATTTGCCTCTAACTGATAGAAAATTAGAACGTGGAAGTTATGAAATGTTCTCAGTTAAGACCATTCCATTTTTCAAATATACGTAAGAGAAGATATATCGCATTTACTTACGAGTCAATGATGCTGCTCTTTATTTCAAGGGACGGGTTTTTTAACGAAACTTCAAACCTAGAAAATTAATTACCAACGTGACCTCCTATTTATCAACATCGCCCCGCGTAAAAACAATGAAAATATATCAAAAGGCCTCATACCTAATTGTTATGTCCATCTTTGATCTCTGTCACGCAGAGCCAAGAACTTCTTTAAAATTTTCAACGAACTTCCCGACTCGCGTCTTCTCTCAGATTTCTTCCATGCAAGCAAGTATAATCGCGCAAGAAGTGCGAGCCGTGGACAGGTCGCCGCGGGAACAAACGTTCGCCGCAGCAAAACGCAAGGGATCGAAGCACGTAACGGTGCAACAGCGATACGAAACCCGAGGAACGTTTTATAAGGTGCTGTAAATTAGATTTCTCTTGGTCCCGAGTGTCAAACGTCACTTTAGGTTCGTACTGTTCTTATTTGTTCTTCTCTTTTTCGATCCTCTTCCGTTCGCCAGACGACACAGTGGTGCACGTGTGCCCGTGTAAAGGATACAGTTATGCGTTTCACGGCGAGAGGGAAAGATGGGACCTCGGCAGACGGAGGATCCGTTTTATAACTAGAGATTCATAACGGCACACGACCTCACAATGGACACTAGCTGCCAGGCAACGACGCGACGGGCCCAATGGCTCAGTCCGATCGAGCGATGTCTCTCGCCAACCACCACTTACTTACCGAATCGTTCTACTAACGTCGTGGAAACACTGACACGCGAGGGGATTCAGCTATTCTTTTTTTATTTTTTCCTTCGATGGTAATGACATTTTCTAGACGGGAGGTTTTGCATTAATCTCTTCAATACGAGCTACGTATCGCTGCATATTGTTAAAAGCCAATCAACAAGGGGCCAATGTGGTATCGATGTTTTGGATAGCATAGGATTGGGTTACTTTTTCCATTCTTTTTCTTATTGGAAATGATATCTTTTACTCTGAAGTTTTCGTATTAATCAAGTATCATAGAAGTGAATGTTGTATGGAAGATTTTGGATGCCTAGGGATTGAGTTATTTTCTTCGTCTTTTCTTACTAAAAGTTATATATTTTTTACGCTGAGGGTTTTCCTTTAATCTCCTCAATATGAGTTGCCTTTAATGCTACGTATTAAAGACCGAATAAGGATCAGCGTCGAAATGGTTTTCGTCTTTTCTAACGTTTCAACTAGACTGCCAAGCTTTGTATAAAATCGAAAGCATCGGCGGATAGACGCGGATAGGCGAACACGCGTGTGCGTATCTAAACCTGGTAGCGGGAAACGTGTATTTCAGACCGGTTTCTTGGAAATCGACGCAAAATATACATAAGGATGTTCAATGGATATTGAAAGAATTCAGCGTCGATATACCGTGTTTGAGAATTATTTGGACAATAAAAGGAACTAATAAGAGTTAAAATAATTATGAAAACAGCGTGTGTGCATTAAATATACACATGCGTCATTATTCAGCTAATTGCATAACTGGTTGAGATAACCGGATAATAATAATTAATGGCATCGATAATAATTATTAATGATAATACGTACACATATCTAGTATATTATATATTTGAACAGACGCTACGGAAAGTATTTGTACAACATTGTAAATATTTATTATAGCGTTTACATACTAATTAATTAGATCAAAGTATATTAAATTTAGTAATACTTCCATATGATTACAGACATTTGATCCTATAAAGATAAAATGTAGAGTCTCGTAGAAAACGGTTCGTTAGAAAATAAGAGTATTCGCAAATAATATTTGTAATCGCTGTATGTATCGATTTCTAGAAAAATTGCATTATCGATCACAGAAATGGACGAAAACACCTTATGTAAACACTTAATAGGAGATTCCATTGGATAGAAATAACACGAGGAGCAGTGCCATTTTCTTCGCGTTCACCGACATCGGTAAAAACATCGCGTCGTTGAAATAGAATTTAATTGACGTTAATGAATGATACGCGATACGAAAAAGATATGAAACGTTACACATATACAGGAGGAACGTGGAGATTTCACTTAGGAGCCGAGTCTCGTATTTATTAGTTCCTTCTTAAGGCGAGGAATCGCGAGGACAACGACGAACGCGTTGCGCACTGCTGGTTCGTCACAAAAGTAAAACGACCACTTCCCCTTTCGGAGCTGCAAGTTGTCTTGCAAATCGTCCCGGCGTAAAACGAAGCGTCGGCTCGTCGTTTCACCGCGGGGAAAAAATAATTATCCATGTGGTCGATATCTTTTTGTGGAAAACAGATACGGCCTTCCGTTAGAAACTGCCATGAAACGCGATCGGAGACACACGACAGGGTAGAAAGCACTAGTTTCACGCATCTTAATGGGTTAATAACGATAATCCCTCTATTGGACCATCCTCCTTGATCGACGATATCTTTGGAAAAAAAAGAAAAAAGAAAAAATAGTAACGCCTTCCGCCTGGCGATTCCAGTGGAAAGCATTTCGGCCCCTCGGGTAGAAAGTGGCGTGTTCGTGTGGAAAGAAGCGACGACCAATGGGCGTATCTCGTCTCTTGGTCGAGCATTAATGACTTCAATTTCCTGTAGATACAACGGCTAGCATCAGGACACGAATCATTCACGTCGGGAACCGATTATAGTCTACCAGTTCTAGGAAAACGATAGAAAATCATTTTCAAGATCGTCAGACGTTCCAGATCGTTCGAGTAGACATCGATACGCTTTATTCTGCTCGGTAGTTTCTTCCATCGGTATTTACATGTATTCGTGTAATTCTTATATCGGCAGTGTTCTATGGGTATTGAAACATGCGTGTGAAAGCAATTTTTCGAAATTCGAAGAATTAATCGACTAGCCGGATGAACATTCTATTGAAATTTCTGGCAGAGTTCGTGTCTGGAAATCGACTTAATTGGCAACCAGCAACCGGTCACGCTACGTATACAATTCATTCAAATGTTATTCAGCTTTTTGAGCGTGACTGGGGCTGGAACGCGAACAACCCACTTAAGGAGCGTTGTATAATATTTGGCCAGCCACGATCTCACGTGGCCAAATCACAATTGTAAATCAAGCCTTAGACAATTCCCAGACACTTTGCGGGCCGAACTTTTACCACGAAATTTTACAGGAAACAGTCGAACAACGAACTTGGTTCGTTTAGACTTCTCTTATTTGCGAAATTACAGTTATAAATTACGGTCTAATTTTTAACGCTATCGAATTATTAAACGCGTCTTGTCGGCACGTAAGTGAGATCATTGACATGGTTATTTGTACGCTTTTACTGCGCTTATGATTCATAGCACACGTTAGATTCGTATTGCCAACGAGACACACCCTCGACCAGTTGTCTTCTATTACAAAGACTTTTATCACGATGTCTTCTATATCTTTGCTCACGGACCGTTGCAAACACTAAACACAATCTTCCCATTTAGAATTTCTTTCGACGTGTTTCTTCGAAACGTAACATTGAGGTTGGATATTTGCGTGTCCAGTTCAGGGTTAACGGACTAAAAATATTTAAAAGCGGGCACGGCCGGGCATTTTTGAATGTATAATTTATCGGGACGAGGGCAGCGTTTACGCGGATTCATCGTTGACTCGTTGATATTACCATGGTAAAAATGCAGTTAGCGCACGGTCTCTATGTTTAGACGATCCACGGTCTAGCCTTAGCGGAGTCGTAATTCTTCTCTTGTCTTTGTTGCACGTAGACGAACAACGTATCATTTCCCGTTGCGCAGACTCTCGCTCGTCATGTTTAATGCGATAACAACTAACAATCAGCCGGGTCTACGCACGCGCGTATGAAAATCACCGACGAGGAAAGTGTTACCTTCCCGGTCCAGCTACAATCGTGCCTCAAGTGGCGGAATTTCGTTCGAACCAACTTGCAGTGCAACGAAAAATCAAAGAAAAAAACATACCAGATGTATAAACTGGACAATGCATCATTAATTATAGACGGGAGAAATTTTGGAAAGCGAGGAACGCCTCTGTTATTTTCAGTTTCACAAGCTGTGACGATAAATTCAGTAGACACGGCCGTGACTGGTCAGACACGCTCGAATCTGGAACGCAAAAATCTTGTCGCGCTTCAGACATTCTTACAAGCAGCGATACCAGCCTCGATCGAATATCTCGATCGACATTCGCCAAGATAATTTCGCTGTTCGTGCGCACTTTCGATTCCATCCGGAATAGATAATCGCCGCTGAAGTTGCTCGAAACTTTTCCTTGGGAAAACAAGAAGAAAATCATGAGAAATAAACACATAGTTGCGCTACTTTTCTTCGTAGTTTCCAACGTGATCCCCGAGGAGGTCTGACTTGCTTGCTTATAATCGTCAACTATGTGTTTACGGTCGTCATTTTCAGTTGGCCGAGCGAGTATTTACCGGACGATATTCAAATAATCTCGATCATTGCTCGCTCGAGCGAGTCGAAGCCAATGAGATGACCAGCGAGATCCAATCTCACATTTATTATCCTGAACCGCGGCGGCGGCGGCGGCGGCGGTAGCTTCTCTTCTCTTTCGTTTCCACCCATCGTCCTTTACCTCTGCTTTCTTTTTTCTCGTTTTTTCAATTCTTTGCCTCGTGTCTCGACCACGGTAGCGAGTCGCGGAATACTGTAATCAATACAACCATCCGAGATCCTGGTGCACGCGTCCTGGAACATCCTTCGCGCTCATTCCGTATCGAGGTCATCGAGAGAATTTTTTTCCACCAGACTCGTCGTCACGCGTGACAGCCTCGCGAAAAGCGGTCATCGGAGGACTCTCGGCAACATATTGTTTGCAATAAACGTTTTATTGAGACATACGGCCGTCCGGGTTTAGAATATCAACATCGGGACATCGAGACGCGATTGTTCCTTAGGAATTTTATGGAATTATAGAGATTAGGTTCCAAAGAAGATCGAATCGAGAAAGGTATTTATAATGCTAGTGCGATCGAAGCGCGATTGTGTGATGTTTAGGTTCTAAAGGAATTCGGAATTTTATAAATTAGATTCTAAAGAAATATCGAATTGAGAAAGGTATCTGGAATATTTGAAACGCAATTTCTCTAAAATTTTATGGAATTTTAGAGCTTAGATTCTAAAGAAAGGTAGAATTAGGAAAAGGCGAATACGCTACCTATTCTTACGAGATAATATTTGCTCGTTTGTATATTGGACAGACGGGCTGCGAACTTTTAGAAAGTGGAAATTACGGATAGTCGAGACGCGCAAACCGGTGGTTAAATGCAGCTACCGCGAGATCTAAATTTGCAGATAGCGGGAATTAAAAAATGGCGAACAATTACCAGAGCTGCAATGCGAGCATTATGTTATGACCAGAAAAAATGGCTAGGTTAATCGTAGATTAGCCTTTTATGCCAAAGAGAGTAGTTGCCGGGCTAATTATCATCAGCTAAGGATCTTGTTCTTTTCTTACCGAGCGGCGAACACTTCTACGCGCCATTTTCGTATCCCGGGAGAATGCAACTCCCGTAGTTGTATTTACAGTTTACTTAATTTCAGCAATTACAGTGTTCCAAGTAACGAACGTTTCGTTTCTGTTCCTTGACGGAAAAGTCTCACGTACCCCCGATTCTTCGACTCATATTACGACTTCTTTTTAAAACGGTAATTATTCCCCGTGTTCTTTCCCAGTTTTCACTCGCTATTTTTCGTTCTTTCTTTACAATCGATCCTCTGGTCACAGTCCCGTTAAAAGCGATACAAAAACGCCAGCGGACCGCATCATTCATCGTAGTCACGTTTCATAACCTCGAAGAGTGTTCGAATGCCCCGTGACTAGGATTATATCACGGTTTCAATACCGAAACCGATCTTGAGCTTTTAAACATCGTTCTTCAGACATCGTGACTGCGATAGGAACGGATCCCCGGGTATTTCGACACATCCTTCTTGGTTATTAACGCCACATTAGCATTCAATGGGGTCCATTAATTGACTGCGAATTGCCTCTCACGAAGATTGTCTATGGACGGAAGAAACAAAAAAGAAAACAGAGGAAGGAGGAAGAGGTGTTACGCAACACGGTATACTTATACGTGGTCTGTTTTACGTTAGACAAACTTGTAGAGCACCTTTGAAAATATCCAACAATGTTTTTCCAACAGGGAATTCGTCGGGAATGCGAATTGACTTCTTTCTCGGTCGCTGGAAGATCAGCTATGGAAGATCGACTATACTTCCGGGCGTCAGTTAGCATTCCACCGTCTAGAGGAGAATCGTGGTGCCATAGCGAAAAAATTTCTCTGGACTCTCTCGTGTAGTCCGCTAATGGTCGTCAAGATCGACGATCCGAAGTCTCGATCGACGTGATTTTTCCGGAGGATTCGAAGCGGATAAAGGTAACCGCATCGAGTCGTGGCGCCTCTTTTGCCGATCGCGCGCGGCCTCCTCCAGCATTCTCTCTCTTCATCCTTCCTGGCCCGAGATAACCGATACCTCGAGCAAACAGCCGACGGGAAGCATTACGAGTACCGTGATGCTTACAATGTGCTCGGCTCTATGGATTCAACTGTACTTCCCCAGTTCGTGCGACCTTCGTCGTAATAGCCCGAGGAAACACCGTGCGCCGAATGGATTTCATTTCGCCAAGTAATTGCGAGGGAGAACTACTTCTTGTACGGACCACTCCTTTATCTTATTTCTCTCCGGAGAAATATTGACTGATAAAACAAATCAATTACCCACGCGTAAACATTGAAAGAATATAGATGGAATTATTACATTCCCGGATCGTGATTTCCAGGAACTCGTTTAAAATAGAATCGAGCAGCTTCCTGGCTCCAAAGAATATAGATAGAATTATCATGCTTTGAATTGTAATCGACAGGAATTTTTATTTTAAGTAGAACAGAGGAGCTTTCTGGAATTAAGAATGATGGCGAATTGGGTAAATTCTGTCGAATGTTTTAATTCTGATCTTTGTGCCCGTAAGAAACTTTGCTCTTTTTATATCTGGGGAACGGAGAAAAATTTCATCATAATTCGAGTATTTAATTAGAGCATAATTGAGTACTAACATTGATGCCGATATGTAACTAGAATATTGTTCAAGCAGTGAAACTACTAAGTGAGAGAAAATGAAAGAACTCGGCAAATCAAGGGTGTAGAATTCCTAGAAAAAGGAGAGACAAGAAACGAAGAGAGGCATAATCGAGAACGTATCAGATTGAGTGTTTTATCTGGATGATCGGAGTACAATCGATTCGAAAAGAAACGCATACTATCATAAAGACAGAACTTTACGTAGGGAAGGAAGAAATTCCATGTTCTCGCATATCCCGCTAATGGCCTGCTCGAAGATCAACGACGCGGGATCGACGATCGGTGGATTTTTCGCGGTGCAGATCCACGGCAAAAGCCTACGAGGACACCGACTCGACCGAGTCATGGCGCCTCCTCGAGCATTGCATTACCTATTCACGGGCGGAACGTGCGCTCTCGCATGGTGCACGCGACCATCATCCTCTCGTGTACACGGCGAGCCAGCCATGGCGTTGTGGCCGACGAGTCTTCGCAATAACGGGCCGATCCTGGCGGTGTTCGCAATTTTCGAGGAATTAAAATGCTAGGAATGCCTGCTGGAAGGAACGCTGCGGTGCAAATTGCACCACGGCGACATTTTAAGCGGTCGGACAATTACCAGGAACGTTTCCTTCCCCGGACAGTTTATTTTATCGACGTTGCTGAAACGAGAGGAAAAAGTCTGACAAAGTGCAGAGTCGCTCTAACGAAGGGTCATTATAAATCAGGCTGCATCATCGGTTAAATCAATCGCGTTTTACTGTTACGCGCGAAAGAAACACTCGCACATCGGCGATGATTCGATTGTTGCAACTGTTCCACGTCGCCGACCCGATTTCCAAGCCTGCGTTCCAGAAACACGTTCGCCTCATCAGGGACACACCGCTGGCTCGCTAAAGTAGAATCGGTTGATATCACCGGTGAACTTGGCCCTGTTCGAGCTACGTGCCATTGAACCTCTCTGTGTGCACCATGGCGAATCGTCTCGCAATTTCGTGTCGCCATGATTCGCTACTTTCTCCAATTTTCTTACGTCGCTGAGTCGGGGAATACCCGGCGGAAAGCTGGAATTCCTTAAAGGACACCGTGACTGTGTAGCAAGCGCACAGAGGAGCTGGCTCGCGCAAGCGAGAAGCGTGCAAAAGTGCGTGCGTATGCGTGTCTAACCGCTCGCGCGCGGGTCAATGCCTCGGCTGTCCTCCTCGAGTAAGTATCTATCTACTCCGTAGCTACCTCGGCTACTACGTTATGCTCGTACACCACCGCTCAAGATCGCCGAGCTGACGAGCACGCGTTCGCAACCGCGCGTTCCGTATGCACGGGGCTGACGTTTCCGCGAGGCGGCCCCCTTTGACACGCGAAGAATCGCCCGTGACCGTACGGAGCCCCGGTGAAACAACGTTTTTCAAGATTAATGGTGATGAGCACGGCCGGATTGGATCCGCTGCGATTCGTTGACAGCACTTGCTGCTGACGCTGCACGGCCTCTGGAAATCAAATCTACGATTCGCCAGGACGGCACTTGTAACCTGCAGGAATTTTTATTAGATCTCGAAGCCGCATCTTCGTATGACTTTGATGTTCCTTTGATCATTCGTTGAGAATGAAAGAGACGCTAAAGTAAAGATTAGGTCTTTTCACCTAATCTTTCGAATTATTGCGATTACAGTGAAATTGGCTTTTCAACGCACGAATTCTTCTTTGGTTTAGCAGGAGAAAATAACCATATTCTAACGCATGAATTTTATAAGCGAACAGGAATTAGAGCAGCAAGGTTGTCGATCTCTGGAAATTGGATCGTAAAAGGCTAAATCGTAAACGACTAAATGTTATTTAATGAAAATAATAAAGACTGCAGCGCGATTAATTTGATTTAGACGGGTTCATCGTCTACGGAGTTTTCTTCTGATCGATTTACGGTACGGAATCTGAAATTATCCTCG
The DNA here is from genome assembly GCF_024516045.1 of Bombus affinis. Classification (NCBI taxonomy): domain Eukaryota; kingdom Metazoa; phylum Arthropoda; class Insecta; order Hymenoptera; family Apidae; genus Bombus; species Bombus affinis. The sequence goes on along the minus strand of NC_066356.1, from coordinate 6,786,087 downwards.
GCGATGGTTGCCGACTGTGATGCTAAATCTCGGTATTTTACTCCCTGTCAATTAATTCGAGAAATAAATTAATCCTGTTTAACACGTAACAGGAATCGAGCATCGCACCATAAACTGTTGGTAATGAAAGCAATCGCAGAATCGCATATCCTAACCACTTCCAAGTTTGGTGAACTCGTATTTTCCGCTGATATACCTCGGATATCCTCCTGTTCACAATTATAGTTACGCGGTTATTACGTTAACACGTGTACAACGACAGGTCGGCGAATATGGCGCAAGCGCAGGATTCAATTAAATGTCGTGCGATTTAATTGGTATTTCGCGATAATTATCGCGCATTAAAATATTAAACCAGAGATTGTTAATTCTCTTAAGATGCTCTACATAGCGGCGCGATAAACCTGGCTAAGCAAAGGGACGAAGAAACTGCGAATTTAAAGAGTTTTAAGCACACGACGCTGATATCATTAAGAAACACATTTTATTACTTATTGCACAAGAATGGTTTCGATCTCGATAAACAAATATATATATATGTAACTAATTCAATGATCTAATATTCATCCGAAGCACCTCTCTAAAATAATGGTAAACGTAATCTTATAAATTTTTAATATGAAGATCGACTTTTCGCTCGATGCATAATCACGATGAATACGGGCATAATTAATACACCTACAATATGTAATATATTCAGACAATGGATTTGACAGAAAGTCGTGCGTCTGACACACAATGAGGCGTTTAACAATTTCAGAAACGCGACACACGTTCGCACCGATGATCCAACCACTGAAAACCAATTTCAACCGGCCGGATTATAAGTATTATAATACTTCCAAGTCATTATCACTGATAGCCATACTTATGGACGAAATTACCTGAATCGGCACGATTTCAGGCAACCCATAAGGTCAGGACGAGCTCTCGACGAACATCACCAGGATATTTCTGATCCAGCATGATGAAGAAGGAGTAGCAACCGGCCCGCTTTCGATCACTCGATACACGATCGTACACCGCTTCGTGACCGTGGCACACACACACACACAAATACACAGAAGATCGTGACTCCTATTATTATCGTGGCTAACCCACAAAACGAAGCATCCGCGCGGTCTGTGTCCCTGTATCGCGCACCTTCTCCAAGCGGAATCGCGTTGCATTACGTCGCACCCGACCGTGAAACGACGATCCACGCTTTCGTTCAGGTAAAAGATTATCTGAATAACAGGCTGCGCGTGTTAGATGTTATCGCCACTCTGGGCCCGACCATAAATACTTCAATCTATTAAATTTGAACCACCGACGATTAACTAGCCCGCGATCAATAGCTCCGACGAGTTTATTTTCGGAGAAAATTCTAGGGTGTCCAAGGTTTGTTGCTTCATCGTGTCGTAAGAGAGACGTTTACGTTGAAATTAGTATGGTCGTGCTGCTTGAGCGCAACAAGTGACTGACAAAGAGGCATATTTTGGTCGTTCGATTTTTACCGTTCACCTGTCGACACCAGGGTCCATTATCGATGATTATTCGCTCGTACGCTGCAACGCTGTCGCGCAGCGATGTGACGACGAATCGAACAGATTCGGCTGATATGATATCACAGTATATAGAGACAGTAACCGGTGGGACATTTATTTTTCATACTTATATAGAGATTATTCCTAAGTAAGTACCGTACGGAGCTGTGACACCGGTCCCCGAAGGAGACACGGGTCTGATCGCTTATATCTGATGGATTCGACACAGTGTCACAGATAAACACGCGTATTGAATGAAAGTTTCACATCTACAATTGCAATACATTACAAAGAGCAAAGATAGTGTGTGTCAGTGTCAAATTCTAAATTTTACTTAACAGTTGTACTAAATGCAGAACGTGTGTTTGAGATATTCTCCATACAATACGATCTTAGTAATATTTGATCAGAGGATAGAACCTAGGAGATTCTTGCATATCTCAGAAAATGATTAATTTATCAATTAAAAATTTCATTATGATCTTGTAATCTATGAATTCCATCTGAATATTTCCGTGAAAAAGAGCCTTGCTACTTAACAGACACAGGTTAGATGAATACTGAATGGTTAAAGCTACCAACATAGAAGGTTGATTAGCAAACTCGAGGGACGCGTGACAGTGTATTAGGCTAATTCGCAAGCTACCCTCCGGAACAACATGATTATTCCATGGCAACGTCGTGTACGATTTAATGCAAGTCTAATCAGCTCGTGAACCCTTAATGAGGTGCGAAAACCATTAATTAACAATAATTGTTATTGTAAATTCGTTAGGCTAATTGGCACTGCTTAAGCGAGTTGCTCGTTCAGGACGGATGGATCGGACCGAGATAGATAAGAATTCCTCGTAATGGCCGGGGCGACTTCCTATAATAAATTGCATCGGCAGCAGCCATGAACCGTGTAATCCGGCATGATCTAGCGGAACTGAAGTTTAGGCCGGACGCGATACGAGTGTGATTGAAACGACGAAGCCTCTGCATGCCTTCGTCTCCGTCGCGGCGGAACGAATGAGCCAGGTACCGTTTAAGAATTCCGCAAATAAAATTCTCTCGAGTCGCTCCATATAACGCATGGCACACCTGATACAGAATATCAATTGCCAATTAACCGTAACGTTGACGAAAAGGATAGCTTATCTCTTTTAGTGCTGCACTGGAATATTGTTCCAAATTGTTAAGAAAATGTGCAACGAATCGAATGAAGAAGGAAAGGAACAAAAGCGATTGTAACAAACTGGTTTTGTATTTCACGCTTCGCAGATTTTTATTTTATCAAAGTTTCACTCTCGCGAATCTGTGATTCGATCCATATAATTTAATGTACTTGGCAAATGACTAATTGTTCCAGTATAAGAAATCTCTTGCATTGAAGATTTTACTTCAATGCAAATTTAATCTCCTTCTAATTTACAAATTATTTTGAATATCGATTTTTAATAATTCCAAATACTTTATTTCGTATGGAAGGCAAACGATTAAAATGAGCAATTCAAACCATCTTAAAGATCATTAATCCCTTCCTCGTGTTGCTCGTACCAAGATCTACCTGTCTCGGGATAGACTTAAAAACGAAGATATCTATCTTGACATAGGACTAAAAATAAAATTCGTTCTTTTTATATGTTTCAGCGAGACGGACATGGCTCCGAACGCGGAGGAGGAGTTGCTGGTGGTAAAGCCGTGGGGTCCACAACCGGAAAAGGTATGTCAGTGTGTCTTGAATCGAAAGGATTAGCCTGACGAAGACGAGGATCTAATCGTTTAACCTGGACGATGATACGACGCATATTAGAATATGAACAGGATGCTTTTGATTAACGTTATCGATTTATCGTTCAACGTTCGGTCAGTAAATACAGTACCTATAAGTAGATAGGCGTATATTTCGCTTGTCGGTCGTTTTGTGTTTACGACGCTGTGAGAACTAGCGTTCGATAAACGATCCAGAAATGTGTTAAAGGAAGGAAATTATGAGTCGTTAAGCCCGTGGAAACAGCTTGTTTTCTATCATAATCCGTGCACTTCCAATCTATTTGTCGTAACCAGTAAGTGCAAATAGCTATATTATGCATACATTGAGGTTCCTGTACACTATTTTTCGCTACAATTATGGATCAACTAAAGGGAGAAGATGTACGATCGGGGAAATCGACGAGAAAGAAAGATTACTGAACTTAATCGGATTTAATCTTGTTTTCAAGAGATCCTCTTGCGTTGATGTTCAAAAGTATTTCCTTCTTCGAATTTGTATCTCTCCCGTTTGCATCTCTTGAAACATGGAATGCTGATTTATAATACGAATGCGATTTCCGTTCAAAATAAATGGAACAATCTACTAGACGAACAGTTTCATAAATATAAACGTTGGCGTAGTTTCGCTGATGAATGGCGGGCATCGCATACCATCCAGCCTGCTCGTTTATAAAACGCGGTTTTGTCAAGCTGTCGTCCTGTCAACCGTTTGATTATTAGCGCTCGCCTCCGAATCGTCGGACCGATCATTCACTTTATACTTAGCCGAGCCACGCTTTTAATACCCAGGCATGCATTAACATGCGCCAACCTCGGATGCATTGAATTCTGCAGTTCGTAATGGCTCCGCCGGCATTTATACGCGTCGTGAAACTGCGAGGGAGGTAATAAGTCACGGATAATATGATTAATATCGAGGAGAGGCCACGGTGCATCGCGTTAACCCCTTCGAGGTGCACATATTTACACTCAAGTTAAATCCTTATTTTTGTGCCCCGTACAAATGCGTGGCACGTGATTAACGAAGATAATCCAAGGCGATGCGACTTTTTTTTATCTTTCAAGAAATCCACGGTGAAGAGAGGGAAGGTTGCGTAAAAAAGTATCTTATTCCCGAGACGTGTTCCATTCGTGTTACGACTGACTCCTGACCTTAATTATCGAGAGACCTCGTTGTCTCTCTTTTCTTAATATTGCAAAAAAGAAATAACGTGGTGCCGCTAATGAGAGATTTACGTCATCACAATAGGATGATTAACGAGACGAGTCGAGCGTTCCTCGCCTAGACACCCATTGGAAACTGTACTCGAATGTTCGTGAAAGTCGCGACTTTTACCAACGTTCGAAGTCTTCACTCTAATTGAGAAAAACGCGGTGCATACGCGCCAGTTTGAAATTGGATCAAGTATAAAGGAGATTCTCTGTTCACGAACTTTGCCGTTCTCCATTCTCTACGAGCGACGAATTTCTTTCCTTCTCCTCGAAATAGTGAATTACTACCAAGTAAACGACACGAACGCATTGACAAGCGAGTACTCATCGAGCACTTACGCGAATCAGGAAAGCGTGACGTCCTCGTGCAGGTATGTAGGTTACGTACGTGAGTTTGTTTTGTTTCGCATGAATCCTTCTAAGGCCATCAAGTATTCAGAGTAACCCACCGCTCTTTTTCGTCGAGATATCTAATTACTCGCATAATTGCTACGCTTACGAGTAAACCCTTTCCTACCCTAACGATCTCCTTCTCGTGAGATCCCGTTTCGTGTTCATCCGGACGAAAAAAACATGAGCCATGATTGATCTATGCACACCTCTACTCAATCATGATCGTCGTTAGACGATTTACGTGCATGTCCGCGCGGCATCGCGCATCCCGGAAAGGAACTCTAATTACTTTATCGTTTTTCAAAGGATACATCGTTACCAGCGAGCCCCGTATTCATCAAACGATGATGGTCCATCGGCGTCCTCCGTCGATTTCAGTAACGAACGAGCGTATGATTGATCGCGACCGTCGACGACCTGGAACATCGTCTATTACGTCTAAATAAATTCTGTATTCCAGGTGCAGCTCGAAATCTTCCGCGGAAAGAGGATCGTTGGATCGTTAAGATGCGGTTCTGCTTAATTTTTTGCGGGCAAGCGACGGGTAACCACGAGATAGAAACTCGGTTTCACGTTTAAAACCGGTCAATTAACCGCGCGTAGAAAACCACAATCGAGTAAGCGGTTTTGTTCGGTATTAAATAGTATTTGTATCCCTGGATCGTCGTTTAGGAAGCGGTTGGGTCGACCTTCGAAGCAAATCGGTCGATAAATCGTACCCGAGTTCTCGATTCTGTGCTACTGGACCGAAATACGTCCGAAGGCGTGCGGTGAAGCAAGTTAGGAAGGGAATATGGGTTTTAATTATCTTAGAGGCGTAATTTAGAGGCAGCTCTAGGCACTTGCGGTGACTCCGTGAGTCAGAGGCGGTAAATTAATTTCCACGATCGATCCCGCATTTCAACGAGGGATCGGTCCCCACGGCAGCGTAACCTATGGGCCACGAGGCGATAATCACTATAATCTTATCGATTTATGGTTTGAAGCGCTGTGAAATTAACTTCAGCCCGGCTTCCACTCCCTCGCATGAATATTTCATTCATGGCGGCTGTAATTTCCACGATTTCTCGATTCCCTCTCTGTACAAATAGAAACATTATTCGACATTCGATCTTCCGCGCTCGTATTTTCTGCTTGGAAACGTTTATCGTTACTTCGTTGTTACGTTATTGCGAAAACGATGGTAGTTCAATCACCGGCGTTTAATTACGGCGAATGTTTGTACGACGCTCGATGAAATAAAACACAGCGAGCTCGTAAAAGGATAAAGCGGGCTCGAGGCTACTGTCTTTGTTCAATTATGCTGACTTTCGCCCTGATACAGAGCCAGACGGACGAGCAATTATGTCTAAAGCCTTGCGATTTTCTTTGCAGGAGCGATTAAGACCACCTACGTACAACGCCGAGGACTACGCGATCGCCCTCAGACGATGGGGAAGGCGTCCATTAGGAAGCGTTCAAGACCCGCATGGTACCCTGCCGTCGACAACCAGTTCGAGTTCCGGTTACGCTTCCGGAAGCGGCGAGATGACCTTGAGACAATTCACGTCGGTCAGCGAGCTTCTGAACAAGCTCAGAGCTGACCTGAGGCTAGCGTTTCCAAGGTTGGTAGACATATATTACCTGCTCGACTTAATTGTTTATTAACGAACAATTCTTTCGCCACTTTCTTCCACTATATTATCTACGTATACAGAGATATTATTTAAACTATACTTGTTGCAATGAAGCTTCAACCATTTTCTAATTGAAGTAGAATTTTGTTTATATGAACTCCATTTATCTGAACTCTTATTGTATCAACGAAAAATCATACATATGGGCAGAGAATCAATCAACTTCTATCATGTGAACTTTAGTTATGTACATGATCTGCTCGATGTTCGGTGGGTTCATATACTTCACTGTATAACACTAAATCAAAAACTGCAAAATATATAAAATTGACACGGAGGAAAGGAGAGAAGTATTTTAGTAAAAGCTTAACATTCTATCACGACGATGAACCTTTTCTTGAAAAAGTCCAACAGAACTGTACAGTTTTACAGTTTCTTGGAATTCCATAATAGTTACTAAATCCTCGCCGACTTCCTAAGTTAATCAGACACCTAATTATAATTGCAAATTAAGCGAAATTTAAGCAGTTATTCTACTTTGCGTATCTGAAAGTTGCTTTCGTGTTCTCGTGAAAATGGCAGGACGTTTACAATTAATAACAACGTTGTTAATTATCAGGCATAGTTATTAAGCTCACGGAACTTTTTCCTGACACGATAGCTCGTCGAAGAGATTCATTTGGGAATCGTTGTTGCGAGTCGAGTGCAGGCGCGAAAAACTTCACTTTCGAACGATGGCGCACGACATGACACCCGGAAGCACGTGCGCTTGATTGTCCGTGAACAATTAGAATAAACGTTCGTACGGCTGGATTTACGCTCTCTCGCTGGAACTAACGACAAGAACACCACGAAAATACTTGATACTAATTGAACAGGAAGGACGGCTCGAACGGGGCCGGATTTACAGTTACTTTTTATACGTATTTTTAAGAGAAGCGTTTCGATATGGCTGAGTCCCCCTTCCCTGAAACTCGTAAAAATTCCTTCCCGATTTGGCTACCGTTTAGCCTAAAAGGTCGTTAAACTTTTCTCCTTAAGAAGCAAAATAAACCTCGATCACGCACTTTCATGGAATCGCTCATATACGAATTAAACACTTAACCGTGTTGTTCGCAATTAGTCACGATTAAATAAAATATTTATACTTTGTTGATTTCCACCAACATTGCGCTACAGTTGATTAAAATAAAGATACATAATGTAAGAGAAAAAACTGCGTTTTATCTATATACTTTATTCAAATTTATTCGAATGTTCAAAAATTCCTATGAAAAATTACAGATTGATCGCTTTGACCATCTTCGTAATTCCAGCGTTAACGAATTAAGTATCTGCGTCTAATGAATTAAATATCTCTACTTCCTGGAAATTTGCACGCGCGAAAGATGATTTTCTTTTTTGCGTTTCTTACGTTTGTCTCGACTGTTAACTACCTTCGATAGCCGTATTTCATTTCGTCCGAAGATTGAATTAACCATGTGCGTGGACGAGCCGCGAAAACCATCCATCCGTCATTTCTCATCTCTGTGTAAATCATTAAAGAAAAAGTTATTCGCTCGGTTTCCTGTGATGTGGTAGCTTTTTGCGATATTACCTCGCCGCGGATAGGAGCAACAAAGAAACGGGTTTCCTCCGTGTTTCTAAGACAACACGGTGATCACAGCAGGATTAACGCGAATCAAGCTCCTCCTGGTATCGCGTTCAACGAAGGGCTAAATGATAGTCTCGTCCCCGTTAGGCGCCAACGTGATTAAAGATCGGACGTAAATGCTAAGATTTGTTCATGAACGTCGGTGGCTCATGCTATACCTCAGCGCAAGATCGACGATGTTTGTCTCGAAGTGCCCGAAGCGTGTACGTTGCTATTCATTCATAGCGCGTGTAATCACAGCCGCTAGACACGCGTCTGTAATTGGCCGCATCGATAGTCTCAAAGCTTCGCCGTTTTTGATTGCCATCAGAAAGCAAATACAACGAGTTCTGCTTCCTTCGAAAATAAAGTTTAACGCTGCAATTACGGGGCGAAGCATTAAACTTCCTGCCAAAGAAATCAAAACGAAAGACGGTAAAAAGACACGTAACGAAAGGTAACGAACCTTGTACTTTATCGAAATTCATTCAAATCTTTAAAAGTGCGCCGTTGTAGCATCTATAAATTGTAACGAAGCTACAACTCTGGTTACTATTGCCGTTAGAGGATTGAAAAATTTAAAAGACGTAGATTAATTAGCTTTAATTCTGTGCCTATTAACAACGTTGTATAGCGAAGATAAATTATAGAAATTTTGTTTCTCAATCATCGTACCGTTACATCACTGCCTGGTCGAAATTGTTACATTCCTAATACGTAATGGGAGTAATAAATGACCTCAAGCTGCGACGTCGCGAGTCTCACATAGAACAACTAGCAAGGAAACACGCGAACGCTGTCGTTGCTTCATTCAGCCGTCGTTCCATCCTGACAGTGTGTAATTTATTAACTTCTGTACTTTTATTATAAATTTCTGTCTTTCACAAATTATTAAATTAACAAGTCAATCAAAAGCTACCTATACATCTACCATAGTACCATCACCTCTATAGAGTAGAATGCGAGCGAAGTTAATAGAAGACTTAACAAAACCACTGATTTTTCCACGATCTGTATCAGTTCGCAAGATAGAAGATTCAGTAAAGCGATAGGTACACCATATCTCGTCTAGTGTTACAATTTCAATGCTCTCTTCCTTATCTAGATTCGTATCAGACTGAGCGAGATTGGATCACACTCGCGCAGCACTGGTCAATCCATTAGCGCCAGCTTTTCATTCGCGACTTTATTTTTCGTGGGCAGAATTCAATCTCGACTGGCTTCCGGCTTCGTAGTTTATGTTCTAGACCACCCATTAATCGCTGAACTTGGATCGAACGAGATTACGAATAATCCAAGGGACGTATTATAGTTTAGAAACGTGGCAGGAAAAGGAACGGCAGGCTGGCGAAAACGCAGGAATCGTCCAGGCAGTATTCTCGAACTAATTCTTGTCCGATCGACGTGCTCGTTTACCCTTATTAAGCGCAATTTCACCGTGTGCATCGCCGCACAATTTCCAGCCAACGGATATTCGAAGCGGCGCGGCAAGAAGCGTCGTGCATAGATGAGAATGATTCTAATCACAACCGGACGAGTGTAAAAGGACAGAGAGGCAAGAATGCCAGACGCGTCCAGGAGCCCTCGTAAAAAGGATGCGCGAAGGATAACATCGAATCTCCTTTTCCTCGCGTTTAACCACGCGACTGTGGCAATTTGCGAGCGCTGCCCTGCAGCCGTTCTAAAATTAAAGTTACCACATACTACGTGTGATCATTTTATCGTGTTACACCTGGAAAATTTTATCCTGTAAAATTATGTACTATAGAAAAATTTAGCGAAGTTCTTCCAAGTTAACGTATCTCTTCTTTGGGTATTCGTCTCTTTCGATGACTCTACGAAGAATATTCTTTCCTTGCCTGACTGCAAAATACTCGATCTCCTTTGTAGAGATTTAGGTATTGGTTTGAGCGGAAGTTTGAGCGAAGAATGTTATAAGTTAGATTGTTCTCGGTACTACGTTATCTGCCAAAGAGATTGAGAACTTTTCGCAGTAAGAGCTCAAATTTCGGAGGATGTTTTCACTCCTTAAACTTAAGTTAGCACAGCTAAGAAAATATACGTATCTACCATTTTTGGCTCTTCTCCAAACCTACAAAATTTCATCCAGATCGGACCTAGACCTATGACAATGTCTCTTTGTAAGAAGAGAAAGGATGGTTTTCCAAGTGCTGATCCGGTACGATCTATGTCTTCGATTCAGAGACACGGTGACTTCTCATTGAAGATAAGAAAGAAGACTTTATCTCGAACCAGATATTCCAACATTTTCTCCTAGTCTGATCTAAAGAGAAATCTCGAGTTTCGCGGGTCTTCGTCGGCTTCGTCGACAAGCTCGACAACCTGTTACGCGAATTCCCGAATCAAACTTGGTGTGACAATTTTCACCGGTTTGTCCTGTCACCGATCCGTAGACGCGCGTGATCGCGGATGTTACACGAACGGTACCATACCTCAACGGCCATATGGACGACGCGAGTGTGTCCCACATTCGCTGGATGACTTATAATATGGTCAAGCTTCTTACCACAGAGGCGAGCAGATAACCCGTAATGTAAGTAGCGGCCACGGATAAACGAATGCCGATATTACGGATAACTGTACAGCGGCTGGGTTGCCGTGCTCAATGCGCAAATCGATCTGGATGAGGCGCATCCTCGATTTCCAAGATCGAACCTTCGTATCGTTTGTCGGGATCTTATTAGACCGTTTAACAGACGTTTTTACCGTGATCCCAGGTTGCCCGCCGACGACTCGGCTGGCGGAATCGATTTATTTTGAAACCGATCGTAATAATTGGCCGTCAAGATCGATTACGTTATCGGCCAGGTTATCTTTTTTTTCTACTTCGTTACAAAGCTAAATGTACGTGTTATCTGGGGCGAAGAAACGGACGCACGATGTTAAGAATCATGTACAGCGAAGGAACAACCTTCGTTTTTGTAATATCGGCGTGAAATTCGTAGAATGTTCACGGTTCTCGGGATAACCGTATCGAAAATGTAAGAATTTACAGAATATCCGTAATCTCGGTAATAGTCGGTCTTTGGATTTGGGTTAACGAACAGTTGGAATTTTTCCACGTTCTTGTTCAAATCTACAGGTTAGATAAGTCGGAGGATTCTATTCCGTGCTATGCCGGAATAATTGACTTTGTAATCATTGGTACGAAACTAATGGCAAGCAGTCGAATGGAATTTTTGCTTTCCATCCGCCAAGTTTTCCATTGCCGCAACGTACTTTCATCGAGAACGGTCTCTTATCTTTATCGCTGTGGGATCAGCAGGGTTTAAGGATTCGCGTGTGCCTTGAAACGGGCCGTCAATGAAACAAACGTGTTATTAGAGTGTACGTATGCTCGGCGGAGCGAGAAAGAAAGAAAAGAATTGCCGGGGCATAACGAGTTATTATCACCTATTAACTGTTGAGACCGGGCGTTTAATTAGACGTTCGCATTGCTCTAATTAAATAAGAGCTTTGCGATTTGAGACAAATTGTTCGAGATAACCAGTGCACCCTGAGCACGAGACGTCTTTTTCCTCTTGTGAAACGCTGATATCGGAAACTTTAAAAGAGAATTCTTTATCATTCTACAAAGGTTCGCGTGTCTTGGCTCTTACTATGCGAGTCAGGTTTCGTTTTCATTGATATTCCGTGTCGTCGGTTTCTTTCGTCAATCATTACTCGTTTAAAGGACCTGCCTTTCGGATAGCGGTCACTGAAAGGATTCCTTGGTCCATTCATAAAACCAAACTTCTTTGTATTCACGGAACGAATCTTTTTACTAGAATGAAAGATACTGTGCGTTGAATTTCGTATCTGCCAAATATTCACGAAACCAGTTCGTCAGAATGCTACCACATTATGAAACAAATCCTATCGATTTGTCTAAATTTTCAATTTATTTATCAACCTTCGACGTTTGTTTACTTACATCCAGGATTTCTTTATTCGCATTGCAGATTAATTTTTCTATTTTCTGGGATGCATATCTGTACGCTGAATTTTTTATTTGCTCTTTGTTTATTTACATTTCAAATTTGCTCATTTGGAAACTCAGTGTCGATTGCAAAAATATCTTACAGATCATCAATAGAGTACTACAGCCTTTTACATTTTTCTTACGGAATGTTAGAAAGCGATGATACCTTGGACGAACTCCTAGATCATTATTTAAAGATTATGCAAAGAAGCGTTTGCATTTTATGATAAGGCCTAATGTAGGGTGTCTCGTATTAACGTTCGAGATTACAGTTCGCTTAGAAGCACATAATTACCTTGACAGAAAAAGAAAAGAGGTTCGTAAAATTTATACAGTATGTTTCTTATAAACTAGCCTGGTTCTCCCCCTGTTTTTCTTCTTCTTCTTCCACGTGGGGGAATATCAACCGCGTCGAAGAAGCCTCGACCGGCCACCGAACCCACGATACCCCACGATGCTTCCGTTTCACGTAACAGAGAATGCGTAACTGCTTCCTACTTAATGGAAACCAAGGAAGTCTCCTTTTTTCGCGCGATATCAAATCCCGTTTCTTCGTATTTCAACAAAGGAACAATCATTCACTTTCTTAACCCAAATTTCGCTTTTCTTTGAACAGCAATCATCAATGAAATAATTGAATTTCGCATAGATACGACGAAGTAAGTATTTTGACACAGTGAAGGCAAAACGAATCGCGATTTATGTCTCGCGAAATAACTTTTATATTTAGAATAATCGTGACTTCGATTTAATTGCAGCAGTGCATTTAGTTAATATCTGGGTGACAAGAGGTATTTATCTTTTAAAACATGCACGCGTAATCCTCTTAAACGTTTTATATTCCATTCGTCCCTTTATTTACGACGTAACACCATGCATGCTAATAGACGATAATTTATTACGACAGAAACGTGATGCCTTTATCGCCGGTGCTACTGTAGGTGCCTATAGGAATAGGAATTATATGTACATACATATTTCGTAATTTACCTCCTTCGTGCGTTTATCCATATTGTCAGCACATATTTTCGTAAAATATATACGTAATGTAGTACCTCGACGTATAGCTTCTCTAAATTAGCCTCCGTTATATAAGACGTTATCTTTCATCGGTTATTGTCTTTGGAGTAACAATAAAAACGATAGAAGATGTAGCTTCCTAAGTGAAATTAACTTCCTCGATTTGTTCGTCGATCCTTTCCGATGTAATAAAAAAAAGAAGACACAGTAAAAAGAAGATGCACAGCGTGAATTACGCAACGTAGGCACAGGCCAAAAATATCGCGCGAAAGAGAAACGTCCCGAGTTACGGTGGCTTTCGTTTTCTTTTGCTCTTGTGTCGTCCATTGCCTTAAATTTTAGGGTGTGCCCACACACCAGGCAATAAGGAACACTTGATATTCATGCCGCGTCCGCCGAAGGCATTCTTACGTACATCGTGGTCTGCATAATGCGGGGTGTAATATAATGCACCCATTGCTGGCCAAAAGTTCGCATGACGTCTTCGCGGAACGCGTGTTTTCAATAGCGAAGTCGTTCTCCTTGGAACGAATTCCTCTTTGTCCTCCTAGTCTTTCTTTTTTCCGCCTCGCGCGAAACTCTTTCCGATCACCTATCTCGGAATAAAAACTCACTCTTAGAATCGTAGAGCTGCGAGTACCTGCAAGATAAACCGCAATTCTCGTGTGAATTTAAACGAAGGAAACGAACATCGAAGACTATCATCGATGTCTTTCATCCGTCTCGAACTTTATGGACAGCGGTGAAAAGTATCGTGAAATTTATACTGATATCGGTTTAACAACGTTGCATAGGGTGGTCTGCGGTCACGTTTCGCTCCTTACGTATCTTTTACCGTCACTCTCGTTCACGCACGAGCTTTCATTTTCTCCAGTATCCAAATGGGGGCCTTGGTGTATTTTTAAGACGAGCCCAACAAAGGCTATCCACGGTGTTCGCGCCGTAGAATCGTAATGCCGCGGTGTATTTCGCGCACGTACACTAGTACACTTACACACGTGCGTACCACGATATCCCCGCACGGTATGCATAATACGACGGCTAACATAATGCATCTATTGTTGGACGAGAGAACTCTCTCTTTCTCACTCTTGTTTACCCTAAGGTAAATAGGCGACGATCGCATATACATAGGCGGTTACATAGAAAACGTTTTAATACTCATTTGCATGCATTCAACGGGCGTACATGGCGCTTATATACGGTGTTTATAGAATCACCGTCTAGACGAGAACGTCTCCTCATCTTGAATAGCCTGGTTTTTTTTTCTTTTTAGAAGCCTGTAGGTGCGAACCACAGAATGATTTACAACTGTTTGTCCAATCGTCGGGTAAAAATTTGGGACACGGAGTAACGTACTGGACGCGGAATTCCTCCGGGAATAATTACCTTTGTTAGTCCTCCGACGAAGAAAAACACGTGTTTTCATTATTTCGTAGAGAATGCGGCGTGCGACGGAATTTTAAGAACATATTTCCGTGGGCGAATAACGAAGCTGTTATTCTTATACGAACTATCTTCTAAGCTGTTATTCGTGCACCAGCTGCTGAATAATCTATCAGTTACTAATATTAGAGAATTGTCAAGTTACAAACCAGTTGAATTCTAGATCTCCTTTTTACAATTTTCTTTTTGTAACTTTTTAAATCTTTACATCATTTCCAGGGCAAAAATGCAGCACTGTCGTGCTTTATAAACGATGTTACATACGCATTATACTTATGCAACAGAAATTCTTATCTTGGTGAGGTAATGGAATTGAACTTTAACCAGAAATTTCTGACAATTTGCACTGACATACGCAACCGTGACGAATACGTAATCGACGTAATTTCTGTCTCGTTGGTCGGAAAAAGGTGCGAGTCGATGTCGTCCATTTATCGCTCGCACCTATCTTTTAGTCTTCCCGTGTTTTGGCCAGTCACGAATAACGGAACGCGCGATATTGTCGACATTATGAAGGATTAATCAGCTGTTTTGCTTGTTATCCGTGAACGTGCGAAATTTAGTATACCGCTAATTATGTAAATCTGGATAATTTCCTCGTTTTTTAACCAATGTCTTAAAGAACGGAGATTTTACCGCAGTTTACAAAGTTCTCGCGAAATATAACGCGACTGCGTAATAACTGAACCGTGTAGAAAGTGACAAAAGTGTTGTTGGCAAGGAAATTCTCACGACTCGGAAGAGGCAGTCTACAACAAGGTGTATAAAGCTGATGGAATGGCCGGTGCACCATGTTACACGCGTCTCAGCTGTATAATTAAGGAAATTAACGTGACACGATCAGAGATAGCTCTCGTCCATTAAGCAGATCCCACTTGTACTGGAAAAGATCCCATACAACTGAAAGAAGAAACGCAATCGGTATATAGTCTCGAAACGAACTTTCTTCGTGGATACGTCATACTTTGACAGTCGTAATATCTATTTCCTTGGCTTCGCACCTGTCTACCTTAAGGCCATCACACGTATACTTACCGGCTCAATGTGATCGTACAGGGAAACCATCGTGTTGTTCCTTTTCTTGGTCGAACGATCGATGAATTCGATATGTGGTAAAGTGATATCTTAACAAGAATTCTAGACGAACGATAATCGAGTATAAAGTACTAATAATGATACTGGTCGATACTCGAAGCTACGCGAAAGTCGATCATCCGTATCTTTGCATGCGATAGGCGACGAAAATTTATTAAGAAAAAGAAAAAGTAAGGGACCACATCGAAAAAAGAAATTTCATATAATTATTTGAGAGATCAACGGATTCCTTTTCGTACAGCCTGTATCTGGGAATTTATGTTTAATAATAATGTTAGAATAAGTTGAAAAGCGTGTAATTTAATTGAAGTATATTTTCTCGTCCACCTCCTCGTATTTATTACATTAATAGTTATCGGGTTCTTGCGCCGTCACTCTGATAATCGTTCCGTTGACAACCTCGAAGGAACTTGCTTAATAGCGCGCTTATAAAACCGGATTGGTTTTTCTCTTAATCGTAAGGTCCCATAATTATGTAATTATACCTTTTTTCACCTTGCCTACGGTTCAATGGCTGTTACAGTAGCCTCCACAACATACCGAGGTTCAACATTAAAGCATCAAGTAGCGGGATTGATTGATGCAGTGACACTCAGCTCAGTGACACACCGCGTTCTATCTTTTTAAATAAATACCCGCGTTAACACCTGACCGATTTATGTTGATTTATTTATCAGCTTATTAATTATATGTTTAACATTATAGAAATCGGATAATGCGACGTCCGCGATGATTAGTGCACATCACGCGAGCGAGAATCACGCAACAGTGTGGAAGAGATATTTAGAGTTACGAGAATTAAAAGAAGAAACGCATACATAAGAAAAGACAGAATTGAGATAACAGAAAATAATCCACGAGAAGAACGTCTTCCAAATTCCTGGAATAAGGATTCTAGGACTATAAGAAACATATGCTAGTAGTCTGAGGACTTGATAGGGTGGAGTTGAACCGCAACACTGTAGAAAACGTGACATGATATCCGCAAGCTATACTGCATATATACACGTAACTGCATACGATAGATACTGAACACATGCGTGTGTTCAAGGCAAATGTGTTCATACCGTTACTTCCGGTCTCCGATACCAGAGATGTATTAGGATATGCAATCAACGATGTATCACTTTGTAGTACATGTACCGCTTTCCGTACGATAGAACTTCATTTAAAATGTCTTACTAACGTTTCTAGCTTTAGCAAAGATCGCTAAAATAACGAAGAAAGTATCTAACGTCTCAAATAATGCTGCTTGTACTTAACAAATAAAATATCACGCTTACGAATGAATTATATCGTCGATTGAAAGAAATAATTATGTTTCAGCTTCGTTCAGGAATTCGCTTCACCGCCAGCCGATGGGATAACTTTGTTACTTGAGACACTTCGCGGTGTTCAGTTGGCCCAAAGCTCACCACCGTCTTCCGGTCACACGGGTCCAAGAGTGGGTACCAGAAGAGCTGCACTGGACGAGTTGGGTTGCGTCGAATGTTTGGCTGCCTGCACCGAACGATGCACCGACGCACCGAGGCTCCTAGTGCAAGCCCAACCCGGTCTTCTTGCTCTGGCAGTTTGTCTGACTAGTAGCTTGAACCGGTCCCGAGTCCTAGCTCTCCAGGTAACAATCGTCACTTCCGTTCCAAGCACCGCGATACTGTTAATCAAAAACGAATTCAGTTGGAATCGTACGTGTGATATATTTCACATATCGCGTACTTCTCTCAGAACATAATTCTTGCATATCTTGCTATTATCTCACAGTACATGTATGTTATATTAACGTCACATAACGTTAACAAATATTAACAGTTTGAAAGTTAGACATTTTATTTATTTGAACCGATTTGTTCGCCGCAATCTTCGCTTAGGTTTGATCTCGGAATCAAATATACATATGTACATAGATAATAATTATATCTTTAGTTTTCACCGAGTGCTTTATCGCGTGCCTTTATCGTTCGCTTTTATCGCCTTCTGACCGTTTAGCAAATAAATTCGCGTGCAATCTCCTCTAAAACGTACTACTAACCAGCGCAATAAAGTTGGCATCCGAGCTGTGACGGAATGCGTGATTAACAGGAGAGGAAAAATAAAAAGCGAACCCAATGGGGATAGAGTGGGTCAGGCTTCTGGCACTTGGCAAGATGATCGTCTCTTATGTACTATATCTGACCCATTCAGATAATCGTAAACGCGCGTATCCAGCAAACTCGGTCCACTTGACGGCTGGGGCCCCGTTATTTCGAGAGTGTACGCCGTCGAGAACCAGTTTTTATCGTCTATCCAAACGTTATTCGGCCGGCTTCATTTGCAACCTCATACACGCCCCTATACTCTCCGCTACTTTTTATTTCCTCAACCGTCCGAGGAAGTGCACCTTGCCAAGCATCGCGGTTACGATCAGATGTTGACTAACCGAACTGGATAATTACTTCCACAGCACGTGATCACAGAGTTACGGCACAGCGAGAATATAATGAGAATAAAGAGATCGTTATCCCGTCGGTGAGGAACTGTCGACGGGATTCAGCTGCCGACCAATGCTACGAAAACTCGCGATTCTTATTTTCCATCATACGTAACTATTAATTACGTGCTGGTTCTAATTTCATTCTCACAAGAAATTTAGTTTGCGCAACTCTCGATCGCGATAGACGAGGGGAACGAGTTGCTGAGGCTCAAGAATTTATTACAAGTTTCTCTGAGATTGTTTGCTCCTTCCAGTTACTGACAAAGGTCTGCCAGACACCGGGTGGTCACGCAGTGGTCTCGGAAGCTGTATCTACTCTTAGGCTGAAATATGGCGAGGGTGGAAGATTCCGTTTCCTCGCTGGAGCTCTCCTGGCTCCCAGAGCAGCGATTGCACTGAGAGTCGCAGGAGTTTCATTCCTGAACGCCTTCCTAAAATCTGCATCGCGGACGCAAACCAGATTGTACATTCAGGTAACATATATCGATCGAAAACTGATAGTTTCTTAGGGAATTTCTACGATTAGAAATTAGAAATTGTACTCGAGAATCTTTGACGATATTTTCACGATTTCCATGACGAATAACCGGTTGGTCTGTTCGTCATTAGGCTGAAGCCTGCGAAGCTGGACTGGAGCCGCAGGTCCTTCAAGAATGGCTGAAAGAATTGGACGGCAGGGAGGAGGACGCTTTGAACGATCTTCTACATAAGGAAGTTCAGAAATGGTCGCACAACTGCGTGGACGTGGACGCCCTACAGCGACGAGTTGTACGTGCCGAGGAAACTTGTAGGATTCTCAGTAAAAAAGTTTCGGCTCTGCAGACGCAACTTCAGCAAATGCAATTGGAGAAGTTGAACAATTACAACCTGGAGGATCGTGAGAAGATGACAGTGCTTGGTACGAAACAGTCGCCGAAAATGTCCTCGAACGCTGAGGACGAAGGCATCAGCTCGTCAGAGAGATCGAGTAGTCCAGAGAATACGAAGCACCAGTCGCGAACCAATCATCAGAAAGTCAGCGCGTCTCCGGACAACGATCAGGAAACGACGATAGACGACGTGATCGAGGAACTGAGGATTATCGTGAAGGACGCGGAGCAAGAGATCGGTGACAAGAACCACGAACAGAATCGGATAGATCATGGGGATCAGGACTTTTATAACGAGAATTCTTCCAAAACGAAGTTACATAGAACTAATTCGAAGGTTTCGTTAAATAACTCCGAAACGTACGTTTACGAGAAAGTTTTGAAGAGAGATCATCAAACGGACACGAAGATTTTGAAGTCTAACACCGGTTCTAACGTGTCCCAAAGCATGATCAAAGGTGAACAGGTGACTTACTTTGGTAATGATCGGGATTACAGTACAGATTCCAGTGGCGGCGGGAGATTGAACGGTGAAACACGCAGAGTTTCGAAATCTTCCGTCGAAGGAAGCGTAAAGATCGTTGTAAAGGGACCTGACGTGGAAGAAGCGATCGTTCCGACTATTCTACATCCCCAACCGCCTAGAAAATCACCGCCTTGTTTGTCGGCCATCATGGCAGTGAGGCACTGTGACTTTATCGACCAGGAAGAGGCGTTCAATTCTCACGATGAAGATATCGAAGACGAAACACTGGGTGATGGTAGCGATTCCCTTCTCAGTGCTTCTCGGCTGAAATATAGTGGCAAGAATCAAGCGTACGAGGAACAAATGAAAAACACCGAGGTCGATCATTTCCAAAAGCAGTGCAACCGGAAGGAAACAGAAAATACTAGTGATCGTAAGATGAAGAAAAGCTTCGACGACCTCCGGTGTTTCAGTGAAAACGAAATAAAAGAGAAAAAAACGATCAGGAACTACGAGACATCGTGCAATACGAAGAACAAAACGACGAACGAGACGAAATCGAGTAACAGACAAACAGACGGAATTTCCCACAGACATAGCTCGAAATATAGAAGCGAGGTGGAAAAGAGGAAACTTCTTCGTAGATCTGCGAGTCACGATTATCTCGAATCGAGTGCTTCCAGCCCACGATCGAGAAGATCCAGTAAAAGTAGAGTGGAGAATCACATTAGAAAGTTTGAGAGCCTGAACTCTTTCGACGAGCATCGAAGTCTCCAGAGTTACGGAAGACCCGGCAGCTCGGAGAATTTAAGCAAACAGGAGCAGTTTTTCGGAGAAGGAAACTCGAGAAGTAGGATGCGCAGATCAGAGTCGTTCCATCACGTATCTCATATCGCTAGAAAGGATCAGTGCTCGTCACAAGGAGGAAGTGACAGTGGATTGTTCTATGTCACGGACTTCAACCTTGAACCTTTGGTAACGCGGAGACCCAGATCCATCGAGGCTCCAAAATCTCCCAATCTACTAACCAAATCTTTGGATAGGATCGACGAAGGTCTAGACTCGATGATCGATATTGTAATCATGGAGGAGAAAACTCAATGGAGTTCTAGTAAATATCAATCCAAGACGAAAAAGTGTCGAGAAGAAAGGGCACTTGTTAGATCGAAGTCAAGTAGATTAGAAGACTCGAAAAGTTGCTTCGAACTGACATCCAAAGGGAGGAAAGAAGAATCAAAGAGTAAACATCTAAAAAGCGATGAATTTTATTCTGGGCATGTGAGCAATAAGCAATTAAGAAGTGACGAGCTGTACGAGGAACAGAGAAATCGAGAATGGAACGAGCTTAATTCTTCCAGGAAAAACGAATTAGATCTTGACTGTACTCCAATGATACTGATGAAGAATGGCGTGAGACATAATTCATTCTGTCAGAATGAGAATATTGGTAACAGGTTCTTGAATAAATCGATGGATTCCGGGATTTTCGCTGGACGAACTTACGACACATTTGGATTAGGGAAAAATCGGTTTAATGCTGGGAAATATTCGGGAAATCAACAGATGAAAGAAAGTCCAATTGGAAGAAGAAACACTACTTCTTCTGCAGGCGGAAATCGTGGAAAAGTCACTGATGTTGTTTCAGGGCTTTATTAAAACTATTTGAGTGTATTCAAATTTCTTGATTCTACTCATATGCTCACAGAAGATATTGTATAATAGATTGGAATATATTCTTGTACAGATTTGAGAGAGTTATCAAGAAGCTTTAAGCGATTTTTGCTTAATATTTCATAAACGTTTCGTATTTCTTTTCTCACACTCGTTACATGACATCAAAATTAATGAATGACATCAGAATTAATAAATTCGTTGTTTGTAATATTTATCTTAATTCGCAATTCAGCCAACACGTTACTCCAATGTTGCTACGTATTATTGGCCAATTGACAATCTAATTTATATTGTAATTAATACTGTTGATAAATTTGGTAAACATGTACGTTTCAGTATGAAAATAAGTATTTTGGTGATGGAGCGATTACGCGATTTTAATGGACGGTGTGCAATATATTCTTTCTTTCAAATAAGTATGTATCTTTGTAATTAATTAATTACGTTAAAAAAAGACTGTAATTTATAAACGTTTATATAGGCGTGTACAAATTATAACACATAAATATTTACACAATATATTATTTATTTCTTATTGGTATAACAAGTGTAAAAAAGGCAGAAATATAACATACTTCATTTATGTATAGCAACTCACATATATTTACATCTTAATTGGTACTGAAATCGTCAAACATTTCATTTTCTGTAATTTAATTTAATAATACTGAAAATTATTCAACAACGTCCTGCGATGTGTATGCCACTACTCTAATGAAGTGCAAAAGTAAAATGCTTATTTAATCTATTTGAATCTCACTTCTTGAAAAGAGTTAAAAGCAAAGTTTAAAAAGTTGACAATATTTTTTACTGTTTAACTAGCTGTAGCGTGTAACAATGTAGTTGTAACTTCATTAAGCTCATGGCATGAACGACTACTTCGGTGAATGATTTCAGGACTACTTAACATTAATGGTTCGTGCGACTTATCTCGTGTTATTTCCAACAGTTGCTGCGATGTTTTTTCTAAAAATAGAAAACAATTAAAAAATATAAGTTTTCGTCCGATCATCTTATCTATATCAAGGTGGATATATTTATATTACCTTGGTGCGTCGATAATAAGTACGATAATTCATCCTGAGTAGAAATATATTGGAAATCTTCTCCACAGGCTCCTTTAAGTACAGCAGTAACATCCGATCGTGGATTGTAAAAATATAGACCTTGTTTTCGATTGTTAAATTCATTTATCAATGTTGCTATTCCCTGTAATCAAAACTTATTACCATATGTACCAGTTTATTACTTTACTATATAAAATTCTATTACTAAATTACTTACTTTCGCAGCAGTAAAATCAGCTCCTAATATATATCTGCAATCAACTACAACCGGAACTTGACAAGAACCTTGCTTTATACCGGCATTGCCGACTGACTTTTTAATGAAGTCTACAGCTGGAAAATAAAGACTATTCCCTGGTGTAACTAAGAGATAGTCGGCCCCAGAGTTAGTCTAAAATGTACACAATTCATATACATTTAGAAATACATGATTATATAATTTTACTAAACGTTTTTTCATTTGTTACTAACTTTACACTTATCAACATGTATTGTAGGACGTGCAGAAGGATACAATAAGAACATAAGATTTGTCCCCACACCTAATAAGATTCCATACTCGACACCAATAATTAAGCAGAACAAGAAGGTAACAAACATTGGAATCAGATCTTTTTTGCTACTTCTCCATATGAGCTTTACGACTTGATATTCAATCATATATATTACTGCACATATAATAACTGCCGATAAGGAAGCTAGACAAATAATATTAATTTAGAGATATTAATACATAAAATATGAATAAAATAAGAAAAATGGTATTACCCTTCGGTATAAAGTAGAAGTAAGGAGTAAGTAGGCTGAGAGCTAGCAATATTAATATTCCAGTGTATAAACCACCCATTGGTGTTTTTACACCACTAGCATGATTCACTGCAGATCTACTGAAGGACCCAGTAACCGGCATTGCACTTGCGCAAGATCCAAGAACATTACAAATTCCTAAAGTAATTAGCTCTTGAGTGGCATCTACTTTACCACCATTTGCAAAAGCCTTTGCTATTGCTACATTCCCAAGGACACCAATTATAGGTACTAATGCTATAGATGCACCCAATTCTGAACACATTTCAGTGAAACTTAAAGTCTCATTTTTTACTTGTGTAGAAAAAGGAGGCAATCCAAAAGATGGAAGACCAGATCTTACAGGACCAGTAAGGATGAATGGAGAACCATATTCAGTAGAATTTAATTTGTAAGCAATGGTAGAACAGATTATAACAATGACAGCATTTCTAGCTGTTGATAATAACCATATAATTTTCATCAGTATCCTTTGATATTTAGTTGGTTTTTCGTTATTTGAACATAACTTGATGTCTTTCATTTTCTAAACAATAAAGACACCTTAATTTTCTCCTATAATTATTTAAATAATGCAACTAATAAATACTTACCCTAAATAATAACAGAATAGTAATACAAGAGAAACTCATCCCAGTATCCCACCAACTAATCTGATGAATGTGTTGTAACACTTTTGTTAAAGTATCTAAAAACCCTTGAGAGGAGATTTTTAATCCCAAAAGTCCCTTTAGCTGAGAAACAACAATTATAACAGATGTTGCAGAAGTAAAACCAACTGTGACTGGTATTGATATAAAATCTATAAGTACTCCTGGAAAACATTTTACAGTTTAAAGTAAATATCAAATAATATTATATACTGCATAAATATTGAATAACATAATGTAATTACCTAGCCGTAAGAAAGCCATCAATATTTGTAAGCAACCACACAAAAAGGCTAACAATACTGCAAAATCCGCATTTCTACCTTGGACATATTCATGAGTCATTAATGCCATAAGAGCAGTAGGTCCAATTGTGATATCCTTGCATGAACCAAATACTATATATACCATAGCTCCCATAAATGCAGAATAAAGACCATACTATAGAGCATACACACATATATTTTGTTATTTTAAAAGTTATTAAAATTAAAAATTAAAAAAATAAATTAATTGTAAATTTTTGTTCAGAAAATAATTATTTACCTGAGGTTCTAAGCCGGCTAAAGTGGCATAAGCAAGACCTTGTGGCATAACAGTGAGCCCGACGGTAATGCCAGCGATAGCATCGTTCAAAAATTTGTCGGAATTATAATTTGGTAACCATGCCGTAATAGGTATACGTTTTTTAACAAATTTATTTAATTGTCCGCCTTTTGAATGCCATTGTTTTTTGTCTATTGCATCGAGAGCCATTGTAAATTATGTACCTTTATAAAAAATAGGAAGCCGGTTAATCTAGACACTAAAGAGATTAATTAATTTTTTAAAACAGTAATCTTTACTTGAATGCCCAAAAAATTAATTAATTCGAATTATTTTTCAAATATCCTCTTTAAATTCACAAAATTCTTAGTGGTGAAAGCTGGGATTTTCACCGAAGCGCAGCTTCTTACGCGCACTAATGTTTTACAAATGATTGTTGAGTTACCATGAATTGTAATATCATAAGGCAGCAGAAAAACTTATTTAGAATGTATTTAAATTATCGGTATTCTCATTTCACGATTTAACGAGGAACTGAAAGAAACCGAAGGCCTTTTACTTGCTTATATACCCAGACACAGTGCAAAATTTATCTCACGTTACCGAAGGAAAAATCTCGGCTAGCCTTCGTACTTTTTGCACCAATCGCCAACAATACTAATTCTTATTCGATGTAAAGTAAGAATATACGTATATTGATAATTTTAACGTTAAAATAATTCCAAGTGCGATAATATAAATTCTCCGAAAAACAGATTTATCTGTATCCGTGTAGAGATTTTGTTTTGTAAAAATTTGACGGCAAAAATAATGATTAAATAAATGATAAATCAAATGTAGAAAACAAAAAAAAAAAAAAAAATGTCCTACTTTTTGAAAATAGAGGATATTATTTTCTGTTTCTTGTCAATATTTTAAAATGTGACGAAACAACGATAACTGTTAGCAATCACACCATTATCATAATTATTCAATAATATTATACATGCGATACATAATTATCAACGATAACGATATATCTACAAAATGGCATTATTTTAATTTCACCGGTTTTTAAGGTTACAGTAACTATAGATACTTTTTTTGCAATTTTACGTATCATTGATCACTTCTTCTGTTCCGATACAATATTTCACAACATTCTTCTGACAGCATTTAACTCCACCGACTTAATTAAAGGGCCATAGCTACTTGACCCTTTTCATTGACAACAATCGGACACGCGTTAAAAAAGTATATAAACGCGGTCATGCGAATTTAATTTTTATATCTGTTTGTTATATCAATATGAACTTTAAACATTATATGATCACAAACATTATATAAAAAGGAAATACATACCAATTATGTAGTACAGTGGATAAGATAACATACTTCTATCGAATGCAAGTGTTACAGGGCACACCGTTAGTTATTATAAATTATTATATTTGTATGTGTCATTTTCTTGATAGAGATATTGATTGCCTATGAAACTGAGTATAACCTATTACAGGCTATGATTTAACACGATATCATAATTTTTACAACTTTATAACAAATTTACGTAAAAATGGCAAATACATATGTACTACTTTCCCTACGACTACAAGATCGTATACGCGCCGAACACGATCTTATATAAACTGAGCCTGAGAATCGGCATTTCGTTTGTTGGGGATGGTTCAGAGAGAAAGTGCAGTTCGCATATTTATCAATAGAGGGACTGCATTTCTACTGCAGTCGGTAATTTAGGGAGAACAAGTTAGGCTTGTCGTTTCATCGAGTGACAACCAATAAATTTCCAGTGTTTCGAAACGTCCTTCGAGGGGGGCATTATTTGAATTTCGAAAGCTTATTACGATTCTAAAATAACAAATTTTTCACATATATGATAATTATTATTAAGATAATCGAACGTCGTAGTATCGAAAAAATATGTACAATGAAAGGGTTATATAAACGAGACTTTTTTCTTATTCACTTTGAAAATTTTTCTTTCGTTTGCATTTACGCATCCTCCTGTCTATCAGTATTATGGCGTCCTTTACTGTGGTCGGTTGTTCCTCCTAATCTCTGTAAATTAAGTGGAAGAAAAACTTACGCTGCTAAAGTTTCTGGTTTAATGCTTTGGTTGCCATCAGAAGATTAATTATACGGTAACCGGATAATTATCATTATCGTAGATGTAACCATCACATTATTTCTAAGTTTAACATTTAGATTGATGTCGTACCTATTCGATTTCAATTGCGTCGTAATTGTATTTATTGTAATTGTTTTTGATGTTCGCGTTAATTATGTATAACATGCGTTTGATACAAATTCATTGACCAAAGTGATTGTAATTTTTATCGTGTTTTTTGTATGTTGTCCGTAGGATAATTTCAGAATTTTTATGTGAGGTAACATATATCGAACGATTATTTTTTTGTTGTTTATTACTTCAAATTTGCTACTGATCTTAGGTCATTTAGTGAATATAATTTGTGTCAGTAGGACATGCGGGAAGGTATCGCCCATTGGCAATTCATTAGAGGTATAACGCGTTTAACTATTTACTCTGCATATATTTTATTTTTAATATTTTGCATCGTCCCATTATTTTGTTTCACAATATTATTGATTGTGACTACCTATGTTCAGTATTGAGATCGTACCTGTTATTCATATATCATTTACAATCTTATGAGCATGTATTCCTTTAATCTGAATTCTGAATAAAATAATGTATTATTTTTTTGTCAAGAATTATATTTTGTTTTTGTACCTAAATTTGTAATAGGTAGAATGGATTCCACTGATACAGATTTAGAAAAGAAATTTCATACAGAGCAGATGGCCTTAATCGGCAAGATGCATAATATGCAGTGGCTAAAAAGTAATTCTCAGTTATCAGGCCAGTACGTTTATATCTATTTTATATATTTTGGTTTATTTAAGTTTTCTTTATTTCTATATCATTTCATATTATTACTTTAATGGTTATTAGTATGCCTTTTATTGTAAAAACTTTAATAAAATATATTCAAACAAGTGGGATGTTTTCTATTAATGTTACATTTAATTATGCCGTTAAGTGCTATTGTGATGTCCTTTGTTATACAATTAAAATTATAAAATGTAAGCGAGTGATATTAATTCATAGTAGAATCTATTATATCCAAAGAAAACATAAAATATTAGGAAATTATTCATAACCGTATTTCCTAATGTTCTGTATTCATCTTTTATATTATAGCATAAAGGCACTTCCAGATGGAAAAGAAACAGTAAATAATACACTCAAAAGTAAAGTAAATGAAGGAACACAAGAAAAAACTGAAGTTGTCTCAACTAACACTCTTTCAAACAGTCCTGAATTAAATAAGATTGATTCTATTTTAAATAAAGATATTAATGAAAACAATAATACTCTAAACAAAGATACATCTCAATCACCTTTAGAAATTGTTGATTTTTCTCAAAAAGATATGGAGACTGTTTGGAACAAAGATGTTAATGTAACTAATACACTATTTCCAAATTCACAATCTTTGGTAATGCAAAGACTGGATGAACAGGAAGTGATCAATACATCTTTGACAGAAGATATTGTTACAGTTCAATTAGAGCAATTTAGACTTAATGAAGAGGAAAATAATAAATCTGACAAATTACATAATGAAGCTGATAGCAAATGGTATGTAACAGATTAATTTAAGAACTTATTTTCTTTATTGTAAATTTCTCTATGTTGTATCTGTATTATTTATGTAATCAGGGATAATAGTCAGCATAATATATCTAACTTACCAAAGTCAGACAGTGATGTGGATAATCAAGTAAACTCAAAGCAGTGTCATGATAACAACAATAATAATGAAAAATCTAAAAGTCAGTCACCATTGGACACAAAGACAAGTATACAAAAGACAACTCAAAAAGTTAATACTAAAAGATTGAATGATCAAAAGATTAAAAAACAATCAGGTTGGAATGAAATTTCTTAAACTGGCTAGAATATCATTGTAACGAATTTGCAGTAAAAAAATGTCTTCTGCTTGCAGGTTCTTTGAAAGAATCTTGGACTCCTTCGAAACAGACTTCTAAATCTAAGGATGACTTATTAAATTTATGTAATGATAATATAACTTCAACTTCTATGGATTCAAAAAAGGTAGCTGTAGGGACAACTCCTAAGCTTAATGATAAATATAGCAAAGTCAATAGTTACAATAAAAATCTAATCATGGGAAAAGGAGCACGAATGAAGGAGCAACAGTTTTTTAAACAACATTTTTCTACATTTAATGATAGTGGTAATAAAAGCACATCCATAGAGGGATTAGATGAGAAAAGTAGATCTGTTGCAACAAAATTAAAACCAAGTAAAAATGAATCAGACAAAAAAAATAATGAAATAGATGACATAAAAAAATGTCATAAGATTCATGTAACGCGTACTCAATCATATAATGTCCACTATAATAGAAATAAATCTTTAATAAAGTCACAGCAACGATATTCAAAAAATGCAACTAAGCCAGAAGAAAATGGTTATATTAATAATTCAACTGGCTTTAATAACAGTATTAACGTGTCTAATTCAGCTGAGAACGTATCAAGAAAGAAGTGCGAAACTCAACAACCTTTAGTAAATAAACAAATTAGCAGTATACAATCCAATCAGAATGTTTCTGGAAAAGGTACAAAGAATTCAGGTATTACAGAATGCAATATAAATGAAAGAAGTTTAACAAAGACAAATTCAGTATCAAACAAACGAAGTTACTCAAATTTAACTAATGCAAAGAACAACAACGAAAGAAATATTAAAGATGATCAAGCATACAATCAGAAATTTAAAAAAGATTCTAATATTTATAGGCGATCTTCCGGTATATTTCAGACGCTTATCAAGGATGTAAATGGGAAAATGAAAACAGATGATCATAAAAGGAGTATTACAGATAATAACTTAACAAAAGATTATAGAGTAAATCGTATTAATTCAGCAGATACAAAGATGCGTTCTCAATCTGAAGGCTCAAAGATAACTGTATACTCACATAAGTCAAGTAACGGTGCTAGTAATATAAAGACTGATGCATTAGATTCACCTGCTATAAATAATGTACAGTCTATAAAATCATTAAATTGTTTTCCAAGTAGTACCAAAGATTGCACAAGTATATATACGTCATGTCATACACCACAAGAATCACAGATTTCACAGGCTTCTTGTAATGAAACTGAAGTACAATTTGTGAAGACTGAACAAGAAGATACTAGTAATAATAATAGCAATAATAAAACAAGTACTAGTAATTCAGAAACGAAATCAGTTAAATTTTTAGATAACATTCAGGAATTTAATATGGCACATCATTCTGTAACATCATATTCTGATAATTCTATGCATCAAAGCAAACCTCCAGCAAATTCATTTTATTCTGATTTACAAAATACACCACATACAAATAATGCTCAACAAATTGAAAACCACCAAAATGTACAAAATAGGAGTTATTTCGATAATAATAATGCTCAATATAATAATACAACCACCAGCAGTCAAAGTAACGAACGAGATTTACATCTTATGGATTTAGTACATCAAAAACCAGAACAAACATCGCATATGTCACCACAAAGCATATTGCCACAGAATAATTCTAATCCAGCTATCGCTATGGGAAATGGGTTGTCCTATCAGAATATGCCTGCTGTCTATCTAAATCAGTATAATAATGCACAAACTGTACCAAGAAAAACAGCTGACAGTACAATCATCCCTCAAAATATATTAATTCCGAGTACCTCTTCTTACAGTATAGAAAACCAAAACATGTTGCAAACCGACCCTTCTAATATTCTGATGCATAATACTCAAACGTCAGTTCTACCACCATCAGGTTTTCATAATCATCCTATAACTACACAGCATAATCAGTGGAATTTGCCTCTTCCAGATATGTTTCTTTTTGGAAATGTGATAAATCCCGCCCATTCTTTGAACATCCCAATTCAGAATTCCAGACACATGTGCAACGCGGATTTCAACAACATCCAACAGAGTTACTTGCAACATCCGTTATTTTACGTTCCACCAATGTGTATGCAAAGCTGGAATCCAATGATGCAGTATCCAGCACGATTATTCCAAAATCCACCATACAGCAATTGCACCACATTTCCAAATCAAGCATTACCACCGAACAATTTGACGGATTCTATGAATTGTCCTGTACCGACGTCGGTGCAGAACAACTTATATAAACATTTCCAGCCGATGCAACCTCTGGAAAATGCTCCGAGCTTTTCTGTCCCTGTAAAACTTGACAATTATATGCAAGGTTGTAAAACGAACAGTGTTAGAATGAAGGCTAATACTGTGGATGTTCACATGAGAGCTAGTCAATATCGAGCACCTGTGCCAAATGAGTATCAAAATTGTTCTCAAGATAGTCAGCTGATGGTACCGTTCTCATACGCAGTTACAATGGATCCTATTGCGAAGAATGGTGCGTCGAATATGCACATGCAGGTGAATCAGAAATACGAGCCACGCGCTTTTAATTCTACCAGTTATCAAAGAATTCCAGAGAGCTGTCCTATGTACCACAATAATCAGGACTCTAACAACAGGAAGGATGACGTATCGAACAATAATTCCGAATGTATACCACCTATGGTATCACCAAAAGAATGTATGTATTACGGAATTAATTATTCGCGGAAGACTGATACTATGCAAAATTCATCCATACAGTCGGATATAAAATCCGCAACTTACAACATGCACGCTGTTAACGCGCAGCATTACATCCCTCATTTTCAAAAGAATACGACTTACCACGCATCTTCAAAAGAGCTTTCAACCAGGCTAAACACGGGACGTAACATGCGCAAAACAATGGATCAGTAAGCCTAGAAAAACAGTGAACAGTACCATGCATATACACTTATTTCTTGTTTTCGATAGATAATTACAGTTATGCGGTACAAAAAAGGCGGTTGCACATTTACCTTACGATTTTTCATCTGTTTGTATCATCGTTATCTTTATATATGTATATGTATGTACATGTATGTATATCGTACAAGTCAGTTTTTTAATTAATCTAGATATAATATCACATACATCGTATTAGATGTCACGCACTATTAGAAGATAGTTTTCAAAGTTGAGAAGCTTTAAAAAGAAGTTTATATGATACTGCCATTTGTTGGAAATATTACGCGATAGTTCATCTTGTTTCCTAACGTAACAGTGTGAAAGTAGCAAATCTATTTTCTAGATTTCCTTCAGATATTTATATCCACCATGATTATTAGACATTGATGTTACTCGTTACTTGGATTCTATGTACTTTTAAAACAATAATCAAGCGCTTGTTACGAGACGTTTCACGTCGTGCAATTGGCGCGATACACGATGTGTAATTAGATGCAAATTTTCAAAATATTTTTTAAGTTCCTACTATCGAAAGTATTATAACGATTTAGGGTTTAGTTCGCATTACAAATATTTCCGTTCTTTCCTTTTCTTCTTGAATTCGATTCCTTAGTAGGTACATGTGATATCGTTACGATGATAATTTATGCTCTAATCGGTTACAGTGTTAAATAATTTCGTTTTTACGACCTAATATCGGCAAATAATTTTGTTTACTTCATTGTTTCTTTCTGTGTTATTTGGAGGCAAAGAGTTTTATAATATATATATATTTTTGTTTAAATATTGCTTATATTGTTAAGAAATATCATATAGTTTATTTTTCGAGGACTTACAAGTTTTTACAAAATAAAACGTAAACTTGCCATATTTGGTAGATGTTATATATATATATATAAATATATTATAATCCCTCGACATATTCTGATATGCATTTATAACCACAGTATTATTCTTTCATCTGTATTATGAAATGCACGTGTCAATAGAATCTCTTTGAAATAGATAAAATAAAGTAATTTCTGATGAATTATATCATTGCTGGTCGATTCGTATATCTTTATAAAAAGTTAAAAAAAAAAACTTGCGAATTATCTTACGGTTCATATATACATCATAAACATGCGTTAATGTTCATTACGATTTTATACGATATCGTTGATAGTCTCACAATTCAATTTCAATATTATATTATATATATATATATATATATTAAAAAAACAAAAAAGGAACAAAAAAAGAGGAGTCGTAGAAATTCCAAATATTTTGTTGAAGATTCAATTATCGGTATCTCTATTTAATTTTCATGCCTTAAATTTAGAGTTCGTTTCAAAGCTTAGTACTCGTTAGTTCACATCTCGTGGCACTGATAGTTATCCCATTCGACATATCTATTACTTCTGCACCAATTTCTTTAGCTACTTTGGTCGTACTCAATTCTTTCAAAATAGCTACGAGCTCGGCATCGGTATTGACCACATCGATCGTTTCTTTGGAGAGCGATTGGATACTTTGTACGATTTCCTTGGACGGTCGTAGCATTATCAAGAAATGATTCTGTTCCTTAAAGTCTCTCACTACCATATTTAATCCCTGTAAATGTTATAAATCGAGGAATTTGAACAAATTAACGAATTGTGTTCAAATCTGTCCTAGATCTTACATCTTTGAGCGATTGTTGAGCAATCGAGTTATATCTTTTCTCCATTATCATCGTAATATAAAAATCTCTGCTATTTTCTCTGTAAACGCGATTAAGAAAAAAGAAGAAAAATATCTTTTTGTAACAAGGATGTGAAAGAAACTGGGGAAGGAGGCTCGAAGAAGTAAAATCCAGGCCAAATTCGTAATCCGCTATTTCAGATAATTACACTTACATGCGCCGCAGTGAAATCAATTTTATCGATGTGCTTGCAATCTAGTACGACGATTTTCGTGTTCTTGAAGTTTTTCAGTAATTTATGATGATCATTAGCTAAGTTCTCTAACAGGTATATCCTCAGGTAATCCACCGCTGGGAACAGCAACCCGGCGCTGGGACGCACGAGGATGTAATTTAACGTAGGAGTCTGCGGTGAGAAAAAAAATAAAATGGGGATATTTTTAAAACAATAGCAATCTCTTTATCAAGTCTTTGTCTATCATTGTTATGTACTTACATTTCTGTATTCGATATATATTGTCGGCCTGGCGTTGAAATAAATTAATATTGCCAGATCAATTGCTACTCCTATTAAAATTCCCAATTCAACACCGGCGAATAAACATGCGAAGAATGTTGTAAATGTCGGGATTAGATCTCGTTCTGGAATCACATTTTCGAATCAGTATATTTTGAAATGGCTTATGACACCGTTATCAACATTCTCCGAATGACCTTGATATAGCTCTGTAAGCTTTCATCCCATTGTAAGTTACGATTCTACTAATTTCATTTATTATTATTATTTTATATTAAGTTCGATTTTTTTTTACTCACTGCTGCATTTCCAAATAGGTCGTATCATTTTCACCTCGACCATGAATATCACCGCACAAACTATCACGGAACTTAAGGTCGCTCTTGGAATGTAATAGAAGTACGGTGTGAATAAGCTCAGAGCAAGAATGACTAGAATACCTATAATGGATACCTAATTTGCATCACATATTCGCGAACGTTTATAATCGCGAACGTTTCATGGTTACCTGTGTAGATACCGCCCAAGGGCGTCCTTACGCCGGAAGCATCGTTCACGGCGCTTCTGGAAAACGAACCAGTGACCGGCATGGAATGGAAAAATGATCCAACAACGTTGCACAGACCCAAAGTTAACATCTCCTGAGTAGCATCGAGCGACTTTCCTCGTGCTTTTGTTAAAAATATAATTAGCGTTTCGAAGAGCGTCGAGAGCTATCGGAAAATGAAATATCGCTTGGAAACTTACAAAACGCCTTCGCGATGGCAACATTCCCAATGATCGAGATCAAAGGAACGATTATAATACCGGTACCTAAATTTTTGCACATATCGAGGAAAGTTACGGTTTGATTTCCAACGTTTATCGAGAAAGGTGGTGGAGTAACGGAGGGTAGTCCGGCCTCGACGTGACCTGTAAGAATGAAAGGTGCTCCACCGCGACTTTCGAAGACGTACGATACCACGGCGCATAAAATTACGACGAGGGCGTTTCTACCAGTTCCAAGGAACCAGATCAGTTTGCTTAAAATTTTATTCGAGACCTTGGCATCTTTGAGTATCTGGAACAAGAAGGAAATAAAAAGGAGTTGTATGAGTATCTATGACTGACTCGTTTTTCTCGTTGATTTTCTGTCTTCTTTTTTCCTTTATTACGTATTCACAGCGCTCACGAACTCGTTTTGCTAGCGATAGAGTCCATGGTGAATTACCTTCAAGGTTAATAGAATTAGAATGCAGCAGCAAGACAAGATCAGGTCAGGGATTCTGGTCCGGTGGATGTTGCTAACCAATTCCCGCCAAATCTCGATGAAACTTTCCCCGTGTATCTTCAAGCCTAATAAACTCTTGATTTGACTGCAGGCGATAATTAGACTGGCGGCTGACGTGAATCCCGATACGACAGGTATGGAAACAAACTCCACCAGAAATCCCAGTCGAAGGATTCCGAGAACTATCGTAACGCTTCCTGACAAGAAACACAGGAGGATAGCGTACTCGGGAATACCTCTGGAATACCATAAGAGCAGAAATATTAACACGTTCGAACACAAACGAACCGTGATTGCCAAAGCTACAGAAATAATTTGGGGTCTCGCGTTTCCGGGATCAAAGAGTAAGAGCTAAATGAAAGGCTATTCGTCAAAAGTTCCAAGTATTTTTAAACGTGATTCATATGATAAAAGAAGGTACAACATCATTAAAATAGGTGGATCTCAAGACTAAGGCTGAAAGGAAGTCGAAGTAAGATAACTACATTTTAAAGAATAACAGCATCTTTTCAGTCGCTATTATATTATATGATGACTCCAATTGTCTGCTATGATATACGCAAATTCAACCATTGTGTTAGTCAATTGAGATGGTTCATTCATAGGCTTGAATCTTAAATTAAGTCTAAAGGAATAATGTTTCCGCGAGAATGTGGACAGCTTACCTCGCGTACGTGTATGTTAACAAAGAGATCAACGCAGTTGGGCCAATATTAACTTCTCGACAGGTACCAAAAATTATGTAAACGAAACTTCCAACAAACGCGCTGTAAAGACCATATTGCGGGGTCAGACCAGCCAATCCAGCGTACGCGATCGCCTGAAATTATATCAAGCTTGTTCGAATCGGATCGGTTATGGGATCATGAAATAGACATCGCGAAACTTTGATAAGACTTTAATTCACGACGATAAGATCATGAGCTTTGGAAAATACCTGTGGTATCAGGGTCAGGCCCACCGTGAAACCCGCAACCAGATCACCCAATGCATCCTTTGTTCTGTACAGGGGTAGCCAATTCAGAACAGGAATTCTGTTCTTCAATAACTTTTCGAAACTGAATCCAGTCATGTCATTAAAATTTTCTTCACCTCAGTCAGTCTTTCTTTGACCTGAACCAAACAATTTCAGCACATTTTAACTTGGAATCCTGAAAACACGATGTACTCCGCTGACTCGATTTGAATGGTAGACCACGACGAAGGAAGAACTTTGATTTTGAGCTTCAACCGACTCTCCGTCGTACTCCATCAGCGTGTCTTCTCACTATGCGAACTGCATCGTCTCATTAATTAAACGCATACCCCCTTTCCATTCAACGTCGACGAAATGAGCCGGCAATTAACGGATCTTCGAGTGACAATTAGTAAGTATAGCAAACAGTTTGACGTGCGAGGACACGGTTTACAATCACCTGACTGGTACTCACGTGAGAACGTTTAAGCACGTGATTCACCAATTTCTTCATCTAACAGTTGCCACGAATGTACCACCTTAGTATTTTACTGCGCTGTTCACCACGATCTTTCATTTCAGTTTCACTTTTCTCTGTCATTGATAACGCACCGCGATAAGTGGTCCGCCATAAAATGCGAAAAAAAAAAGAAAATAGATGTCGATGGATGGAATGTTTCTTGGACAGAAGGAACCTACCGATTAATGTGTCGTCTTGTACCTGTTCTATACACTGATTGAATCTACAGCTGTTTCACACGTGCCTGATTCTCCCACCATTGTGGTCTGCAACTGCTGATACGTTCGTTAGAATTCGAACGCATGCGTCGATCCTTCTCTAAATGGTCACTGGGTTTGGCAAACGCAGATTGTCGCTAATTTACCTAACAAATGTTGGGCGTTTTTTCCATCGCCCTATATCCGGATTTTCAGCATTCTTCTGAGCTTCCCGTTGGTTGTTCTCCACTCGGATAATCATCTGCTCTTCTCTTTATTTTTTGAACTAGCCCTTTTTGCACACATCCTGTATTTTATATAATTCATACTTTATATAATTCATACGTCCTTTCATATGGGCCATCAATAGTATTTTGTTGTAAGTAGCTGTAAGATGTAAAATTGCAACGATGCAGCATCGCTAGTCTCCATCGAATATCATATTTCTAACAGTTACTAAGTTCTACACTTGTTTGTATTGCCTATAATTTTATATTTTATTTGTATAGATTTATAATTTACTTATTTACTCATATATTAAGATTTATAATATATTATATTTTTGTTATATTTTTAATGTATAGGATCGCAACGAAATAGCATTTCTGGTTTACACCTGGTCTCACGTGATAATAAAATACAAAAAAAGATATACAAGAACCACGATTCGTCGCAAACGATAGTGATCAAGGCATTCCAATTATTGCAGCGTAATACGACGGTAGCTTATCCTTCGGTAAAAAACATCGTTACGTCAATCGGAAATAAACATGAAATTGTTGCAAGAATCGTCGAGCCATCGTGAATATCCGATTGTTCCAGCACGGAATTCCTCCCGCGCATTATCGCGGAATGTGTCAGTGGACATTGTCAATCGACAACAGATACGTTCCGCTACACTTTTGCACGACCCTTTTCTTCTTGTTTTTTCACTGAAGTTCTTTTTACCAGTGAGTTTCTTGTCCCGAGAGAATGGTTGAAATTCTTATCATCGAGCGCGACACATCGTGTGCATGCCTGTAATTTCAAGGACGTTGCGTGGTCTTGAACGACGTTGTGTTTTGCATGTTAACGCGGCAAGTGTAACGATGAATTCACGAAAGTAAAGCAAAAATTGTCAATGTTTTATGGAAAAACATAGCACGAAACTTTTTAATTTTTAGATTTATTTCTATAGTACCAAAAGTCAAAACGTAACGCAACAAACAGTTTTAATATATATAACGTTGATCGATGATAGTATTCTTAAAAATTGAAGCAACGATTGAACGATAATTTGTTTTATCGAAAAAGGCGTTTAAAAATGTTCACGAAGCATTACGAAGCTTAAATAAATAAATGAATAAATAAAATATATTTGTGGACTAGTACAAAGTTTATATAAATAAATAAATAAATAAATAAATAAAAAATGTTCAAGAACGAGTGTTAGCTCGAAAATTAAATAAATAAGAAAAGAAAAGTAATTTGTACCGATGGAATGAATCGAATGTATGTTATTTCTGATGCTTGTAAACGAGTATCTTGAAATAGCAAAAGAATTTATACATGGTAATTACAACAACTAATATTTACGTCATGACGAAGGAAATAATTTTGCCTACACTTGTGAATATTAAGAAATTGCAGTTTCACATTAGAATATGTTTAAAACACACATACTCGTGTTGAGACAGCTTGAACAAGACTACTTTGTACGCAATAAATCAATTGTCATTGGTCAATTGGAAAGGAAAAAGACAGGAAAAATTATGGATTATGTTCTTAGTATTGTATTCGACAACTGAACGCATATAGATCTGAACATAGAAATTAATTGCCTAGTTGTTAATTTTTACTATCA
This sequence comes from Bombus affinis, assembly GCF_024516045.1. NCBI lineage: Eukaryota > Metazoa > Arthropoda > Insecta > Hymenoptera > Apidae > Bombus > Bombus affinis. The sequence goes on along the minus strand of NC_066356.1, from coordinate 6,747,976 downwards.
TATTTATTACGATGAAACTTCCAATTTTGTTTTATTATTGAATAAGAAATAGTTGGAACAAATATAAAATGCGTTCGTTCCAAAGACAAAAATCTGGATTTATTTATTTATATAATTATTTATTTACATTATATTATTAATTATTTATTTATATATTTTTGGGTATCTTAAAAAATATCATAAAATATGTACACAGCTGCTAATGACTGAAATTTGAATTTAAAATTACCCAAGGTATTTGCGAACAGTACGAATTGAGATCATATTTAAAATTGGGTAAAATATTTAAGTTGTGATTTATTGAATTTGATCAATTTGATTTCGCTTTCAAATAAAGCCGTAATTATTATAATTTTATTTTTACAACCTCTTTACTAAAAGTTCGCAAGAATCATGATAAAAGCGTAGAAAAATATTTTATCATTCGAGTTAACGCTGTTTCCAAGACGTTAAATAATCATATTATACGTCAAATTATTGTTTCATTATATGTCTTGGAAATTCCACTGTTTTTATTTCTCTGTCTCGCTAATTTTCTAATGTGTCTCTATTTTTCATATCAATCTACTTGCTTGCCCATTGCTTCAGACTATGTTTATATTTTCCTTTATTTGCAGGAAAACTCGCACGTTCTAAAATTATCTGTGCTCCGTCATAGCTTAAACATGTAAATGAAAGTAATTGTTCAAATTACTAGTGCAATTAATTTTATTTTCATTGCCTGTTCGTCGAAAGTCCACGAAGATCTTGCTAAAGATACAAAAATTGTAAAAGTAGAGAATTTGTGACATATTTGATCATTTGAGTGGATGGATTAGTACAAATTGAAATGTCACGTTTTCATGGCGTTGTCCACTCTTTAAATTACTGGCTGGCAAAAAAGAGAGCGATCTAGGGTTGTCTAAGATTGGAGAGATTCCTCGTACCCGTAAGTCAAATTTACATTTTAATTTTCAAACTTCTTCTTCGTCTATTTTGTTTTGTTCTTCTGTTTTGTACGAATCATAATTTTAGCATCTTTTCCGATTGTTTGACTCTTTTTTAGAAAGGAAAGGAGCAAAATATTTTTTGAGAAATGAGGACGATGCGTTCTTTTCGATTGGGAATATATTAATAGAAAATAACGATACATCTAACAGATCACAAACAAAATAAAGGCATCGATGAAAGACGTGATGCAGCGTGTAAGGCGCATTTTTCTCAAGAAGTTCAGGAACAGAAAATGAATAAAAGTTAGCATTCTTGTCTCTCACTATACTTTATGTATTATTTATATTATATTTATTACTATATTTTATAGCGATGAAGTAAAAATCCAATGGAAAGATTTTCGTCCCCCATGTTTAAAATTAACATTACTTAAAAAATAAAGTCGGTCACTGTGATAAAATAATAATACGTAAATGGAATTTACCGAATAATAAATCTGAAATATATGTACAAGTTAAAAGTGACTCAGCCTTCGCTGTTGAGATATTTAAGGACACTTCCCAACTTGCTAAATTAATTCTGATGAGCGATGTGAATTTTGCTAACAAAGTACAATTACTATAATCCTCAAATATTCCTTTGGAAGGAAGGTGGAAAATCTACAATGGAATTTTTGTATGAATTATTTTGGACTATAAGCTTTGTAAATTCAACCAATCGCGGGGAGACACAATCGCGAAGAAACACGTCAACGGGAGTCGTAAATTCCCGTTAGGATTCTACGAATCGACGCCGCGAGTAGATCGATCCCCTGATTTCCGTTATGATATAACTCCGTGATTAACAGTGTTATAAATTATGTATTTTTCAACAACTTAGTAGAATAACACACTTTGGTAACGTCGCTGAGTATGAGAACTGCCTTGATTGATACCTCCTTGATCTTGATCGGATTTTGACTGACAATCTGATAGATGAAAGCCCTCGTGTTGTAATAGACGTAGCGATTGATCAGACCCGACTTTGAGTGAACCGACTCATCAGAATCAATCGAATGATCGAATGACTAAAATCGAATGTAAAATTATAAATAACTAGAGGAGAAAAAAACAAAGATATCCTGCACATGGGATGAGCATAAGAAGAAATTCTGACTGGGAATCTAAAATTTTGTATCTAATAAAACGTGCAGGATATCTGTGCGTAACAGTAATATTATTGAATTTAAAATCAATTCTGCACTGAAATCTCTCGATGATAATGTAAGTTAAGTGCAATTAATATTATTATCTTAAGTAATTATTTTATTAATGATATATTATTTATTTAAACGAACTTTCTGATGAATTATAAAATTTTATATAGAAATAAGTGTCAAGAAAATGCAGTATCGGGGTACTTATAAAACGTATTACGTACCTGAGTTATTTGCGCCCTGGTGGCAGAAATAGGAATTAAAATTTTAAATCACATCATCTCGCGCGCTGTCATGTTGAAAGGTGGCAGCATGAATTCGTGAACAATATGAAAATTTAACGTACATCGGCATGTCAGTGTTTCAGAATGGTAAGAATCTTCTAATTTGAATTGTTTGGACGGACCACGAATCCTCGTGTTTATTCTAATGGTGGAAGTCGATCACGAAAATTCTAGTATTTGCGTCGTTGTCAATTAGACAGAATTGATTTTACTATACTTTGGGTATATCTAGTAGCAGAACGATATTATATTGGTCTGCAATATGTTAATATACAATTTGTAGTGTTTTATGATATTTTCATGTAAATAGGTGGATATCAAAATAAATTTCAAGAAATTTCAAGAATGGTATTCGGGTACTGATAGAATATAATACGTTCCTGAGCCTGGATACGTAACAAGCGCACTCTGGTGGTATGTTTTTAAACTAAAATTCAAAGTTACACCATTTCGCGCGGTATCGTATTTTGAGTAAAATATTATGCAGAAAGAGTTTAAAAGTTATCATTGTCTTTTTGAAGTATAGAAGATAGTAGTTAAGTGCAGAAGTGTTACCATAAACAATTATATTATTAGACATATTCATATTACAATTGTAAGATATCATCGCCTGTTATTATGCACAATTTCATAGTAAAATTAATATGTAATAAAATGTAGTAAAATAGCTAGGAAGGCTGCATTTGTGTCTTATTTATAATTAATAGTTAGTAGCATTTAATCAAGATGTTAGTATTTCATTGGATATTTAACACATTGACAAATTCTTTGTAAGGATAATTCTTTGCAAGATATATTTCTCTATTTTACATTTTACATTCTTTAACTGTTAGCTATTCTACAATTCTCTTGACACTTTACGAAACAGTTTCTCGCATAGATCCATATGATTAGTTTAAAATTTTATTTTAAGATTAGTTTCCCGCGTCTATTTTCCTTAAATCTTCTTTTATTGTGTGTTTTGTATAACGATCTAAAAGTTGAATAATTTCCAAACGCATATCAAGAGGACGATTTGTTTATTCATTAATGTTTCAAGTTCAGTTTAAAGGCTTGTCCATAAGAGTAAGATAGATGGTGTCGTGGATCCTTCCATTCTCCTCCATTTGCAGTACCTTTACACGATGAAACCTGGGCAATCGTATTATATCGATAAATAACTATTATTATAATTAATATTTGATATACAATTACTAATATATAATTATAAATTATACATATAATAAATAAAACGAGCTTGTTGTTTGCGATCGCGATCATAGTTTTGGTCACCGTAGACACAAAGTCCCATTTATTGTCACGTCAAATCCGCCATTAGTCGATATTTCCATTACGAATAAGGACAGCTTTAGAGGAACATTTTCGAACGAATAAAGAGAGAAAAATCAGTCCATCAATCTTATCTTTATAAAATTTTTAATACTGTCTCTTCATTACTAACTCGTCATTACCAAACCGTTTCAGGTATAATATGCAAAAGATATGAATATTATTAAAATAAAACTATGAGGAGATTATGTGATGGAAAATGAGTTATTGTCTTCTTTACCATTATCCTTATCACTAATTACCTAATCTTTTTCAGATAGAACCACGTTAATCGATCTTAGTAAAGGATATCTGTCACTTGTTGGATCTAGGGAGTCGTGCAAAGATGCGCATTTTCCACTGAAGTCGTCGGTATCGATGCTCCAAACCATTACACCAGCCAAATTTAAGCTCATTGCATATTCGATCTAAAAATTTTAGAAAAACATTATAGAGGTAACGCGTGTAGTACTATCATTTATTATCATCATTTGTAATAGATATTAATCAACCTTTTCTTTTAAACTCTTTGCGTTATCATATGTTATAACGAATTGCTCGTCAACGATGTAAGGTGTAGCGCTACCATAATCCCAGCCATGTACCCAAGAACTTCCATAATTCACTAATTCTTCACAAATCTGGAATTATACACGTTTCAATTATATTATAAAAAAGAAATAGATAAAGTATCCAATTAGTTTGACAAAAGTAAAACTTACTTCATTGTATCCCATAAAACCATCTTGGAGTGTATAAGGCCCTTGAAACCCGTTTCCGACGATCGTTCGATTCATTGGACTTTCTTCAGGAGAATTTAATATGTTCGTCAATACAAAAGTTCTGCCATACGAAGGCAAGCCTAATACTAGTTTATTTGCTGCTGCACCTCTACTTAAGTAATAATTGAGTGTATCCTCCTAAACAAAAATTTCATTCTATATGTATTTCATCAACGGTAGTCGATACTCATTGTAGTCTATCCAAATGCATTACCACGTCCAGCTTATCTCCAGCTTTTAATGGTGAATTCGGCAACACTTTTCTATCCCATGATCCATGGTAATCGTAGGCCATTAAATGCATATAGTCGAGATATTTAGAAAGTTCGGGAATATTATATCCTGCATCGATGGTGTCTTGACCAACACCTAAAGCTGCTGTTAATAGATAGTTCGACTCTTGGAATGCTTCTTTCAATTCCTATTAGAACAAAGAATATGATTAATTTTTGGCTCAGGCAAAACTATAGTTTCGATGAAATTACTTTGCGCTACGTTATTTACCTTCAGAAGCCTGACAAAATTTAGTTTGTCTAGTACACTACCACCGCGTGATCCAGGATACTCCCAACTTATGTCCAAACCAGTAAAATTGTACGCCCTGTGAATTAAGGATTATCGTACAAATCAGCAAAGTATAAATATTAAACTGTCTTAATGTTTGATTCCGTACTTAAGGAAGTCTACTACACTCCTAACGAACGTAGATCTTCGTTCAGGCAATGAAACAAGATCAGAGTACTTTTTACTACCCTCGTTATATCCTCCAATTGATAGTAGAATGTTTAAATGTGGATACTGTGCACGAAGTGCGGTCATTTTTTTGTAATTCTCTGGAATATTACATAGAACGAAAATGTCATTTATATATGTAGGTAAACTTTTAATCGTGTCGAGTAATTTGCAACATGTATTTACCCCTGGTAACATCTAAGTAAGGATCGAGGCTCTTAATGGCCCATGTCGTGCTGTCCAGCCCGGCGAATGTATATATGAGATGTGTGCAAAGTTCTGGTTCAATATTAGAAATATCAAATTTTCCATTACCACGTCTGTAAATGGCCCAGGAAGCGACATAACAAGTTACTACCTTATTATGCTTAGGTCCTGATTGAGCTTGATAAAAAAAGAAACATAGCTTTAATATAAAGTTTATTCCAACATTTTTTCGCAAAACATTTATTTCTATGTATATATGTATAATAGATTATCACTATTTTTGGTTATTTATATGTCTTTGAGCAATAAAGTGAAAGGAAGGTTTCATCGAAATGTCAGATTTCCATTGCATAAGCTATCAAACAAAATGTCAAACTTATTCTAAATTTCTTGTTAAGCTAACAAGTTAAGCTTTAAGTTAACAAGCTAACTTGTTGCATAGTGTATCATCATATAATAGGAACGTAATCTACAGCCGGATAAAATCTTTAATCTCTATATAATATAATCTCTGTTAAAGATTTCATATAAGATCTCTTTATAGAGATTATATACAGACATTCTTTATACATAAAGATTTTATATATATCCATATAAATCCATATATGTATATAATCTAATAAAATCTAATCTAATCGAATAAAAATAGATGTATAATTTTTATATCTATACATATATCTCTGTAGATAGAGAACTTGATAAAAATAGTAGCTTCGCTGACAAACTACTATCTCATTTTATTTTATCAAGCAAATGCAGAACAATTGTTTTAAGATATAAATTATGGTGTTCGCTTTTTTATTGAGAAAATGTTATATGAAATACCGCGATACTTTAGCTATCTATCTTTCATATCACAGAATGAATGGTAGTCGATGTTTAATGCCCCGAAAGGCGAATTGCAATTTTCTGACTTGAAATAATAATGCATAACTTCGAAATGAATGTATGGAATATAAAAACTGAAGCGCTATTTTGTAAAGGAAAATCGTTACTTATATATGTTGGATTTTACATCCCGTCAATTTTATCTATGGTTTCTTACAATTTTCCCATAATCCTGAACAACTTTGTCCAGTATATATACGGTGTATATAGCGGGTGGCCGGTTCTAGTTTTCAAGTTATACACAAAAGTATGTTTGACATCATACAATGAACCTGTCGATGTATTACCTCCTCGTAAATTTTGATAGGATTCTTTTAAATATGTTTATAGTGGCGTACGAATAATGAAAAAATTAATGAAATACTAATAAAAAATTGGGTAACATCGATAATAGTGTGACTACATCACATACCCTATAATTTGAACACACACATGCATACGCAGGCAGTGATCACAATATCTCATCTATAATTCTGTATAAAATATAGAAACAAAGTACATATATGATGTCATACATACTTTTGCGTATAATCTGAAAACTAAAACCGACCACACTATATATGTATAGGAAGAAGATGTTAAGAATGTTGACCTTGACAACATATTTCTAGTTCTAGGTCTAGGAGTAACTATTCGGCAACTTCGCCAATTATAATTTCGTAATATCTTAGGACCCATAGAATGATGCCTTATTAGAATTTTAGATGTCTGAAGGAATACAAAATTTACTATCCTCCTTTGACTGTAAATATATACTCTTTGAAATTTAAGTTATGCGTTGTCGTATTAATGCTAATGAAATGATTTTAATTTAATAGGTACTCACCTAGAATGCCATTGCTACTGAGGAGCAATATTGCAAGTAGAGATAGGAACACGCACACCTTCATTGTTGGGAACAAATAAATTCGGTTTATACCGAATTATTGTCCTGGTAGATAGCTTTCACCTGACCACAGTGTCCTCGAAGAAAAAAAGCAGTCGTGCGTGTGACTTGCAGCTTGGATATTTGTGTAGTAAAGGCGTAATACCTACCTGTGCGTATTCCATATATATATAGTAAATTTCCGGATAGATATTAGGATAGATATCAGGATAAATATCAGGATATATATCAGAATAAATATTAGAAAAATAAGAAACAAGCAGATTTAATTGAAAAACAATTTCCGGCAAAGATAATCATTCCCAGAAGTAAAAGAAACATTGGATAGCATTTTATACTTTTACAATAATTCAGATATCTAACTTACTTAGATTACAGTACGATAATACTTAGCGATTCGTTTAATTAGTTTTAAACAAAAATATAATTTCATATGTCTAAAACATAAAATGTGCATTTTTTTGTCTTTTATATTTTCATGTTTGTATTCTCAAATCAATTATTAATTATATAGGTTGATGCATGTAGCTTGGATTACTCCACTTCTTGGATTACTTCGTAAGTAATGATTTTAATAAAAAGTGTTTCACATAAAAGTTGGATGTTTCGAGCGGGATATAATTTGATTATTTTATTTCTTTGTAGGGGGATGCGTAGAGGATATGAAGCTCGATTTTGTTCTCCTTTCTTTTCGAATGTTCCTTATATATCCATACCATCTTTTTATCTTACATATTTAAAGAATTATAGCGGAAAATACCTTACACAAAGGCAGCTTCGTGATGGTGTCGAAAGATATGAAAAAAAATGTATTCTGCTTTTAATTATTTTATTAGATGCGCAAAGAGTTGTCCAATAGTTTCCAAAAATGTATCTATTCTTATGATAACTTTTTGAACATAGCTGCGTTAAGGAAATAATTCCTTGAACATGTAATAAAATCATTTTCAAAGCAGAACATATTTCTTTTGATAAATCCATGGTGTATACGATCATACATAAATTTACTATATCTTACAACTCTATTCTACTTTCCAGCATAAGATTATATCAAGGTATTCTTTTAGTTCAATTATTAATTTATTTACTTATATTATTTTATTTAATAATATTTCGAGGTCGATATTTCAGAATGTGAGATACCATTGACTAAGAATAGGATCGCTGTGTACTCGTCTATATTCCTGTACCGAGCCAGTGATTTCCGTTACTTCGAGTTTCTAATTGGAACCGATAGATGACAGCACACATCTAGAAAGGGATCGTACTACTGTGCGACAAGGACAGATATACTGGTCGCAGACAAAGGGCGCAACAAACACAAATATAGAGTTTAGCGACGATAACATTTCGAGACACATAAATCGAAGAAATTTTCATTCATAAAAGATATTAGTTAAGAGGATCTATTTGTAAATTGTTTGTAATTGTATCTTTTGAACTGGACTGACTTTCTTCCTTTCTATTTTATATCATCATATGCAATCATACAGCTTCCAGTCTTCTTAACATAGAACATATCAATTTTACTTTGATAAACAAAATTACGGTTTCTGTGTACTTAGATTTTCTGTAAATACATCTATAGACTACAAGTTGTACAGTAAACGTTGCACAGGCAGATCCGTAATCTGTAGAATCGCTATTGATTCGCAAACCAATAATAATCATTACTTTTATCGCGTTCGTTGAGTAGAAATCTGCTTCGAAATATGGTCAATTCCTTTCCAAGGAAATACATATTCCTTCTTCTCTGGTCTTTCTTATTTGTTCGGTTAACAACGACTCAGTCTCGTAGATCCGAATCAGAAGGAACCTCTTTACGACCACACGAGGTAGAAACTCAAGAGTTGTTCGTTGTTCATTGAAAGTGGCATGGCTTAACGAGCGAAAGAAAGAAGAAAAATACGTGTTGCGTGGTAATGACAAATGGTGATTCATCGTAAAGGGCAAATCTCTGGCATTCGTTTTGTTTTATGTTACGTCACGCAGATCCGCCGATTTTACGTAATTTTTTCACGGGCATTCGGACGTGCAGAATAAAAGCTTGCTTCCGGTACCATCGCGCTTAAGACAGACAGCGAAATCATTCTCGCTGTCCACCTGTCCATCAGAATGGAAGAGCTATTAATAACCGAAATAAAGAGACTTAATCGTGCAATACTTTTGTATGGTTGATTCATCTTGAATTGCGAATTTGCTGCAACTATGTGGAATTTGTTTGATGGAGGATGGTACTGTTGGAAATACGCGAAATAATCGCAAGATTTTCATAAAATATGTATTGAACTTTTCTATGGATATTTATGTATTTATAGGAAATTTAAGAGCATTCATAAAGATATTAATTTGTATAAGATCCACAGTCTAGAAACGTTCATATATCTGCAATTTAATAATTAATGATCGCGACAAATGTTGGTTGGTTGCAAAAAGTCACAAATTATAAATTGCGAACGTATTCTTCATTTCCATTTTGTTTCATGAAATAATTTCGCTAATAGTTCAACGACATAGTGCGTTCTTGCAGGGATTCCCCGCCTGCAAGGTCGTTGAAGTTCAGAGAATTGCATTTGCTTCCCGCATCTTGGAATCTCCGCATGGTAATATCCTTAACGGAACACGTGGCTGTTAAAAAAGCAACTCGTGAAGCGTGTCGGAGTCAAGGAACAGCCAAAAATGGCTTACAAAAGAAGAGGAAAAAACCGAAGCTTTTATCAGCTCCAGATCGGTGTCCATGAACCCTCGAGTGCTGTTTCTTGTGAAAAAGAAACCTGTTGTTCGTGCCTGGATTCTTGGCCCTTTATTCTTCTTCCTTCTTCACTATTTTCTTTTTCAATCTTTTAAGACTGCTCTTGTATCTCACGTAGGTCGTTTTCCTTTTGCAGTCTTTATTTACTTTTGAAACTTCCTCATATTACGGTACTCCACTGCGCTCTGTCATCGAAATCAGAAAGTAAATGCCAGACTATGGGGATTTCCAAACTCGAATGGGAAATTATGATGCAATGCGTGTTATTAAATACGAACGTGAACGTTTCAGAACCCACGTCGATCGGGGACTGAAAATGAAGAAAAATGCTGTTATAAACACTATTCTTCTAAGTTCGCTCTGTAACCTTATTGTTATTTCCTTGTAACAAGTATATCATCTATCTTTTGAAAATTGGAAACACAAATTGTATCATACGCCTAAAGGAATTGAGACATTTTCAAAAAGAGTTTTGACCAGTTTGCTTTCTGTATAGTTGGCACACGTAACAGCACGAGAATTAAGAAAAAGGATGGGCGACGATCGCGTGTGCCATTTGCATATATTTCCAGAGTAATGATATTACACCGTTTCGTGTCGCAGTTTCCGAAAAAGGATCTCAAAAAGTGATAGCTAATTAATTTCTACATAAAAAAAACATGCATTCGGTGTGTACTAACCAATTTTCTTTTCTTTCAGGGAGACCATGCATCAATTCGAAAGAAGGAGAAATACAAAGTATTCTTTGGAAATTTTTCACTGTGGAAACAATTAAAGAGTGACTATATGCAGTAAACAATTGAGAAAGAAGAAGATTAGATTGTACCCAGACGAAATTATCAACGACAAAATTTACAATGCAAGGTATTTAAGGTATTTACTTTAGCTATTGCAACTTTAATGTCGAAGCGAGAGCAACGCGAAAGGAATTGCGCAATTGTAAGCGAAGAAGAAATCGTGGCCGGGAAGTCGAGGACGCTATGGAGATCCAATGGAACAGCATTTAGCGGGGACATTACAGCGTGTTTCGTTATTTTTCAAGGAGCCAAAGTTGTCGATCCTCCGCTTCTTTATTTATCTCTCTCTTTCGCTGTTCATGTTTCTCTCATGGAAACGATGCTTGAACCACGTTTTACGTTGGTTAACGACCCTTTCGCGCCAGCGAATAAATTCCAGCTGCCCACGTAGGCTACTATATTTATTGAGTATCTTGAATCAACGGTGAAGCGAGAGGTAAAGCTGCCGAAGATCAAGTTCAAGAACGACAGATCGATCATTGGTCTTTTAGAGAATGGTAGGAGTTCCTGGAGGCAGGTTTTCTGGGCCAAGGCCTTTGTCGAAAATTTGAATTCGCCTAATTTCAGTATCCTTTATCTTTGATCTATATGCTCCCAACGTGGCTACCTACTATAGCTCGTAAACGATTTATCAAGTCTTTACCACATCGTTCCTTTCCTCGTCGGACGTGTAATTAGTCGACGTTTTATTGGATTGTTTTGACGCGATCAAGATGACATAAACAATGTCGAGTGAGCTACCGTCTTGAGCAAACGCCTTGTTGAATTAAGAAATTTCAGAAAAATACGGAGAAGTTTTTCGGTTGGATCAGAGAGGCCGAGTCGTATGGAATTTGTCAGCGTTATGAACTGTCCTCGAATTTATGACGGATATCGGATGACACGGGACTTAGTAATGAAATCCGGCGCTGTGAGGAAATAACTGGAAATAAGGCGCGAGCAGAGGAGGACGAAATCAACGGTTAACTGTATCTCCATCGTAAAATTGGCGCCGCGATCCGGATGATTCGGATTTAAGATTTCGTGAATTTCCTTATTGGTTTGTGGAGGCCTTGTGACTAACAGTAGGGTTGTTTAAAATCGAGAAGAGGTGGCCAAACAGAAACTTCGATGAAGTTAAATGTACGGTTTCCTTAGATATAGTATAAAGAGGTGATGACGTATTCATCTTCAGGATGTACGTAAGCTATTGATTTTATTATTGATTCTACTTTGACTGTAGTTATCACAGGACTAATCATGTTTTCTCGATGGTATTCCACTATGCCCGCAAAAAATTGTTGTATCAAATCTATCTTCACATTGTAAAAAGTTACGTACATTTCGAATTCGCTCCTTTTATGCAAATAAAACATAATTCTTCTTTCGGTTCTGCCCTGAAGAAATGAAGTGGAACGTTCACGAAACGTCAGAACAACACGCAACGTATTTAATCTCTCTGTCTTATCAATTTGGGATATGTACATTTTTAAATAACAAAGAAATAGATTTCGTACAAAGATTATTTGTTAACATAATAAAGATCGAAACCTAAAGAACCACAAATACGTGATCCAAACATCGTGAAGGTTTGAAATCTAAAAACGGAAATTGATGACTCTTTCAACAATCCTGTGTTTCAAGTACCATAGTTATTTTTACAGATACGAAAATTAAATTCTGAAAACAGAAGCTTCTGTATGTAAATCACGTCGCTTCGAAACAAGTATACCGGCGATCCACAAGTGTATTTTCAATTTTAATGAGTACGTTGCTTTACGTTATTTGATAAAATCCGATCATCCAACCAAACACTGTATTAATAATGTTGCAGATAATCAACTGAGTCACGATACGATTAGCTAGCCTCAGGCAATCGAATTAAAAAGAAAGGTGCTATCAGCGAGTATCGAGTGTCTACGGTTAGATTCCACACCTAGCAAGGTGTAAGGTGTCTTTGCATCCTATCGAAAAAATTCAGTCGACCGTTGCAACGCTCGAGGAGCGATCTTTCCGAGACAAGAATCCCGTAGTAACGTTACGCGGGCGAGGAAATCAGTACGAGGGAACGTGTAGTCGGATAATTTACACACTTCTGTACATTTCTTTATTGCCTTGCAGTATTACCCCTCTATACCGTTAACAGCACGTTTTTCCACGACAAATCGTGCAACCGTTCGTCATTGCTATTCTCTACGACACCTCTCACAAATAAGAATGTTAATACCGCTTATTTTATCGTAATTCAGTCACTGATTTATTCTATCGCGATCTTTTAGCTATTTTCCGTAATCTGTATCATACATGTAATATCAGTTGTATCTTTTCAGCGTTAAAAGCTATCTCTAGTTTGAACAAAACACGTAAAAATTGTTATCGGTATACTATCGGTACGTTAGCACACTGTTTACTGTTGTTTACGGCATGCTGTGAAACAAATTTTACCGCAGTTCCCGCATATTTTGGAGAAATATGTCAGTGGTTACAAAATGTAAGACGTTGAGTCACGCATCTTCTGTTGGTAATATTTCAAATATCTTCTTAAACCATTACAGATTCTTTTTGATTGATAAAATTAGAACAAGATTAAATATGAAAATTCGTGGACCGCGGCAGAGTTAATTTTTGCTAGATTCACGATAATAACGTCGTATTTTACAAGTATATTACGTGTTTCACATGCTCCACGGGTCAATTAGCATAAATTCAACGGAATCACCATAATTTCGTGTAATTTAACGTAGCGAGTGTAACACCCGAGGCCGCGAACCTCGAATTAAATTCCGGTGAAGTTGCAAGGGAACGATGTGTACGTTGTTGATAACAATATCAGTTTCTACACGACACAAGTCGAATTTACACACCTGTATCTTTTTATGCTTGACAAGCAGTCAGGATACGTCAGCTCTTTACCGTTAGTATTTTTCGGCGAGGCAAACCTTGGAAAAGATTTATCGGCCGAAGCTGAGGAAACGATCTTGTATACAAGAAACGATTACTAGGACACCGCATAGACCGCCTTGTCGAGAAAAATAATGAAACACGGAAGAATGTGCGTATAAATATTCGAAGATTATACTTACATGTGTCCAAGATAACAATTTCGTGTATGAACAAGATTGAAGTAGCGGACAGCAACGATATACGAGCGGACCATCGATCGTTCTATCATTCGTAGTAACTAGAAGTTTTGATTATTAGAAATTAAATGGCTAGATCTCGATCTACGTGTTCGGCGTGTTAATTACAAGAAAAAGATGACTGGACGTTACTGAATGGAGATAAAGAATTGGAAGTTTCATGTAATGGAAATTTAACGGGTTACTACGTTAACTATTACTATATCTCGATCTACATATTCGATGTCTTAATTATTGCGTAGGAAAAATGACTGGATGTTGTTGAAAGCGGATAAGAATTAAAATTAGATTGATTACGTAGTTGTTAGATGTTAGATTACACATTCGACGTGTTAATTATTATAAGGAAGAAACGACAAGGTAATAATTGGAGTTAAGGAAGAAGTACTTCTCGTGTGAATTCCATATTAGTCAAGTATCCAATTACGCAGCAAAGATTAATCCTGATACCGTGACATTTTCTTCCTTGTAACTTTGATGCGAGTAATCAGGGGCTTCGATATTCCGCATGCTGATATTCAGTCAACGGGGTTCCTTCGGACGTCACTGTTCGGATGTTTAAGTATGCAGATTCGTGCTCGAACTCCTTAAATCGTTGCACCGCGTTTCGTCTGTCACCAAACTCCATAATCGTAAATTACTCAGCTACAAAATTACACGTCTAAATGTTAATTTACAGTTAACGACATCACATTACTGTCTCTTATATTCCGTTTTTATCGTAAATCAAATTTTGGGATAATTCATTCATCTTTAAGTTTCTTAACTTCCTAATTTTATTGATTTCTTGTTGTAAGATCTTGAAGTCAGGGGTAATTAGTAAACACCGTATATATACGTAATTAGGAGTATAAAATTAAAACTGATTATGATCGGCTCCAGAGGAAGATTAATGACCCTGTTTTCGGATACACCTCCATGTTCGACACAGCGAACATTATTAATCGCTGCCTATAAGTTTGGGAGAATACCGTTAGTTTATTCAGGAAGTCAAAATACGGAAAGTTATGATAAAAAGCTACTTCAACCTACTGCAACTCTTTTCCTGTCGCCTCTGCAGGCGTTTTCCTTCATAATCAATGCACGGCACAGAATTCTAACAACAATTCACGAAAATCCAAAATACAAGTTAATATAGATACAAGTTGAGAAATTTCATAGGCAAGAAAATGTTTTAGACGAAACATTTTCATAGAATTCCAAAAATATTAAGTTTTTGTTTTAGTCACTTTATGTGACTCGAAAAATATCGAAGGAAAAATCTGAAGAAAGTATAACGATATAAAATTCATTTATTGACAACGATACGGTGTTTGATACAGAATTTTTCGATAGAATGTTGCATAAAAGAAAAGAAAAGGGCGAACAAGCATCTACAGGCAAGCGTTCATTATTCGTAGCGAAACGAATGATCCTTTTGGACGATGACTCAACACGACCCAAAACCTGGTCTCGTGCCCGTTATATTAATCAGATGTATCAGCAACGGCCGATATTTATGTTATTGGTATTTTTGAACAGAAACACTTCTCGACTGCCGTATACTACCGATGCTTCTTCGATGTTTCTTTAACGACGCGCAGAAGCATAAGACATAGGAAACGCAAAATTTTCCGTAGAATTTGAGATGTATGCAAAAAGTCGACTTAAGGATACGTCATATAGATTAATCTCAGCCTCATCCGTGAAATACCACAGAGCTGTGATCAATAATTTCGGTCACGGAATCTAGCTACTTTCTGGGTCAAGGATAACCTTCCACGCGAAACAATGAACGTATGTACAGTTTCACGCCTAGGTTCGATGTAGTAACTTGTTTCTTACGAAAAAGAATTTTGTTTCCATTTAAAAGAACGATTTCTGTCTCTATTGATATCGCATCTGATATCGCAGAGTTTAAATTAATCTTGCTGCAATTTTTAATAAAAATTTAATTAGCATTCTGTATTTTACGCGACAGAACTCCTACGAATAGTGCTCATCGCGCGAGATATAGAATTTAAATTAAAATTAAGTAACCTAAACCGGTAGAGGATTAACGCTATTTATAATCCTAGTTCGTTATTCCCTACACGATGTTATTCGTAATAAATTAGAACAGTCAAGGATGCACGTAATCGATTTCCAATAGGATCTGAGATGACGTACTTGCAAGGTGCAAGTACTTACATCCGTTGGAATTTTATCGATGTTAATGATACACGCGTCAGGCAATGATTCGATCGACCTCCGTTCTCGGTGAAATTCAACAAACATTGTTAACAGATAATGAAACAGTATTGGCATAAAAACAGACGAAAATGTTAATACTATGAAACCACATCCAACTGTGATATTTTAATACAGACGATATCTAAGAATATTCGACCACGCTTCTTCTACCACGTTTGGTCTCCTTCGAAGCAGATACGAGCTAGTGGGAATCGAAAGAATTCAAGGATATCTGAAATCGCGAAGATTCTTGCAACGTTATTCAGACGGCTCGTTGACCCGGTTAAAGATGTGGGATCAAATAGCCTGGGCAATAACGAAAAGAGAATCGCCGAAGAATAAGTACAATAGAATAATGAAGATAAAAGGAATAACAAGGCTGCTGATAACACTTCTTCGTGTCAGCTCATGGAAATTTACAATTTATTAAAAAACAAAAACAATTTATCATCGCGAAATCGTCGTGCGTGCGTATCAAACCCCGAACAGGACATGTTCCGATAAATATGTCATCCGTTTCTGTTATTAATTTGTCATTGTTTATCAGTGGTTCGAGAATTTTCTATAGTTCTGTTTTAGCTTTTAAGCGAATTGTTTGGAAGAAAAATATCCGATTAAATCTTTGATTCTAGTCTTAAGCTCGATCAAATAGCCGATCATCTAGATTACAAAGATACGCGCTACAAAATTACGTTTCGTATTATTCGATCGAACTCTGCATGTAACAGCCTGCTGCGCCTAATAAAGTTGCCTTCGCGTCGCCAAAGAATGCTATCAAGTTTATTTATAGTTCCGAGCGAGGAATCGATTGGTAGAAATTTGAAAAGAGAAAAAAAGCAAATCTTCGATCGACGATGCGCGTATTCCAGCATAGAACATCGTCATAGCGATGACGAAAAGGAGGACGACGATCGGGTCTCGAGTTACCCGTTGATCAGGGAAGAATCGCGATCGCGCCTCCGATTCTGCCGCGTAAAAATGTTGAGAATGTTGAATGAATCTTTCAAGAAGGATGCCTCGGTGTGCGCAGAATAAATGAATAAAAGAACTCCGCGACCCGAAGAATCGACTGGTGACACTTTTACCTATAGTACTCTCAAACGCGTGTCCTTGTGTACGTTCATTTTTCTGCTGGTTTGTTCAGGGCCCGTTAGCAGACGCGGAGGATCTTCGTTTAGATTTTCCTCGCCGATAGCTCGCCGTTTGCTATAGGAGGATATGAATTATTAGTACGATCATCCGCGTAATTAATAGAATAATCGATAGATGATGGCAATGGACGCGATGTGTTACTCATAAAGATGTAATTATCGATAGTTAATATGTAATTATATGATCCGTGCAGTTCTGCGTGAACTGCTTAGACAATGAGATAAAAGTCGAAACACGTCTCTACAGCAATTCTGTTTACTGTATCGTAAAATATAATTTATTATAAAGTTTTGTTGGTTTCGGTTTACGAACGTTTACGGAGGAACCGTTAGCTTAGAAGGTAGACTCTTTCTCGGATGGACATCCGTCCGGTGTACAATGAAGCAAAAAGTTGGGAAAACAATTTACATAAGCCCTTGCCTTCTTCGGTGCGTGAAATGCAAATGATTGCATTCATGCGAAGCGATCATTCGAGGTTCAAGTTCCTCTTAAACATTCCTCGACCTAAATTCTTTTCTATCTGGACATCGACTTTTAACAATCTCAAAATTAATATGAAGGTTTTTTACGGGGTTTTCAATAAGCTTTCGTTCCTCTGCAACTTCTTTTTCATGCGACCCGAAGCCAACACAAAGGCTCGTCTAATTAAAAGTTACGACAATCATTTATTTCCAAGGAAATTCACGTGATCTGTTTAGAATTTAGATCAGAGGAGCGAAGTGTGTACCCACGGGACTTTCAGGAAACCCTCATTAACGCGAAAGAATTGATTTCTTCCCACAAATCCCCTAACGATTAATTCTAACGACTGCTTTTTCATCGTGAAGAATAAGATCGCGAATAAGATCTTTGAGCCTACAATCTCCGCCATCGATCATTTATTATATCGCTTGTTAATTTATTAGCTTTGCTCTTTCCATATGTCCTAAGATAATTTCTTACGCCTCTACTATCAACCCTGTAATTCACAGATACTGATGTATCTGTTTGCAAATATCTTTCATTCGTTATCTTACAGCTCTATTAGAGTTCTACGTTAATTCATCATGTTATCAATGAACTGTTACTTTACTTCCCTGGCATCATCAATAATTATTGTTTGGAAATGTTGGTCGATAGCTATCGATGGCCTCGACTTCAACGGCTGGCTGACCGTCCGTTTCCTCTTCCTCTAACCTGGTAATTATTCGCGTTTCTAACTCGTAGAATAGATTCGTGGTTGGGTAAAAGGTTTTTGTTCCCAACACTCGCCGCTTCCTTTTCAGACATTCAACCAGGATCCCGTGACCAATCCTCTTTTTTTCCTCTTGTCTCTTTTTCAACTCTACTCTTGCTTCTTTCCCAGATCTCGCGAACGTGTGTCCCATTACGCGCAGATAATCCATCGGAACGTTGACCCATAGCACTCAATGTATTCTTGCCACCCTGTAGATGAGTGCAGCGGACCCAAAAAGTATACCTGATCGGCAAATCGTGTCGCTTGGACGTTATAACGCCCGAATGCTCGCACCCTGCCATTTGCATATCATGTCCAGTCATTAAGGTAGCAAATTAGGGAGCCGAAAAAATTATTACCGATTTCTGTCTGATTCACGAGCGCATTCTATCTGCATGTTGCTCGTTTTCGAGCCCTTAAAAGTTTCTCCTGATACTTTAAGTGTGTGTAAATCTCTTCGTCACGCTTAAGTTCGAGTTGAGATATTACAATTTCCTGGTTGTTTCGTGGACCTCGAATCCTTGATAAAAATAGCTTATTAACATGTTCATTACTTATAGGATCTTATAAACATTACAATATGGTATCACGATTTTCTCTTGTTGATTGATATTTTTCAATTATATTTTGATAAATAAATCTCAAATTAAACGCAGAGTTCTGAATAGGTAGGTTTTTAAATTTCGAGATAAATTCACCGCTCGTATTTAAATTGAAATCACGTGCATACATATGGTAGAAATGTAGTACTTTCGTTTACTGATTGAAATTTCTCAACTGTATCCTAATAAATAATTTTTATATTATATCTTTACTTCTTTTATTGCAGGGTTTTAGATATGTGGATTTCAAAATTTCGAGAATTTTAATTCGCTGCTCGTATCTAAATTGGTATCACGATATTGCGCATCGTAAAATATGTAGAATCCGAAACGTACACAGCGCGAGGTGTTAAGGAGTTAAACAGATTATTTTACGCTTTAAAGGTTTCATGCTATACATTCTCAGCTAACAGTCTCAACTACTGAAGTATAGTCTTATACATACTAGAAGTATATTTACTTGAATATATTTACCTATTACGTTCACTTACTTTGGAACTTCGTAACGTTGTATCTCTTCCTTATTTCTTTCGATGTCACTTTCAATTTTGTTCCGCTTGTAAGCGACATTTATTTAGTCCTTTCAGAAGTAAGTGAAATTAAATTAATTGTACGTATCATCCTTGATGGTTATTAATCTGTCGTATGATCCTCTTTGAAGCGTCGTTAAAAGACGTGTGCAAGTCATTATCTGTTCACAGCTGCTTCTCTTGGACGTTATTCGCCTTCGTGAAGTATCCTGCATCGTGATTCCCCTTAATTCGAGGAAATTGATAAAATTCGCTCTCTGCCTTAAACCTCGCATTAAACCGCCGCGTTTTCGCCCTGCGATCTGGGCTAATAAATAATCGACCCCCGTAATGAATTTGAACGAGCAACCTCCACTTAAACATACCTTTGACGCGGGCCCTGCGGTTTTTCGTCTTACCCAGAAAGGCTTTCGAACATCATCCGGGTACATCGCGATTAAACGATATTTCCAAGCAGCACGATGCTTGATTCATAAGTATTCCTGCACGAAAATTAACAAAACCAAGATAGGCAAAAAGTTTTCTAGATCTTGAACTTTCACGATGATTAAATGACGTGTAACTCTTCGAGCTTCAATCGTGTTGTTATTATAGTATAAAATTCCATTAATCTGGCCTTATCAAAGGACAAACAGTTTATACACTATTGGACTTTATAATAAGAGTTTACCAAGTTTCTTCTTTATTTACTATCTTCGCACAATAGGAGTTAATGTTCAGATACAGTGACGGATAAAAGAGAGCTTAAGATTGATGCACTACTTTAGCAACTTTTGCGCAAATGTTCTTATCACGTTAGTAATAGTCATCTATTCTGTGCTATGATGCGTACCGTTAGATTCATACAGATATCGATAAATCCATTTTGTAAAATTATGATGTACCTTCATACTTCTTATTTCAGTACACTTTCTTTCCTCCGTCACTGTAAGTTGAATGATACTAGCAAAAATTCAGTTCATCCAACCGGAAGGATATTAAATGAGATTTCCAATCCAATAAACAGAGTTCGGATAAACAGAGCTCCAGTGTGCGTTGCCTTTTTCCCGACGTTTCGTAAATTTCCAGTCCATTTTTCCAGGGTAATCCTTTCTAGGGAAAACCAGACTTTTTCGCAAATATGTCAAAATCTGTCTCGACGCAAACAGCATGAGTAAATTTGTTCATTTCTTCCAAGCTCGTTCATCCGGGAGCAACGGATCGAAATAAACGTAGCGATCCGCATCGAATTAAATCGAGTGACCGAAGAGATTTCTAAAGAAAAGAAACGCGTTTATCCTGCGCGTTTGAATATATTTTTCCAACTAATACAGCGGAGGGCTTTCTCGTCGGAGACATTAATTGCGCCGATTGTACGCGCGTACGTGCGAAGGAACCTGAATTACGGGGTCTCTGAACGCGAAAACGTGTGCGTCGGAGGTGCGCGCTGGAATGGGAAGAGAAGAGAAAGAAAAGAAGCGCAAAGAGATGCAAAGAGGCGGTTGGTTATTTATAGGTTGCGCCCGGTTTCGAAGGCTTCCAAGCAAGGGTTCCCTCTCGTTTGCGCTCCCTATCCGGCCGGCACCGGAGAAAAGACAAAAAGGAAACGCAAGGAGGATTCATGGGCGATCTTTATTATTCCTCGTCATTATTCGTCCGATGCTCGGGCACGGTAAGGTGGTAACAGGTGCAGCACCCTGTTCACTTTCTCGCCTGGCGCCTCTGCTGCCTCTCCGGTCTTCTGAATCGTGCCCACCATCTTCTTGTTTTCCTCTTTGTAGCAGAAGGAACGTGGAGTCGAGCAAAAGTGAAAGAAAGCTTAACGAACAAATAAACGGGGCGGTATAGTATTTTTATCAGGGTTTAATACGGTGGAATAAAAATAGAAACGTTGTCGGCTAAGTGAATCGATAAGCAAGAAAATTGAACGAGTCGGATGCAACGGTTAGAATGGAAATTCCAACAAAGACTGGTCGGCTGTCTCTAAATAGAGATTACAAACCCCGTCTCGGTGAGTTCTATCCCTTTCTGATGGAAAAATCTGCAAGACAGGAGAATCGAGTTAGTCGTTCGTAGCGGAATAATTCATGGATCAGGCCTGGTACACAGGGCCCGGTCCAAGGAGCCGCACTTCCGCGCTTTATTCCGCTGCTCGTTAATTCACAGACTTTTCCGTGGAATGAATCGCCTCCTCCCTTACTGCAATCCAACGTAAAACGACAGCTATAATCGCTCGGACACAGTCGCGCAGATTTTTCCTTTCGGACATTTATGGTTACAGAAACCTGAAATACGGTCCATTGTACTTCCTTTCGCTGCGATCGTATATTTTCTGTATGCACGCTGATGCACCGACCCTCTGTGTCTGCCCATTGCAACCGTATTCTACTACCTAGTTTTCTACTCGTGTTTCCACGCCGCAGGCCATTCTGTTCTTCGCTCGCTCCTTTAACACGCTGATACAATTAACAGCTAACTCCTACGGAATCGTTTGCATTCGAATAGGCCAGCATCCTCAAAGAACTTTGTTTTCTATCGATCGACAAACGTTCGCTTCGTGAAATTAACGTGCCCCGCGATCTTTGAAAATATCCCGTTACCTAATTCCGTTACGAAAACCATTAAAAAGAGAAAGTTACTGCCTTGAAAATTCATGCGAGTCCTCTTCCAAACATTTGATGTTTCTCGATATCTATCCATCGAATTAAATGGCCAGGTAATAAAACTGAGAGCAGATTAAAGTTACGCGTACGTCTCTCGCACGCAATCCCATAATCGCATATTACTAGGAGACGTTTACAGCAGACCTGTTGCTTCAAAATAACAACGACGCGAGGAACGAGGATCCCCAGTTAAGGGTTCCGTTTACCACAGTACATTTATTATGTTATACTGTTACCACCAAGCAGCAGATACCTATGTTATACTGCGCGTTGGTCCCTCGAAGTTTCTCTAGCCAGTAAGTTCAATGCTTCTATCGTTTCTCCACCGGCAAGGCGTTGTTGTCCACGAGCATCCTTGCACGGTGGAAGGAAAAAGAAGGAAACAGCGAATGCACGGCGAAATTCCCACGGGTCGCTTCGTTATTCCGGAATTCGCGTGGAACGAACACGCGAGAACAATCGCTGATAATTGCTGATAATCGACGGCCCCTGATCCTGCCGAGCAAACGCGGCGGAATGCAAGCCTTTTCACCGAAAATTGCGATCGATGCGTCCATCTCTTTCTTCCTTTCTTTCTTCGTTCTATCTTCTCTTCCGGCTTCTCGTCGCCTAGCAATTTTATCTATGGATTCAGAGTTCGACGAACTTCTCATTAAGAAGCGTTGACCCTTCTCCTGAAACCTATAATTTGGATAACAATCGGTGAGGTAATAAACCACGCGTTGCACTGGAAGACCGAGCCGGAGATGTTTAGAACATATGTTTTGTTAAGCAATAATGGTTCAGTGAATTTCATATCGCGCGCGTTTAAGAAAGTCTAGCTTTTTATCGCGAAGATTGAATATTCGGGTGTTGAGCTGGTTTCTTCGTATTTCTTCGAAACCAGAGAGATCGACTAGGGACTAGTAGGCATTTCTATTTAATTAGTTTCTAAGGTAATACAAAAAGATCTTAGATTGAAATAATTGACTTTGGAATTGGATCGTTTCAAATTCGATATCTTCAACATTTCAATATTTTTGCGACTATTTTAATCGCTCCAAATGGTTTATTATGTTTGGTCTTGAGACTAATTATATCATTGGCTGGTTCCAGAATCTCGTGGATTTATTAAATATTTGGCGAAGATCTTCCCTTTTTGATCGGGTCGTATTAACGTGTCACGCAATATCAAAATCAGGAAACCAACGGGCAAACTTATCAAATTTTTATTTCGTTGTCTTTGTACTTATGATTGTCTTCCACATGTTTAGGTATTTTTTTTATCTTGTTGTTGTGGAATTTTTCATTTTATCGAAGCATTCTTCTCCTCGACTCTGATTCTAGATATTATTCTTTCTTTATTAACTAATTTTCTAAAGATCTAAACGTACTATTAAAATCCAAAACAGCTATGAAAACGATCTCTGTTGCAGGTGTCTCAATTTATTGCTAGTACAAACTACACAATGCATGAAATATACTTTCTCCGACATCATATTTACCGATTAAATCTTCAAGAATAACTAATGCTCCTAGCGGCGTCCTCCCAAGTTCATATTTCAGCTGAAAATGAATGTACATTGCAACTCTCTGCAATTCCTGAAAATCCTCGAATAAATTTGCACGAACAGATTATGACGAAACGCTAACATAATATTACCGAAGACTAACAAATGTGATTGCATCGGATCTGATCTGATTACGAAGAATTTCGGCGAAAAAGGCTTTTCACGTGATGTATCTTCGTCAAAAACAAGAAAATTATTTACGTGCCGTCGTATATAAAAATTTTTCATTGTTATCAGCCCACTATCTGACATTGACAAATTAAATATTGTTCTCGTCTCGACGATCTGCAGGTGATCACGGGCGCAAAACGACGATCTGTAGGACAATGTTCGGCAGGAACCGTCTTCTTCTTCTTATTTTTTTCTTTTTTTCTCAGATCGTATGTCGATCGAGATATTAATAGCGGAACCTGTTGCCGGGCGGTTATGTGTAAAAGTAACGTGCATGTGCTATAACGTAGAAAGAAGAGGAACATCACCGTCGTGCAAACCCAGCAAGGACGTACGAGCGTGATTTGCAACGATCAGACAGACTCTGCTTCTTGTCGTCATTGATTTATAACCAGATTCCGTTTCACGTCGCTTATCATTGTAAACATGGTTTACCTGCGAAAAGTGTGCTAATTCTCGAACCGTTAAGAATAAGAACACGACAGTTGGGATCTTCCAAGATTACAGGTTTATGTCCTGTTTATGCAAAATCATTCCAAAATCTTTGAAAGTAAACAGAATAGTCATAGTTACATTAAACGTTACGTTGAGTTTGTTATTGATTGAGAGTATTCATTTGCTTTACTTACTCTTTGGTATACAATCTAGTTACAAGCTGTCAGTTGTATACCTTAGGTAACATATATACTAGGTAACAATGCAATGTTGTATACTTTACAACTGTGTGAAATTTTTTAGATTTTTTAGGTTTTGATCAGAGGCTGAGAAAGTTATTCCACCGATTCGTAAAATTTATTTGCGCTCATAATTGTGCCGGTGATTATGAAAGTGGTCTGAATTAAGAATCTAAAAACGATGAGTTTATCGCTCATTTCGCGTCGCGTCTATTTACATTGTAATAATCCGAAATCATCTTGACAAATTAGTAAAAATTGAACCGTTGGATTAAGTTGGTTGTTGTGTAGTTAAACAGAATTTAGTTCGTGCGTCAAACGGAACGAGAAATATATGACATACGCCACTGTCATAATCACCTGCACAATTATGCGTTTAATACAATTAAATTGGCCAGAAGTCGTGCAGCACGTTTCTTGATACAGTAGGAATGCCAGCTTATTAATGATGCTGACGTATTTAGGCTAAGGTGATATCAAATTTCAAGCCACACTATGATGCCATTAAACTTTATGCGCTAACAGTAAGCCAAACGCGATACGTCTTATAATATTTATCATATTTCCAGGTTTGGACCTGCAACTTGCAACTTGTATGCCTCGTAATAGCTAGTTTCGGCGAAAATAGAATTAGTTCGCGGAAACGAATTGTAAAGATAATTTGTTTACATTTGTAAGAATACCTGTCTGATAAAGATTGAGAATACTTTCATGGAATGTTTTAATTAAAGTATCCTCAAGGAATTTCGACTCACTAGACGTAATATATAACATCGAGCAAAACCTGTTCTGTAGGATTGTACAAAGATCGATACAATAGAGACCATTGACTCTTTGCTGTTCCCGGATAAACCGACGCCTCATTATATTCGTAGAATTTGCGATAGAAACTATTATCTGCTTATGTTTGTTTTTTTCAAACGAATACTACAGAATTACAATTTCTTTATGATCTACAACTGCCAAAGGAAACCCATTCTCATTTGTTATTCTATTCTACAAATTCTACAAATCTATATAACTTTTGTACGAACTGCGGCTGCTGAAAAAATATTCACCTCGGTTCAACCACATCTTCATTCGTCATGCAATCTACAAATTTCAATTGATCTTGAAAATATTAGTCGCTACTATAAACGTTTCTCTTGCATCGACCAAATGGACAGAAGCAATGAATTTTTCTAGACCTGACAGATACTATGATAACAGTTGACTTTAAGACGATCGTTTCAATACACGTATAGAAATATACACAGAAATTAGATACAATTATCGAGGTAACAAGAAGGATAATCATCTGATTATTTGAAGGAAATGTATGTAAATATATGAATTACAACTGTCAAAAAACAAAATTCTTTTTCTGTCAATCATATTTTCATTCGGATAACTGGCAGATACCGTGATAAAGATTAACTTCAAAACAATTATTACAAAATTATTAAGTTGTTCAAAAAGAATTATAAAAATATATACAAGGATTAGATGTAGAAACGAAGAAAGAGATGGCAAGGAGAACAATGTTCAAATTACTTTAAGCGATATACAACCTCTCTGTGAATTACAGTTATGAAAGGAAAATTAGCCTCCTGTCAGTCAGATGATCGTTAGATCATTTAAATTCCGATGATCGTTCATAGATCATAAAAACTCACAACAGAAAGCGATCTAACACAGAAACGAGAGAATTTGGTCAAAGGCACGATCCGGTGCTCGATTCGGTATTTGCTTCGTGTAATGTGTAACAGCATTGAACGTGTAACGATCGGAACACGGTTTGTGCCCCCTTCCACCTGGACGAAGCCACGATTCCTTCTTGTGTACACTCGCAGACACGCATACGTACGCACGTGCGGAGGGTACCGACTTACGTAGACGTTGAGCACACACGTGGAAGCCAATTGGAGAGCCAAGACTTGGCCAAGTCTTTATAAGTAGGAGTCATCCGCGTCCTCAGGACTTACTCCCTCTCGAGAACCTGCCACGATCGGCAACCGATTTCCAGAATAGTTCCTGAAAACACGCCGGGCTCGCGTCGCTTACGAGCATCTTGCGGTTCATGCAAGATCGTGGCTGTCTTTAACGTAACTTGAGGAAATCGCGAGATGAGGAGGACCCGTACGAATTGAAAGAGAGGTCATCGTTGATCCTACGTAAAAAGGTGAGTAAGTTGATCCTTTCTGGGTCCATCGGAACCTTGCAAACGCCCTCGAAAATTTACGACTCGATTTTAGAAGAGCATTATGTCGGGATATGTCGTGACGTGAATGATCTATTTCGGACCTGCTGAAAGTGTTACGTTGACAGTGAGTTTTACGGTGTTTTCTGTTTCCCGGCGACAAGATAATTTCTCGGCAAACAGGAACGTTTTCGCCGAAACCTTGTTGTCTTCCTGTTTCTCGAGTGAACTTACGGATTTACGAGTGTAAACCTTACGACGTGATTGTGTATGTACTAGTCGATACTCGACTCGTCGTTGGAGAACAAATTAATTGTCTCGATTTTTTGCCACAAATTTGAATCATAGATTTGTGAACAGATTTCGTACGCATCTTTCGAATTACGATACATTCAATAACGTTAGTTTCTCGTCGTTTACTCGTTCGCGCATTTAGCTATTTTCTCTGTTTCTTTCTTTTTCTTCTTCTTCTTTTTTATTTTTTTTTTTTTTTTTTTTTTGAAGTGTCATAATAATTTTGTATCGATGACGTCAAAATTTATTAGGATCAATATAGTGCACCGTACGTTCTAACATCGAGTCCTTGCGTATATCATTGTTAAACTTCGACGCGCTGTTTAATTAATACGCGGCTTTCAATTCGATGAAAGGAAGGTAGATGAAGACATCGACTTCTGAACGGACGTAGCAACGCATTAACACGTTGCTCGGTAACGTGATCTTGTTATTATATTTGAGCAATCTTTTTGGTTGCCAAATGCTACTCCGTAATGACGTCATTTATATCGACTGTAATGCATTTCACGGATGACTTCATGAATACATTAGAGTAACAGTGTGAATAGTAAGCTTATCCTTTTTGCTTCTTAGAAACTGTGAATCTATAAATGCTCTTTTATAAGAGAAATATATTTACATTTTTCAGAATTCGAAATAATTATCTCTCCGATATTCATCGTCAATATTGATGATTTATTATTATTTCTCGACTGTGTTGATTCAGAAATTATTGTTCTTTCCGGATCTTGAACTCTCTGTAATACGCGGTTGGATTTCAAAATCAAAATACTGCTTGTACTATGTTTAATATCGTTTTCTACATACAGTCACTATATTAATGTAAGAGATTAGAGCAACTGCAGTACAGGTTTTAATAAATTAAAGCCGATGTTGAATATGCATTTTACCGGCTGCTATTGTGTTCGCAGTTGTTTTCCACTACAGCGCAAATAAAATGATAAACGATACGGTATTTTATCAAGGAAAACATCGACAGTATAAGATAGCTCGATCTGAAATACTTTTGCAAACTATATTTCTATCAACAGGTTTACTATTCTCCGATGTCATTATTATCTAGATCGTTTCGATTTTCTGCGAGAATATCGCAAGGCTGTCCTTTCCATATTTTAACATCGAAACTTATGCAGAAACTTTCAACTCCCAAACTTGTTCTCGCGCACTTGTTAGATAATGATAATTAGTTTGCGAATTTTTATGTGTTTATGATACATTCAAAAATGCAAAAATACGCATAATGCGCAATGTTGCATCTATTACTATATGTAGATAAAACAAAGATCCACTTAGCTTCTTTTTAGAGTCTTTGTAAAAAATATGAATCCGCATAAATATCCGCAGGCTAATTATAATATTTTAGTTTCATGCCTCTCTTCACAGATCTTTGCACTTGGTTTAATAAATAAAAGAATTCTTTAATGTTTTGAGAAATAGCACTGTGCGCTGCAAACGGACAATTAAACAGGAAATTGCTATTTACGAAAACGGGAATTTAAACTAAAGAAATTTGTCGACGATAAAGGCAATATAAAATGAAAACAAAAACACGTTGATCGTTTAGAATGATTGAAAGATCGTCAAAGATTAGAAGCACTGATTTCTTTCCTAATAATCGCACGCTCGTTCGAAGAGTCGAAAATCAGCATCGTGCGCTTTATACAATCGCTAGAGTCACGTAACTGTTTTACCGGGTTAGCTGACACGATTTACAAAGTTACAACGTGTCGAGTGAACGAACGTGTGCTGGCCGAAAATTCTCAGCTCCATTAACGATTCTCATCGCATCGGTCAGCCGAAAATCGCGAGCTGTTTTTGGATCGGCCATGCATTCCGTTTAACCAGTTGGGAACCGATTCGTCGATCTTGGCATTGAATCATTCGTACGGATACCATACTACGATGCAACTTGCAGCTTGTCCCCGACATTGCTTCGTCATGGTCCTCGAGTACCCGTAAATGGAGCGTTTTAGCAAGGCTGCCGAAAAATATTTTTGGACCTAGAGTAATCGGCTAGGAGCTATTGAATATAGATAAGAAGGAAGCGATTAATACGACATGTGCTTCGTAAGATAATCATCGAGTGCATATTACGAAGGTTACGCGCGTTCTTGAATTTTCAGCTTGAGTTATTTCTTTCGCTATTAAGATTTCTATATATACATATGTAATATGGTTACAAAACGCATTCACATTCTTCTTTATCTTTTGAATGAAACTTGAATTTTCTGCCACATTTTACATTTCCTTTTCACGTACGATACACATTCTGGGACAAAACCAAGCGAACATGTGGTGGAAATACATAGACATTAGTGAAGCTTAATCGAAATAGTATCAATATTATGTACTTAAAGATTTATTTATTAATATATATCCTTATGGTACATAGATCATTTTGGAAAATGATTGTAATTAATCTTTTTATCCTTATTTCAAACAAGCTGTATTTAACGAAACTTCATTGATACGTATTTCCAATACCTGTCATTTATTTCCGTTCCTGATTGTATATTTTATATTCGTTATCATAAGTCTACTCTGCTATTTACGGATGATAAATGGACTAAAGTTTGAGGTGTTTGCACAATAGGAAGTTCAAAAAATTAAAAAATCACACGATCAAGAAGATTTAATCAAAGTATTCCGTCGTATTAATTGACAGTCCTCGATAATAGTGTTACGATCTTTCTTAAACTTCTTTTTCTAATCTCCTACACCATGGTATTACACTATAACTGCGCTTAATTATACAAGTTGCAACATAAACATTCGCGCGTATATTCACCTTTGTGTAAAGAAAAATTGCTTCGAATATCAAAGATACTTGCAGTTCGAAGAATTCCGCAGCGAGAGGGTTAAAAAGCGTCGGTGAATTTCGCTTTCGTGTACCTGTCGTCACTCGTGTTCCTTCAATTGATCATGATATTATATGGGGTACGTAACTCTGAACGGAATACAGAGTCGCAAGGTGCAATAAGTAAAATGCATTATGCACAAGATACGGATGCACGCGATGCTTTTTCACTCGCCTTAACGAGCCATTCTTCCCGGGTTCGCGATAAAAACTGGGTATCCGCGAAGGACATTCCACCAGACACGGTTCACGAGTCGGAGAGTGGAATTTTTCCCGCGTCGACGAGTTTATTTCATTGTCAGGTGCAACAAGAAGCCGATTAAAAATGAATCGCGACGTCAGGAAAGCTGCAGCGCGTTATTTCGCTCGTTGCTTAATCGACGAATCGTTTAAGGCTCTCGCAGTTCCCTTTCTCGTCCAACTTCGTACATCCGTATAAATTTCAAGATAGAATGTCGTACGCGATGCGATAAAATGACAAAAGTGATTAAAAAGTATGATTTCTCGTAACAAGGAATCTGTGGCGGCATACTTTCCATCATTAACGAGACTTAAACGATCGAAGATTTAATTGAGTCACGACCTTGAAAGATTCCAGAATTCCAATTAAAAGCCGATTTTCCATCGACAAAAGAAAAATCCCGCGCACTGACTCACGCTATTATTCAATGATGTTCTCCTTGTAAAGAACGAATCTATTCAACGCTGCCACTGCTGTTTGCTCTCACCGGCTGCAATTACGATTATACTAAACGATCTCCTAGAGAACGCTGTTTTCAATGTCCTTTGATTAACCTGAATAGTAACCGACACCTGCCACGTTGTATAACTATTATTCAGAATAGAGGAATCGCCATTAATAAATTCTCAAGAAAGTGATAAACATTGATAGCGTCGGGAGAACACCGACAATGATATCAACAACAGATTCATGCTTCGAGGAAGGAAATTCAATTAGTTTTACATTGAAGTACTTCATGCAACAAATCGTTTAAGGATAGCTGTTATTTATTAATAGTTCCAAACAAGGGCCATGTTTTGTGATCGACGTTCTCTCTCTCTCTCCCTCTTTCTCTCATTGATTCCCTCGGCTGTAATTACGCTCTATTTACGTCGACGTTAATACCTCGACAGGATTTCTCATTTTCTCGGTGGACAGGCATCCACGGAGCCTTGAACCTCGTTGGTGAGGCCCGCATGCGATGCATGATAAATGTACGGTTAGCGTTGGAAGGTGGATTGCGGTCGCAAATAAGGGAGATAATGAAAAAATGAAGAGGACGGTGCAAGCGGTTCGAGTGGGAAGGCTTGCACGTGCAATTTACAAGTATCCCTTTAATTGCGAGCCGCCGTGGATACGATTACCTTCGGCAATAGACGCGTTTGTCGTGGCGATTTTGAAAGGTGTTTTGTTTCTCGCGCGTCGCAAGTCACCGACGCTGAATACCGTTGATAGGCTTTCATTCGTTTCGACGAGTATAAGAAGGAAGAGTCTCTGCTTCCGTTTGATATCGTTATCGTTAATTAGAAAAGAATTTTCATCGATTCTTTTGTGTCTCTCGTGAAAACAGCCATTTCATTGGAAAGTGAAAAAGTCGGTTGAGTACAAAGTGATCGTTTCGGGTCAGACTCGTCGAGGTGATAAATCTCGTTGAATATAAGAAGCGTCTTTGCTTTCAATCGATTTCCTTTGAAATTCAATCGTCTTTCGTGGAAATAAATTGGTCGAATAATAGAGAACTCGGTTAAGTAGAATGTTCTATCCTTCCTATGTCAGACTCATCAGGCTGATAATGGAAGAAAATGGAATCTCTGTTTTCAGATGTTATAGTTACGATGAATAGAAAGGAAGCTCGATCGATCTTTCATGTCTTTTGTGAGAATAGATTCGTTGAAAACAGGAGAGTTCGGCTAAGTAGAATATGATCGTTGCAGGTCAGACTTAGATCGATAAAGCAAAATCTCTACTTCCAATCGTTGTCGTTACGATAATTATAAAGGAATCTCGAGCCACTTTCTATTTCGTTCGTAGAAGTAGGTTGATTGAACTGTGAAAAGTTCGATTAAGTGGAATGTGATCATTCCAGGCCAAACATATTAGACAGAAATTCGATGGTACGACCGTCAGGTTCTCGGAGCGAGTGCTACGATTTAATCACCACGCTGGTTCTAACGCCATTGTGCATCGACGAGGATGTGAAAGAGAGGGAAATCGTGGAATTGGTGGGAGAAGAGACGACCTTGCGACTTTCCATGGCAAGGCTGCACTTATTGCAGCGAGGATACCATAATAACAATCTAGGTTCACTGCACCGACCCGCATCGACGTTGCCTCTTTGTCAGGATCCGTTCTATCCTCTTAATAGTTTCTCTATTATTTATCCGCGTTCCTTCGGCCGTTTACAAACTGGTTCTACGAAATATACAGAGAGCGACAGCTTCTTCGCTTTCGTACACTTAAAATTCCATGCGCCTGTCGTTTTTCTTTCTTTTCTTATCTGCCGTTCACGTGTTTTCTTTTCGATCTTTTATCGAATTTTCCTCTCTATCGAACGGCAAACTGGATGGTTGCGACAAACGGTGCAATTCCACGCCAAGAATTTCGCTTTCGAACTACGGCATTTATAGCTTCGAAGAAGAGATTGGTCGTCGGTTTCCGTTCAGATCAAGAACTGGTTCGATCAAACTGGTCATCCCAACATCTTCAAGGACTTCGTTCTTACATCTTACGATCTTCTAGAACTTACGGATACCGATCCGTTTCAACGAATATTCAGTTTGATCCATGGTAAAATTCTACGAAATTCCTTTCCTCTCCGCAATGATTACTATCAGCGATATATGTTTATTCGATTGGACATAAAGAACGACAGAGGACGGCTTTCTACATCTCGTCTCGGCCAATTAGTAATTTTCCCTCGATTTTTCTAATTCTCACGCGCGAATTATCCGTAAGGATAACGATACGACTAATGTCGATGTGCACGTCGATTTCTTGAATTGCGAGCCGCGATTTATTAGACAATTGACTTTAATTCGAGGTCATGCGTTTCGAGCATATAATTACGTATCTGCATTTTCTGCCGCTATTAGCGTCCGTGATTTTTACCGGGAAATTGGCACGCCATGTTCACGTTGGAAATATATTTTCTTTGTCGAAAGAAAGCAACGAGAAAGGGAAGAGAGTGGAAATCAATGAAATCGAAATTACACGAGAAATTGCGCCAAGTGCCATCTTCATTTCAACGATTTTCTTATTTATTCCAGTACACTCGTGCTTACATATTTTTAAACGTCAATCGAGAAAGCATCGATTAGATCGCTACCTCGATGGTTGGAATTCTAAATGTTTTAGCTTCCGGGTGCCTTTGGCCCGTGAAACCGTTAAATCACAGGTCCAGCGAGAAGATGTACTATTAATGATACGTTTCGAGTTGTTTGCCTCTTCGCGAAAGGTACCTCTTAGGTTATTTCAAAGTGTCCATCAAAAGAGCTACACGAAATTCCTATGAATATTCAAAAATCGTTCTCGAAAGGGAGAACCCCGAATTAGCTTTCATAAGATGCACGTATGCAGTCTATAATTCGGCAACCTTGCAATTTTTGTAACTAAAATGTACTTTGAAAGCCAAGTTAATTGCTCCAGAGAATACTTGGAGATGCAGCTCGTCCTTGAAACGTTTTAAGTCTTCTTCGAGCTCTCTTATTGCACTTACAACCAACAACAGCAGGTGGCAGAGTGGCTGAATACGTTTTATAAATAAGTCGTGCAGCTTCTTAATGACCTGTCGTTATCTTACGCTCCTTTACGCAATTGCGTAGTTTCGAGTTAACTGTCTATTTATCTAGTCACACGTGCGTTTGCATATGGGCAACCCAAGTAGCTATTACTGTCGATACATTGTTAATGAGAAACGATCAATCCAGTTATAAATTACTGAATGACAACATGTCAAACGTTTTGCTTATTTAGCAATTATCAGTTTGTTTTGCAAGGTTTACCAAGTTGATAAGGCAAGTCATATTAATTTGTAACAATGTTCTATGATACATAGTATGTGCGATAGATATATAGTGTACTACATTGATCGCTATGAAACTAAAGTCACATTATTTTTTAAACCGCGTATCTTTCTCGTCAGAAGTGTCTGTATTTTAGTTAATGATGTCTAGACTGTGAATATTTATGCAAATTTATCGTTTTACCGAGTCAGGCAAGGAAATGGAACCTAAGCAAAGATCTCTGAATATTTTTATATGTTCTTTTACCTTTTAATTTCCCAAAAACACGTAAAGATTTGCAATCTACGGATCCAAATAGAAAAAGATGTTATATAAACATAGATCGTTTAAGATGTGATAAAGGAGATATGACAAGAAAATGAAATACGAGGGAAACAGTAAAGAGCTTGCGATTAGGTTATCACGATACAACATAGAAATAGATCAGCAATATTTATGTCGGTCTACAGCTAATTGCGGAAGTCGTAAACAAAGTGCGTAACTGTGTAAACAATCAGTGCATTTCGGTAGACAGTCGAGCAACTTACCGATGGTACTGGCAAATAGCTTTAAGATCATTGACGACATCAAATAGTAAACGTATTTCGTATAAATAGTAACATCTACGTTCCCTCTGTATTTCGTGTTTTTGGCATAAATCTTTTCTTAAACCATCTATGTTTATACAACATTCTCCTCTCATTTAGATCCGTAAAATATACCAAAAAAGATTAGACCGTTAAAATCTAAGACATCCTGTATAAGTAGCGTAAACTTAACAATTGCAACGTACCATATTATAAATTGAAATAATTGCATCGACGCAACGTACGCATCGATAGCAGCAAATGTGTTAGTTCGGTGGATTGTATGTTCCGCAACCATACGATTCTTCGTCGCCAAACCGCACGGACCGATCGGAAAACTTTCTTCGAAAGATATAATTGCTTCGATCACGGGAACGTTCAAAAAGTTTCAGACGAATTCTTCTTCATCGATTCTGGAGCATTTGGTCTTCCGATGAAGTTGCTTGAAATGCGGCTCTCGAAACGTAATCCTTCTGTTTTTCGCGCGACTCTCGAGGGATTGGGAACATCGTCTATACAGGATGCGACCAATTCGTATTCAAAGCACGGATCTCGTGCGAACGGGGCCTGAACCTTCGCCGCACGAAATGTTTCATTCAACGAAGAAAGGTTCTTCGCCCAAATCGCACGGGCCATTTGCGGTAAATCGAATGACAAGTGGATCACCGGCGACACAAATCCGCGACCTACTCGTTTCACTTGGATATCTTAAAATATCTTATTCATAAAATCGTCGTCTCTGCTGCATCGACATTTTCCCTTAAAATTCATCGTTTCATTATACTATCTGTTTCGTTGATCGAAATTGCCAGTCGTTGGAAAAGAGATCGTTTAATAAAATGGAGAATTTTCCATTATCATAGAAATAGACAGACATTATCATAGAAAAACTCGCTTTGCATTATATAATCCTTGTATCAAGTAGGGATACTTATGCAAATTCCGCCTTTTTTATCAAGATGGCTAAAGAGAGATCTGTTTCGGTTACTAAACTATACTTCATAACGAGTATTATACTTTGAATATCTTACATAATTTTGAATATTATGTGCATTCTATACATTTCTCTATGTGCATGTAAATTTCACACAAATGCACAAACATCCTCGGACTTTCATATCTTTGACAGTTGAAATACACGACAAATTCTCCAAATCTTATTTTACGTTAAAGTAATTGAGCCAAATTTACGCTTCCGGGGCGTGTCGTTTAACTTAACAGAGTTAATTAATAGCACGCAATTTATCATAGTGTGATAAACGGCCTCCATGTGACACAACATCTCACAAACCAGTTCCTATTTCGGTTGAACCGAGTGCGCTCCAATGTCACGATCACCAACACTGACATTGACTCTGTCGACGTTATGTCACCGCACTCTCTCCTCTTCTCCCATTCCAGAGTGAACATGGAGAAGCCGCATTCTCAAGTTATGTCACTTACAGTTCATGCAATCCTCTTCCCACTCTAACCAACGAGGAGAAAGGACAACAGAGCGGCGTGCCGTGCGTGGTCTGGTTAGGTTTACCTTTTCGACGAGTAGCTTTCTCCCCTTCTACGACTCTTACTTACTCCAACACCTTCGTCCAAAACTTTCAGCCCGTCAGAATTTATCGTTCCTCCTTTCGATGACTACGTACTCGGTAGTACGCGGCGCATCTCGACCAGCCGTAGGTTGCGTACGATGCAATTCGTTATTCTGTTATGCAGGATCACTGCGAATGGTATTTATGGCACTGGATCCAGTGCGCCTTGCTTCATCCGGCGAGTGTTGCACGTTGCGTATAGGTGCAGGTCCTACAGGGGCAGCAGAAACGAATAAATAGCCAAGATGATTAACGACGCGAAACTTTCAAGACCTAATCGCTGACGTTGGACCTCGAAGTGATTTATCTTGATTCAAATATCGATCCTTCCGTCTACAGATAACCGACCGAAGGATTGGAATATATACAGTGTCTCGCGAAAATATTCACACACTTGCTATAGAGAAATACGCGAATTTCTTATGAAATTCGCAAGTGATAATTTTTTTATGATAAAGTCCTCAAATATCCTCGTAAGCCACTGTATATTCTCCACGGAGAGATTGCTAAGCGCATAGACCTCTGTCAGAATGCATTATTCCATAAATTTATGTAAGTTTAAAACGATGGGACTCGGTGTTAGTTCGCAGTTTCTTCGGTTTATCGCGATGTAAAGGAGAGGAAGTCAGTTACCTACGGCTTAGTGGAAAGAAAGCAACCTACAGCCTGATTCGCAATCTACACCTACACGCAAGAATCGTATATATTTCGCAGGCGGAGCTGCGTCATCAGCTAACGTTGTCGATCGTCTGACAGGTTATCGATACGTTTAAAAATCATAGACAGAGTACTTCGCCTCTTGTTGATTCCATCAAAGAAATTTTATTACTATAGACACGTTGTATGAATGGTTTTCGAGACGAACGTAAAATGCTACCAGATTTTTCGTTTGTTAGACCTTGGTAGAGTAGAAAGAATAATGGCGGACAAAAGGAAGTTGAAAATTTATAATTATGTATAATAACTACATTACATTTAATTGTTCTTGACAGTCACTACAAGTGTTTTTTCTAAAATTATAGCGTCCTTTTTGTACCCTTTATTCTGCAAACTTCCTTTTTTCCTCGAGTGTATACAAACACCTGCAGAAATTTATTATAAAAATATTATGCGCGTTATACGAAAAGTAATGATTTTCTCGTTGTCGCTTTATTTTACTTTTTATATTCGTATTATTGCGTTTTCGATTATATTTATATCAAGTTTTCTATTGTACATATTTTCTATGTTTTTATAATATCTTACGATTTACACTTGGACTTTGAGTACTGTTACATGATAAACAATTCGAAAGACTGTTAGCTAACAGCAGTAATCACTGCAACGGCTGCATAGAAAGAATTGGTCGCGATGGAGAATTAAGGAATTTGCGATGCAGATTATAGTACGGCACAGCCAAGAAGACACAAGGTTCATTCACTTCTCGTCTTCCTTATTCTATTCACGATGAACGCTGATTTACGGTCTCGGTAAAAAAAGCTATCGCGTCAAATCATTAAAGGCGTGTCGGAAATCAACGTTAACGTAACTGTACAAGCGAATTCGCGATGGGTAGGGTATTGAAATTGTTGTTGTAGCACGTGGATTTGTATCGAAGAGTGGAACGATGAAATAAATCGAGGTCGAAATGAGAATCGTTTGATCCTGAGCCATCGATGATGCTTGAATTATTCCAGCCAAGGTCAAGGGACAGTTAGAATCCTTTCGGTCGGGGAAGATTGGACGTGAGCCAAGCAGTACGTAACTGTTCGACTGCTTATCTTTGCTGGTTTATGCGAAATTTTCAACCGAGGAAATCCACGCCTCTCGCCCTACAAAACGAAGCAGACTACGTCATGTTCGGCTATCCCGTTAAAACTATGGAGATTTAAACGCCATTGGATTTAAATTTACGAACACTGTTGATTCCTCGTTAGGAAATCGATAAAATTAATATCGGTTTCTGACAATTTTATTAATATGAATTATTTCATTTTCAGACACGGTGAACCGAAAACATGTGGGCAAGCCTACATACGTTAGGCGTTTTGATAGCGCTGATCTCGCCGACATTAGCTGATATTGGTAAGATTCTTTTCATTGATTCGAAATTTGAACTTTAAACTAGTTTGTAGTATTCACGGTTCGCAGTCGAAGTTGGCATGAATGGTTCGAAGGACCTTTTAAAAGATGCACGAACTATCTATTTTCTTGACAAGCCCATTTACAGCGCGGCTCACGGATGCGTGATACGCTTACCGATTCCATGGTGCACTGCCATCATTTTTATTTCTCCGTCATCTCAGTCAGCAACGTTGTTGTCCGCTGTGTCTTCAAACTGGTTTCGCGCGAGATGCGTGGCCTTGAATGCATCGAGGAAACTTACTTAAAGAACTTTACTAATGTAAAATTCTTTATGTCTACGTATCGCGAATTCAGACTCGAATATTTCAACATTCCAATGTTAATTTTTTTCGCAAGAGAAACGTAAAAAGTATCAAACGATTGAGTAAAATTTTCTTTGAATTCACAAAGCCTATTTTCTACCTATTATTATTTATAATCATTTCTATTATTTTAGCAAAAGGTCTGCCCTCGATACATCTGCCCTTGCCACATCTACCGAGTGGTTTCATGTGCATTGAAGTAGGATATCATGCCGACCCTAGCGACTGTAGAAGATTCTACCGATGTGTCGATTGGGGATTCGGAAAACCGCTGCAGATCTTTCAATTCGAGTGCGGTGTTGGAACAGTATTCTCGATGCGTAGGGGTAACATCTGTACTCTCCCCAACGACAGCGACCGCCCAGAGTGTGGTGGAAATATCATAAACAACAATAATTCGACTACGACTTCTCCGCCCACAACAGAAATATGGGCAACCAATGGAACTGTTACAAACAACCTACTGCAAACAACTTCACAGACCACTACCACAAGTTTATCAACAAGTAGTAACCAATCTTCTGCAACAAGTGGAAAACCAGGGAATGACCAAGGTCGAGGACAATGCGTTCAAGAAGGATATTTTGCTGATGTGAATAACTGTAGAAAATTTTATAGATGCGTTGAAGAAGGTTCTGGAAACTTTGTAAAGCATGAATTTGAATGTGGAGTTGGTACTGTCTGGGATCCAGATATACAAGGATGTAATCATCCTTGGGCTGTATCACGAGAAGACTGCAAGGAAGACTCAGGGACAGCTGCTACTGGTAGTGGCGATGATAATGGACAATGGACCACAGATAACAGTGGACAATGGACAAGCGGAACAGGCAGCCCTGCACAACCTGGAGACGCTACTAGTCAAACAGGACATCAAGGACAGCCGGGAGAAACTACTGGACAACCTGCTTCTTCCGGTACTCC
Source organism: Bombus affinis (assembly GCF_024516045.1). Taxonomy (NCBI): domain Eukaryota; kingdom Metazoa; phylum Arthropoda; class Insecta; order Hymenoptera; family Apidae; genus Bombus; species Bombus affinis. Next base: position 6,708,490 of record NC_066356.1, on the reverse strand, counting down.
GGGCACTTCCGGTATTGAAGGTACATCAGGAACACCTGGTACACCGGGAACTCCTGGTACACCTGGCGCCTCAGGAACTCCTGGTACACCTGGCACCTCAGGAACTCCTGGTACCCCTGGCACATCTGGTACCCCTGACACATCTGGCACAGCGGGTATTTCTGGCACAACCGGTAAACCTGGCACACCTGGTACTCCTGGCACTCCTGGCACACCTGGTACTTCTGGCACACCTGGTACTTCTGGCACACCTGGTACTTCTGGCACACCTGGTACTTCTGGCACACCTGGTACTTCTGGCACACCTGGTACTTCTGGCATACCTGGTACTCCTGGCACACCTGGTACTCCTAGCACACCTGGTACTCCTGGCACACCTGGCATTCCAGGAAGTCCAAGTAACCCTGCCACACCTGGCACACCCGGCATACCTGGAAGCCCAGGCATTCCTAGCATTCCAGGAAGACCTGGAACTCCCGGCACACCTGGCACACCTGGTACTACTGGCACACCTGGAACTTCAGGTACTCCAGGCACCTCAGGAACTCCTGGTACACCTGGCACCTCAGGATCTCCTGGTATCCCTGGCACATCTGGCACAGCGGGTATTTCTGGCACACCCGGTAAACCTGGCACACCTGGTACAACTGGCACATCTGGAACTTCAGGTACTCCAGGCACCTCAGGAACTCCTGGTACACCTGGTACATCAGGAACTCCTGGTACACCTGGTACATCAGGAACTCCTGGCACACCTGGTACTTCTGACATACCTGGCACTCCAGGAAGTCCAAGTAACCCTGCCACACCTGGCACACCCGGCATACCTGGAAGCCCAGGCACTCCAAGCATTCCAGGAAGTCCTGGTGCCCCGGGCACTCCTGGCTCACCCAGCACACCTGGTACTCCTGGCACATCTGTTACTCCTGGCACACCTGGTACTACTGGCACATCTGGAACTTCAGGTACTCCAGGCACCTCAGGAACTCCTGGTACACCTGGCACCTCAGAATCTCCTGGTATCCCTGGCACATCTGGTACCCCTGGCACATCTGGCACAGCGGGTACATCTGGCACACCTGGTACTCCTGGCACATCTGTTACTCCTGGCACACCTGGTACTACTGGCACATCTGGAACTTCAGGTACTCCAGGCACCTCAGGAACTCCTGGTACACCTGGCACCTCAGGATCTCCTGGTATCCCTGGCACATCTGGTACCCCTGGCACATCTGGCACAGCGGGTACATCTGGCACACCTGGTACTCCTGGCACATCTGTTACTCCTGGCACACCTGGTACTACTGGCACATCTGGAACTTCAGGTACTCCAGGCACCTCAGGAACTCCTGGTACACCTGGCACCTCAGGATCTCCTGGTATCCCTGGCACATCTGGTACCCCTGGCACATCTGGCACAGCGGGTACATCTGGCACACCCGGTAAACCTGGCACACCTGGTACTCCTGGCACACCTGGTACTCCTGGCATACCTGGCATTCCAGGAAGTCCAAGCAACCCTGCCACACCTGGCACACCGGGCATCCCTGGAAGCCCAGGCATTCCTAGCATTCCAGGAAGACCTGGTACTTCCGGCACACCTGGTACAACTGGTACATCTGGCACTTCAGGTACTCCAGGCACCTCAGGAACTCCTGGTACACCTGGTACATCAGGAACTCCTGGTACACCTGGTACCTCAGGAACTCCTGGTACACCTGGCACCTCCGGAACTCCTGGTACTCCTGGCATACCTGGTACTTCTGGCACACCTGGTACTCCTGGCACACCTGGTGCTCCTGGCACACCTGGTACTTCTGACATACCTGGCACACCTGGTACTTCTGACATACCTGGCACTCCAGGAAGTCCAAGTAACCCTGCCACACCCGGCATACCTGGAAGCCCTGGCACTCCAAGCATTCCAGGAAGTCCTGGTGCCCCGGGCACTCCTGGCTCACCCAGCACACCTGGTACTCCTGGCACACCTGGTACTCCTGGCACACCTGGTACTCCTGGCACACCTGGTACTCCTGACACACCTGGTACTCCTGGCACACCTGGTACTTCTGACATACCTGGCATTCCAGGAAGTCCAAGTAACCCTGCCACACCTGACACACCCGGCATACCTGAAAGCCCAGGCACTCCAAGCATTCCAGGAAGTCCTGGTGCCCCGGGCACTCCTGGCTCACCCAGCACACCTGGTACTCCTGGCATACCTGGCATTCCAGGAAGTCCAAGCAACCCCGGCACACCTGGCACACCCGGCATACCTGGAAGCCCAGGCATTCCTAGCATTCCAGGAAGACCTGGTACTCCCGGCACACCTGGCACATCTGGAACATCGGACACCACAGGTACTGCGGCTACTAAAGGTACACCCGATACACCAGCATGGCTTGACTCATCCAATGCATCTACATGGTCTGGCTCACCCAGAAATCCTAGCACCTCAGGAACACCCGTATACCTTGGAAATCCTACCACTCCCGAAATTACGAGTACGACACCCACACCTAGCATAACAACAGAAGCACCCAACGCTCTCAGCACTCCAAGCACTTCCAAGCCAAGTAATTTCGAAACTCCTCAAACACCAGCAACACCAAATAGTAGAACTAGAACAACCGTTACAACTGACTCTCCTAGTGAATCTGACACCCCAGGCACACCTGGCTCTCCTAATGAACCCGACACTTCAAGCAATCCACGCACTAATAGTGAACCTGATAATTCAGGCTCCTCTGCCAAACCTAGTGAATCCGAGACTGCAAGTACTTCTAGTGATCACGACTCTCCAGGCACACCTAGTGAACCTGCAACTTCCGACACACTTTGCGATACTGCAAGCAGATCCGGTTCTTCCGAAACTCTTGTAACACAAACGACATCCGGCAGTGAAGGCGAACTTCCTCGTACGCCTGGTACACCCAGTGAACGTGCAGCTACCAGGACAATAGGTAATCCCCAAACTCCTGAAACACCAGCGTCACCTAATAGTGAAACTGGATCTCCTCCTACACCCAGTATGCTCAGTAAACCTCCAACTCACAGGACGCCAAGTTACCTCAAAACTCTTGAAACAGCAGCAACGCCCAGTAATGAAACTGGAGCTCCTTCCAAACCCAGTATGGCCAGTCAACCTCCAACACCCAGAACACCAGAACATCTCAAATATACTGAGACACCAGCGACACCGAGTAGTGAAACTGGATCTCCTCCTAAACCCGCTATGGCCAGAAAACGTCCAACTCCCAGGATGGCAAGTTATATAAAAACTCCTGAAAAACCAACGACATACGGAAGTGAAACTGGATTTCCTCCTACACCCGATATTACCCGAAAACCTCCAACACCCAGAACTCCAGATCATCTCAAAACTACTGAGACACCAACGACACCGTGTAGTGAAACTGGATCTCCTCCTAAACCCGCTATGGTCAGTAAACCTCCAACACACAGAACTACCGGTCATCTCAAACCTCCTGAAACAAGAGCGTCACACAGTAGTGAAACTGAATCCCCTCCTACACCCGCTATGGCCAGTAAACCTGCAACACCCAGAACTCCAGATCATCTCAAGACTACTGAGAAACCAGCGACACCGTGTAGTGAAACTGGATATCCAACTAAACCCGCTATGGCCAGTAAACGTCCAACTCCCAGGATGCCAAGTCATCTGAAAACTACTAAAAAACCAACGACTTCCGGAAGTGAAACTGGATCACCTCTTACTCCCGATATAGCCAGAAACCCACCAACTCCCAGAACTCCAGATCATCTCAAAACTACTGAGACGACAACGGCACCCAGTAGTGAAACTGGATATCCTCCTAAACCCGCTATGGCCAGTAAACCTCCAACTCCCAGTACTCCAGATCATCTCAAAACTACTGAGACACCAAGAGCACCCAGTAGTGACAGTGGATCTCCTAATACACCCGCTATGGCCAGTAAATCTCCAACTCCCAGGATGCGAAGTCATCTCAATACTCCTGAAACACCAGCGACACCCAGTAGTGAAACTGGATCTCCTCCTAAACCCGCTATGGCCAGTAAACGTCCAACTCCCAGGATGCCAAGTCATCTGAAAACTACTAAAAAACCAACGACTTCCGGAAGTGAAACTGGATCTCCTCTTACTCCCGATATAGACAGAAACCCACCAACTCCCAGAACTCCAGATCATCTCAAAACTACTGAGACGACAACGGCACCCAGTAGTGAAACTGGATATCCTCATAAACCCGCTATGGCCAGTAAACCTCCAACTCCCAGTACTCCAGATCATCTCAAAAGTACTGAGACACCAAGAGCACCCAGTAGTGACAGTGGATCTCCTAATACACCCGCTATGGCCAGTAAATCTCCAACTCCCAGGATGCGAAGTCATCTCAATACTCCTGAAACACCAGCGACACCCAGTAGTGAAACTGGATCTCCTACTAAACCCGCTATGGCCAGTAAACGTCCAACTCCCAGGATGCCAAGTCATCTGAAAACTACTACAAAACCAACGACTTCCGGAAGTGAAACTGGATCACCTCATACACCCGATATGACCCGAAAGCCACCAACTCCCAGAACTCCAGATCATTTCAAAACTACTGAGACAGCAAGAACACCCAGTAGTGAAAGTGGATCTCCTAATACACCCGCTATGGCCAGTAAATCTCCAACTCCCGGGATGCGAAGTCATCTGAGAACTACTACAAAACCAACGACTTCCGGAAGTGAAACTGGATCTCCTCTCACTCCCGATATAGCCAGAAACCCACCAACTCCCAGAACTCCAGATCATCTCAAAACTACTGAGACGACAACGGCACCCAGTAGTGAAACTGGATATCCTCCTAAACCCGCTATGGTCAGTAAACCTCCAACACCCAGAACTACCGGTCATCTCAAACCTCCTGAAACAAGAGCGTCACACAGTAGTGAAACTGGATCCCCTCCTACACCCGCTATGGCCAGTAAACCAGCAACACCCAGAACTCCAGATCATCTCAAGACTACTGAGACACCAGCGACACCGTGTAGTGAAACTGGATCTCCTCCTAAACCCGCTATGGCCAGTAAACGTCCAACTCCCAGGATGCCAAGTCATCTGAAAACTACTAAAAAACCAACGACTTCCGGAAGTGAAACTGGATCTCCTTCTACACCCGATATAGCCAGAAAACCACCAACTCCCAGTACTCCAGATCATCTCAAAACTACTGAGACACCAAGAGCACCCAGTAGTGACAGTGGATCTCCTAATACACCCGCTATGGCCAGTAAATCTCCAACTCCCAGGATGCGAAGTCATCTCAATACTCCCGAAACACCAGCGACACCTAGTAGTGAAACTGGATCTCCTCCTAAACCCGCCATGGTCAGTAAACGTCCAACTCCCAGGATGCCAAGTCATCTGAAAACTACTAAGAAACCAACGACTTCCGGAAGCGAAACTGGATCTCCTTCTACACCCGATATAGCCAGAAAACCACCAACTCCCAGAACTCCAGATCATCTCAAAACTACTGAGACACCAAGATCATCCAGTGGTGAAACTGGAACTCCTACTAAACCCGCTATGGCCAGTAAAAGTCCAACTCCCAGGATGCCAAGTCATCTGAAAACTACTACAAAACCAACGACTTCCGGAAGTGAAACTGGATCTCCTTCTACACCCGATATAGCCTTAAACCCACCAACTCCCAGAACTCCAGATCATCTCAAAACTACTGAGACGACAACGGCACCCAGTAGTGAAACTGGATATCCTCCTAAACCCGCTATGGCCAGTAAATCTCCAACTCCCAGGATGCGAAGTCATCTCAATACTCCTGAAACACCAGCGACACCCAGTAGTGAAACTGGATCTCCTCCTAAACCCGCTATGGCCAGTAAACCTCCAACACCCAGAACTACCGGTCATCTCAAACCTCCCGAAACAAGAGTGTCACACAGTAGTGAAACTGGATCCCCTCCTACACCCGCTATGGCCAGTAAACCTGCAACACCCAGAACTCCAGATCATCTCAAGACTACTGAGACACCAGCCACACCGTGTAGTGAAACTGGATCTCCTCCTAAACCCGCTATGGCCAGTAAACGTCCAACTCCCAGGATGCCAAGTCATCTGAAAACTACTAAAAAACTAACGACTTCCGGAAGTGAAACTGGATCTCCTTCTACACCCGATATAGCCAGAAAACCACCAGCTCCCAGTACTCCAGATCATCTCAATACTACTGAGACACCAAGAGCACCCAGTAGTGACAGTGGATCTCCTAATACACCCGCTATGGCCAGTAAATCTCCAACTCCCGGGATGCGAAGTCATCTGAGAACTACTACAAAACCAACGACTTCCGGAAGTGAAACTGGATCTCCTTCTACACCCGATATAGCCAGAAAACCACCAACTCCCAGTACTCCAGATCATCTCAAAACCACTGAGACACCAAGAGCACCCAGTAGTGACAGTGGATCTCCTAATACACCCGCTATGGCCAGTAAATCTCCAACTCCCAGGATGCGAAGTCATCTCAATACTCCTGAAACACCAGCGACACCTAGTAGTGAAACTGGATCTCCTCCTAAACCCGCCATGGCCAGTAAACGTCCAACTCCCAGGATGCCAAGTCATCTGAAAACTACTAAAAAATCAACGACTTCCGGAAGTGAAACTGGATCTCCTTCTACACCCGATATAGCCAGAAAACCACCAACTCCCAGAACTCCAGATCATCTCAAAACTACTGAGACACCAAGATCATCCAGTGGTGAAACTGGAACTTCTACTAAACCCGCTATGGCCAGTAAACGTCCAACTCCCAGGATGCCAAGTCATCTGAAAACTACTACAAAACCAACGACTTCCGGAAGTGAAACTGGATCTCCTCTTACTCCCGATATAGCCAGAAACCCACCAACTCCCAGAACTCCAGATCATCTCAAAACTACTGCCACGACAACGGCACCCAGTAGTGAAACTGGATATCCTCCTAAACCCGCTATGGTCAGTAAACCTCCAACACCCAGAACTACCGGTCATCTCAAACCTCCCGAAACAAGAGCGTCACACAGTAGTGAAACTGGATCCCCTCCTACACCCGCTATGGCCAGTAAACGTCCAACTCCCAGGATGCCAAGTCATCTGAAAACTACTAAAAAACTAACGACTTCCGGAAGTGAAACTGGATCTCCTTCTACACCCGATATAGCCAGAAAACCACCAACTCCCAGTACTCCAGATCATCTCAAAACTACTGAGACACCAAGAGCACCCAGTAGTGACAGTGGATCTCCTAATACACCCGCTATGGCCAGTAAATCTCCAACTCCCAGGATGCGAAGTCATCTCAATACTCCTGAAACACCAGCGACACCTAGTAGTGAAACTGGATCTCCTCCTAAACCCGCCATGGCCAGTAAACGTCCAACTCCCAGGATGCCAAGTCATCTGAAAACTACTAAAAAACCAACGACTTCCGGAAGTGAAACTGGATCTTCTTCTACACCCGATATAGCCAGAAAACCACCAACTCCCAGAACTCCAGATCATCTCAAAACTACTGAGACACCAAGATCATCCAGTGGTGAAACTGGAACTCCTACTAAACCCGCTATGGCCAGTAAAAGTCCAACTCCCAGGATGCCAAGTCATCTGAAAACTACTACAAAACCAACGACTTCCGGAAGTGAAACTGGATCACCTTATACACCCGATATGACCCGAAAGCCACCAACTCCCAGAACTCCAGATCATTTCAAAACTACTGAGACAACAAGAGCAGCCAGTAGTGAAACTGGATCCCCTCCTACACCCGCTATGGCCAGTAAACGTCCAACTCCCAGGATGCCAAGTGATCTGAAAACTACTAAAAAACTAACGACTTCCGGAAGTGAAACTGGATCTCCTTCTACACCCGATATAGCCAGAAAACCACCAACTCCCAGTACTCCAGATCATCTCAAAACCACTGAGACACCAAGAGCACCCAGTAGTGACAGTGGATCTCCTAATACACCCGCTATGGCCAGTAAATCTCCAACTCCCAGGATGCGAAGTCATCTCAATACTCCTGAAACACCAGCGACACCTAGTAGTGAAACTGGATCTCCTCCTAAACCCGCCATGGCCAGTAAACGTCCAACTCCCAGGATGCCAAGTCATCTGAAAACTACTAAAAAACCAACGACTTCCGGAAGTGAAACTGGATCTCCTTCTACACCCGATATAGCCAGAAAACCACCAACTCCCAGAACTCCAGATCATCTCAAAACTACTGAGACACCAAGATCATCCAGTGGTGAAACTGGATCTCCTACTAAACCCGCTATGGCCAGTAAACGTCCAACTCCCAGGATGCCAAGTCATCTGAAAACTACTACAAAACCAACGACATCCGGAAGTGAAACTGGATCACCTCATACACCCGATATGACCCGAAAGCCACCAACTCCCAGAACTCCAGATCATTTCAAAACTACTGAGACAGCAAGAGCACCCAGTAGTGAAAGTGGATCTCCTAATACACCCGCTATAGCCAGTAAATCTCCAACTCCCGGGATGCAAAGTCATCTGAAAACTACTGACGCACCAACGACATCCGGAAGTGAAACTGGATCTCCTCCTAAACCCACTATGGCCAGTATACGTCCAACTCCCAGGATGCCAAGTCATCTGAGAACTACTAAAAAACCAACGACTTCCGGAAGTGAAACTGGATCTCCTCTTACTCCCGATATAGCCAGAAACCCACCAACTCCCAGAACTCCAGATCATCTCAAAACTACTGAGACGACAACGGCACCCAGTAGTCAAACTGGATCTCCTCCAAAACCCACTATGGCCAGTAAAGCTCCAACACCCAGAACTACCGGTCATCTCAAACCTCCTGAAACACGAGCGTCACACAGTAGTGAAACTGGATCCCCTCCTACACCCGCTATGGCCAGTAAACCTGCAACACCCAGAACTCCAGATCATCTCAAGACTACTGAGACACCAGCGACACCGTGTAGTGAAACTGGATCTCCTCCTAAACCCGCTATGGCCAGTAAACGTCCACCTCCCAGGATGCCAAGTCATCTGAGAACTACTACAAAACCAACGACTTCCGGAAGTGAAACTGGTTCTACTCTTACTCCCGATATAGCCAGAAACCCACCAACTCCCAGAACTCCAGATCATCTCAAAACTACTGAGACACCAAGATCATCCAGTGGTGAAACTGGATCTCCTCCTAAACCCACTATGGCCAGTATACGTCCAAGTCGCAGGATGCGAAGTCATCTGAAAACTACTAAAAAACCAACGACTTCCGGAAGTGAAACTGGATCTTCTCCTACATCCGCTATGGCCAGTAAACCTCCAACTCCCAGAACTCCAAGTCATCTGAAAACTACTGAAAAACCAACGACATCCGGAAGTGAAACTGGACCTTGTCGTACACGTGATATGACCAGTAAGCCTCCTACTCCCAGGACGCCAAGTCATCTCAAAGCTTCTGAGACACCAGCGACACAGAGTAGTGAAACTGCACGTCCTCGTACACGCGGTATGGCCAGAAAAGCTCCAACTTCCAGAACGTCAAGTCATGTCAAGGCTACTGACACACCAACGACATCGAGTAGTGAAACTGCTCCTCCTCCTACACCCGATATGTCCAGTAAACCTCCAAGTCCCAGGATGCGAAGTCATCTCAATACTCCTGAAACACCAGCGACATCCAGTAGTGAAACTGGATATCCTCCTAAACCCGCTATGGCCAGTAAACCTCCAACACCCAGAACTACCGGTCATCTCAAACCTCCTGAAACACGAGCGTCACACAGTAGTGAAACTGGATCCCCTCCTACACCCGCTATGGCCAGTAAACCTCCAACACCCAGAACTCCAGATCATCTCAAGACTACTGAGACACCAGCGACTGGATCTCCTCCTAAACCCGCTATGTCCAGTAAACGTCCAACTCCCAGGATGCCAAGTCATCTGAAAACTACTAAAAAGCCAACGACTTCCGGAAGTGAAACTGGATCTCCTCATACACCCGATATGACCCAAAAACCACCAACTCCCAGAACTTCAGATCATCTCAAAACTACTGAGACACCAAGATCACCCAGTGGTGAAACTGGATCTCCTACTAAATCCGCTATGGCCAGTAAGCGCCCAACTCCCAGGATGCCAAGGCATCTGAAAACTACTAAAAAACCATCGACTTCCGGAAGTGAAACTGGATCTCCTCCTACACCCGATATTACCCTAAAACCTCCAACTCCCAGTACTCCAGATGATCTCAAAAATACTGAGACGACAACGGCACCCAGTAGTCAAACTGGATCTCCTCCTAAACCCGCTATGGCCAGTATACCTCCAACACCCAGAACTCCAGGTCATCTCAAAACGACTGAAAGACCGACGACACGCAGTAGTAAAATAATACCTCCTCCTACACCCGCTATGGCCAGTAAACCTCCAACTCCCAGGACTCCAAGTCATCTGAAATCTACTGAAAAACCAACGACATCCGGAAGTGAAACTGGACCTTGTCGTACACGTGATTTGACCAGTAAGCCTCCTACTCCCAGGACGCCAAGTCATCTCAAAGCTCCTGAGACACCAGCGACACCGAGTAGTGAAACTGCACGTCCTCGTACACGCAGTATGGCCAGTAAAGCTCCAACTTCCAGAACGTCAAGCCATGTCAAGTCTACTGACACACCAACGACATCGAGTAGTGAAACTGCTCCTCCTCCTACACCCGATATGTCCAGTAAACCTCCAAGTCCCAGAACGCCTAGTAGTGAAACTGGATCTCCTACACCCGGCATGCCAAGTAGACCTCCAACTCCCTGAACTCCAAAAAATCTGAAAGCTACTGAAACATCAACGACATCCAGTAGTGAAATTGGTCCTTCTTCCACACCTGCTATGGTCAGTAGACCTCCAACTTCCAAAACTCCTGATACATCAGCGACCCCATATAGTGAAACTGGATCTCCTCGTACACATGGTAGGGCCAGTAAACCTCTAACTACGAGGACGGCAAGTCATGTGAAAGCTCCTGAAATACCAGCGACATACAGTAGTGAAACTGGATCATCTCCTACACCCGGAATGCCCAATATATCTGCAACTCCCTAGACAGCAGATATTCCCGAAAGTCCTGAAACACCAATTACATCTAATAGTGAAATTGAACCTTTCCATACATCTGGTATAGTGATACCACAATTCCCTGCGCATCTGCCACACCTAGTGATCCTACTAGTCCCTGCAAATACGTTACTCTACTCACATCCGATATTTCTGTAACTCCGTAAAGACAAACGACACCCAGTAGTGAATCTGAAACTCCCGGAACACCTGGTATTCATAGTGAGCCTGATACTCCAGGCCATTCTGGCAGGCCTTGTGGAACTGAAACAACTGCTACACCTGGCTATACTAACACGCCTGCTACGCTTCGCATTCCATGCTAATTAGTATCTCCCAGCAATCCTAGCATAGTTCATCTGATTCTTCAGATACATCGGCAATAACTATTGAACCTTGTAATACTATCCCTGGGAATCCTGGTACATCTGGCCCTCCTGGCACCCCTGCTAAAACAGCTACTCCTAACACTTCTGGCTCTACGTCAGGTATTCTAAATGTTACCTGGATTCATACGTACAAATATATACGGTGATAAGTTACTGATTATTTATATATTTCGCAGGAACTTCTGGTTCTACAAATACGCCAGGAAATTGCACACATGATGGGTTCTTCCCAGACCCCGCAGATTGTCGAAAATTCTATCGCTGTGTCGGCAGTGGTTCCACGTTTATCAAATACGAGTTCCAGTGCGGTACAGGAACTGCATGGGATTCAGCGATTCAGAGCTGTAATCACGATTATCTCGTTCCCAGTTGTTCATATACAGCATCGACGGAAACTAGCACGGCTGCATCTGAATCAAGTACGAAGTCTACTTCTGAAGGTACTACAGCGTCTGCGACTATAGCATCTACTCAGCCAACGTCTGATTCGAGTACGGAAACTACTTCTGGAACAACTACGGAGAGGCCTAAGAACGCCACAGTTTGTGATAAGCCAGGTTTCTATCCGGACCCTACATGGTGTGAAAAATTCTATCGTTGCGTTGACAATGGAAGAGGCTTCAACGTGTATCATTTCGACTGCGCACCCGGAACCATATGGGATCCTAGCATCGACACGTGCAATCATCCCGAGTCCGTGTATCCTCCAAGAAATTGCACGATGCGTCCGTCAAGTTCATCTACTACTACGGATCAAACGACAAGTAGTGCAGGTACTGAATCAACTGCAACTATAACAAATTCGACTACTGCACCTACAGCACCGACGGGAAATAGCACAGCTGCATTTGTATCGAGTACAGTATCTACTTCTGAAGGTACAACAGCGACTGTAGCATCTACTGAACCCACGTCTGAATCGCATACAGAAAGTACCTCTGGGACAACTACGGAGAAGCCTAAGAACCCCACAGTTTGTGATAGGCCTGGTTTCTATCCGGACCCCACATGGTGTGACAAATTCTATCGTTGCGTTGACAATGGAAGAGGCTTCAACGTGTATCATTTCGACTGCGCACCCGGAACCATATGGGATCCTAGCATCGACACGTGCAATCATCCCGAGTCCGTGTATCCTCCAAGAAATTGCACGATGCCTCCGTCAGGTTCATCTACTACTACGGAACAAACGTCAAGTAATGCAAGCACTGGATCTACTGCAACGACAACACAATCGACTACTGCAGAACCGCCGGGATCTAGCACGACTGCATCTGTATCAAGTACGAAGTCTACTTCTGAAGGTACTACAGCGCCTGCGACTATAACATCTACTCAGCCCACGTCTGATTCGAGTACGGAAACTACTTCTGGGACAACTACGGAGAAGCCTAAGAACCCCACAGTTTGTGATAGGCCTGGATTCTATCCGGACCCGACATGGTGTGACAAATTCTATCGTTGCGTTGACAATGGAAGAGGCTTCAACGTGTATCATTTCGACTGCGCACCCGGAACCATATGGGATCCTAGCATCGACACGTGCAATCATCCCGAGTCCGTGTATCCTCCAAGAAATTGCACGATGCGTCCGTCAAGTGCATCTACTACTACGGATCAAACGACAAGTAGTGCAGGTACTGAATCAACTGCAACTATAACAAATTCGACTACTGCACCTACAGCACCGACGGAATCTAACACAGCTGCATCTGAGTCAAGTACTGAGCCTACATCTGAAGGTACTACAGTAACTACTACTGAATCATCCACTCCGTCAACTATCACCGATTCGACTGCTTCATCTATAGCACCGACAGAAACTAACACAGCTGCATCTGAATCGAGTACAGTATCTACTTCTGAAGGTACTACAGTGACTGCAACTGTAGCATCTACTGAGCCAACAATAACCGATTCGACTACTGCACCTACAGCACCGACGGGAAATAGCACAGCTGCATTTGTATCGAGTACAGTATCTACTTCTGAAGGTACAACAGCGACTGTAGCATCTACTGAACCCACGTCTGAATCGCATACGGAAAGTACCTCTGGGGCAACTACGAAGAAGCCTAATAACCCTACAGTTTGTGATAGGCCCGGATTCTATCCGGACCCAACATGGTGTGACAAATTCTATCGATGCGTTGACAATGGAAACGGTTTCAACGTGTATCATTTCGACTGCGCACCCGGAACCATATGGGATCCTAGCATCGACACGTGCAATCATCCCGAGTCCGTGTATCCTCCAAGAAATTGCACGATGGCACCGTCAGGTTCGTCTACTACTACGGATCAAGCGCCAAGTAGTGCAAGTACTGGATCTACTGCAAAAATAACAGAATCGACTACTGCAGAATCGCCGGGATCTAGCACGACTGCATCTGAATCAAGTACGAAATCTACTTCTGAAGGTACTACAGCGCCTGCGTCTATATCATCTACTCAGCCCACGTCTGATTCGAGTACGGAAACTACTTCTGGGACAACTACGGAGAAGCCTAAGAACCCTACAGTTTGTGATAAGCCAGGTTTCTATCCGGACCCGACATGGTGTGACAAATTCTATCGTTGCGTTGACAATGGAAGAGGCTTCAACGTGTATCATTTCGACTGCGCACCCGGAACTATATGGGATCCTAGCATCGACACGTGCAATCATCCCGAGTCCGTGTATCCTCCAAGAAATTGCACGATGCGTCCGTCAAGTTCATCTACTACTACGGATCAAACGACAAGTAGTGCAGGTACTGAATCAACTGCAACTATAACAGATTCGACTACAGCACCTACAGAACCGACGGAATCTAACACAGCTGCATCTGAATCAAGTACTGAGCCAACGTCTGAAGGTACTACAGTAACTACTACTGAAGCATCTACTCAGTCAACTATAACCGATTCCACTACTTCATCTATAGCACCGACAGAAACTAACACAGCTGCATCTGAATCGAGTACAGTATCTACTTCTGAAGGTACAACAGCGACTGTAGCATCTACTGAACCCACGTCTGAATCGCATACAGAAAGTACCTCTGGGGCAACTACGAAGAAGCCTAATAATCCTACAGTTTGTGATAGGCCCGGATTCTATCCGGACCCAACATGGTGTGATAAATTCTATCGATGCGTTGACAATGGAAGAGGCTTCAACGTGTATCATTTCGACTGCGCACCCGGAACCATATGGGACCCTAGCATCGACACTTGTAATCATCCCGAGTCCGTGTATCCTCCAAGAAATTGCAAGATGTCTCCGTCAGGTTCATCTACTACTACGGAACAAACGTCAAGTAATGCAAGCACTGGATCTACTGCAACGACAACACAATCGACTACTGCAGAACCGCCGGGATCTAGCACGACTGCATCTGTATCAAGTACGAAGTCAACTTCTGAAAGTACTACAGCGCCTGCGACTATAACATCTACTCAGCCCACGTCTGATTCGAGTACGGAAACTACTTCTGGGACAACTACGGAGAAGCCTAAGAACCCCACAGTTTGTGATAAGCCAGGTTTCTATCCGGACCCTACATGGTGTGACAAATTCTATCGTTGCGTTGACAATGGAAGAGGCTTCAACGTCTATCATTTCGACTGCGCACCCGGAACTATATGGGATCCTAGCATCGACACGTGCAATCATCCCGAGTCCGTGTATCCTCCAAGAAATTGCACGATGCGTCCGTCAAGTTCATCTACTACTACGGATCAAACGACAAGTAGTGCAGGTACTGAATCAACTGCAACTATAACAGATTCGACTACTGCACCTACAGCACCGACGGAATCTAACACAGCTACATCTGAATCAAGTACTGAGCCTACTTCTGAAGGTACTACAGTAACTACTACCGAAGCATCCACTCAGTCAACTATAACCGATTCCACTACTTCATCTATAGCACCGACAGAAACTAACACAGCTGCATCTGAATCGAGTACAGTATCTACTTCTGAAGGTACAACAGCGACTGTAGCATCTACTGAACCCACGTCTGAATCGCATACAGAAAGTACCTCTGGGGCAACTACGAAGAAGCCTAATAATCCTACAGTTTGTGATAGGCCCGGATTCTATCCGGACCCAACATGGTGTGACAAATTCTATCGATGCGTTGACAATGGAAACGGTTTCAACGTGTATCATTTCGACTGCGCACCCGGAACCATATGGGATCCTAGCATCGACACGTGCAATCATCCCGAGTCCGTGTATCCTCCAAGAAATTGCACGATGGCACCGTCAGGTTCATCTACTACTACGGATCAAGCGCCAAGTAGTGCAAGTACTGGATCTACTGCAAAAATAACAGAATCGACTACTGCAGAACCGCCGGGATCTAGCACGACTGCATTTGAATCAAGTACGAAATCTACTTCTGAAGGTACAACAGCGCCTGCGTCTATATCATCTACTCAGCCCACGTCTGATTCGAGTACGGAAACCACTTCTGGGACAACTACGGAGAAGCCTAAGAACCCCACAGTTTGTGATAAGCCAGGTTTCTATCCGGACCCTACATGGTGTGACAAATTCTATCGTTGCGTTGACAATGGAAGAGGCTTCAACGTCTATCATTTCGACTGCGCACCCGGAACTATATGGGATCCTAGCATCGACACGTGCAATCATCCCGAGTCCGTGTATCCTCCAAGAAATTGCACGATGCGTCCGTCAAGTTCATCTACTACTACGGATCAAACGACAAGTAGTGCAGGTACTGAATCAACTGCAACTATAACAGATTCGACTACTGCACCTACAGAACCGACGGAATCTAACACAGCTGCATCTGAATCAAGTACTGAGCCTACGTCTGAAGGTTCTACAGTAACTACTACTGAAGCATCTACTCAGTCAACTATAACCGATTCCATTACTTCATCTATAGCACCGACAGAAACTAACACAGCTGCATCTGAATCGAGTACAGTATCTACTTCTGAAGGTACTACAGTGACTGCAACTGCAGCATCTACTGAGCCAACAATAACCGATTCGACTACTGCACCTACAGCACCGACGGAATCTAACACAGCTACATCTGAATCAAGTACTGAGCCTACTTCTGAAGGTACTACAGTAACTACTACCGAAGCATCCACTCAGTCAACTATAACCGATTCCACTACTTCATCTATAGCACCGACAGAAACTAACACAGCTGCATCTGAATCGAGTACAGTATCTACTTCTGAAGGTACAACAGCGACTGTAGCATCTACTGAACCCACGTCTGAATCGCATACAGAAAGTACCTCTGGGGCAACTACGAAGAAGCCTAATAATCCTACAGTTTGTGATAGGCCCGGATTCTATCCGGACCCAACATGGTGTGACAAATTCTATCGATGCGTTGACAATGGAAACGGTTTCAACGTGTATCATTTCGACTGCGCACCCGGAACCATATGGGATCCTAGCATCGACACGTGCAATCATCCCGAGTCCGTGTATCCTCCAAGAAATTGCACGATGGCACCGTCAGGTTCATCTACTACTACGGATCAAGCGCCAAGTAGTGCAAGTACTGGATCTACTGCAAAAATAACAGAATCGACTACTGCAGAATCGCCGGGATCTAGCACGACTGCATCTGAATCAAGTACGAAATCTACTTCTGAAGGTACTACAGCGCCTGCGTCTATATCATCTACTCAGCCCACGTCTGATTCGAGTACGGAAACTACTTCTGGGACAACTACGGAGAAGCCTAAGAACCCTACAGTTTGTGATAAGCCAGGCTTCTATCCGGACCCGACATGGTGTGACAAATTCTATCGTTGCGTTGACAATGGAAGAGGCTTCAACGTGTATCATTTCGACTGCGCACCCGGAACCATATGGGACCCTAGCATCGACACTTGCAATCATCCCGAGTCCGTGTATCCTCCAAGAAATTGCAAGATGTCTCCGTCAGGTTCATCTACTACTACGGAACAAACGTCAAGTAATGCAAGCACTGGATCTACTGCAACGACAACACAATCCACTACTGCGGAACCGCCGGGATCTAGCACGACTGCATCTGTATCAAGTACAAAGTCTACTTCTAAAAGTACTACAACGCCTGCGACTATAACATCTACTCAGCCCACGTCTGATTCGAGTACGGAAACTACATCTGGGACAACTACAGAGAAGCCTAAGAACCCCACAGTTTGTGATAAGCCAGGTTTCTATCCGGACCCGACATGGTGTGACAAATTCTATCGTTGCGTTGACAATGGAAGGGGCTTCAACGTGTATCATTTCGACTGCGCACCCGGAACCATATGGGATCCTAGCATCGACACGTGCAATCATCCCGAGTCCGTGTATCCTCCAAGAAATTGCACGATGCGTCCGTCAAGTTCATCTACTACTACGGATCAAACGACAAGTAGTGCAGGTACTGAATCAACTGCAACTATAACAGATTCGACTACTGCACCTACAGAACCGACGGAATCTAACACAGCTGCATCTGAATCAAGTACTGAGCCTACGTCTGAAGGTACTACAGTAACTACTACTGAAGCATCTACTCAGTCAACTATAACCGATTCCACTACTTCATCTATAGCACCGACAGAAACTAACACAGCTGCATCTGAATCGAGTACAGTATCTACTTCTGAAGGTACTACAGTGTCTGCAACTGTAGCATCTACTGAGCCAACAATAACCGATTCGACTACTGCACCTACAGCACCGACGGGAAATAGCACAGCTGAATTTGTATCGAGTACAGTATCTACTTCTGAAGGTACAACAGCGACTGTAGCATCTACTGAACCCACGTCTGAATCGCATACAGAAAGTACCTCTGGGGCAACTACGAAGAAGCCTAATAATCCTACAGTTTGTGATAGGCCCGGATTCTATCCGGACCCAACATGGTGTGACAAATTCTATCGTTGCGTTGACAATGGAAGAGGCTTCAACGTGTATCATTTCGACTGCGCACCCGGAACTATATGGGACCCTAGCATCGACACTTGCAATCATCCCGAATCCGTGTATCCTCCAAGAAATTGCACGATGCCTCCGTCAGGTTCATCTACTACTACGGAACAAACGTCAAGTAATGCAAGCACTGGATCTACTGCAACGACAACACAATCGACTACTGCAGAACCGCCGGGACCTAGCACGACTGCATCTGTATCAAGTACGAAGTCTACTTCTGAAGGTACTACAGCGCCTGCGACTATAACATCTACTCAGCCCACGTCTGATTCGAGTACGGAAACTACTTCTGGGACAACTACGGAGAAGCCTAAGAACCCCACAGTTTGTGATAAGCCAGGTTTCTATCCGGACCCTACATGGTGTGACAAATTCTATCGTTGCGTTGACAATGGAAGAGGCTTCAACGTGTATCATTTCGACTGCGCACCCGGAACTATATGGGATCCTAGCATCGACACGTGCAATTATCCCGAATCTGTGTATCCTCCAAGAAATTGCATGATGCCTTTGTTAGATTCAACTACAAATGCGGTACAAACATCTAGTAGTGCAAGCACTGAATCTACTGCAACAATAACGGAATCGGATACTGCACCTGCGGCACCGACGGAATCTAGCACGGCTGCATCTGAATCAAGTACTGAGTCTACTTCTGAAGGTACTACAGGAACTACTACTGAAACAGCTACTCAGTCAACTATAACCGATTCCACTACTTCATCTATAGCACCGACAGGAACTAGCACAGCTGCATCTGAATCGAGTACAGAATCTACTTCTGAAGTTTCTTCAGTGACTGCGACTGTACCATCTACTCAGCCAACAATAACCGATTCGACTACTTCATCTACAGCACCGACGGGAACTAGCACAGCTGCATCTGAATCGAGTACAGAATCTACTTCTAAAGGTACTACCGAAACTACGACTAAAGCATCTACTGAGCCCACGTCTGAATCGGGTACGGAAATTACCTCTGAGGAAACTACGAAGGAGCCTAATAACGCCACAGTTTGTGATAGGCCAGGTTTCTATCCGGACCCAACACGGTGTGACAAATTCTATCAGTGCATTGACAATGGAAACGGCTTCGACGTGAAATATTTCATCTGCGCAACTGGAACCATATTTGATCCTAACGTCGGTAGATGCAATCAGCCCGAGTCAGTGCATCCTCCAAGAGATTGCGCGATGTTTACTACTACCGTATCGACTACTACAGAATCAACGACTAGGTATAGCACCGTTAGTGGTACAGCATCCAGCTCAGAAGAGACTGCCGAAACTGCAACATCAACTACAGGATTCACCACGGTGTCGACTACTGAAGCTTCTATCCCAACGCCTTGTCCAATTGGAAATTTAACCGATGAGCAGATAGTACTAATCTGCCCATCTGGTTTCCGGAGACATCCGAAATATTGCAACCTATTTTATCAATGTACTATGGAAAACAATGTGGACATCAAAGTACTGGTATTGAGTTGCCCAGAGGGATTGATCTTCGATGATCAAAAGTTACAATGTTTGCCTGAAGACAAAACCGACCAACATTGCAAGGGTACTAAAGCTTCTGCACGATTTTACAGAAAATTAAAGGAGAGTTCTATGTCTCCTGTAAGTACTTGATTTTAGATTTTTTCTTGTACCTTTTTTAAAGCATATCTGAGTATTTTCTGTTAAATATCTATTTGATTTCAGATCAAAGCATCGAGCGAGGTACTATGTCCAGGAGCGGGACACTATCCTTACAAACAAGGCTGCAGTAGCGCGTTCTATAATTGCAAACAGAATTCCAGGGGCAATCTTGAAGGTTATTTGTATAAATGTCCAGAGAACTTCTTATATTCGTCAGTTTCGAGGAGATGCGAGCGTGCAACACGATTACCATTGTGCACGATATTTAAGCATAAAGATAAAGAGAATTGGGAGGAGAGATGGCAGATTCCAATAGAAGAGTCTAATCTGTCTGCCCGAAGTCTGTTTGTCTAAATTTTCATAAAAAGCTATTAGTGGTTCGAATGGACAACGTAAACTCTCAGGACAATTTCTATTAGATCTTATTTTCTATTAGATCTATTTAAAAGTCGTAACTTTTACTTATTAGAATATGAGTAAATTACCTTTGCAACATGGCTGCGGAAGATCTCATAAAAAAACATTCAGATCTTCAACAGTCATCTTGCCGTAATTAATAACTCTATATCGATTCATGTGCAAAAAGTAATTCTTAACTATTGTTCGAAAATATAATAGGTATTTTCCTATGATTTTCCGCAGCGAGATCGTAAAATCATTGGAAAACCTTCGCGAGTGTTGGGGGTTTTGGTTGAGGGATTTATATGCAATATTCGACTGTATTCAGTAATTTATAATATTTATTTATAGAGTCGAACATTTACTTGCGACTAGGTGCCGCGATTTATATAATTTTAGGTTAATGTAACCGTAATAAATCAAAATTGACGATAATAAAATTAATATCCAAAGGTAAATATAATAATTAAAGATTAGAATTTTAAGTACGGTGAAATATAAAATATAGAATGTTTGGCGTTTAATAAATTTATCCGATGAATTCAATAGTGCTCAAACTTTTCACTGAGAAAGTATATTTACAACCTCAGGACCATGTTCTGAATACAGTACAAAAAACAATAAGCTTGGGGAGATAATTTTGTATATAATTACGTGTTAATTATTCTAATCACTGCTTCCTTTATATGAAACATCATTCATTGCGTTTAATTTCTTCTTTCAATTGCGATGAGATATCGAGTATCGTTAAGGTACCATTTGTAAAAAAAGGAGCATTGCGTTTAACACGTTTATTTAGACGTAAAATATCCCTAATGTAGCCATTGAATGAGTACAAGTATTGTGTGTGTTTGTGTTAGATTCTTCTGAAAATTGTTATTAATGAATAATAATGATGAATAATAAATAATGAATTTTCACATAAAATAAAGAAGTGCAAAATTTTACAGATCTCTCATATCTATCCCATCATATTTCCTGGTTGAGAAAGAAGGTTAAAACTCAGTTAAAAAATAACTTATAGCGATATTTGTTTTTCTAGAACATTGCTGAAAATAAATCATTTAAAAAGTTAAGTCAATTGTCTCGCACCATTCGATTGCACTGGCCGATTGTAATTTACTTTGTGTGTGCGTACGTATGACGTTACTGTGACTCATATAAGTCATATACTCATACTTTACTATATTACAGCCAGTCGAACAGCAGAGCCGTCGATGAGTAGGTGGTTGTTAAATTGAGTTAATTGTTATCTATACAAAAGTATTCAGGAAGATCTAAGCGTCTAAGAAAAATTGCAAATAAAAATCATTCTTAACAGAGCAAAATGTTTCGCAGTTCGCTTAATTTTGACAAATTATTAGGTACGTTTTTGTCGCTTATATCAGATGAACAAGATGTCCGACTGCCGAATTATATTTTGAATTTTTTTTATAGATAAAGCAACAAATCCTTATCAACTTGAACCTGACTGGGTAGCAGTACTTCAAATATGTGATTTAATACGTCAAGGGGATGTGCAGTAAGCGAATATTATTATTTAGTCCAAAGTTAACCTTACTATTTCTTAACCATGATGAAACAATGACATTCTCAATTTACTGTGTATATGCAGTTATTTTTCACATATTTTTCATATTTTGTAAAAGTAAAAAACTGTTTTAACTTTTTCTTATTTATTGTTCCATATTGTATCATAATGACAGAAATAGCATTGTGCCGAAGTATAGGTTAATAATGAAATCAAGTTTTAATTTTTTTATGTGTGCAGACCTAAAGCAGTACTTGCAGCCATCAAAAAGAGAACAACAAATATAAATCCACATGTAGCTTTATATGCTCTATTGGTGAGGAAAAATAAGACTAACTGTCTGAGTAAATATCTTGGAATTATCAGTTGCATTCTAAAAATATTATTCCCTGTATAGGTTTTAGAATCTTGTGTCAAAAATTGTGGTACGCTTATACATGATGAAATTGGTACTAAGCAATTCATGGAACAACTTAAAGAATTAGTAAAGACAACGACTTATGATAATGTTAAACTTAAAGCTTTAGAATTGATTCAAGCCTGGGCACATGCCTTTCGAAATAGTCCTAAATATAGAGCAGTGCAAGTATGTTTAATAAATGTGTTTTAATTATGCTTTATTTTAAATAATATAAAATGTTAATATTAATGGAACATGTGCATATTAGGATACACTTAATATTATGAAAGCTGAAGGATATAAATTTCCCACTTTAAAAGAAAGTGATGCTATGTTTATTGCTGACACTGCCCCAGCATGGGCAGATGGAGATGTGTGTCATCGTTGTCGGGTATCATTTAGTATGGTACAAAGAAAACATCACTGCAGAGCATGTGGTCAAGTATTTTGTAGTCAATGTTCGAGTAAAGTATCCACACTGCCTAAATTTGGAATTGAAAAGGAAGTTAGAGTGTGCGAAGCATGCTATGAAAAAGTTAATAAGTATGTATTAAATTTATTTTTATGTTACACTTTTATTATTTTATCTATATTTTTAATTCATTCATTTATTTCCACAGACCATCGACTGCTCAAATTAAAGAGGGAGATTTGCCAGCTGAATATCTCAACAGCTCTTTAGCTCAACAACAACAAGTATATAACTATATAAAAAAGTTAGAAATTAGAAAATATACATATATCGTAACATATAATATCCCATATTAATAGGTACCTCCCAGGAAAACGGCAGCAGAGCTACAAGAAGAAGAAGAACTTAATCTTGCCATAGCCTTAAGTCAGAGTGAAGCAGAACATCAAGAAAAAGAAAAAAAACGGGGAAGTCGTACAACAAAAGTAAACCCACCCAGCACACGCGTTGCAAGAGCATCTTCTCCACCACCATCACCTGTTAGTTTTAAATAGCACAAAACTTTAATAGAAAAGTACTATGATTTCAATTTTTCAGCAAGAAGAGACAGAGGTTGATCCTGAGCTTGCAAAGTACTTGAATCGCAAACGTTGGGAACTAAGACAAAGTGCATTAGAAGAACATAGTTCTAGAACAGATGTTACCAGTCCTTCTGCTCCTAATATAAGCAGCCCAATGCCACAAAAAGTTATAATTGTTAAACAACAAAACGGAGAAGTTGATACTCAAATGGAAGAATTTGTTAATGCTTTACGATCTCAAGTTGAAATTTTTGTTAATAGAATGAAAAGCAATTCGTCAAGAGGCAGATCAATTGCTAATGATAGTTCTGTACAAACTTTGTTTTTAAATATTACTGCTATGCATTCAAGGTTTGTTTTAAACATTTTTTTTTTTATGTACATAATATGATATAAAATTCTATAATACAATAAACGAATTCTTTCAGATTATTGAGATATATTCAAGAACAAGACGATAGTAGAGTATACTACGAAGGTCTTCAAGATAAATTAACACAAATGAAAGATGCTAGAGCTGCCTTGGACGCTTTGCGGGAAGAACATAGAGAAAAGTTACGAAGACAAGCAGAAGAAGCTGAGAGGCAAAGACAAATGTTGATGGCTCAAAAATTGGCGATTATGAGGAAGAAAAAACAAGAATATTTACAATACCAACGTCAACTTGCTTTACAAAAAATCCAGGAACAAGAAAGAGAAATGCAAATGAGACAAGAACAACAAAAGCAACAGTATATAATGGGTCAGTTTAAATAAATAACGCACAAAATCGTAAAATGATTTTTATTTTATTAAATATATTTTAGGTGGCTATCAAGCTGTCTCTGGTTTTATTGGACCATCTCAAGGTTCACCTGTTCGACACGTCCAGTATGAAACACCAGGAACTAACTACAACCCTATGTCACCAACAAATCAGGGATTTATGTATGGACAACCTACTATGAAACAATATCCTATGCAAAGTTACAATATGCCACCTCATGTAATGGGGCCAATAGCTAATCAAGACCAACAGCCAACCGATGCTGTTCAGGGGCATGAAGGAATGGGCCGAATTTCTGTTTCTGGCCCAGGAATGGTTAGTACAACTTCAAATTATATTTAAACGTATATAATTCTTTTTTCGGTACTTCTATTGAGTTCCTTAAATAGTTCAAAACATTTTGAATCATATGTTTTATTTCATTATTTTCTACATTTCTTTTGAAGATGTCTCAAATTACAAATCCCATACCGCAACTTCAGCAGGCAGGTGGACATCAGATGGGACCGCCACCACAAGGTCCTCCACCAAGTCATATAACGCAAACGCAGCCGACACCGGTGCATTTGCCACCGCAACAGGGTGCTCCACAAATCACACAATCGGGACCACCAACTCAGATGGGTATACCTCAGGTACCACAGAGTCATATGGGTCCTTCACCTGCACAAATAGGACCTGGAGCTCATGTCCCCACTGGACAAGTTGTTGGTTTGCCACCACAAATGGGACCTCAGCAACCGTCTACGATGTCAGGTCCTCAAGGACCCTCGATGCAGTCTCATGTTTCAAATACACCTATTTCATCCCAAGGAACAGGAACTATCCAAGTACCTCCTGGAACTACGATTGCAACGATGTTAACATCGAATCCGCCGATGCAAGGTCCTCAAGGAGCTAGTGTACCGACAATGCAAGGTATGGCCCAGGCCCCGGTATCTCAAGGACAACAATTACAGTACCAACCATCAAATTCTCTACCAACTGCATCAAATGAACCCACACAAGTGAAAACAGATGCGAAACCAGAAACAGCAGAACTAATTTCCTTTGATTGAAAAAATTACGTGTAATTTTGCATACCAATTTTGATCTTAAATTGACATTGACTGTTTCAATTTAATATGATGATAAAATTTTTACGCTGTTTATTGAATTGGCAAAAACATAAATTTTTAAAACTATTATCGATAATTCTAAAAATACTGATTTAAACTTTGCAATTTATCAGTGAATAATGATATTTTACAGTATATTAGGAAGAAATGGTTATATCATTATTGGTATTTATTTTAAGTTATAGAAATTCTCAACAATATATACACAAATCAAATATATGTCTTTCTTTGCATAATTTTTAAATATATATCTGATAAAAGGTTATAATACCTAAGTAGCAAAGGCATACATTTCATGTATATGTATCTAAATGTAATGTATGTACAAAATATTTATATGTTACATAGCATAAAAGTGAAGAAAACTAATTTCATCTATACCTGACCTTTTGCTGGATATATTGTATATGATCTTATTTTTTTTACAAGTTTAATTTTAAAATATTTTTTCCTTGTGAAAATCGAAAAGAAAATATTACGAATCACGAGATTTAAAAAAATGTTACATATAGTAAAATCCTTTATTATATCAATCAAACATCTTTTATCTTTGATCAATATTGCATTTACATTCTTATTTTTTCTCTTTTCTTTGCTAATATTTCTGAAAAAATTTTCGTGTGACCTATATTTTTTTAGAAATTTGTTTTCGCAATCATATTGTCTCCACTTGACCCTTTCTACGTGGTTTCACTTCTTGCGGACAGGTGAACGATGTCTCTTCCGAATGTTTTCTGATCACAGTTGATGGCTCGCCATTAGCTGAACAAGTAGAAATTTGACTGTCTTTCTTTTCTTGACATATGTGTGATATATTCAATCCATTAGAAGTTAAGGATGCTTTTCGAATTCGCATATCTTCTAAAGGAATTTCTTCGCTTCGTGGTCTTGGCATCTTCGGTGAATTATCTCGAGATCGCAATCCATTTTCGTGACTTTTTTCATTTGACACAGTATCACCGCGTTTCGGAGTCGATGACGAAAGACCGGGGGTAGGTCTAGCAGCATTTTCTCTACGCATTTGTGCTGCGAATCCAGGAACTTTATTTACGGTGAACATTGGACGCGGCAGATGTTCTTTTGGTCTCTGAGCACGTCCTACTAATCCTGAAATTAAGATGTTATTTAATTCTTATAATTCTTTTAAGTCTCATCAAACTAATTTAGTATTGCAATATATTTTACGTTCATGTCGAAAACCACGTAATGCATAATTTGGTGGTGTCGTGGCGTGAGGTATACTTGTAGGAATGTCGAGTAGTCTTGCAATTTGATTCATTTTCTTCTGGCGTGCTTTTATTCTTCCTTTTGTTAGCCTTTAATTAAAAGCAAATTTACTGAATCACGTTCTGATAATAGATATTAATTACATCATACAAGTTTACCTTTGTTTCGCGGCCATACATCTTATATGATCATCGAAAATGAATTTTGTTGATAACAATGGAACACGATTGCCAGTATTACTGCTTAAAGGTTTATAGATTGTCAAGTGTAGACATCTAGAATCATCTTTGTCACCTGCAACTTCGATATCTTGTAGAAACCCTACCAATTTTGCCACTCCCCAACCTAGTTTACTAGTATCAGGTTCAACAAGAATTAATTGCACAATGTCGATAACTAAAAAACGACGAATTTTCTGGCCATCTTTCCACACAACTGTACATGCGATTAAATCGCTATTATCTATATAAAAAAATAATCAGGATTTAGTATTTATAAATTCCTGAATATTTAATTTAGAATTTGCTAAAACGAAATGACTTTTACTTAAATCAAGAACGTTGTCAACTTGAATACAGTTGATCGGATTTGTTAGTGGCAACTGTGTTTCTACTTCCATATTAAGGGTCAGTGATAGATCTCTTATTAAAAAGAATACTCGTATGGCGCGTCGTGCTCTTTCAACCTATGCAAACATTATTTTTGTTTCTTATTAATAGGTTTAACAATTTGCATTAGGTTAACAATATGTATTATCAAATAAAAGACTTTATCTCCAAAAAATATTTACATCTCCACATGGTAGTCTTTTAGTAAATTCGATACCCGTCATTGGAGTTCCCGTTGGCGGTAATAGAACATTACTGTCCATCATTAACCATTCAACATTCAAAGGTCGTTTCTGGATTTCGCTATATTCATCTTCAAACATATCTAAGAATATGTCTTCGCTCTGAAAATAGAAAACTAATTTTTTTACAATTTGTAATATTTAAAAAGAGAGGAGACAAATATAACACACCTTATAAAAATTCTTTAATAGCGATGTGCTTTGTTCTTTGGCTGCTTCAATTGCTGCCAAATGTGAATCTTTTAACATACTTTGACCTTCTGACATTACTAATTGTATTAACAATTTAATTGTCAATTCCAAAGTAACAAGTCTCACTCTAGCATCTGACAAAAATATTGTTCGTAAAAACGTAGATTATTATTTTTGAAATTAAAGAAGATATTCTGGAAAATGACTCACTTGTTTGACAACTTAATGTTATGATATGAATCAGTCTATCTATTAAAATTTCATTATATAAACTTGTAGTTGAATTTCGTGAATTGCATAAAATTGGATCCAAAGTTTTACGATCTATGCCCTTGAAAATGAATTTTATTAGAACAACAGTTTAGAATTTTATTAGATACAATAATTTGAAAATAGTTTTCTTACCTGATTATTAGCTAAAGCATAAAGTAAACACAACGCGAATAGAGCGGCATAATCGTTTTCTGTGCAAAATAAGGAATTTAAAATAGTTTCTAAGAATGGCTTATTTGATAATGATTCAGTTACATTTTTTTGAGTTTGAGGTGTTAAAGGAGTTTCTAATGCTAATCTTTGCTCCTTTTCTTCATCAGTAACATTTAAATGTTTGATTTCTTCCAAATCTTCAGCTGGAATATTTATATCTAGTTGTTGTGAACTTATAAGTACTGATACACCTCCTGTTGAAGCAGTATCAAATGATGTACTAGCATGATTTGTTTCTGAAACATCTTCACTTCCATTTTCCACGTTATCCTTTTCTTCTTTCAAATTACTTTCTTCTTCACAAAGTTCATCTGACACTGTCAAGGATTCACTTAAATTTTCTAAAGACTTCTCTAAACTTTCTCTCGGTGGTGAAAAAGCAATTGGCTTATCCAATGAAATATCACCATATATTTCAAGTACTTTACTTGCACCTGTTTGTATTGTTTTTAAATCTGACAGCAGCATTACTGCTGCTAGTGTATGTACAAGAGGACCATGAGAAACTATTAGAAATACTTGAGAAAGTAAAAATAAGGCTACAACAATGCTCACGTGTTTTCTGTCTTCCTATTAATCACAAATACAAATTACTACTATATCAAGTTATTATATACTTATTAATTGGAAACATACCTGATTTTGGCACAGAAGATTTTTGTGTCTCATAAGTGAGTAAACATATAGTGGAACTAATAATTTATGAAGCAAGTGTTCTGATAAAACTTTATTTAAATCAGATATATTTAAACAAAGAATGTCATTTAAATAATGTAAATGATCTAAATGTTCTGCTACTAAATCTGATAATCTGTTTTGACTTTGATGACTGAAACACACATATATTATGAAACATCCTCTGAATATGATAATTTAAATTATATTTGAAAATGACTTACTCAGCATCATTTCTAACACAAGTGTCAAGCTCTATAATGTGATTACCAATAAACCATACAAGATTGCTGAAATAGGGTGCAGCAGTGCGATCTCTTATAAATGCTAGCATGGAGGCATCTTCTACTCGATATACATTTAAAGTTAAAGTTCGCACTGCTATACGAACCATTCCTTCGGAGTGATTAAAAAATTTAATTGCCTCCGTATACAATGGAAAATCATTGGTGTGCTGATAAAAAAATCAAATTAAAACACATCCTCTTTTATGTGCTAAGTGCAGAATTTAAATAATGATGATGACAATGAAGATGAAATAATGACCATAGTAAAAAGCACATCATGAATAGATTAAATTATATCTATAATTAAATTTAAAAAAAATATATTAAAGGCAGCTACTATTAAAATTAATGAGCATGAGATTAGCAAAAGTGAAATAATAAACACAGAGGATTATCACGTGTACCTCGTTTACCTCATTATAAAAGAAGTGAATGGTATGTGCATTTAACTTCAAGCTTAAAGTCTTTAAAAAGCTGATGTAATATGCCATCACTTCCTCATCGCTAAAGTCAAATTTGTGCACTATTATACTGTTCACATGATTATTACTAAGTAAATAATCTGGAAATAAATATTTGAATTGGAACTTTGCTAGAAGAGAGATCAATTAAAATTATAATATATAGTCTTGATAATAAACTTACATAAAGATGTCTCATTACGTATATTTTCAAATAATATATTTAAGGTCTGCAATAACTGAACACATACATAGCTTCCGCATTTTTGTTTCATTATACGTAGGAAAAATGAAAGCATATTCTTTTCCAAAAAGAAACTAGTAAGGAATATAGATAGTTATTGTTTATTATACATGAAAAGAAAAAAAAAGTTAAATAGCATCTACTTTACTAATGCTTACTCAAATACACTGCTATCATTTTGGTCACCCCATATTAAAATTTCAGCTATAGAACGAAGAGTTTCTACTAACAAACCCCTATTATTTTCTGACACAGTTTGATTTTTTGATAGTACATGATACAAGTACCTATATATAACAATGAATAAAATTTAGACAAAGTACAAATTTAAATATATATATACATACTTAAGATGCTCTAAAGAATGAGGATTTTTGGGCTTCCAAAGCCCTCCTCCAAACCAGCTCCGACTTCGAAACATTTTTTAGTAATACAACTGCATTTGGGTGGTGTCTTGCATTAAATTCATATTCCTTTTGTTTCTTTTTGTCACTTTTTTGTTTGATTAAAGTATTATCACCGACATTTGTTTATGTAATTAAAATTATAATCGTGTAAGGCTTATTTAAATATAAATTAAATCTTCATAAACGTTAAAAAGATTGTCGAAATAGCAATAAAATTTAACACATTGTTCAGGTTAGAGTTATTTTTCCATTATGCATTTTAATTCTTCATCTAATTATCAATTATTATATTTCCATATAAAATGCATTCACATTATTGTACATCTTTCCAATTGCACAACAAACAAATTATCGAAATAATGTCAGTCACGTACGTTCAATTTTACACGACGCAAAACGAAGACTACCCTCCATTACTGAATAGTCAATGGAACTATACGTTAGGTTAGTTAGTGTCGTTTGTTATTATTATTTATAATTTTGTTAAATACTAAAAGAACGTGTTTGTTATATAAGGAAAAAAATAGAATCTTTTTAACATTTCATTAAATTTTGTATAAATTATATGAATATAAACGAACGAAGGTTATGATAAAGTAAAAAGATTTCAACATGATTTCACAATAAAGTGTGTTGACAAAGAGAAAAATATATATTGATATTGAATCATCTGTAAATATTAAAATAAGCCTGCGTGATTCACAATAATGAGAGTTTTGGAATTATATAGTGGTATTGGTGGAATGCATTATGCTCTTCAAGGTAACCTATTATACTGCTATTATACTGCTATTTGTTGGTTATATTGTTTAACAAAATTTAACCTTTACTTTCTATCAAGTTGTTTATTACAAAAAAGATATTATGTCTTAAATAAAATATATAATTACTACAAAAAATTTTATTTTCAGAAAGTGGTATTAATGGAGATGTTGTTGCGGCAGTTGATATAAATACTGTTGCAAACAGTATATACAGATATAATTTTCCAAATGTATTGCTTATGAATTGTAATATTCAGTCACTTTCTGCAAAACTGATAAATGACTTAAATATAGATACTATATTAATGAGTCCTCCATGTCAACCTTACACAAGAGTTGGACTTCAGAGAGATATATCGGATAATAGATCATCTTCGTTACTTCATGTTCTTTCATTGATTCCACAATTGAGAACATTAAAGCATATATTGCTTGAAAATGTAAAAGGATTTGAAAAGTCTGAAATGAGAAATGCAGTATTAAAATGTATGAATATGTCTGGATTCAATTATAAGGAACTAATTCTAAGTCCTTGCCAATTTGGTATTCCAAATACCAGATTCAGATATTATTTATTGGCTAAAAGGAAGGATTCTGAATTTTGCTTTGATCACTGTATATTAAATTTTAATCTACCAGAAGCTGTTTTAAAGGCCTTACCAGGAAGTAAACATAATTTATTATTAGAAGGTGCTAAAACAGATAAGAATTGCTACAAATTAGAAAATATTTTAGAAAATGTTGATAAGTCACAGTATTTAATTCCTAGAAAGTTGTTACAAAAGAGAGCTTGGTTGTTTGATATAAGAACATCTCAAAGTGATGGTTCTTGTTGTTTTACAAAAGCTTATAGTCATTATGTAGAAGGAACAGGTTCTGTATATTCTCCATATACAGAAGAAACAATCCAACAGATATTTTTAGAAGCAAATAAGTATGGCAAGCAATCATTAGAAGCATCAGAAGTTTTACAAAAATTAATGTTACGATATTTTACACCTAGAGAAGTGTCTAGATTAATGTGTTTTCCTGAAGAATTTAAATTTCCAGAACATATAACATGTAAGCAAAGATACAGACTTTTAGGAAATTCAATTAATGTATATGTAGTTAGTAGATTAATATTTTTATTATATACTGAGAAAAAAATTACATGACATTCACAGAAATGTAGTTTATATATATTTTTAATAAAAAAAATGTTTTATATTCCAAAACGAAGTTACAAATTTTTAACAGAAAAAATACAAAGAAATAAGTATAATAGGTAAATGAAGTTTCTATAATAACATATTTAGTTTTTGACATAAATACAGATCATTCATGACCATCTAAGTGCTAAGTGGTTACAAATGTTAGCATTTACATAATTTTTGTACTTTAATCATTTACAATTATTCATAGTAGTATAATCATTGTTAACCAAGTATCATTGCAATCATTGCTTTTGATTAATATGAAGCTCACATTCCTCTTAATTCTTAATACATACTTAGAAGTGCTAGTAATTCAGTTTTTTGCATTGTGTAATTTTGGTATAAAATCGTTCAATACCCAGTAATGTTATTGCTTTTATGTTTAATAGAAAACTCTAGTATGTTTAAAATATTTTATATAGTTTCTAGTTCAGGTGGGATGTGAATTTTTTTTTCTATTGCAAATTTTTTTAGTGCTTGATATTTAGAATGCCAAGATTCAATTTCTTCTCTCATATGATTATTGTCCTCCTGCATAGCTTCCATATCACGATATTCCTGTGTCTTTTCTGATTCTAACTCATCTTTTTGTTCAATTCGTTTGATACGACAACTGGCTGCATATCCTCTGTTTTTCAATGTGCGTCTACGTTGTTTCATACGAACTATTTCTTCTCTTGATAATCCACGCAATTTCAGCTGCCTGTTTAAATCTCTAACTGATATAGTCACTAGTTCATCGTCACTAATGTCTAAACAAGGACCAGGTGATAGTGGATCCTACACAAAAATTGATCATAATTTTTCATCAATTTCATTTTATGATAAATAGATAAATATTTACTATATGTTACGTAGAATTACATAACATGTAAATATAAAAACAAATATTTTCTTAGATATTTCATAACATCATAAGTTATTTAGAAATGACATATTTTGTCCTGTTTTCTTGTGAATAATCATGAAAAGGCGTTTATTTACGTATTGAAAAATTAGCTGTAATTATCTTTTCGAGAGAATTATAATTGACAATCTGCTTTCTTCTACGTCATATTAATGGACTTTAAAAACATATGATGCACTGATTAAAGGAGGTCGTGCATTATACAGAGAGGCAACGTACCATCTTTATAGATCGTTTTCCATCCATGGATATATTTCTCAACTGATTCTTTCAAGTTTCAGCGTCGAGAAACCACCAAAGTTTTGATTTTACTCTAGCTTTCACGCTTTGAAGAAAAATTTGCTTAGTCATCGTAGAATCTGATGCTGGTCAGTTCACCATTTAATTGATGGTAGGTATCTTTCTAAAAACATGAACTTTGTTCAGGAAAGATCTTTTATAGATTACTAACAAGCACGTCAACATTTTATTGAAAAAGAATATAGATCTCTATATTCTCTATATCATAAAAAGTTTGAGAACGATATTTGATTTCGAAAGAATTAAATATTATGTCTATCTTTTAAACTCTGTAGATGGCGCATCATGACACTAAATAGGATATGCTTTCACTTTAGTTGACTTAATTCTCAATAGAGGGTTACCAAATTATATATTTTCTCCATAGTTGTTACATGAATAGAGTTTCCTACATATATAGAATTTAAATACATTTTGTTGAAACGGATTTACGAGTGGCGAAGATCGCTGCTAAGGCCAAATCTTCACCGTTGAAACCTAACCCCAATCTAGTTTTTACGTTCTTTTAAGAACTCTGTTGCATTTAGTCATTGTGATATATATCACAATGATGAAGAAAATTTGTAATTTTCTATGTTCTTCTGGTTTTCTCGCCCAGTCCCAGATGAAAAAATGCTCGTCTTCATTAAGATGAGGAAAAGGGTATTCTCGGTAAGTCCGTTTCTTTTACAAAGGTAACCTGAATTTTTTAATTGTTATTAACTAAACCGCAGAGTTTTATGCGTAGATTTCATATAACGTGAAAAAGTATATAAAATATCCAAAGTATAGAGTTTTCAAGAATATTTGATAGATAAACAATTTTTTACATTTTTTAAATTTGTATTCTCAAAAATATGAATTTGCATAAAAATACATAGTCTAATTATCTTTTTATTAATAAAATGTTATCTATAAAATCATAATTCTTGTTTTAAGATTGGAACATAGATTAAATTTTGTATAAAGAATGCATAGTTTCATTGGAATTTGTATCGATTATTGAAATTATTTCTATGTTGATTTGTCTCGTTGAATTTTATTTTATGTGTAGTAGATACTTGTAACTATTAAATTAAACATAAATGTTCACGTAGTACTTCCGGTTTTTCAATACTGTAGGTGGCGTTCTATCAACGCGTTCTTCGAATATATTCTTTTAATACGACATTAATTTTTTTTATTTTCTTCGGTATTTATCTATCATTACTCAATTAATACAATATTAATGGAAAGTGAAATATATACAGTGTTCTTCTTAAACACATAAATGTGTCACGTAAGGAAGTAAAAATAGCGATTCAATCTATGGTGAATGAAGTACCCAGTGTCGTATTATTGGCGCCATCCATGAATTCTTGCATGCTGGTTAGGATAACAAATAAAGTAAGTTTTCATTAAATAAACATAAACGAATATACAGCCCTCGTTACTGTATAATGAAAAATAAACGAAAGATCGGCAGTTTTGCAAATGTGAACGTAATGATGTGTATTTATAAAACGAATAGGGAGAATTGGAATGGAAAGGTCAGTTATCGAACGTGTATAAAGAACAGAGTGATAGATTAATTTAGCTTGATGCAAATGATTAATGCAATTAGTGTTTCATACTATAGGAGTCTATTTTAAGCTATTGAATCAAGATCCTATGCAATTTATGCATGTGTTTGTATGTTTTATAATGTATTTCACATACATATATACGTCTATCGTGACTGTTTTTATCGAGCAGTATAGGTTAAAAATTTAATAAAACAAAATTACGAATACTTAGGTTAAGATTCATTTGAAAATGATTTCTCACGTTTTCAGAGGGTTCTATATGTATTTATTAATTACTAAGTAATTTTTTATTAAATTCATTAATTGATAAATAATACTGAAATTACTACAGTACATTAATTACTAAATAATACAATAGAATAGAAAATATAATAAATACAACGAACACGTGTGCAAAATAGAATATTTTCATGGGGCATACATTACATTTTTAATAAAAATTTTTTATTATTCAAGGAAGAGAGGGTGTCAGTGCTGCAGTAATGCTTACTAACTTGTTTTTCTGTTCCAGATCCGGAGAATGGCTATTATCTTCTAGCAGTAATTCAATAGCTGAGAAAATGACAGGACTGGAGGAAGATGATAGGACGAGGAGGGCGACGCTACGAAGGATGGGCGGTAAGAAAGAAAATATTTATCATGTGAAAATACAGATGAGCTGTCGCTAAAGAAATATATCTATAGATTTATAGATTTTATGATAAGCGCAATTGCAAGGCTTATTATATCCCTTAATATCGTCATGTTCTACTTTAATTAATATAAATCGGAAAATTCTTGAATCAGTCACGTTCTTAAATTGATCGTTATTCGCGTTAGGTGAATACCTTTTACGTTCTCCACAAATGTAGACCAGTTTAGGCTTTCTTAGGATTCAACGACTTGTCGCATTGCGGCTGATCCAATGTCAAGGCATTTCGCTTCGTTCCCGAAATCATTTGCAACTGCAGTGATTGACTCGCGGCTCATAAATGCTTCGTTATCGCGAACAGGGCAGAGGTATGTATAATTTTCTTGATAGGATTTGGGAAAGATGCCAGCGTAATGGACAAAGAAATCCGTGTCTCGGGAGATTAATGAAGGATGGCATAAGATATAAACTAGGGAACATCAGATTGAGTAAAAAGGGAAGATGTACTCTGAAAAGGAATTTTATTTTTACAAAGATTTATCATCTTATTGTTCAAAAGCATTTGTGATTCTTATAATAGAAGGTAAACGAATAATTCGAAAAATTCTGGAATATTGCTTTCAGATATTGGGAATATTATCGGGAAATTTTGTGTTGCATTCGTGAACAAGGAGTGATGTATTTGATGCGCCGATGAGTCAACAGTTTGACTAATACTAGTCTGGTGGGTGTATAGAAATCCTCTCGGATCTGCGGGCTTTGATCGTCATGCGTTTCTAAATTTAATTGGCACGGTACATCGATTTCTATTCAGTACTGTTGACATAACCGTAAGTCTCGCTGGTATAAATTGATGGATGTAGTTTCGACTTAGTATCAAACGTCTTTCATAACATTGCAGTTTGTTTAAACGGGAACGTTATTCTCAGAGCTTTACCTTGCAATTTGACTTACTGTTGTGCCATCAATTTACTATAGCCGTTAAAAATCCACACAGTTTGTAAAACAAGCCTTCTAATTTCCATATAGAGTTGGTTGGTCATCGGTACAATGAATAATTCTGTCCACACGAGATAATAAATAGATAACAGAAACGACTGTTCGATTACTATCTAAATTAATGCTATTAATCCGTGAGGTCATGGTGTAGCATTAAACAGCTTATTCGTCGCTGGTCGAAGTTCATTAGCATATACCAGATATTCCGCACAGTATCTTGATCTGCGTGGTACGCTGTCGCCGTTAATCCTTTACAATCATATTCGATTTGACTCTGTATCATGATATCCTTCCTCAGCTATCAGTTTCTCGCAGGCCTCATAATCTTTTGCTTTTCTATAAAATTTTCATGAATTCTATTTTCGATCCTCTAAAAACTACCATCAATTAGAATAGTGTAGATTATACGCTTGTCGCAATAGAGTAAGATTCATCAGTATCCAAAACGACCGTAAAATTAAAATGGGATTAAAATGCCCTATCTGTTATTTTGCAACATCGAAGAAAACCCAAGTTTTATCATTTTATTTTTATCATCTCTGTTTTTCTTCGAATTTCAAATATTTTGTAATTATCCTATTAGGTCGTCCGAAAAGTTTCTTTCTTTTTATAAGGAAATAATGGATGCACAACATTTTTCGTTTTATATTATTGCGTATGATCCATTTTGTTCTATCAAGATAAAGATCACAACGTTTGACAGATTAGGTTTCATGTTTGTATAAAGATGCATCGTTGTAAAAGACGGGTCTGTAAAAGAAAGACACTTTTCGGGCAACTTAATATAACGAATCAAATGAAGCATATACGATTATTATTAACAGACAGCTGATTTATTACTAACGTAACAATTAATTAAACAACAGTCGTGTCTCGTTGAAACGCTAATGAAATTTCAATATATTTTACGTAACACATACAATATAAAGCTTTGTGTGCTAGATATTCAAATACTTCCGTGAGCCACTACGCCTTGAAAACTTAAAAAAGGATACTTACGTAAGATTTTACATATCATCTAAGAGGAACAGGCTCTTGATCGTCCTTAAAGCATCTTTAGAGCAAAGACGACATAAGCAGTTTCTATACTAAATATTCGAATACTTTCATCGAGTCACAATATCCTGAAAAATGAAAAAAAAAGCCAGAACATTTTAACTAACGGGGGAGCAGTAAGCCTGATCGGTTTGAGCGTTTTCAAAGCAAAGAGGATTCTCTAAAGTAGACGAAAGTTTTAGATAGCTGGTCGAGTTTACACGTTCCTTGATCGTCATCATCATCCTCCTCGTCGTCGTCGTCGTCGTCGACACACCAGGCGTCGTGTCGTTTCGACGTCCTCGGTCGTCCTCGGACTTGTTCGGGCGTCGCGCCGATGTTCCGTCGCGACGCTGCTGACAGTCGGTGGCCGAGCATCGCGACGCGCGCATCGTACAAGCGTGCTACAATTTTCATTCGTAACACGCGACTTGCCTTTTTTTCTTTCACAAAAGAAACAGAACGCGAGAACGTAACCGCCGTCTCGATCGTGATAACGCGTTTCCGCGCCACCGTTTTCGTTTCCCTCGCCCGATCGTCGACGACCGGGAACTACGTGGGACGCAGGGAACACGCTTAGCCGCAACTCGAAACTGCAGAAAATGCACAACACCTGCTGTCTGTCACGCGGACAACACTGATGGTCTGTATCGTAAACGTGCGTGATAAGAAAAGAATATTCTCTCTCGAGAATGTCATCGCGAGAACCACGTATAAACGTTGGAATCCCTTAGATCGAGCTTAGATCGAGGGGGTGATTTCATTCGAAGCATCCAAGGGGTGGAAATTGCGGGAATACGAGGTTGACGAAGGGAATACCGTGTTTCTTTATAAAAATAGTCGTTAAAGTGCTCGGGGATTTTCTATCTACGCAAGCAGAATAATTTATAACCACAAAGATGACGCTTGGGGAAAGATTCTTCTTCGTACTCGTTTTATTCTTTTCTTTTTTTTTTCCCCCCATAAAATTAATTGCCTCTTTTCACTAGTTTTTGGTAACGCAATTTAGAGGCGTTCGTGGATAATAAACGAACTTACAAGCGCATGCACAGCTATCTCGAATTAGCAGGGGTGAAATATTTCGCTTCGAAATTCGGATAATTCGAGTAGCAGCAAGCGTCGAGAGAAGCAGACGTATAGCTCTCATTGATGTTTCCGAATTAGGTATTAAACAGCTGTGTGTTTGAAGATTCCGATTGATTCACTTTAACGAACAACGTACGTTCTGTTCTCTGTCCACGTTTATGTTTGCGTTTTGTTCTTGCCGATATTCAGTTGAATGGAGCGCGTGAACGACAGAAAACAGCGTGGCGCAGCTCGCAAAGAAAATTAATTGGCCCCGGCAACACTTTTCGGTACTTGGAACTTTACAAATCGTCATCTCTTCTGAATTTCCTGGCGTTTTATGCTTTTTTCTGATTCGAAGTGTCTGTTTTTCCAGTAGCGAGGGAAATCATTCGTACGCGTCGCAGCAGCGCGCTCTGTTTATCTCTGTCGAAATGTTTTTATGCGAACGTCCTTGGAAATATAGTAATTCCCTGTCAATCCGATGTTCATTGATGAGAACGTTGTAGGTTCCGTCTTACGCAAGTTTTCACGTGTTATTATGCCTCGGATTTCCTCGAAGCTTTTCTTGTCAACCTGCTGGTCGCGTCGATTCTCGCCGAGAAAGCAATATCGCACATTTACGTACAACGAAGGCAAGCTAGTGCACGATGTTTCTCGCAAGGATCGCCCACATATTGTAATTTTAATAGCTATTTCAGCGTTATGTCGTTTGCCTGATAATTCGAATGAAAACAATGCAACGTTGGAACACCATCGAAGATAGTCTAACAATAAACAGAAGTCGTCGATGTTTTGTTTCCCTGTTTGAACAGACCCGTACGTTTTCGTTTATTTGGATATACACCGAATCAATTAATTTGCAAAGCTAACGAATCATTATACCGCATTCAACTGTATTCAACAGCGACATTATCATTTATCTTTCTCTATTAAAAATTGGAACTTTTGATTTGCCATTTCGTAGAATAAATCTGGATCATTTAAATCTGGACCTCTCTCTTAAGAAATTTGCCCCCACCCCCCTCTCTCGTTATGTTCGTTGATTCGTCTAATTGTACCTTGTTCTCGTA
Organism: Bombus affinis; assembly: GCF_024516045.1. NCBI lineage: Eukaryota > Metazoa > Arthropoda > Insecta > Hymenoptera > Apidae > Bombus > Bombus affinis. The sequence goes on along the minus strand of NC_066356.1, from coordinate 6,668,785 downwards.
ATTAGTTCTTTCAACATCGTTAGCGCTATTTTTCGAAATTCATCTCGTTACGGTTCCCTCGTTTTATCCTCTCGTTTTATCCTCTCGTTTTTCTCTTCTGGTCGATGTATTTCATTTATGTGCTGTATTTTATTACCGAGATAGTCGTAACAATTTGCAATGACGATTAAATGCGTTTTCGCGAAAGATTATTATAGACGATAAATTATATGTATGTCAAGTTGAAAGAATTTTCCTAAACTATACCACGTTCAATTTCAAACACATTTATTCCTTTATTATGATGCCAATTGTTCTTTTGACTAAATGCCTCTTGTTTCCTATTTATCTCCGGTTACAAGTTCGCTGATGTTTTATTTACGATTGTTCCTGAACTTTCACCAATATACATTCGTCGGAAGCAAAACATTTTTACGATGCCTCTCGTTGATTTCGTTCAAGTTGCGCGTTGACTCACGGTATTCTTTTCTTTTTTCCCCTGTTCCCTCGATCCGTTTCAATCGTCAGACCGTATACCCTCATCCCCGATAATTGCAGAAATCTCGTTAATTCTAAAAACGTCTCTCTCTTCATGGTTCTTTAGCAGCGACTGTATTAAGCTGCCGATCTCCGAGTTTTCTCTGTTTGTGATTGTTAATTAAATTTGGTTTCACAATAGCCTACTTTTAGAACTTTCTAATCGTTCAGCCCGTTGAAAGGGTATAAATCCTCATTTTTTAGTTGTTCATCTGCATGTTGAAAAGTTGCTTTCTGCTCGTAAAATTTTCTTTAATTTATTCTTAATCAAATTTCATTCCTCGATGATCTGCTTTTATAATTTTCTAATCATTTAGGGCCAGTTAAACATTCATGAATCTCTTCCTTACGATTGTTAATCAATTTCAGGTGCAGAATTTCTTTGCTTTTAGAATATTCTAATCGTGCAGTGTGTGTTAAAAGCGCGTGAATTTCAATCTTTCGGTTGCTTATTCTCACGTTAAAGAGCTTTCTTTCTTTGCAGCTGTTTTTCAGTTTCACGATTTTTCCACTAATCGTCCAGTTCTAACTCTGACGATTCTAAAACGACGAATTTCGACTTTTGGCTTGCTCGTTTCTATATCAGAAAGTTTCTTTTCCTTCTTTAACGATCGTTAATCAAACTTAGCTTCATAATGTCTCTGCTCTTATAATTTCCCAGTTCGTAAAAAGTAGGAAATTTCGATCCGCCAGTTGCTCATCCTTCTAACTCTAATACTGACAAATTTCTTATCTTCGATTGTTGATTAAATTGTTAATCAAACTTAGCTTCATGATATCTCTGCTCTTATAATTTCCCAGTGCGTAAAAAGTGGGAAATTTCAATCCTCCAGTTGCTCGTCCTTCTAACTCTAACACTGAGAAATTTCTCATCTTCGATTGTTGGTTAAATTGTTAATCAAATTTGCGGCGAAAGCGCGTTAAATTGTGAAATATATTGGCTTGCTCGATGAAAGAAACTTCAACGCGTTATGTAAATGTGATCTGTACAATACTTGAACTTGCTGCCGAGCCAAATGTGTCTTAACCGTGAAATTCGTTAGTGGGTGCCCTTTCCATCTCCGTTTCCAGTTTGGCCGCGCCTTCGCGATAATCCGCTGAACGTGCCCACTTTATTGCTCTCGATATCGATAGAAATCGCACATCAGACGGGCTAATGGAGTCCTTGAAATCGAACGTCCTTATTTCGTCGTCAGTTTAGGTTGGCAAATATTCTCGGCCGGGTTTGTGGTGCGAAAAATTGGACGAATCGTAGATCTCGACTTGTTTACGAGAGCGACGATAACGTCCCGATAGGAAGAAATTTGTGATCGGTGTTGTTTCGTGACAACGTCGCCTGCGCCAATCTCTGCTTGGCTTCGTGTTGTTCTAAAATAAAGTAACAAAAGAATTGGGCAAAAGAATTAATGGATCCTGCTTAGGTCTTTGGTCATACTGTTAATGATTTTTTTGACATCTATATCGCCTTTCAAAAATAAAACGACCATTGCTTCGTTTTATAGCATTCGCCGGTATTTCGTTCAAAATAATGTACGAAACTATCGTTGGGAAGTATCAGCGCTGGAGCCATGAATGTTTAACAAATGGATGAAATAAATTCGAGGCACGTTTGGTCGGATTAGAATCAGAAATTCGCGACAACCGTGGATTCGGGCAAGGACACCGATCGTTACCCGTAGACAAAGGACGTTATCGGCCAATATGTAAAATAGCACGCGTGGAAGTGAGAGACACCATTTAAGGGATGTTATCTTCGTGAATGATATTTCCTATGGGACAGCAAATTTCTTCTTCTCCATAAAATCGTGATGTTATAGGTAACCTCGTGTATTCTCGTTATACAGATCTAATTGTTTTCCAGGTGAGCAAGACTCGATAAAGGGAAAGCTAAACAAACCTGGACCTCTTTTTTTTTACTAAATATAGTCTCTTTCAAGATATTTTGCTGTCAGTGTGAACAAATGTTACATACGTACGCGACTACAAATCTGTTTTATGTATCGCCAGTGGTAATTAACGTAAATCGAAAAGGATCGACGTATCTATCATCTAAAATATATTTAAAAGGTGCGAATAGAAATATGTTCCCAGTAGTAGATAATTCTTATAGCAAGTCAAAAGGAATCTATCAATTGCTACTCCTTCCTAAAAAAGGCATATATAATTTTCAAAAAACATAATGTAACTAAATATGTTAATTAACACGCATTAATACGAATTATTTTGCGATTAGCGCGAATAAACATTGCATGGACGAACGTGAACCTGTTTTATCTTTTCTCGGTAATTAATGAGAATTTATTCTCGTTGGAAATTATTCTTCCACACGTTTGTCCACGTACGTATCTCCTCGTTTCGGTCTTCGCTTAAAATCTCGCGATAAATTCCATTGGAAAAGCGGACCGAGGCAAAGAATCCTTCTTCGTGGTATCGGTAATCCTGGTTCAAGGCCGAGACGTTGCAACGATTGCCAGCAATTTATCGGTTGGCTGCGCTATTGTCTTTCCCCCCGTGGAGATCTTTCGATCCCTCTGGAGGATCGTTTCGACCGCGACCGCGCTCGAGAGCATTTTAATTTCGCTCGTTCGGAATTCTGAACAATTTCTCCGCTTCTTGACGACCGTATCTGGATAATCGCAGTGTCGGTGTGCCGATCGATAGTCGCTAGATGGTTGAAAATTCGAGGGAACGGGCGAGGCCTCGGCAATTTTATTCGAGTCGTCGTCGGAGAACGCGAAAGTCAGCGATTTCACGATCAAACCGACGACGAGGGTTGAACGTTTCCGCGAGAGAAATAATGCAGAACGACGAGGTCGGGGTCGGTTAAAGATTTCGCTGTTGCGATTAATTGAAGTCTGGCACGAGCCCGACGTAAAGCTCCTTTGGCGCCACGATTTCTGTAGTGCAGCGAATAATACCGTGCGAATTACGCTTGCAGCAGGTTTATTGTGACGATGGATTGCAGAATTTAATGAAATTTATCGCTCCGCGTGGCAAGTAAATCACAAGACAATGAACTCGAGATCGAAAGCTATTTTTTTTAGTTTTCCCTTGAAATATAATTGAGAGATACGTGATAGTTCATTGTGTCAAGTGGTGGTGAATATATTTCGCTGAATGGGAAATTTAAATGGGGATTTCAATGGGAATTTTTCTGTCGACATTTTGCGCGTGTATTGCAAAAGTGTTACAGTTGGAAGCAATTCAGTTTTTTGTTAGAACATGAAGATCGTCGAAAGAGTTCGAGGAATAGAAATGGAAAATTAGAAAAATAATATTTGATCCTTGTTTCGTAGAATTTGTCCTTTTGTCAAGATTATTTATTCGGTAGATCATTCTTTTTATACGCTACCAAATATTTACAAGTATTGGTTTGTCTGAAAAATTTGTTAGTTGAGTTGTGTTATTTTTTAAATACATGCGTAATATGTGTATTTATTTACGTTTCAGTAACATTCGCAAATTTGTTTAAAGACAAAAAATAATAAAAATTGGCCGTGGTGAGAAAAAGAATCTTCTCCGCGATTTTAGACATTCCGTTTGTTTGATATAAGAAAATCAAAAAGATTCCGAATTCAGAACTTGGGAGAGAGACAAGTAGATAATTAAAAAATTTAAAGCTGGGTTTAATCTTTATGGGCTTTAGCTTCACGACGCATCTTCTGAAAGTATATCCATAATCTGGATACAATTCTTGAGATATTATAGAATCCAATTAAAATAAAAGTAATTTATAGTTCTTTATATTGGTAAGCATTTTTTGATTAAATTTTGAGACATAGGGATTTGCACATATATTTATAAATCTGTTTTCTCCCAGAAAATACAGAAACAGAAAATTTGATTTTTTCAGATACAGCAGAACGCTCCCTTAAATATCTATAGAGATTAATTTTTAATTTACAATAGGATACCACCCAAAATATTAACAAAGATTAACTTTCAAAAATTTACAGAATATCTCCCCAAATGTTTATAGACATTAATTTTTAAAAATTTACAATAATGAACATCGTCAAATATTCATAGAGATTAAGTTTTAATTTACAGCAGAATGCTTCTCTGAATATTTATAGAGATTAATTTTCAATTTGCAGTAGAATTCTGCCTTATGCATTAACAGAGATTAATGTTGAAAAATTCAGAATAGAATATCTCCTCAAATATTCGTAGATACTAATTTTGAAAAATTTACAATAAAGTACTCCCTTAAATATTTATAGAGATTCATTTTTAATTTACAGTAGAACACTTCCCTAACATACTCACGGTGGGGTAGGGTACTCCCTTAAATATTTTCCAAACTTTACTTTAATTATTATCGCCCTTTTGTGATTTTTAATTATTTACAAGTACGGGAAGATATCTCGTTATCTCAGTGGCCACCTCTCGTTCTTTATTGTTTCCGTGTCACGGCCCATTGCTGTAAATTTTTCAATAGCCACCTGTCAGCGGAATATGAAACAGCCTGCCAAACAAAGAACGTCGTCACTACTGTTTGGCAATGTGCCAGAAGCTGGTTTTCTTATCTTTGGTTCTCTGTTGCCTTTGTAAAAACTGACCGAGAGCATCGAGTAGAAATGCGTCTACTACATATCATCGTTGCCACCACGCAGGTAAACGATGATCGAGTTTCCACGAAGATTTCTCTTCCGACTCCAGAGGAAATGGAATCTTCCGCTTCTATGGCTTTCGTGGATGATAGTATGGAAATGAAAAATATGAAAAATTACACGAGAACGTAATATCTCTGTCTGCATGCGTGGAATTGTCATAATGCAGTAATACTAGAGCTACTCATGATTAAAGCTTGTTCCAAAGAAGTTAAAATGAAAAAAATATACGAATAGATTAAATTCATATACTTTGAAGGAAAATTATTTAAACCTCTAAAAATGCAACGTTTTAAATCCATTAAATCACCGTGGACGATTAAATAAATTAAAGCGAGTGCTACAATAAGCAGCTTTCCCCTCTCCAACTCGAAATTAAATCACTTTATCAAATGCGCTATAAATTCGTAGTTAACTAATCCTCGTGGTAATAAACTTTTGCACTCTTCAATACGAGATCTATACCTTTCTTTCTCTTCCGGAAAATACAATTTAACCATTGCTTTCTTATTGGCCAAATTGTCATTGTCATTCGAACTATTCTGGTAGTTCTAGTGCTAATAAATGCAAAAGTTCTACGTCCTATGTTACTCGCGCCTTAACATAAATTGTATAATTGTATAATTCATCGATTCGTCGACCTATTTCCATCAATATATCAAATTATTTTATTATTATCTTATCGTGCAGGTTCCTGAAAATTCAACTGTTACTCTGTGTATCGGCGATTCTTTTGAATGACGAGTTTCCCGTATTGGGAGACAGTGGCATTAAATCGTTTTCCCATCTACAATACGATCAATTTTCGTCGAAAGGATCTCGGTTTAGATGTCGCGCAGTACGTAGTACTTGGGAAACATAGTGATCTCTCTTGAATTCGGTTAGGGGAGAAAAGCAAAGCGGCTTGTCGGAACTTCCCCAAAGCCTGGCCAAATAGATTCCAAAGTGGCTTTGATCGGTACTAAAACCTAAAAGGGGTATAGTTCTCATCGTTTTTCACTAGAAAAGATTATACTATTAACATGTTTATTGTTACAAGAATTTGATATATTTTGTGCTGGGAGCCACAATCAGTTCAAATACACCAAACTATAATATCTCATTTTTGTGAATTATACGAAACTTTTTGAAATTTCTTTACCACTACATGATGAGACACGGCTGTCGTGATTGTAATAGTAAAATTTGAAATCAATCTGAAAATCTACGTATATATAGTAATTGGACAGACAAGACATTTATCGGAAATATACGGTGGAAAATTAGTATACAGCATGAGTAATAGCCTTGAACGTACAATTAATGCTAAACATTTTCTCACTGTGTATTGTGGTTTATTAACTAAAGAGGAATTGTTTGCCCAAGTACTTTGATAATCTTTACGAAGTGTATGCTTCTTATAAATATCTTTTGATTTCTAGAAACACATTGAAACATTTTACACAGTCGTGTCTCGTTACGGTACTAATGAAATTTTGGAAATGCTTCATATAATCTGCACGTAGAAATTTTCTAGCATTTCTTCATGAAATTCATCTTACCTTAATGTTGTAGAAAATTGAGTAAAACGCAGCTCATCGAAGTCATCGGGGGTTAAAAGGCTCATCGATTGATTTTTCCTTAAAATCTCTAATAAAAGTCATAGCGATTGCCTCTAATTTGACGATAAAACTAGAACTATTCCTCCCCTGAAAGCAATCGGAAGACTTTGTTCGGGCGGTCGAAGGACAAGTTACCTAAAGTGGAACATGCTAAATTCGATGATCGTTTGGCTCAATAACGAGGAATTCTTGGTAAAGTAGGTTAGTTTAGAAAGCGCGGCCCCACTTGGAAATAAAGTGGATACTGATCGAACGCGAAAATTGAGGATAGTGGACTATGCATATGTGAGATAGAACAACGTGGCATTGCACAATGATACTTTATGCGGCGAATGTTCGTCTTAGCAGCTCAATTAGAATATTCTTTGAAATCTTACGAATGAAAATCTCAGTGATTTCTATTCATGGAAATGCTATTCAACGATTAACTGCCACCAGAAAGTTTATAACTCAGTTTGATGTCGTTCTGCCATGAACATACGATCGTCGTCATAGTTGTCCAAGTGTAACAGCGGTGAAATTGGTATATTAGCTTGGAAGTTTTGTCATTTAGAATCCATGAATTTCGCAGGTCGTAGTCAGGCGATTCAGATGTACCAATGTTTTAATCTTCGAAACATGATTCATAAGAAGTCGTATAGTACTGCTGGGTTTCTGCTATCGGGAATTTAACCAGTTAACTGTTGCGATTTGTTTGAAAATCTTGAAAAGCGTGTATCTAAAATGTGTCGCAATTTAAGCGACAATTTATTAATAAATTTTGTAAGCGATGACGAATATACTCGTCAAACGCAGAGTATGTGTTACTGTTCTAAAATGGGATTAAGTTGTAACGAAACGACTGTTTTATTTCTTAATTTTATTACTGACAGGGCTCGTTATAACACAAAATATTGCCATTTATTCGTGACGAGTATATTCGTCAGAAACAACAAACTGGTTAATCGATAAATTGTTCCATAGCAATGTTACGTGTTGTGCAGTTTTGGATGTCGTTCGATAGGAAAACTCATTTCTATATTGTTTTGCACGATCGTCGTTATGCAAGATAACTGCGATGAAATTGGCATTTGTATTAGGTTGAAAGTTTTGTCATTTGCAACTTTGTTTCGAGATTCTATGAATTTTATACATTGTGGGTAATTGAGATGGTAACCTTCGTAACACGATTCGCAAAAGGTCGAACAGTATCGCTGGATTTCTGCTATTAAAAATTTAATCGATAAATTGTTCTATAGTAGTTTCGTGTTATGCAGTCTTGGATGCCGTCAAATGGAAAAATTTAATTTAATATCGTTTACACAATCGTCGATAAAATTATCCAAGGCAATTGCGATGAAATTTATATTAAATCGATGATTTTGTCATTTACAACTTCATTTCGAGATAGCATAAATTTCATAAATTATAGGTAATTAAAATGAATATATGTTTTAATTGTCGGAACATAATTTCTGTAACTAATATCTATATCGGATAACTAATAATATATATTGGATATATGATTTGCTATTTAAAATTTAATCGATGAATCGTTCTATGGTAATTCTCACTGTTGTGTGAAATTGTAGATAGCAAATAGAACAATTTGTAATTTAAGTCAGCTTTCAAAATCTCTTTTAAATAATCAGCTTGATAATACTTTTTAACACGAAAGCCATTCAAAATTGAGAATCAAGCGGTCGAAGCACTAGAAGAATATTTCCATAACAAAAACGAAAAATTCAGCGAAGATTATAAGTAGACCGCAGATTTTTATGCAGCTTCATGTTTCTATCGACTTAAAACTAAAGAAATCGAACCTACACAAAGATCTATTTCTTCCATTAAATATTGTACCAAATATTTCCAAATATTTTTTATATTTCTACACCTCTAAATTTTCCATAATAATAAAAATCCGTGGTTTAACTATAAGTAACGAGAAAACATTATATCGAAGGCTAATTAACAGAAATTTCATTTCATACAATTTATTTCTTTCGAAAGAATAATGCCTTCCGACGAGCCAGCCAGTTATGTTCTCGATGAAAAAGAGCAAACTCCTCGTTTGTTCTCTGTTCATCGGCAATCTTCGATGTTCCACACGTAAAAAGGAAGGTCGCCTTCCCTTGTCCCCGTCGTTACACGGTTCTCATTAAGGTGTTGTTTCTTCAGGCGCTTTCCGCTCTTTTCAACTTAACTAAAAACCTTGGCGAACCCTTCGGGGCGGCTTATAGTGTCAAATGTTGCAATCGACGATTTTAACGAAGCCGACGGAAAATTAGCCGGGTTTCGACGTGGCTGGAACTATATGAAGGCGGGTCGCGACGAAGTAAGGCGTTTGGATCAAAGGTGAGAGGCGGAGTTTACCAGTTGGAAAGTCACGATGGCAATTTTTCACGGACGACGCGACGCGTCGCAAGCATCGCAGATCTGTTTGGACGTCCGATAGTTTGGGCTACAAAGCGGATAGGGGATCGGCTCGAAAGTTTGGGATTAATCCGCAGAGGAATATGTATCCGGTTTGCGACATTGGCTTCGATCCAACTTGCTGCGATAAAAACGAACGATTGTGCAACCTATCCTTCCGCTCCACCTTGTATCTCGCCTCGTGCTTTATATTCGTCCGTTTCTCTGATAAGAGACAACCAGGCCGTTGTCGTAAATAAAAGATGAAATCCTCCGGATACGAATGCGTGTTCCAACGTTATTTTTGCAAAAGGAATTGCTGCCGCTAGCGCGGTTTCCTCCTATCACCACGGTCGCCTTTACGCGTTTACTTTTACTACTGAAAGTAAGTAGTAAAGCCTGTGATTCAGACTGAGGAATTTTTTGTCTTTCTTGGTAATATCAATCCGTGATACTTTGAACCGAGATAAAGGTGTATACGAATGTATGTATACGTAGCTTTTATGAATGTATCGTGTGTGTTATGTAAAACATTTTGATATTTCCGATCCGATTATCCGGCGATTATATTTGTAGGTTTTGCAACGAATCTGAGATTGTACGTGGTTGTTCATATAGCAAAGATGCAAGGATATATTTTACCGACGTTACAAACGTATTTAAATGGTTAGGAGAATCGTCATGGTGTAAGTCGCTGCTATTTTCCATAAAACAGAGCGTTCTGTATTTATTGTTGTAAAATATTCATGATATTTTTCCGGATAATGAAATGATATTCTTAGGAGTTGAAACGCGTGATTGGAAATAAACTCTCAAAATCTTCACTTTCATAATTATGATTTTTAGACTGTCTATTATCCATTGCATCAGGAAACGTCGATATTCAGTGGAAGCATCTGTGGTACTTGTTACAAGCTTAAGGTAGCTGTTCATGCTGTATACTAATTTGTTTACTCGATTTTATTCGTATGATTGCAGCAAGTATGTTGTAATCTACATATATACAATTAATTGGTTTGGTTTGAAATTTGTCAAACACAATCATGAAATTCATGTCTCAATAGAGAAGTTTTCGTGCTCAAATACTTCGCGTATACACGTTTCGTAACTTGTATATACATTTTTGGATTTGAAATCTGTTCAACGTCGTAACAGCGTGTCCGAGTACAATGCCAATGAAATTTTAAAAAGGTTTCGCGTAACGCTCACAATGTCGTTGTGGATTTATCTGTAGCCGAGGTTTCCCTTACAATCTACAATCTGTTCGTAGACTCGTCTCGTGTGTAGCAGCGTTGCAGTCATTGATTAAAGAGCACCGGCTCTGTGTGACCAAGGACAGAGATCGATTTCACGAGTGTTTCACGATTCTCTTTTACTCTCTTCACCTTAGCACACGTTTCATGTGCACCTTCGATCCATAAAACTTTACGAGCCACCTAAAAATAGATAAAACGAGTTAACTGCGGGAAATGAAGCCGTCCGTGTCGCGTTTTGAATCGCGAGATACGATCACTCGTATAAGTTTAACGAGTCGCATTCGATATCGCCGCCACTAAAAACTTTTTCTCTCCTTCTGTCTTTCTCGTTATTTCCATACACGAGTTTCGCAACGACGATTTCCTACCGCGATTTCTAATAACGGCAGATGTTTCAAATCCGCGTCTCGTCGTATTTCACACGTCACAGCGACGCTTTTACAGCGCGGCACGCGTGTAATTTTGATTCATGGCATGTTAATGGAGAGGCGAAGAGGGTGAAAAGTGAAGTTTCTGAGATTGCTCGGCAGCTGCAGCCTGCTCGAACATACACGGCCATGCTGAATTCGTTGAACGCACGCTTTGCTTAACAGTGCCGAAAGGGGAGATGCAAGCAAATTGATCAGAAGAGTAACAAACACTATCTCGTTGCCCGAAACCGTTTGAACTTTCAAAAATTGTAATTTTCCAACGAAAATTACTCGCTTCCAAAAATTTCCCTTGCAAATGATAATAATTTATTTCACGAAACAATTTCGAAGCCGCGTTGCAATAGCAGTTTTTCCAATTTACTTTAGCGTTACGGATGGTGGAATTTACCTTTGAATTAGTAAATTGCAAGCTCGCCTTCCATATCCAGATTGTAAATGTTCGTGTAAATTTATACCTTTATGAACGAAGGTTTCTTTCATCTGGCAAATAAAATGTTAAACAATTTTGATAAAAGTTGCCTGCGATATTAAATAGGAGAATCTAAATAGAAATGTAAATTTAAGTGAAATATTTAAAAAATAATAAAATATTGAAATCTTTGTACCTTAAAATTTTCCATAAATTCATAAATATCTGCACTTGCATCTATTTATTTCGTCGATACGAACTGTATGTGATGCAAGGTTATCAGTGCTATTGTTATTTTTCTAGCACAGATAGAGCAGGTACACGTCATCGTTACAGCAAACTCGATTGATTAATAATTAATTAGCGCGCATATCTCTTTCCTGGGCTACCTTCGATTAAAATTCTTATTAACGAACTTGTTGAAAGCGCTTAACAAGAGCATATTGCGATCTATTTCGGTACTGCTTGGCACGCAACTTTAAGTCGCGAATTATGGATCTGTGTAACGTTTGTCGGCGAACTGCAAGGTAAAAATTTCTTCATTAAAGGCAAGATAAAACGTGACAAGATGCTAATTATAATATCGACCCCGCGTGCACTAATTCAATTAAGACGAATCGTAGAACAAAGCTTGGGATATCGCGTTTAATCTTGCTGATAGTTTCGTTCATAAATTTATTTGCGTGTAAAACGTCTCGTTAAAAAGTTTAATTAAAGTTTGATAGCGCGTCGAAAAAATATTTGTATAATGAGGAATTGTTTGGACTATCGTTTTCAGTGAAAACAACAGATGAGCTTCTATATAATTTTAATTAAACACGCTTGACATTGTTAATCTTTAGCATTTTCCTTCTACACCATAGTCTTTCGTTTTAATAAATATTTGTAGCTGTGTAGTTAAAGTTTCGTGTTAACAAGTACCGATTCACGTTTAATTAGCTCAAGTAAGAAATACCAATTTATGTTTAATTAGTTCGAGTAACAAGTGCCAGATTATGTTTGATTTTAGTGAAAGTAACTTCGATTTTGTTTGAAACTTCAAGTTATATCATACTCTTGTCGTCGAGTTAACAAAGTAGGATAAAAGTAATGGCAGATGAAGTTTTAGAATTATCCAAATTACAGGATAGCTAACGTAACTGGCCTCGGGCAGAATATCGTGGAAATCTTTTTCATAAAAATAGCAATTTGTCGTAGTAGTTTCTCATAGAAATTTTTATAGATTTACAGTTCGCATATTTTTCCTGGTTCAAATAATTTTTCTCTCGCGTTATACATTTTTCCATATCCTTTATTACATATGTGTATTTTATCATCTGTATAGATAGAGTGTGAAAATTTATCAAGTATATACTTGAGCGCGGCTAATTAGCCGTGGACTAATTAGCGAGGCCAAGTGGAAAAAAATAATCGGTGACATATTATTCTACGTGTGAAAATAAATGAACGTGGAATAAAATCTGTTCATAAAGCGCTTTGGTTTCGTGAAAAGAAAATTCGAAAATTTCTCATACGCGTGTTCCAAACTCATTATTAACTCAACGTGAACGAATTCAATTTTCTTGAAAATGCAGCCTCAAGTGGAAAAATTTCACTCTTCGTTTTCCACTTATTTTCACACGTGAAATAACCACCTTCTGATTGCTTATTCCTGTCTAGTCGCTAACCAGCCAAATTCACATATGGTAGAGCCTCCTTTATCCGAACTAATAGGCAGACCAAATTGTTCGGATAATAGAATTTTCGGATAATAGAACAATCGCTTTTCCCATATGAAATTTCATTTCTTCAAATACAAATTAACATTAATTGACAGATTCTTTCAATATTTACGGATCCCATATCTTTGTGCCTGCTATTATTTTTTTATTTATAACTATTATTAATTATGTCGTATTTTCTTTCGATAATTAGAACGCTTTCGTATTAAATTCTTATCATCGAAATTCACTCGATCGAATAAGAGAAGGAATACGCTGCATACAAACTGTAATAAAATATGTACATATTCTACAAACGTATCCTTTATGGAGAAATATAATATTCGGACAACAGAGCATTCGGATGATACGACATTCCGATATTAGGGTGTTAGGATAACGATGGGTGTTTGCATAAACAAGTGTTGTACTGTATATCAAAGAAATTTCCAAAGTCAGCTTCCTGGAGAACTAAACCTCGGATGACATAATTTTATTCTATATTTCTTTTTTTCACAAAGAATCACTTGCTACCCGCTTGACATATCATTCGGCCACACCCTGTGTCATATTTTTCGGTCATCTTATGAATTTCGTACTTCGTAAATTCTTAAATTTTATCCTCCAACGACGATACTTCACATTCATTAATCAGTTAGTTGTTTTTGACGAGTATACTCGTCATGCCTTTTAAATAGCAATTTAGTAATTGCAGTAATAAAATAAAATAACAAAACAGCCATATCATTACAACATAATTGTAACAGCCACGTGTACTCTGTGTTGGACGAGTATACTCGTCATCGTTTGCTTTTTGCGACACGTTGTAGACACAAGCTTTTCAAAGAGATCGCAATAGCTAACTGGTTAATAATACGAAGTCCGAACTACCGACATTTCTTTCCCTCTATGGTTACTTTTTATTTCTGTGTATTGGAACTTGCTCGCGAATCTTCGATCTAGACGATGAAATTTCTCAGGAACAAGCCGATGTCCGCCGGCCGTCTCGTATGGAATGTTACGGCGTATGTTGCCTCTTGCGGCCAGGAGCTCTGTCCTGCGAGGATTCCATTAATTTCGGTCGAGGTTACCGATGAGACTCGTCCTGAATAGTTTCCAGGAATCGCGACGTCCGAGGATGCGGTGCAATCTCCTGACAGAATTCGGCCTGCCACGCGAAATTCCCTGAATGATTTGCCACCGATTAATCAGACTCGCCGTGCAACGATTCGATTATTTAAGTAATTTGAGCCTCGCGTTGCTCCCTATCGCGTTCGCGTTTACGGATCGATCGATCAAAGCGGCGACGTTAATTGAGGTGCACGACCATCGCGTTTAACGCGAATGAATGGGGAAAAGGGCTCGTCAGATAGAATTGTGAATACATTATATGGCATAGGAAGTTTTAGGTACAGTTTCCTTTTAAATAAATAGCTTAAAGCGCTTTAAAGAATTAAAGAATTAATTATTAAACATTTTTATTATACATATAAAAGGGCGATAAATTTCATCTCGACAATGAGGATATATTTCGATTTCGAAAATATTTCAAGTCGCACGGTTTTTCTTTTTTATAAATAAGAGAGTTCAGTGATAATAGATATTCAGTAATAATTAATATAAAAGTATATTTAAATAATAGAAAATATACTGGATGATGATATTAATTTTGACTTTAACAATTTTATTTTTAAATGTTTTATTAGTTTCAATATCTATTTTGTTTACCATTGACAACTTTCGTCAAGCAAATATTAAATTTATAAAAAGGGTATATGAAAACCACGAAGAAAGAATACGATGATTGGTTGGCATAAAAATTGGTCAATTTGTCAGATATTTTTTAAGAGACTTACTTCTTCAGACCTGGCAGGTTTCCTTCATTTTCAATTACGTTATAAAACAATTCTTTCATTTAATCATGAAGCGACATTAAAATTCGAAGATCAAGAAAAATGGATTTAGCATATTTTTCTCCTTCGATTTTCATATACAACGAAAAGCTTATGTTAGTCGATGATTTAACGATTCTTAGGAAATTTGCCGGAGAACGATCTCAGCTACCTGACAGTTAATTAAGCCCTTCATTATTCCACAGATTGTGATAGCTCTTGTTTAAAATGGTTTTGTTTGAGACAAAAGACAGAGATTTAACGGGTGGTTGACTTTCTTAGACAATTATACTTCTTCGTTTCGTTCGACTCAATTATGGTTAAGCCGTGTTAGAGGTAACCGGATTTCAAACTTTATTCATTTTCACGCAAATTTGACTTTACGAAGCAAGAACGATCAGTGTCAGTTAATTCTCATGATCTGGCGGAATTTCCAGAGGTGAACAAAATTCGAAGGACTCGAAGTTCTCTGTCTTTTTACCTCCATTTGTTACGAATCCTCTTGTTGGGTCATTGGTAACTGGCTCGAGTTCGTAGAATATGGCAGATTCGCATTAGGCTGTTACATGTGAAACGTAATTTTTTAAAAGTCAAAGTTTAGTAATTTCCATATCGTTCGATACATTTTGCCGGGAAATAATTTGTTGATTTGTGAAAGTTATTAATTGTTGAATTAAAAAATTCTTAGAATGTCACCGATTCTTCTTTTGTATCTTCTTATGGAGTGATCAATTAGATAGAAGAGAGGACATCTTCAACTTTCTCCAAATGGTAAATTTATATTTTCAGTCGATATAAATTGAAACTGGTAGAGAAAAGTAATATCTCAAACACTGTTCTTTTTACTTTGTCATTTATTATTATTTATGCCATCTTCTTACAATAAATAAACTTATGGAAGTGAGTCATTCGTTTGTCGAGAATCGAACGTTAGTCGCGCGCGCGTAGTGAAATTGAAAAATTAACAAAAGCTACAAAAGTTAATCGGTTCGACTTCTGAATAATTCACGTGAGAAAATCGTTAGAATATTTGGACCATTCAAAATTTCTTGACACTGAATATTCTCGATCTATAGAAAATATTAAACTAAATTTTTATATCTAAAATCGGAAGTTATATTTTGTCAAGAAGGAAGTTCATTTTCCAGTCGATTCTTGCAACAACAACTTTGCAAGTTAAGAAGATTCTGCTGGAAATTTATCGGAAGGAGTTTGAGTGTCGCGAACGGCAGGAAATGTGCTGATACGAAAGGCCAGAACATCGCCGGTCGCCTCGAATCTCCAACTTTCCAGATTATCATAATACCACGTATGTATTTTTCACGATCAGCCTAATGTTTCTATTTGATTCTTTCAGAAGTGCGAAGCTCGCGCGTAAGATGTGTAACACCATGACAAGTAAATCCTCGTAAATCAATCCTCTGTTTGCACCAGTTCCTCGCTGTTAATCCTCGGCTCCAAAAGCCGGAAACGAAGCCACGGTAACGTCACTATGATGAATGTTGACCAAACTTCTCCAAATCTACACCTTTATTTGGCTCACGGATTCCATCACGAAAAGGCAATTAAATCACTAGAAAGGACTGGCGGTTTGCTCGAGAGAATCCTCTTTTCTAGGGTCTTCCATTTCGAGAAAGTACCGCCATTCAAAGGAAACTTGGAGTTTGCACATTTTCAAATGTCTCAATTGCAGCTCGTCTGTAAGTTCAGTTTGTTTTAGCATCCACTTTCGTCGTTATACGAAGATCCTTTCTGTCTTTTTATTAGTTATTCGTTCATGATCTTGGAAACTTATGTCAATGTCGGTAATAGGATTTCGTTACAGTCGACTTTTAAATGCTACACGTGAAACATCTCAATTGTAGTTCTTCCATAAGTTCAGTCTGTTTTAGAATACCATTTTATCGTTATGCGGAGGTTCTGTTCCTTCGTTTGCATTGGCAAGCTAATCGTTTATCTCCAACTTGAGAATTAACTTTAGTGATAATTTCGTCATAATTAATTTTCAAATGTTAGATTTGAAACATCTGAATTACAGTTTTTCTAAATCGATCTACGAGCTTAGTTCCGAATATTTTACGTCTATTTCTATTTTATACCAAAATACTTCTCTTCCTGTTTTATATTAGTAAGTTACTCGTTTACGATCTTCTAAAATCTATGCAACCTGTACCGTTAGTTTTATCGTATCTTGTTCTTAAATATTAAATTGGAAAAGTCTCTATCGCAGTTGTTACACAGGGTCGAATTATTTTAGACTTTTATCGTGACAAGTAAATTCTTGATGTTCCATGCTAGCGAATCATTCGTTTACGATGTTGAAGATTTATCACAAATAGCTTTCAAATATTCTTCGTGAATTTTCCAGAGGAATACTCATTACTTACATAATTTTTTTCATGAGAAAAAGAAAGAAACGTAGCTTTGCTATATTAAAAAATCTTAATATCTGGCGAATATCAGAAAACTGCAATCTCATGGTTCTCCCAGTCGCTTTCTTTAGAATCGTTATTCTTCATTAAGCGTCTTCCTCGTGTGCTTTATAGCTTCACGAGGTTCACTTGCACGAGTCGGCAGTTCGCAAATTTACATACACCATAGCTCACAAGTATCCAGCTGCTTTCTTTGATTTGCAGTCGCGATGAATAAATGCTATTAAATGTGTCTTGATTAAATTGCAAATTTATTACTAAAATCAATATTTGTCAGTTTCTTCCTAATCGATAAATTGTAAATTGATATTGTAGAAATTAAATTATACAATACCAGTTAATAGCGTATAATAATTAATTGGACGATCAGTTTACCTGTCGAGATTTAGATATCGCTGCTTGAATTAATCACGTTGCTCTTTCGATTATTTAGTCTAATTTAGAAGTTTTCTTATCTTCGCGTTAAATGTAGCTCCGATATAGAGAACTTTTCAAGCAGATAATAAAACAGTCCTATAGCGTTTATAGTGCCATTTTCGTTCTTCCATATTACCTTTATCCCATCGTCATAATTTTATCGGAGAGTAACAAAAAATAACACAAGCACGGACGTCTATTTACAATAATGTAATAAAATAGTAAAGTCGATAATAATACGATCAAAGGACAAAAAATTACGAGAAATTTAAACATGCGAGAACATTCAAAATACGAAAAATGAGATTTAATATTTAAAGCCCGTTTTAATATTTAAACGAATGAAGCAAACTTTTATTCAGATTTTCTTCCCGTACTGTGATCTGTAAATAATTCTTTTTAATTGCTTGCATAAAAATATGAATTTGCATAAAGACCCACGCGATCTACATTAATATGAAAAAATAAGAAATAAGAATTAGCCTTTCGAATATCTTCTACAATCAATGGAAAGCTCGTACCGTTTTTCCGACCAAACTGAGGGTCGTGTTTTCTCCTTTATACGCATATTGTTCGCAATTACCGTATGCAACATTCCTTTCGATCATTTTTCCCCTATCGCTGTAATAACTTCGTTATTAACCATCGTCGTGGAATTGCTTAATCTTCCGAGAGAAGGAGACGTTTCAATTCGTTTCTCCAGTCTTCCAGAGAAGACAAGTTCTTATCGTTGGAGTAGTTTCGTAACGAGCGGAATAAATGGTAGTCCGAGCGTGCAATATCGGGTGAATATGGCAGATGCGGTAGAACGTCCCAACCAAGTTGCACCAATTTTTGTCGTGTAACGACTGGCACGTGTGGTCTTTCGTTGCCTTGTTGGTGAACCACGTTTGAACTCGTGCCAGGCCAACGAGGGGCAAGTACTTTCGAAAACGCTTGTTTTACGCTCTACAGTTGGTTGTTAATTAATCAACAGTACCAGGTTAGAACAATTAAATTGAGCGTGAGGGGCCATTGTTTAAACTGAGTTCCATTTGGCTGCAAAAGAACGGGACGAACTTTCTGCCCAACCAAATATAACACATCGAATCGTTGTTCTTAGACCGGATTTTTACAGCTCATTAACCTGCTACATCAAGTCCTTTATCATCCGCAGCGTTGAAATATTAACGCCATTCTCTTAAACGGGCAAATGTAACTGGAAATGTCGGTCGAGCACGCAATAAACTATTAAATATGAAGCGGCTAGATGTATCGGACCGGATCGATAGGAAATACCTAGTCGTCGGGTGGAAAAGCGATTCAGGAAATGCTTATTATTCACCCTGCTTCGGGTCTCGTTTTTAGCTTCGTGTCAACGTCCCGACGTTTTATTTTCGCTCGACATATCGCCGGGCAAAATTGCACGCCAAAGAAAACAGTCGGCAGACTCACGTGTATTTTTAACGAGACCGAATAACGAGGGACGTAGACAGTCTGTTTGAAAAGTAACGAGATTACCGATAATTAATTTAAACACCGATCGGTTAGATTGTGAATTTTGATGCGTTTCTGGGAAAATGGTGCAACAGAGGATGTACGTAATATGCAAAAATACAGTGGCGCGATAAAAAGAAGTTCATAAAATAAGGAGTATAAAAAGACAGCGTGATTTTACAAAACGAGTTTATGTTTAATAACAACGACGAATAAATATAATATAAATATGTGCAACACGGAGAAATGACTGTTATTAGTACGGTAAAAAATTGTTAGTACAAAAGTTGGCAAAATTCGCAGCGTATCAATATTTCATGTTCTCTTATCTGTATGTAAAATACTCGAAACAGTGAACTTATTAGAATATTTAGCAGATAAAAGAAATTCTTGCTCGGTTTGCATTTCTGTAGTACAGTGGTTAGGAAAATATGAATTTGCATAAAAATATCCAGGCTGTATTAATTATATTTGTAGAAACATTGTTCGTTTTATTCCTCAAAAATAGATGCAATCCTAGGAACGATTAGCTAATAAAGGAGTAGAAATTCAACAAATTGTGAAATTAGATAGGGTTGTTCGTGGTCAGGCACATGAGTAGATGTGATTAGTTCTATTACTGTTATATCCTCTTAAAATAAATTAGTTACAACGTTGGCAAATGCTCAAATAAATACCAGTAAATGAACAGAGTTGTGAAAATTTGCCTTTCGAGTCGTTCCGAGTATTTTTATTATCTACATGTATGCTTGCGATGTCTTTGCTGCGATTTTTTTATTGGGGCGTTCGAGCCTCGAAAATGGACAGTAATTACAGAAAACCGTAATCAGATAAACATAGCGAATGAGCGAGCATTGGTATTCGCTTTTCGGCCAAATATTCACGTACACAATCGTGCCAGGATGAGCAAATGCATTACCATGCAACAGAAGCCAGCTGTGCTAAGATATTATCAACCTAATCGTTATCACTTGTATGGTATATACGTCCATGAAATATCAGCATTTGTACGTGCAAACAAATTGTACGTTCAAAAACGATAAGAAAATGTTGGTATCCGAATATGTGGAAAAATAAGTCTGAGAAGGACGATAAAAATTGACACATACCGTTTGCACGATTTAAAAATTATAAATTAGAAAAAATATAAATAAAATTATACAAATTTAAAAAAATATATATGTCACTATTTTTCGGACAAGCTGTACAGTCAGATTTCAAAGATGAGAAAGCGTTGACGGAAAGTTAACTCGTAGTACGCACGAGTGCTCGCTGAAGAGATATGCAAAGAGAATTCACTGAAGAGAAATGTAAAGAGAATTCGTTTAAGAGGATTCATGCAAATTCCTTGAGCTTCTACGATGTGTAGAGACACATAAGAATATAGAGAAGTATCGCGACGAGTGAAATTTGTGAAATGTTAAGCTAATTTGCCGCGTGTTGCGTGGGTGCATTGTTCTTTTCTAATTCAACGTGTTCATCGTCCCTCGGTTCCATCGAAATAATCGTTCCTCTTCATAGACAATGACGAGCTTCAACGTCGTTATCGTTCTGGAAGTAGAAGTTATAAATTGTTTTGCTACCGACCGATCGTCGTTATTGCGGAAAATGTTTTACTGGCATTACCCGCGTCCTGACTTAGTGTCCTTTTATATCTTCATATTCTCTCATGAAGCTCGGCGAATATTCTCCTCGCCACGGTCACTGGCGAAGTTCATTTTGACACCGTACATCGCAAAATAGCGGCGATTTGAGACGAACGATTTAGTAGACTGGGAAAGTCTCCAGACTTGAGGTTGCAGCTTACGGCAGCTTACATCGCAAATCTCTGAAGCGCGTTAAAAAAAGAATCGATAGAACAGGAGAGAAAATGGGATAGACGTAGGAAATTTTATATTATTCATATATTGGTCTACAGTTATGTTGGAATTATTAAAAGTATTAACCATATTGTTGAAATATTGGTCAATATTATTCGATAATTATCCAGGGGCAAGAAATAAAGAAACGAACAGGACAAATGTGGAAAATTAATTGTATTATTAAAATATTGATTCATATTATTCGTAAAATTTTCACAAGTTTTTAGGAAGACTTTTAAGGATAAGCGTAAAAAATTGTATATTGTCAATACGTACGTTGACATAAATCACTGGTTCCCTCTGTGATATCGAAATTGTTAATAGATTTAATTAAAATTCCTGAGAGTTTCAATATTTTCAATAAGCGAGCGAGGAAAAAGGAAAAATAAACAGAACATTTGTAGAAATTTTTATGTTATCGCTATATTGACTGTTGTAGGTCACATGCATATGCAAGTATGTTTACGTAATGCCAGAATTATTAATGATATTAATTACACCTTCTGTTATCAGTGTCACATGCATACGACGCTTTATAATTAATTTACAAAACATAGTTTGGTTTTAATCTATCATAATTTTAATGTACCTTTCAATATACATATTTAATATATTATAATGCGAGCGTTTTAATATACATGAAATTTTCAACACCGTCAATGCTGTACATGAACATTTTTATTTTTAATGAGACAAGTATGTTAATAATACAATGCATCATGTTGGAATGAGCGACGGCATTCCGATTCTGCGCCAATCAACATGTAAATTAGTAACTGATAATTACATTTCTCTAGTTTTGGCGAAAAGATTAGATTATACGATGCTTTACTCGTGAATAATGTTGATAAATTTCTATAGAAAATAATTCAATTCTCAAAACATAAAATTCTCTGTTTCATACAATACCCAACACACGTATCTTCTATGTAATAACATCCACGCATTTTCCCTCTTCTATTTCACTGAATTTTTTCCTCGTATGAAACAAGTTATACAAACACACATCCTCTGAAAATATTTGATCATGTTCAAAATTCTAGATGATCATACGTGACTCCCCGCATCTCTAACACTCGACACTTAGTTTCTGATGTTCCAAATGTTCTACATTCAAATATTTCAAATGTTCCAAGGGGATTATATTACAAATGGAAAATATTCCAAATGGAAAGAATTCGAAAATTTCATGGCCCTCTACGAGGATTATTAACGTTTTGAAACTTTCAAAACTTTTATTTTTTCATCAACTATTAGTTCATTAATTTCTGGCTGAACTCATTACAGTTTTCTCTTTTAGTATTACAGGAGTGTTACTATTACAATAAATGTTCCTGTCAAAAATCGTAATTGCTCTTTAGTTCGCTGTAAACATATTGCAAATATCGCAAAATTTCCTGTCTCTACACGATGACCATTAACATTTCTAAAACTCGTGCTTTAACCAAGCGTTCGATGAATAATTCTACACGAACTCGCTTCTTATAACCTGCTGTTATCATAATTGATCTTCCTATCACAAATTGCAATTGCTCTTTATTTCGTCGTAAGCGCCGAAACACGTGTTATTACGTTCACCCACGTTTCAAGTAGAAATTGTTCAGGTCGTGTTTTCCTCGAAACGCTAAGCACCGAGAAGCTAATACCTTTTTCCTCTGACTCCTTGACACAATGACAGAGAAACTGTTTCCGCAGGGAAGTTGCACGAGCTCGACGCGTTTCCACGACTCCGTAACGAATATGTTGTATCTGAAAGCACTCTGCGCTTCAAAGTGGCTACGAAAATGCCGGAGTCAACAGATCTTCCTGTTCTCGTATTGAAACAGCAACGTTGAACGTCAGCTGGTTCCTCCCGGCGAAAGTAAATTCCTTCTTTTCTTTGCAAGCGATCGAATTTACCTGTGGGATTGACTTTTTAACGATCTGTTTGTTCGGGTTTTCGTGAAAAAATAATGAGATTCAGCGATTGTAGGTTTCTTTTGAATTCAAGTCTCTTCTTTTTATTTTTATTGCTATTCAATTTATTGCTATCCACGATCTTTGATTACTTATTCAGCTTCCACATTTCATAAAAGAGTCACGTTCAAATTTAATACAGCCATAATCAACCAAATTTATTCCTACGCAATAATCCACGAACTAATAATGTCTGTGAACTGGCAAGTTACAAATTACAGATTATGGACATCCATTGTATACGTTCTTCATTTAGGAACAGGATAATCAGTAAACTTGCAATTTGTAGAATCTATTTACGGAACTTCCTTTATTCTATTACAAATATGTCGGTGTTGTACAAAAGAATTTCTAGTAGACTTGTGTAAAATTCCGCTGATTATATTAGCTGAATTATAGAAAATACCCAGATACGTATTTTCCTTTTGTTGAATCTTGGAATTAGGTACACGTTCTCTTGGAGATTTCCAACATTCTGGTGGTCACGAATACGAGTACGCGATACGCGAAACTATTCATCGCAATATTTGGAAGATGAAACAATCCATTTTTCTTTGCTTACGTTAACGAAAGTATGAGTTTACGTAAACGTTGGCGATCTAGTCATAAAATTTCTTACGGCCTCTGTATCTTACGGAACTTCGTTGCATTTATCGTCTATACATCTTTCAACTGTGTCACATAAATTCGTTTTAATCACCACGTAGCATCAAAGCTATAAAACCAGCAAAGATAAATTTATCGTATTTCATCGGAAATTTCATCGTTTATAAAAATAAAAACGAAGAAACATTGGTAACAAGAAAAGTTAGAAACTTTTCATCCAGTTGTAAGGGGAGGCTTCGCGGAGAAAAATAGAAAAGATAAGAAAGATTGCTCTTTCGAGAACGGTGGCAAATAATTTTTGTCGTCCTCGCCTCCCTCGACAGGCAACAATTAAATTGCACCCAACTGATATAAACGTTTTTCGACCGAGAACTGGTGCAGCAAAGTGCATCCATTATTGAAAAGTGATGCCAGCTGAATGCAATGGTTGCATGAACATCGTAAAGTTTGCTGCGATCAAAGGATCGATAGACACCACGCCTATTCTCTCGGTACACAATAGGAAAGGTCATGGTTTATCTCGGCCACGCTAATTAGCGAACCGAACATTTGCTTATGTTACAGCCGATCGTTTCGAACGATAATTCAACAACTTTCCTGCTAAGCCTAAAACTTCGCCAGAATTTCGTTCGGCACGAGATCTTTCCACGAAACAGTTTGCAACAGAAACTTTGCCCATTGGTTCAGCTCTTTTTCAAGGAAAATTACCGCGATAGCTAAATTAGGTATTTCGTTGGTTCCGAGAACCAGGCCTCGGAATTCGCCATATATCGAGATATATATTCCATATTCTCCATTTTAATCCATTTTAATTCCTCGAACTGTTACATCGGCTAGAAAGCGTATTTTCACACGCTCTTAGGTTCGTTAGCTTTCGTCACGCTGTACCTTTCATTTTCGTAGCGTGAAATTTTCGTAATCGTACTTTTTCGACCGCGGATTATTCGTGCGTATTCATATCTTTGAAAAAGTTGGAAATTTCTGTAGAAAATTCTGTTCTACCTGCAAGATATTATAGAAAAAAAAGCATTGCACGCTGTGGACATTTCATATATTTTTTCTCATATCACGAGCAGTCTGTGCGATGTTCTACTTTCGAACTTCCTACAAATACGTAAAAATCAGCACTCTAGTCGTTTCATTAAATGATACGAAGTTTGTTATGGTCGAATCTAATTAACCAGTAGGCAAATGCAATAATAAATGCGAATGGTGTACGAATACTTTCTCCAGCCTTTCTACATGTCAAACACGAGGATCCACGTTTTTCAGAATCGTGATCTTTTATAATTTATTATTATCCTTTTACCTTACGACATTCAAACACCTACGCTTACTCAACTTTTGCAAACATACTTAGAATATCTTGTCCTTGATTTTCGTATTTACTCCCGTTGACCGTTATTGAGGAGAATCCACTCCTATGTCTCTTACGTCCTACGCGAGACACACCGTGAAAAATTGCGCTTGTTAATACGCCTTCGAGCGAGGAGGAAAGTGCGAGCGTAAAACTTTAACGCGAGAAGCGGAACTGCGTTGGAAACCTTTCACGGTGGTATTACTTCGAAAACGGTGGATTAATAAGAGCTTAAAAAGAAGTTCTCCTTGAGGGCTTGTGGTGAAACGACCAGCTCTCTCTCCCTCTCTCTCTCTCTCTCTCTCTCTCTCTCTCTCTCTCTCTCTCTCTCTCTCACGCTCTCTACTCGCAAAGTGAAAGAGGGAATTTCAAAGGCTTTAGCAGTCAGAAATTAAGTAAGAAACGCGGTATTATTTGTACACTGCGATGAAATATTAGTTCTCCGAATATTTCCACCTCTGTACACTCTTCTATATTTAATAGGACGCTCATTCTGTCAACTCGATTTCAATTAATTTCTTGCCCTTCTTTGGCAATCCAGCGGCTTGTTTTCCTCAATGAATCAATCAATTTATCGTATCGAGGCTGGTGCACAAGCAAAATCCTGATGTATATAAATTTCCTGCCGGAGTTTGGGCTCATCGACATGCAAAATTGGACCGCGCACGCGAGTTAATTACAGTTACGCGACACAAGGCGTCGTTATCGTTTGGTATTTTACAGGGAAATGGATCTAATAGCGTATCCTCTCGCCGTTCGAAACTGATAATTTTCTTGGAAATTCACCGCGACTGTTTCAAAAGAGGGTACGTATTATCCAGCAGATGATCGTGCCTCGTAAACTAATTTTCAGGCGCGGCTTAACTCGATTAATCCCACGGAGAAAAAATATTGCAGACAGACATGGCAAAAATACAGAGGAAATTTAATCATCCTCAGGCAAATTAAAGATAACGAACTGATAAAGTTGTTGAGCAAGATATACGAAACATACCGTTTGCTTGCATTTGATTCATTAAATATTGCGCGCCTTTATCGTGGAATTCTTGCTCGTTATTAATTCATTGCTCATTGCAGCGGTTTCTAAATTAAAGAACATATATTTCAAAATATTTCCTCCCCTCCCCCCCCTCTCTCTCTGTATAAATTTGTAATTATTAATATTTTAAAGCAGCCGAGCGTAATTGGAGCAAAAAAGTAGAAGCAAGTCGTTTAGCGGATAAAGAGAAGATGGTTGTTAGGTGCTCAAGTTGCGATAAAACGAGACACGGAGCTGCATGAATAAAGATTTAAGGGATCAAAGTTGGAATGTTAGTTTAGGACGGATATTCGATGAAGTTGAAGAGTTATACGTTGGTATATGTAGATGTTCATATAACCGGCGAGAATCAAAGTATATTGCGCGAGGTAAATGAACGAGGCTCGCGATTCCACAAATTCGTATGCAGTGGCCGATCTGTTTCCAGCGTCGACAGACTTTTTCGCGTTTTAAAGAGCAAACAGCGGATTGCAAATACTTTGAATCTACTGCCGGAAGCGTTTTTCCATTTTAATCTCGCGCGGCTATGTCGTGTTGTTTCGAGCTTTATTTTCGTCGGTATTTATCATTGCCATGGATTTCGAGAGAGAAAATAATTTCTGCCCCGAAAAAAGGAGGATCGTTCGATCCAATAAAATTAACGAAGGACAAAGACGGTTCATCGCTAATTTTAGAATTCTTGCGCACCAGTCGAGTTATGTGGACGCGATGCACGGTATTGGGTCACATTAATCACTGTTCTTTTATCGATCGGCAGCTCGATAAAATTCATCTTCGATGCCTCGATCGACTTTCCTCTCGACTGAACTGCAAAGAATTCCAGGACGAGGCTCGAAGCAAGAATTAACCGAGTATTAAAGCGACGTAAGCGAAAAGTCGAGAAGTTTGAGTTAATCCTGTTCATCAACCGTGGAAAGCGTTATCCGTTTAATCTCTTAGCGAATAAAGTTGTAATTTTACTTTCTGTCGGTATGTCGCCACAGCTTTGAAAAATATGCTAAACTTTTTACGACACTTGCAGGAAATTTATTAAACGTCATATCTAGTCATATTAAAATACGATAATACGATAGAAAAATAGGAAAGATAGCAAAAATTAATAACGGAGAGCAACTCAGTAAACAAGAGTGATTCACAGTTTCGTACGACGCTCAGTTTTACTCGTTTCGCATAAATCGAGTAAATATTTCTGGGATATGTTTGATCAGATCTTTGCCAAGATCTTGTGTGCTCTTCTATGCTTCTTTCATATTCTATAGTTTTAAGTATCTTGGTCTTTTCACACATTTCTAATACACGACACTCGATCACTTGTTATAAATATCGTAAATTTCTGTTTGAGTAAAAGAAAAATCTAACTGAAAATGTTACAACAACTGTGTTAACATCAGAATTACTCGAGTGGATAAACCGATCAGTTTATAAGTTTTCATAGAAAAATTCATAAAATTCATCTTCGATGCCTCGACTTTGCTATACTACGTTTCTGTATATTTGAGTGATTTTTGTTCACACGTACAGATAAAACTTTGTTTCTTCCTTTCCATTGTATATATTTGTTTTCCTTCGCATTTTTTGGTTTGATTTCTTTCGATAGAAATGTCATACTTCACTCGTCAATGGCTTGAACGTTATCGTTTCCAAGAATTTCACTTGCAGAAACTGTTCGATGATCTACTTGCACGGTAATTAATGTCATATAAATTATTATCATGATGCCGTTCGCTGCCATAAATCTCAATTGCGCCTTATTCCATCGCCACATAAGCTATAACATACACGTTATTACGTTCATCTGCAGCCGAAGTGCGGATTATCCGGGTCATGTTTCCTCGAAAGCTAAGCAATTTCGAGAAGCGATAGCTTTTTACTTCGTCTTCTTGATGCAACCGATAGAAATAACGTTTCCTAAAACCAAAAAGAGACTGCACGCTCCAGCGCACGTAACACGTGAAAAATGTAATTTCATTGCATTACGATACATTGCACATAACACGTCCAATATGTAATTTCATTGTATTGCGATACGTTGCACAATAACACATCCAAAATATAGTTTTACAGCATTACGATACATCGCACGTAACACAGAATGAAATATAGTTTCGTAAATAGAGTGCAGGCATCTATGAAAATTTATATCGTTATGAATACAATAATAAAAAAGGTAGAATCTAAAGAGAAATTGATTTTACGTACTAAATACAACAAGCAAACCTAATAAGATTTTTACTTCCATAGGAAGTTTAGAGTCGCGAGGACGCATAGGATGCACGCGATTTGCGAAACTATGTAACATATGCAGAGTAGAGTGCTTGTTATGATATCTAATAAACGAAACAAATCGCTATTTGATTACGCATATCGATAAAAATCCGCAGCCTAATCATAACAAATATTACATTTTCTATGTTCCATATATACTTTCGCGTGTTATGTGCATTCCGCGCATATTTGAACCTGCAAGTTTGATGAAAAATTCATAAAAATCATTTCCGTAAAAGAAAAAATGAAAAACACCAATTATCAATTTAATTCGCACATGGAATTCAATTTCGAGCAATTTAACGCACACTAAAGGCGAACGCGCGTTTCAGTAAAGCCACGTTTCCTTTGATTTCGTATTCGAAAGTTCGCAGCAATTTGTAGCAGTTTGATCGAAGCTCGATAATAACTGGAACGAGCTGGCCTGATCGAGGTCAATCACTCCTCCTACCTTTTACGTTTCTTTTCACATGGGTGGGAAGTTTCGTTTCTAGCAATAGTTGGAATTAGTTACAATTTACACGAAGGCTATCTGCTGGAACAGCTTGCACAAAGCGAGAGCTTCGTTACGCTGCAACTTGTACTATTCGTCGGATACTAATTAATAAAGGAGACAAGTCCAAGTTGTTCCGTTGTTACGGACGTCCGTAACTCTTCGTTTCCAACGTCATCGGCTTCCACTTTAACTAATATTTAATACTGTACATCTCTCTCATAATGTCGACGATTGCGTAAAATATTGCTCGTTTCCTGCTTTATACGATTTGCACGATATTTCTTTCGTCGTACACTGTAATATTTGCATATCCTTTGAACATTCTTCGTAATCTCTAATATTCGTAATTGGTCAAGGCTGCCGTTCGTCCTAGAAGAATAAAAGAATATTGCGAAACTTCTTCAAGATCGATCTCCGTTTCTTTGAACTATGTAAATACCAATTATTCGAGTGTTCGGGCTTAAAGCGGTTCAGAGATATCCACGGTTCTACGGGTCTTCGAGTTTCTTTCAAGGATTCGTCTTATGAAGGGTAATCTCACCTTTCGTCGAACAGATCAGGGTTACGGGACTTTTTCAACAAAGAACACTAGTAAAAACTTGAATTCTATAACTGAGCTCTCGAACGACATTCGTCGTAATCGAAACTTTCTACCGCGATACGTGCAGCTGCGAACAAATTTCTCTCAACTTCTTTAATATGCCAGCGTTTCGAACAACGTTCCAGATTTTTCGCATAAACGTTGCACGCACGGGACGAAAATTTTCAGCGTGGGCGTTGTTTAATTTGATCAAGGTATTTAGATTTTCGTCAGCATTTTGGCTGATGTTTGGTCAAGTTCGACAGCCTCGATTACGATTCTTTCAAAAATGCGTGGATTTTGTTCACACGTTTCTGTTCCAGTGTAGCGCACAGCGTAAATAAAATCGCCAGTTCTCTTCAAGGCAAACGAAACGATAATTAAATATACCGGACGAATCGGTGGCGATCTAAAGATCGATGATTCGAACGAGCGCTGATTTTACCAAGCGAAAGAAAATCTTTTTTTTCTATCGGGAATTAGTTTTTGGAAAAAAGATTCGTTCGTTTACTCTGCTTGAATAAACCAGTTATATTTGTCGATGGAAAATATCCCGCACGTTCAGAGCAATACGTGTGTGTGTGCGTGTGTTTCGATACAGAAATTACTCTGCCTCCTTTCTTTTCCGGTTATTAATTTTCATCTTCCTGGAAATTTGACGTTTTGGGTTAGATCTTTTTGTAATTTTCCAATATTTGCGAGCGATATATGTTGTCAAATGGAAGGAAAAAGGAAAAGAAAGTTTGGATCAGAACGATGGTGATTAAAATTCCTTAGCTTCCTACGTACCAAAAAAATATGAACTGTAAAAGGAATATTGCGTGTTCCGATGCAAATATTATTTTACATGGTTTCGATATTCACGTTCCTGGAAATTCATCAACAACGAATAAAGTTTCCTCTGGAAATGTTCGCGGAGGAGAATGGATAATGTTAAATAGAACAACGATGGTACGGAACGATGGTAATTAACATATCTTTCTTTTTCGTCGATCTTATTGATCTCTGAAGCGTACCTTCTTCGTCTTCGTAATGTAGTACACGTTTAACCGTACGTGTTAGTTGCGCCACGCTAACTTACTTCTCTCGGCTGTGTCGTTCAATTTACTGTTGCAACCCATACGATACTGTTGAACTAACACAGAACTTTGCTGCACATTGTGCATCCTTTGTGAGTAGAAACTAATGGAAATCAAGTGGAGGAGAAGTCTCTCAAACGTTGTAATCAGGTACCGAAAATTTCACCAGGGATTTTTAACTGTTTAGCATTGTACATCGTTTTTGGAAGCTTCTGTGTGCGGAATGTGAGAGTTGCGTGACTCAACACATCCGCAACCTGAGTCGTTTTCGCGGCGAGTGATGAAATTTCACTCGTGAAATCTACGAAGCGAATTTCCATTTGTCCTGAAAAATCTGTAAAAAAAATGTTGCTTGTACAACGTGTAATAGAGGCTTCAGAAATTATCGGAGAGATTTTGCAGATTTTTTGAAAGCGAAAGAATTGCGAGAAAGATATGGAAAATAAACAAAGAATTAATCAACGACGACTTTGCCATTGCCGATTAATCTGTGAAAGTCAATTTTATCG
Source organism: Bombus affinis (assembly GCF_024516045.1). Taxonomy (NCBI): domain Eukaryota; kingdom Metazoa; phylum Arthropoda; class Insecta; order Hymenoptera; family Apidae; genus Bombus; species Bombus affinis. Next base: position 6,637,902 of record NC_066356.1, on the reverse strand, counting down.
TAATTGTCTCTCAAATCGTAAAATTACTCTGTAACTTCGTTAGCGTGTATTAATCTTATTTTAATCAGAAAGTCAATATTATCGTAATTCTGTGATTAGATTGTTTCACGAATTTTATAAAATCTTGGAATAAAACGATTGTTATATTCGACGTGGCGTTTTCTGTCCATACGTTGTCCCTTTAAGAAAACCAGGCACGTCAGCCTCGTCGTGTTTGCAAATAGGATTTTTCAGGAATAAAACAAGCTGTCTGACCGGCTGGTCAGTTGCGTGTCGTATAGTCGGATGCATAATGCACTGGATGGCGGGCAGAAGTAACGCGACTGCTAATTCCACTCTAAGAAAATGAATTTTTCATTGCTCTATCAGCCTTCGGACGATCAATGATCATCGTTGTTTACAATCGGCTTTTTCTTTCTCGTTTATTAATTAATTAGAAAATGGGGCCGATTATAGAAAATGGGAAATCGAAGGTTGACGTTCCACCCAAAAATAAATGGGACAGATAAGAGACAGAGAAGGAGGAAAGAAATGCATTCGAGAAACAATTCGTGGAAATTACATGTTGCGGAACATGCAAAATTGAAATGACCGACGATCAAATTAATTACAAATGAGATATTGGAAGACAAAATGAGGAAGTTTGGGAGTCAGAAAGCGAGTCCTTGGAGTTGCGTGTAGATAATAAACAGGGAGAAATTGAAGATCGACGTTAAAGAATAAATGGGCAGAACGATAGAAAGGAAGAAGATATGGACGTAGGAAATTGAGGGACGATTCGTGGAAATTATGTGTTGTGCAACGTGCAAGATTGAAGATCGACGATCGAATCGAAATGAAAGAAAGAGAAACAAAAGGAGGAAAGTTATGGAATCAGGAAGTAATTTCTTAGAGTTGTATGTGATAAAGTATGAAAAGTTGGAGGTAGTCGCCAGAGAATAAGTGGACAGAACGATAGAAAGAAAGAAGATATGGGGGAGGATTTCGAATTTCAGGGGCGAACTATGGAAAGTACGTGTCGCGGAACATGCAAAGTCGAAGATCGACGATCGAATCAAAGATAAACGAAAGAGAGGGGAGAAGAAACGGAGAAAGTTGTGGAATGAGGAAGTCGTTATTTAGAGTTGCATGTAGATAATAAGGTATGAGAAATTGGAGACTGGCACTAAAGAATAAATAGGCGGAACGATAGAAGGGAAGAAGATATGGAGGATGCTTATGGAATTGGCGGATGATTCATGGAAAGTACGTGTTGTGGAACATGCAAATTTAAGGGTTGACGATCGAAGCACAGATAAATGAAAGGAATGAAGAAAACGGGAAGTAAACTCGGGGAGTAAGTTTTCAGATTTGCATGTGATAAACCATGAAGAATTAAAGGTTGACGCGCGCGTGATGGATGAATGAAAGAAAGAAAAGGATACAAACAAGGAGAACTTTTGCAATCGAAGGATAACTTTGGAGAATTTGATGTTATAAAATATAGATGAAATATCGAAGGCTGAAGCTCGTATTTATTTTTATTGATATTTATTTATTTACTCGTATGAAAATGAAGAATAAATAGAAGACGTCAGAAGCAAGAGAAGGAAAAGTCAGTTGGAATGAAGAGATGATTAAGTAGAAATGAAATATCTGAAATGAATAATAAGTGGCAAAAATGGTGGAAAGAAGAGAAAGTGAGAAAAGTTTGTAGAATCGTGGGATGATTCTGGGGAATTTTCAGCCGACCTAGTTTGATCCATGAACCAGGCTTTTGGTGGTAAAAGATTTTACACGAGATCTGGATGGAAGTTTCCACACATACACACATGGAAACAGTGGATTGACACAAGACGAAAATGTACGGGGAACGGTGAACGCATAGCTCGAATGAGATCTCGATAGGAAAGGCGAATGGCATCGTTGGGAAGAATATCCGGGTTCAAATCCCGAAGTAGATCTCCAAATGCCTCTATCTCTATCTTGCAGCCTCCAAACGAGAATAGTTCCATTAGCGTGAGAATCTAACACTTCGCCTTTACACCGCTTTATTTTTATCGGAGATAAGAATGTAAGGAACGTTGAACCTCGGAACTATTCCTCAACCGAATCTTGAATTCAACACAGGGATGAATTAAGAGGATCATAATCCAGTCTGTATTTTAATCAAATTTAATGTAATTCTCAAAGTAATACGTAACGGTATACATTATTGAACGTTAACGTAGAAGATTGTTGAAAAACAAATATCAAACGATTTACATATCGTTTAATTGAAGTATAAAAAGACATGTATAAGAACGAGTATGAAAAGGGGTTGAAACTATCGAAGCTAGACTGTGGCAAACTATGAGCACGATAGAAGATTTTATCACGCGATAAGGAGAAACATTTCGATTTACTTATTCCTTTATTAAACAGTTGGCTGTTGCGAATTCTTTGTAAAGTGTGTACTTAAAACTTATCGCAGAAGGTAAACGGTGACGAGTATACTCGTTAAACACAGAGTACCATATGTATGGCTGTTATAATATAGAATTAAGTTGCAACGAAACGACTGTTTTTTAACTCCTTAACCTATAATACGATTTACGTTCGAGAATTTATGTTTGGTCCGATCATCTACTACGGGCTATGCCCGTAGTTGTAGGTTAAGCAATTAATTTTATTACTGCAATTACTAATTTGTGCTTTAAACAGCAAATTGTAACTACTTTTTACTCACGTCAAGTATATTGGTTAAAACACAAAATATTGTCATCTGTTCGTGACGAGTATACTCGGCAGAAACAGCTAAGCCGGTTAAGATCAGCAAAGGAAAAAGTACTAGAAAAGAAAACAGAGGATAGAATATTAGCTAATAATAGGTAATAATTTCTGCTGGCATTTCACATAACAACATTCGGGAATCGAGCAAGCAAACTCGATTAACGAAGGATTTCGCAACGTAAGAGAACGTCAATAGTTGGAATATTTCGCAGTGTATACAGGTGATAACAGCTCTTGTCGCGGTATTTCGGTTTCCCATCGAGAAGATCGTTTGGAATCGGCCACGCGATCTAAACGACCCTCGTCGATCGATAATCCGATCGATCCACTAACAAGCCTGCCGCGAACAAATCCTCGTGGCATATTGCTTTGGTGATCCATCTATTTCCTGGAATTAACGCAGTCGACCGTGCCCCTTTAATTCCATTACCATAGAAGCTGCAGATTCTTCGCTAGTTACATCGCCAGATTGTCACACCCACGTTAATACGTTCAACGAAATAACCTCCGATCTTGACTAGTGTACGTCGAATGACCGCTACTTGCGAAAAAATCTACCAATCTCTTGTAAATTAATTCGATCGGTTTATTTCTCTTTTTCGAATCTGTTCCGAAGAAGCGCCTTCCTCCTTTTTCCTATAACCAGGACCAAAGACGGCGGAATTCAAACTTTAGAATTTATAATTAAAAGAATAATTGTATAACGAAGGATAATTATTATTCTAAGATTGAATTTAAGTGTTAATTATTCGCTACTTGTCGCCTAATTGTCTAGGCAGTAGCTTGTGATATTAGTTAAAAGAATGTTAGTAAAAGTATTTGTAAAAGGACGTTAAAAGACGTACAAAGGAGATATGTTAGTGAAACGATATTTAAAGATTACGCTGGAACGTTTTTGCTTAAAATTTAGATCCAATCTTATACTTAATTAGCTGAGAAAGAAGTTGTAAAAAACAATCTTTTACATACTAATGCTTTTAATTGCACGGAATTAAATAAAAGCTTTGCTAAACAATATGTCCGCGAAATATCACACACGCGGCAGCTTTATTTATTTATTTATGCGAGTAAGAATATTTACACTGTTAATATTTAGCCTTAGAAGCGAGAACAAGCTTTGCTCGGCACTGGATGACTTTCTCCTCTAGCTGTAAGAGGCCGGAAGCGATTTCAGCCTGAATGAGGAAAGAGGAGGAAACGGTCAAGGGTGGAGGATATGCTAAAAGCGTCTCGGCGTTCATTTCGCGCGTCTCGTTTATATTCGAGCGGAATGGACGAAAATTGATCGGCGGCCGTGTAGCGTAAATCACACGTGCCACAGTTTTAATAATAAATCAGCATCATTTTTGCCAACGCTGCCGCGTCTGATCGACATTGTTCTACGCATCGAATGTTTTATATTCGGTTCGTATTGTATAAAATGACGAGCGTTTTCCGCGAGAGGCCATTTGCACAGGCCCGTCAGCGAAAATATATCGTGCTCGGTAAAGCCATAAATAACATTTCGGTAGTAAAAAGCCTCTTGGTAAACGTTGATGACCTGAAACCCTGATATCCAAGCTGAGAATCCAACTTCCGTTATTTACGATTTCACAGGATAATGGCCGCTAGACTTTGCACTTTTATGTGTTTTATGTATGAATTTTAAAAACGTTTAAGTACATAGGACGCGTATATTATGCAAATGATACGGATCTCTACGCGGACCCGGCTGTTTTATTCGTGTTCGTAGAAATTTGAATTTGCGTAAATTCCCTTTCGATCCTAAAGTCCCAGTGATCGTAATCTAAAATAACGTTTCACATCGGATAAAGTTGCGCTCCTAACGAATGCAAGCTTTTTGATTATTTTTCTTGCGAATACAGTTGCGTCCATCGCCGTTCAATCTGACGAACAGTGGATTTTTTCAGGCGAAAAATCTATTCTTTTTATGGTAGACAAGCTGAACAGAGAGCATTGTCTTCGAGCCAAGGCTTACGCTTGGTTTACGAACCGTTATCGGTGTTCACGGTTGATAGAGGGATTAATCGACGTTTGCAAGGGGAGGATTTAAAGACCTGGTCGAACTAGGATGCGGAGAAACCGGATCACTTTGGTGATCCGTCACGACAATTGTCCTGCTGGTAATGCGTTAAACTGGTGCATATAAAATGCCGTATATTTCGATAAAACGCTTTAAACACGCGTATGGATCCTTTGGAATATCGTGTATACGTGATACACGTAATTAACTCTCAATGATCATACCTAATATATTTACGTAGAATATTCAATTGAATTTTGTATTCCGTATATCACGCGACAGAGATTATTAGTGGTCATCACCGCTAAATACAGAGTACAAATTTAATTAAACATCCTGACCTAAAGCGTTATGGTCATCTATGACATAACAACATCAGTGGAGGGTTAAAATAACTCTCGTATAATTCCGTGTACTCCTACCAATAATTTTTTAATTTCAGACATTAACTAAAAAATTCTTTGAATACTTCTTTTATGATCTTATTGTTCTAATCCAATTTGATCGTTATAAAAAATTGTCCAAGTGTTTGGAAGAGCGAAGAAACAGTAAGAGTTTCGTGTTGTAATCCATAATTTTTTTATTTCCGCTCCGTACGAAGCTTCTGTTAATTTTTGTTCGTGTTTGTTTATCGTCTTTACTTTTCCTATTTGCGTCCGAGATATCATCTCTCTTATTGTTTGCAGTTAAGTCTCGCATGGAACATCGTCGTTGCCCTTTCTCTTGGCTTGCCCTCCGATAAAAAATTATCGATCTTGCATTCTACGAATCGATTATCCTAACGCGTACGCACGCTCTTTCAATTATTCAAATTATACTCTCGTTAACTTTGTTGAAAGTCACTTTACGAGTCACAAATAATCCATGACTACAAAGCACGAAATTTTAACTATTTTATTTCTACGTTTCTTCATGATGTGCGACTGGCGCAGCATCTAACGATCGAGCAACGGGCAAAATTTATGGTATGGTTTCCTCGTGTTAATTTGAAAGTTTGAAAAAGCGACGTTTCGTACGCGTCACCGTAATATTTCGCTAGACGGTGTATTCCTGCTAATTAAGAGAAACACGGCGATGAAATTTTGTACAACGACGAAACTCGGAATACGTGTAATTCATTTGAACGTTTCATTAAAATACAACAGGTACCCAGCCGGCGAGACATGTAATGCGGTTGACGTGAAAACGAATAAATGGAAATGAGTTTGATCCGGGCTTGGTCGGGAAACCGCGTAATTACTTTCTCACTTCGAAAAATATTTTCCCAACACTTCGAAAACCCTTCTTTTCACCGTGTGTTCAATTCAGATACGTTTCGTCATTTCTCTTAAAATTCGACCACTTTGTGTCTTTTTTCGATTCACTTTGTTCCTGTTTCTTTTTTTCGCAACGCGATGCAATGGAAAGACATTGCAGTTCGAAAATTCTTCGTGAATTTACGATATATTTTCCACGATAATTCTGGCTATATTTTATTAAAAGTTTCACCGAAATAATTAAAGGAACCCCCTGAGAATTGTTTCCCTGTTTATGCATCAATGTTTCTAAACAGAGAACATTTCCTTCAGGTTTTGTTTGCGTAAAGATCGCGGGGCAATGACGGAACACGGTAGTTTCAAAGTTTAAACATTCCTTGTGAATGTATATTCTCTACGTTAATCCCTGGCGCGTTCTATTAAAAGTTTATCCGAAGTGATTCAAGGAAATTCTTGATAATTAAATCGTTCACAGATCAAATTGATTACGTAACTGCGCTTACTGAAATTTTTCGAATTTCGGTAACGTGTCGCGAAAAATAAACAACGACGAGTATACTCGTCAAACACAGCTGTTATAACACAGAATGATGTTGTGACGAAATGACATTTCATTTTTTTATTTTAACACTGACAGGCTTCGTCGTGACAGAAAATATTGTCATTTCTTCGTGACGAGTATATTCGTCAGAAACTAACTTGGAAAGAACCATTATTTAGAAGGACATTTTCGCGTTCACATCGAAGATTGGGTAATGTTTGCATAATGATCGCGAGCCATAGCGTGCTCTAAAGTGATTTCGATAAAACGGAGCGGCGCGTGATTAGCGGGTGAGCTGTGAACCATGGCGCGATCATGATTAGAAGACAAACGGAACGAGTTAATACGAACGATCGTGGATTAAAGTAACGAGGAGGATCTATTTCATTTTCTCCTATTCGTTCGTTTACTTTGTAAAAGTGAAAAGAATATAAGCGAAGGAAATGGCAATATTATTTCCTCTCAGACTTAGTTTCATCTTGAAATAACGTAAACGTTAACTGTAGCTGCTATTACCACGATATCTTAATTTTAAAGAGGAGCGATTGGTCCGATGCTTTAAATTCTTGGAATTGAATCCGTGAAATTGGCAGAATAATGATAGGCTCGACAAATCGACCTCTTTCTTTCTTTTCCTGCTAATTGTCTCACGGATGGATAATGATGAATATTAAAAAAAGGATTCTCTCATTCTGGGCAGGTGTTGGGAGGACTAGGACGCAGGATGTCGAGCGGCGACAAGGCTTCACCGGGCCTGACCATCGATCGCGCCGCCTTTCTGCTTTTGCGGGTGAAGAAAGCCTTCAAGAAGAAGAAGCAACAGCGAAAGGAGAAAAGGCGAGTGCTTTATTTTCATTTTGTCTATGGTTTTCTAATTGTTTTAGCAAAATGTTATGATACGAGAACGGGAACGTGCGAACAAGATGATAGCGTGTGATAGGAGAATTAAATTTTTCAATATGAGAAAGGAAAAGCGAGAAACCTCGCAGTATTCTTCTTGAAAATTTGAAAGAAATTTCGTTGGAACGAGATAATGAATTATAAGAGGAAAGTAAAAAAAGCGAATTAATTTAGACGATTGCATAAAATTCGAGACTGTAAAAATTTTATGAAATTGTTTGATAGAACGAACAAGAAGGGAGAAGTAAAAATGCAAATTATTCAACTTGATATTGATAATTGGAAATTCTCTTCCAGATACGAGATATTTTGATTAAAAAAAAAAAAAAAAAAAAAAAAAAAAAAGAAAAACTAGGAATCACGAGGGAAAAATTAAAAAGCCAAATTTAATTCAATCTACCGTACAAAAATTTCCCAGGTATTTCGCAAGGAACGAGAAGTCGTGGGAAATAAAACGGCGCGTTTTTTAATTTAATCGACCACGTAAAGTCGTCTCCTCAATTTTCGGAGAAATTTCGATAAAAGGAAAGAGGAGCCATCGGAAGAAGAAACTGAAACAAAGCGCAACATCCAGTTTAATCGATTCTCCGCAACCCTCTAACGTCCCGTTCCGTTTTATTACACGTTCCTTCTCTAACAGTCCGTCTCTGGACGAAAATCAATTCGAGTTTGGCCAGTTTCCGGAAAAGCTGTTCATGCCTCGAGAATTATTTATGGGACAATTCGCTTTGTCTCGTCGCTGTTGTACACCGGAGTTACCTGCTGGTACGGCCGTACCGAAGAAGTTACCATGAAAAGCTGAATCACATTGGCGGCGTGGCAAAATGGTGGTGGAGAATCGTGTGGGCGTTGAAATGGGGTGTCGTTTTCTTGAAAGTTGGATGATACCGCGGAGGAAAGTAGCGGACGAAGCGAAGGAAAGTTTCGCGGAAACCGGCGGCTAGTTAGCCGAGGAGATTTTGCCTTGTTGTTTTTTTTATCCTTTTTTTTTTTGCGAAGAAATGCTGTCCGATGGAACGTGAAATAATACGCGGATTCACTAAGTTTGAAGAGTTTCGAACGAAACGGTAAAGAAACGAAACGAAACGAAATCTTCTCAGCATGTAGATATTACGTTTTCCCTGGAAGAGCGCCTGTTATCGCGCGATTTTTTCCTCGATGCAAATAGGCTGTCTGCCTAATGCATATTAAAAAACCTACTGGTTTATAATAAGAGATTGTAATAAATTTTATTTAGTATTTATTTTGTATCGGAAATTAGGTTTAAATATTTACTCGGTTTTTAAAATTTACTATTTACCTAGTGTTTTATTTAGTATTTATTTGATATTGATTATTAGGTTTAGCGTTATTTTTATTCTTTTTAGAAGTTCCATATATCGTTCAGAAAGTTTTTACGGTACAATATTTCTTCCTTTATTTTACAATATTAAGTTTGGTATTCGTTTAGTATTCTATTCGCTATATTACGTTATAAAGTATTTTACGAAATAACAAATCTATAATAAAACAGCTAAGAAATAAAGTTAGAAAAAGTATAGATCGAGCGATTGTGCAAAACGACATAGCAACGAAACGCGTTCGTTCGTTCGTTACGTGCAAAAGTCTGCTGTTGCTTTCATCGATGAGCGTAATAGCGAATCGTTATCCGGTAATTGATCAGAGTAGCGAAGTTCTCGAAAACGTCCCTTGGCGAGAGCTTTGCATAAGGGTGCAATATGTTCGTTTCAATTATCTCGTGCTTATCGACTGTCAAAGGGAACTACGTAGTCGTCAACTAATTCCCAACTACTCTCGATAGTAAATCTTAATGAGCTTGTAAACTCGCGTGATTCCCTAATTTACCGTAAGCCGTTCATCCCTGCGTTAGTATTTTTGTACCATATTCCGTCAAGATTTATAAGGACGACGATTCACCCGTCAAAAACATCGGACGTTTTCCAAAATTCTATTTTACCTATTACTTTGATCATCGATTATTTTTATTTCATATGGATGACGATTCGTACGTTAAAAGTCTTCACACGCTTTTTAAAATTATATTTACGCTGTTACTTCGACCGTGAATTATTTTTATTTCACTGTGGCGACGGCTAGTCCATTTAAACTTCTTCGAACAATTTACAAAACTGTATTTTAACCATTGCTTTAAACGTTGATTATCCTTATCTTCGCTCCAGTACAGAATAGAATATTCTTCTGGCATTTTTCTCATACATATTACTCTGCTCGCGCGTGTGGCTAATACATACGTGCATGTATGTATACATATGTGTTCTATGTTGCATTCTGTTTTGTATATAGTGTATAGCTCATGAAATTCTGACGCCGCTTTAATTAGGTAAATTAGATACAGTTAGGTGTCAGGTGATCTGTGTAAATTTCAGTATCAGACGTATGCTAGAATTTTGCTGGATGAATAATCGTGTAGCGCTGTCTGTGCGGATGACAAGATAGAAGATATAGTATTTGCTGTGCGCGCTGTCGAATGTTCTGTACATTCTTGGTTTCTGTCTTACACCGTACCGAGTTATCTGATCCCATAGGGATAACTCGGTAGTACAGATTTGATTACACGTTGTTAAAGCCCCGACGCGTTGCTCTGAAAATTAGCGATTGCTGTGTGCGTTCGTTATAAGAGGCTTGATCACAGAGTGAGTGATATTTTAACAAGAATCTGCTCGTTTTTGAAACGAGGTTCGGCCGAATTTTGGGTTCCATTATTCGCGCCGCTAACTCGCCGAATTCTCTCCCCTTCTGTAAAATTACCAAACAGTAGAGGCTCTTCGAAAGCCTGACATTTTCTGTTTGTTCGTGATATTAATAATTCTTGGTCACAGCGTTCTGAATATTCATGAACCGGGTCTACAGACGTGCGCGCAAAGACTTGACAAACATTTCGCGTCTCTGCTGTAATTCGAGGGCCATTCTGTCCAGGAACTTTACTTTAATTAAATGAATACGCACGATCGCGTAGCTCGCTCGCGTTTGAATACGAATAGGAAAAACCGCATAAATCGACCCAGTTTCTTGCTGTTTGCTTTATTTTTCGGTTCCTTGTGAAGACCGAGACGTAACGCGATTCCTACGCGAAGTCGCAGACCGTTGGAATTTAGTTTATCATTCGTCAATAAAAATGGCTCTGATGGAAAGGCAATTTACTTATTTTGATAGCGAATACCACAGTAATATTCGTAGTTTAGGTATTTTTTAATCAATTGTATACCTGATATTTTGATATTCTTTTCGTGTGCCGAATAAATCGAATTGGCGAGAGAATTTCGTGTCTTTATGAAATATTGCGAAGAATTGAAACTCGTCACAGAAGCAACGATAAACTGTTTCCACGCTTCTCTTTCTATCTTCGAATTCACTTTACTTTTCAATGACGAATATCAAGAGAAAATTCATAGTTTTGATGTTCGAAGTAATTCGTACCTGTTGTTCTCGCAATTTTGACAATTAACGTGTCGCAGCATTATTTACTAAATGGAATCTTCTAAACTTTCGTGAAAAATTCGAGAAAACGGACAAATTCGGCATTCGGCGTAGAAAATGAACAATTTGCGGATGTCTTTTTCTGTCGCATTTAATTTATTGATCACTTCGACGATGAATGTTAGGGTACAGTAACTAACGTGATCGTTACAATTAACAACAAACGTTGATTCTACACGTCGAACGAATGGCATAATCGGTTGGAAATTTTGCGAAAGTTTGCCTGATAATTGGAGTAATCTGAAGCGGCACGGTTAGTCTGCGGTTCTCAGTCAAACATGCAAATGTACGTTAGCTGCGGAGAGTAGCAACTTCGGCTTTGTACCTTCGTGCTAATCTAAACTTCGAAATTTAATCAGCATCAGGTACCAACGAACCGTTTCAACCGGTTCCCAAGCTTTTGCTGTTAGATTCGCTCGAAAATTCCACGCTCTTCCACGTCGATTCGCGTTCAATGTAAGTGGCTGTCGTGAATTTTGATAACCACGGACATTTTAGATCGAGGCGCGCCGATGTAATCGCACCGCGTACTATGGCAGACGCGATTCTGAAATTGGCACATCGGATGGGAAATATGTTAAGCGAACTGATGATATAGATCGAATATTCGCATCTTCCAAGTCGAAAGTTGACGCTGTCGCTGGTCCTACAATGAAGATATAAATTATGTATGTCCGTTATCGTAGTTAATCGACACAAGTTTCGTAGAATTAGTAGCAGCAATTCTGGTTTGGTTTTGTAACAATCATTTTCCTTCTGTTAATTTTCATATCTTTCTAATTGGAAGTTTTAGTTTTCGATCATCTTGCAACAAAAGTTTAAATGCTGTCCGAGTGCATGTTAAATCGACAGAGGTTTTGTACAATTAGTAGCAGCAATTCTGGTTAGGTTTTATAACAATTATTTTCCTTTTGTTAATTTTCATATCTCTCTTATTGAAAGTTTTAGTTCTTGATTATCTCGCAGTAAAACCTGTCCAAGTACATGTTAAATCGACACAGGTTTTGTAGAATTAGTAGCAGTAATTCTGGTTAGGTTTTATAACAATCATTTTCCTTCTGTTAATTTTCATGTCTTTCTAATTGGAAGTTTGAGTTCTTGATTATCTCGCAGTGAAAATTTAACTCCTGTCCAAGTGCTTGTTAAATCGACACAGGTTTTGTAGAATTAGTTTTAGGTTTGATAGGAGTCATTTTCTTTCTGTTAATTTTCATATCTCTCTTATTGAAAGTTTTAGTTCTTGATTATCTTGCAGTAAAAGCTTAAATCCTGTCTTGTCCTTATAAGCTTAAATCCTGAGTTTCCATTAAAAATGTCCATTATCTTTCTAACCAAACTTGGAACTTTTATTCTTCTACCATAAATCTTTATTCGTGCTGATAATGATGAAACTGGTGTAAAGTTTAAACTTTAAAGAAGTTGCATTTTTAATTCATTTTATATTACATCAATCTACATTATAACATTTAATATGCAAGAATTTTTGCGTGAAAAAAATCACTTTCACAGTCACTGGAACACATGGGATCTCGTGTACCTTTATACTACAAGTATAAATCTTAATATAAGATTTAATATAATTTTACACCAAAGGTATATATCAGAGTATCAAGTTGAAGAAGATTTTCTAGAATTAGAACGGTTACAGGATGCAGCCGTGCAATAAATTGTTGGGAATTTCTATCGTAATTCGTACAGAGTTTCCACCACTTTTAAGAGAACCGTACAAAGGCTTCAAGGAAAAGATCTCGTGATATTTACCAAGAAACTTTCCTTGTCCGCCAGCTACTGCACTTCTTTTATTAGCTTTGCATCAACTAGGATGCACTCCGCTGAATACTTATACAAACCAGAGAAAATTCTTAAAATTTCCATATATAAAGAATCGTTCTGGTTTTTCTTTTAATTTACATTTATTTTTAACTCTAACAAGTGACGGAATTTAAGTAACTGTTCACGATAGTTGTAATGGAAAAAAACAGTTGTAGCCATTTCGTTCGCAATGGAGGAACATTCGTCCAACTCTCTACTGGGAAAGAAAACATGGAAATTCCGTGACGCGCATATCCATGTCGCTACTTTATTCCCATCCTCTCTAAACGACGTCATGGCCCCGATTACTAATTAACCCGAATAGCGATCGTCTCCTCGCAGTTCCGCAAGCACTTTGTCAGATGAGGAAAAAAGAGAGTGTTAAGTAAATTATAGTCTGGTCGTCTTCGTTGGAATTTCGACGTGATTCTTCGTCTGTCGTTAATGCATTTAATCGAAGGAAAGTCGGTACCAGGCTTGAAAGGACTAATTCGCGCTATCGCAGGATGAAACCGTACGATTTTTTGCACAGCTCTTATTTTTTAATCCATAGAGGAACAATACCATTTAATATACCAGGATCGTTCAGAAAGTAATACTCGTTTAAAAGGTCGTCCAACTTTGTTCGTGTGTCGAGATAAATTATGCCAAATTCCGCGTTTAGATAATTAATGTCGTTGAAGCTTCATTCGTCTAAAATGCCCTTTCTTTCGCCCTTTTACGCTTTTCGTATGCCGAAAACGTTCGTCCAAAAGGGATTCATCGTCGAATTACGAGAATTTACGGCAACAAGATTATGGCTGGTATCATTCGTAAGGCGATGGATACGGGAATTGAATAATCTGACCGAGAAACTCATATTTGATCGTAATCGTTCTGGTCGCTCGTCCCTCGTTCCGCAGGACCCGAAGAAACGTGTCCGCGATTTCATTAGCTGCGATCGATCCGGATTGCTGGATTTTTTCTTCTTCGGAAAACTGAAAGAGTTCTTGGGTAGATAACACTTCGCGGGAAACGACGATTTAAAACTGTTACGATTTATGAAACGATGGTCGTGCGAACTCGCGGCTCAAGTCTATGCGGAAGGTAGACAGAAACTCGTTTCGCGTTACGATAAGCGGTCAAATAGAAGCGCTGGTTTTATTGGGAAATATCTGGCTATACATATAGAAAGCTACGAACAAAGAAATCCCTTTAAAATGTATTTCTATTGTTGTTACGTCAAAACGAATATTACTTTCTGCACGACCCTCGTATAAAGGAAAACAAGTTTTTAGTCCTCTTAACGAGAAACAAGTTAGTTTTACTGGTACGAGATCTTCTGTTTTCCCAATCTATTGAAAACGTACAAATCTTTCTGATAATCTTATTTACTTTTATCAAGACACACATGTGTCTTATAATTACACGTACTTATTTATTTTCGACATATTGCTGCTTTAATCCCAACATATTTGGAAACATAAGGTAGTTGTTAGTTTATCCGAACGAGTCCAATAAAATATTTCGGATAACCGATAAGTCCGGGTAATAGAGGCTGGCTTGCTACCCCTATCGGTTGCTGTTACGAATTGCGATAATAGAAAGACGCTGGGATATCCGAGGCTGAACGAAAACTTGAACATAAATTGCATTAAACTACATGTCAGCTTAGAAAACAAACACACACTGCTCTTTTTGAAATAGCGTCATATATAACAGTGCTTTTAATAATAGTTGTTGAGATTATTAGATGTATAAAAAGAGAAAAACGCATGCATAAAATGTAAGGTACAAAATATATATATTTAATAGAGAAGTGTAATAATAAGTAGAAATACAATTTGATCTGGTTCAGATCCGCACGCTAGCAGTGTTACCTTATAATTGAAAAACCCCGAAGCCAACGTCGCCTGTCTATTGTTTATGGTCTGCCTTCATGATACTCTTTTGTCTACATGCTGTCGATGGCTTCAGCGCTTGAGAAAACTGAAAAGACCAGATTGATGACCACTTCAAAATAGTAAATTGTTAACAAAACGTTCTTACATCGTCGTATTAATTATAAAATACATTAAACTTAAATCCTTAGAAATAGAGAGAATTTGTCACGTATTCGTACGAACCTTACAAATCGTATAAACATAAAAAAAGCCTTATCAAAAAATCTTATACGGTATAATTTATCTTTTTAATAACACAATTTTTATTCGTTAGACGAAACACGCGAGCACGTACGACTCCTGCATACGCGTTCGTATAATTAAAAATCATATCATTGTTGTAACTTCTAAACGTGTAACTCTTGTTATATAGTTCGGTTATTACCAGTTTAAATAATTGTCAGTAAAAAATATACGCATAAACGAAACTCTACTGTGCAAATGGTTAGTAGAAATGACTGTCGTAGATATTCATGCAAGACTTACTATAGCAGATTACGTATCCTGCACGCGTTTGTGCATATTTAAATTTTTCATAACAGTAAGAACGTCCATAGTTTAGACATTCTCAATCCGATATCGGCAATCTGATCTCCATATGAAAACCAAACTACGTACGCGTGGTTAACCATTAAAAATGATGGAAAAATGAAATAAGGTATAAGTTCGTGTTATCTCGATACCAGAAACGATATTATTATTACCTGCCGATACGATCATTCGCGAGGTGTGTAATTTCCAAGTCAATTTCTCGATCGGAAAGCCGATTACGAATTCCACGAAATGGTTTGTCGTATTCGTAAAATTTGATGTTTTCCGATAATAGAACGTTATCCTATGATTCTCCGTGTTCTTTATAAATGGGAAGTTCAAGTTAACAAGAAGACGGGCTATGAACTCTGAAGTAGAGCTGGCCATAATTCGAGTTGTTTTGAATAAATGCTTGTCCGAGATAATCGTAGCTACTATCTGTTTCTATCGTTTCATCTACCAAAGGACAACAAATTTTCTGATTTAACGTTCGAGGAGCAAGACGATTGCGAAAAGTCGATATTACGACCGTTGGACGACGAAGAATATACTTCTCATCGTCGATATGATACAACGTAAAATACATTTCTAGAATAAATTCCGATACGAATAGGTCATTTCAATAAGTTTCTCTTAGGCGAATAATTCTTTGCTCGAGTAAATTCATAATCGATTGCATATTTATTCGTTAGAGCCGAGGGAAATTCTGTCAAGGAGTAAGAACGAGGATTTTTACTCTGTTATGCGAATAAAAATTTGCCTAACGCGGCTCCGGAGGATATGAAATCAGGCGAAGAATAACGCGGGAAAGAATGGCTCTGCGCTCGTGCGAGAAAACCGCTGACTGTCGGTCGAAGATGTGCGATTCGAAATATTCAAAGCCATTCGTTTCCAATAATTCCGACCGATATTGTTCAAAGTCTATGGCAGCGTGGTTTATGATAACCGGATACGCGATTTAATACCGTGAAAATTTCGGCTCAATCACCGTGTTTTATACGATGTGTGTGTATGTCCGTTTCGTTTGACTCGTGGGTCGTCTTTTCTGAAATTAGAGCGACCATGCGAGAGAATTTCTTGGGATTGTTTCATTCGAAGGGAACGGCGCGTGGTGATTCATGAAATTGGAAATAAGCTCGGCTTTGCTATGCACGACGAACCTGTTTCGCGTCTGTCACGGTTTACCCCTGGCAAATAAAAAACTATTCTCGAGTATCGATTCTATTGGTCTGTGTTCTCTTCGATGAATAGGATTGGAGAAAATAGACAGCAGTTTTGGGACGAATGTTAAGAGTCTTTTTCACTCGCACGAGGGTAGTTTTCGGTATTTACGGATTTTCACGGTCGTATTACGCCAGACTAATCCGAGGCCTGCTTATTTTTTTTTTTTTCTCGCAAGGGTAGACAAATATTGGTATTCCAATATTTATAGTACATATGAAAAAAGAAAGTACTTTCATATAGTGCAAAAATGTCGTTTTTATAAAAAGGATATATAAGCAAAGGGGAGGGGAAAAAAGGAGGAGAAAGGATAGGAAAGCAGAGATAGGAATGAGGAAAGAAGAAAAAGAGAGTGGAAGAATTCGCATGATATAGGTATTCGTTATGAAGGTCTACTAATTTTTATAAAAAGTAAAAAAAAAAAAAAAAACGGAGAGAAAAGAGCGAAAATGAAGATTTAAGGTAGAAAGGAAAAGGAAGGGAGGGAGAGAGGATAATAAAAAGTAGAGATGAACCGGGATGACTAAAAGAAAGAAAGGGAATGGGAGAAAGAAATGAAGCAAAGGGGGGTGACGAAAAATGACGGGAAGGAAGAAAAAAGCAGAGGGAAGGGGAGGGAAAACATTAGTACTCACCTTTGTTCCTGTTAATTCCAGAGTTCGAGCAGAAATTATAAGAGAAGATGTTGCATCAAAGCTTGTAACAGTAAATAATTTATATATTACCCGGACATTTACAAAATTTCTATCTAATAAAACATTAAAAATTTGAACTAGTTCGTCCGATTATGGTATATAAATAATTAAATCTCAAAAAGAAAGGAAATAATTAAATCGACTACGAAGGGCCATTAGGTTGATGTATATATACAAGGTGTCCCAGAGTTGATAGTAAACCGAGGAGCCGAGGAATCTATATGGAAAGAGATTTTTTGACGAGAAAACTGACTTTGAAAATTAGATTGCTATGTAAATTTGACTAATTATCGACTATGTGCGAGGTACGAGTAAATTATTCTGCTCGTGAGAACGAATAAAAAATTAACGAAGTGGTCTATCAAAAAAATCTTACTCTACATTTTTCACGTATTTTCAATCGTAGGATAATTTGCTATTAATCGTACGCTTCTATCGAAATTAGGCAAATTCCATCACACTTGAGAAATTTTTAAACTTCTCTATCTTCTCGAAAACGAATCGTCACGCGCAGGGCAATTTTGTTTCTTTTCTCGCGTACAATCACCACCTTGTCGATACCGAGACACCCTGTATATCTTAATATCGAAGAAAATGGATTCTGATCATTCCGCTCGTTAAATAAAGATCGCATATTTTGAAAGTATAATACGTTTGTTTTTCGTTTGATAAGGATAATGCGAGTCTGACTCGGAAAATATCTGATTTCAATTATACTTTCCATGAGAATGGGAAATCGATTTTTCAGATTTGCATCAGCCCGAAAGCGAATCGAAAATTTTGTTCGATGTCTGCTTCTCGCTTCTCTGTCAGGTGTCACGAAAATTTGTTCATACCGAATACTCGTAATTTATTCGATCTTGTGTCAGGCTTTTCGTGTTTTAATCTAATACTTTTGATAGCTTCATATACATATATACATACATGTACGCAGACACACGTCAGTTCGAATTTCTCCTGCCAGTCGATCTTCATTCACGGAAAAGGCATAGTTTTATCGTGTTTCTCCGCTAAAAGCTTTCAATCTTTTTCATTCTTCCATTTCGCAAGATTAATCGACGACTATATAAGATTATACGTTCTACGAGAAATAAATTGCTTGAATAGAAGAAAGCGTACGCATAATGATGCAACATTCGTTGCTAATTGTGTAAGTTACTTTATTTCCGAGTTAGACGAGACAAATTCGTTAGCATTTATCCCGCACGATTATTTAACTCCAACGAGCCGAACAAATTAAATCGAAAGTTGCCCGAAGCAAATAGAAATTGATGATATTTATGACGCGGATTTCTCTCCCATTGAATAAAAGCGGAATACATTTTTGACCTATTTATTTTACTTTACCGGAATGAAACTTTAATTTACGAACGCGGCACGCCGATGCTAATTCATAAATATTGTTCGTACGCTCGCCATGGGATTAGATTATTCCACACTGTCGTAACACCGTCGTTTATTTCGCCTTTTTGAATTTCCAAGATAACATCGAAATGAATTAAATCAACGGCTAATAATTGCAAATTGCTATAGAATCATCTTAATAGATCAATGAAGATTAATATAAAAACTGTTGGTGAAAGCCAGTCACGTGAAAGATATTCGATGAAATGTTTAAAGTTAATTGGGAATTATTGTTCACCCTATTTTCAGAGCACTGACAGATTTTCGTTTATTTCGAGGCTAAAAAGAATAGAAAAGTTAGCAAGCTGAAATTTAAAAAGCTATAAAGAATTTAATAGGAAATTCAACGCGATATCAAATCTGCAACACAAAAGTCAACAACGTGAAAGTGGTCAGTGAATATTCCATCGAGAGCACTAATCATTTTTGTAATTGAAAAAATGATAAAAAAGGCGAAAAATAATTTCAAGAAGAAGGACAGATAATACATTATCTATCAATGAATGTACTAAACGTTCTAGGTTTCTCAATTTTTTAATCTTTTTAACGTACGTGTGTGGGCATTCCATTACTTATGGAATGATTTGACATTTTCTTCTCGTCTCGGTGTCGCTCTTAGAAAAGGTCGATACCTTAGGAAGGATCGATACAGGAGCAAATCGAGCACGTTGTCTCAGCGGAAAAGATACATCCAAAGAGGAAAAAAGAACGACTGGTACAAAGACTCGGTTGAATTGGTTCGTGGCCTTTACCTTCCAGCAGAGCTTCCTCATTTTTCACAAGAAGGCGAAACTGCTGCGGATGCTGGAGATAATACAAAGACGTTTCGTATAATGGTTTTCGTCAAACGTTAGATGTTTGTCCCAGCGAACGTCGGAAAATAAAACCCGCAAAGCATATCCGAACGTGATATTCGCGGCGTAGCTCATCCTGCTATTCTTTCGCAATTTTCTCGAAACCAAGACGCGTACACCAAAAGTGCAGTGTAACGAATTTTTACAATTTTTTATTTCGTCCAGCATTCGTACATTTTCACCGTGTTCCCACCAAGAAAGAGACCTTATATTTTTGTTCGTGTTCCTGGATTCTCTCAAGTTTCGCCGAAAATGAAACGAAGCTAGAAATTTCACGCACTGCGTATATTTTCTATTGCCTCTTCAAATCCGCAGTACTGCGTAAAGAAACCGTATTCGTAATTCGACACGCAGTAAAAAGCAAAACAAGCTCCTACTTCGCCTCTTATTCCTTCTTTGAAATTCCTTCATACTTCACGAAGAAACTTCATACATTTTTTAGTGGCAACGTTAAATTCTTTCCGTTCCACGGAAGCAGTCGATTCGCGGCAGCCGTGAGCTTTTTCTTCGCCGCGTGGAAGTCTCATTGCTGCCATAATATTTCGTGATGTGACAATGGCGCGACGTTCAGTGTACATTGTTAATGCCGCGTGATTATTTTTAACGCAGCGTATTTCTGAAAGACCTGTCCCTCTTAGAGGAAATGGCAAAAAATGAATTGCCGGCTGCTCGGTTCGCTCCGCTTTTTCTCCAGATTACCGGCGAGACGATCTAACCCTAATCGTCGTTGTCGCAGGGTCGTCACTGTCGAAGGGCAGCAAAAAAAAGTCTCTTCGAAGCTCGTGATTACCCTCGTCCCTTCGCAGAAAAATCAAAATCTCAGTTTTTATTTTTGGGTTCGTTAAACTCGCAATTTCCCATGAATTCTCTTTCTCTCTTTCGCGTTTCTTTCCTTCTTCTTTTTTTTCCTCGTCGAAATTTCATCGGGACATTGCACGGGAAACGAAGTTGATGGGGCGTAGTTACTTCAGCCAAGAAAGATTCTTTCGGAGTTCCTATCTTCTCGGACAATGAGACTCCCGATAGAGATAAAGATTCTGATTGATGATCTCAGCCTGTGTCGTGTATCAGCGAGACCCATGCCATTCTCTCAACTCTGCCAGCCGAGTTGAATTTATTTTCTCACAATTATTCTTAACCTTTGCACCGGCGACTCGCTTTCTGGAAATTGCTCTCTTTTCTCTTTTTTCCTCTCGCTGGTATCGTCGAGAACGTAACAGCAAGCGAGAGATCACGTTGCGTCTCGTGATGGATCTTGAATGATCTTTCAAGCTTGCAAGAATTTGTATCGTGTACATGGAGTAATGCTTTTCTCGAAAAATTCGACAAATTTGAGTACTTGGAAACGTGAAAAAGAAACGACAAACCTAACGATTGTTAAGCGATCCTTTATCGATATTTCGAATTAATGCTGTTGTATCTTTATTTGAGAATTCTCTGGCTATACCGAGTGTCCTTTAGAAGTTTTATCTTAATTCTATTCTATGCTATGTATTATGCTCCATTTAAAATTCTATCGAATTCTGCATATTTATGTATTAGAATTCCAACGTCCCTTGTCTCCTCTTTCATTGTGCTCTTCGCTCGTTTTATCTGCGGTAGTAGACGCTTCCGTAAAAACTACACGGATTCTGACAGAGTGCCTGTTGTCGAAATATGGAAAAATAAAGCAGAAAAATTTGACGCAGAAATTTCATGAAATATTTAACGAACGTAGATTGTCTAGAATTCTATAATTATAATTCGTCAATGCATTAACGAATGACAAATTTCGATAATTCCATTTGATTGCTGACATTCGAATGACAGGGGAGCAGAAAAGTTTATCCCTTAAAAATACCAAATATTCCGATCGTGTCATAAATTACGCAGCGAAAGCTCTGATAAAACAAAAATCGACGGTGGATGCCAAATTCCTCATATTTTCGTAGATTATATCCTCTCTCCCCGGAAAGCTCCGAATATATCGGTCAAAAATTCTTTTTTAAGTTGATCAACATAAGTGCTTTTGTTATATATCGTGGAAATATTTTTCACGGATCTTTAGATTGAGAAATCTTCAGTGAAATTCTTCAATAAATTCCGGAAGACCGCGGTATCTCCCCTATATCTGGTATCTTGAAGATGATCTTAAAGCAGAGCAAGAGAGAGAGAGAGAGAGAGAGAGAGAGAGAGAGAGAGAGAGAGAGAGAGAGAGAGTAAGCCTATTACAGGCGATTCGAAATCGTTTCGTATCTTAAAGCTGCTTAAGCGTCTCTTGCCTCGTTGACCTTAGCTTCTGTCGTTCAACTCTGCCAAGAAATTTTCCAGATTCTATATATGTCCTCCTTAATTCGTTACTTTGAGAGTAGAATATATCAACATAGTGATTCTTCGATAGTAGGCTCTGGATTTACAACGAATTACGATAGAAAGAGTATAAGAATTGTTTGAAAAGTAGAAAATACTTTTTTCTTTTTAACTTTCAGACTTTCACGATTGAGATATCAGCACTTAAGGATACGTTGAAAAGTTCCTGTTCAAATAATTCCTGATACAGAAGTTTCTGCTGTTTCAAATTTCTTTTCTTGTACAAACAGAGAGAATTAAAGACTGTGGTGTTCGTGGCTTTTATGTTGATTTTGGTATTTTTCGTGGAAAGCTTATTTTATAAAAAATATTCACGTTGGGATATACAAACACCATTATTATATATATTGGGTTATCCGAGAAGCTGCTTTCGTTTTATAAGAAATAATAGACGCACAATATTTTTTTTATTTCATATTATTAATATACAATTATTACAAACTCACTACCGGGTTTAATTCATTTTTGCAAAAATATGAGAATGTCGCTGCATGCACCAAACCACAGATACATACAGCCATAGATATATCTGGTTCTTAGAGTCTCGATCGTGGTTTTAATTCACGTGTGTGTATTCGTCATTCTGTAAACTTATTTCTTCGTATCGAAAATGTTAACCTAGAGGTATAACATTCACTCGATTTTAATTAAAATTTAATTAATTAAAACTGTGTTTGAGAAGAAAGTGATTTCCTCCAACGCATCTGCAGAAAATCTTTGATGTAAAACACGTCTCCACGTTGAATTAAATTCACCTAACAATTGCGATATTTGTGCAGCTCAGAGAATCTCGTCACAGAAATATATAGATTTACGAGCGAAAGGTTCAACAATAATACGTTGCCCTTTGTTCCGACATTTCGTGAACAAATGCTTCTTGCGCCTGAGTTTCAAGTTTGCTCCGAAGAAGCGGACGCTTGAAATGTTCGCGAAACGTCGAAGCGAAGCGTAACGTATTACACATTGCACGTGGTATTACGACAATACAACGTGTTATTATTAAGAACCAGAGAGCCGCAAATGTTTCTCCTTCGCCTGACGAACGTAGAATAGAAAAATTTCTTCTCGTGAATTAGTTACACAATTAGTCAACAAGACGAATATTATGTTGGATCGAGGCTACGCCCAAGGTTCGAATAGAGTTGTTATGTACCTTCGCGTATGGGTTGATGCAAGCAATTACGGAGCGGTGAAGTTACGTGGACGAATTTGCTGCAAACAGCTGGGGGGCGCGTTATGCAAACTAACCAACTATTTACCGAAGAAATAAACAATCAAGAAGACGACCGTTTCACAAAATTACGTGTATTTCGAACGATAACTTGGTTACTTCGTGTATTTTATTCGTTCCTCTATTTCGCCTCGATTATTCAATTTTATTACGTTTCCTCGTGCTTCCTTGCACGACTCATGATTGCGTTTCGATCGTTGAAAAACAAATAGACTTAACCAGTCGTTTCGTATTATACGACAGCCTAATTAACTTCGCGAGATAATTATTCCAGATCCTTTTTCTTTTTTTTTTTTTCTTGGAAGGAGCAAGCATTGATTAAGTTCCGAGGATTGCGTTGGACGAACTTTATTCGTCCTGTATTTCGCTTCGCCGAGTGGTCGATCGCGACTTGGATTACGCCTGTGGAACCTTATAAGCGAGTAACGAGGAAAAAATTCCTATCGATCGGATAAATTGACGTGGCACGTTATAGCGGTAATGAAACGTTTTGCCTTCGGCTGATTGGGGCGAACAACTTCCCCGTTTCCAACATCGCGTTGCTCTTTCTTTTTCTTTCCTCTTTTACTTTCGTTCCACCCGGAGAAACCTTCCTCTATGGAAAATCCGAGTTATGCGATGTAGATTGTACGTGGACGAAAATTTATCGTAGCAACGTCACGTTCAATTGAAGATGAATAGGAAATAAAAGTAAAAGGATGATTCACGATTTCACGAAAATATTGCAGGGGAACGTTTGCGGATATTTCTTAGGAATATTTTATGCGTGTTATATGAAACGTTTGGAGATTTTATTAAATCTGTAGCGAGATTCGACTGTTATGATTATATTAATCATTTTTGTCGGACGAACTGGATCATAGAATTGGTAAAAATAGAAAAAAACAACAACACTGAAGAAAAATGGTTAACTCGTTTAATAAATAATAACAAATAATTTCCGATATATTAAACCGGGGAAAAGAGTATTAGAAAAAATATTGAACTTTTGTAAAAAATTGCCATTTTTGCTTTTTTAACAGCAATTTATAAAGTGTCCGAATATTTTTGAGGTAGGAAAATTCACCCTCTTTTCAATATTTTCTTTAACACTTAAACAACGGTTTGTTTTAAGTCAGAAGTTTTTTATTCTCCGATGTCTATTTATTATACTTCGCTATATTGCAAAATATCTTCGTTATTTTTTTTTTTTGTATTTACTTTAAATGTAGAACGTAAAAATCAATGTTACGCTTGTGCCCGAATATTTTCGAGATCAACTGTATTATGGTTATTTTTCTTACCGTATATGCGATATACTATTTTTTTATTCTACGTATGATCGCAATAAATTCTCCATATTAACTTCTATGTACATTTTCAGATTGCTTTTAAATTCTATCAATATAATCGTGACAGTCGTGTTTCGTTACAACTTTCACCCTTTAACATACAAATTTCCTACAATAAGCGTGCAAATACTTTCCCAAACCACTGTACGTATCAACTACAACAAACTGCTAATATTTGCCGTGTGTTTCATCGACAAGAATTTGAAATTCAACATCGAGTTGAACAAACATTTGGTGCGAGCGATTTGCTATACTTGCCGAGTAACCAGACAATAGGAAGAAGAGCCCGGTCGATCGGTAATTTCCATGAATATTCATCGTTTCGATGGTATTTGTTTTCCCATGGATAATAAATTACACCATCAGCTCGGATTATTCGACCATGGACAAAAGATATTAAACGCGTCGGACGAATGAAATATAAACAACTCCTCTTTCCTTCGTTAAAGAGATTCATCCCCTTCTCGTTGCTTTCCAGCCGAGGAGAAAGTTGGAAGCTTGCTAGGCGTGATGTCGCAATTAAAGTAATTAGTAATTAGCAGAATTACCGCTCCGACACGCTGGCACAATTGGTCAGGTTAACTAGAACGGTGCAGGTGTTTGAGAAGAAGGTGGAAACTACTTGTAGAAATTTCCGACTATTTTCTGTAACGTTTTCTTGTAAAGTTTCGTGACGAACGACGCCCGACCTAGAACAAGATATCAAAGATTACAATGATACATCGTAGCAACAACTTACAACGCGTCTAACGAGTCTCGCAGGAGTTTGACAACGCGTTAATACGAATTCTCTGCAAACATTGTACTTACTCTGTTTGTCGCCTCTCTTTTCGTACGCGCACAACTTCCTTCGTGAATATCGACGCAGCTGTTGTTTTAATAGGAAACGTGATCGTATTAAATCATCGTGGAAACGGACAATCGAGCACAGAATTTCGCGTTTATGCAAAATTCCGTCAGAAATAAACGAGTACAGGAAAATAATGAATTAACCGCTCTTCTTCATTCGGATCCCATTGAAGAGACGTTTCGTGATTTACAGTTATTGAGAAATCTATATTCCTAAATTTAATTTGTAGTAAAGTTGATCGAAATGATCAAAGAATGCGGCGAACGTAGGTGAAAGGGACATTCTATTGTACTTTATTGTATACGTCGTTGATAAGATTTTTACATTATTAAGTGGAGCACATATTCGGCATTTCTGTATCTTTACCTAAATCTAGGGTTCCAAACGAGATAATAATTCCCAAAACGAATTACAGAAATTTTATTTCATATAAAACTAATAAGATTCTTATTTTATACGCGAACATGTGAATTTCTATATTCTTAAGGTACTGTTGCAAGCGAGATTATGTCATATTTCTAAAAAATTACACTAACTTTGCGATCGTATTTCTGGTTAATCCTTCCTTCAATTTTTGATGAATAGGGAATGTATGTAAATATATATACAGCCCGTGATTCATCTATGTCTGGATATATCGAACCTCTCGATGGGTCTCGTAATTGACCTTTCGCAACCCTCCGCTTGTCACATCCCTTAAACTCACGTCGCAAAAATACCATCACTTATTTTTATCACGTTAAATCCTCTTTAATTCTTAAAGTAGACGCGAAGTTGAGTGCAACTATCGTTAACCAGTAAAATGTGTCGCAAGGAGTAAACGATGACGAGTATACTCGTGAAAAACAGATTGTGACGTGGATATTGTCATAATCCTCTTGTTCATTCTTCTTATTTCGAACGAGCGATTAGAGCGTGTAAAAGTTAAACGCTGTAACAGACGCAGTAATTGAAAATCCTACGAATCACTTTAGCTGCTAAAACATAACAATTCTTCATCTCCATTACGGAATCCTTTTGCAGCTCAATGGACAATTAATTTCGTTGAATTAATTTAACACGCCACTTACCGTAAGATACATTTTACAACATCGAATTAACGACCTCTGGTTGGTTAATTTAGTCGAACAGGTGGAATCAGGCGTTTCGTGTGGGAGTATCGGTTAATGAACACCATCTGTTTCATGGAACTTTGCTTGGAGGCCATTTTCTACGATGCTGTGGTTGCCGCCGGTTGCATTTACGTATACGTGCCTTGGTGGCAAATGGTCGATGGTATGGCACATGTACACGCCTCGTGATACGCGTGTGTTCATCTACGTGTCTCGTTTAGTCACCCTCTCGACGTACGTAAATGTGGAAAATGTCGCGCTCGGTTGAATCTCCGGGGATGGACGACGTTCGACGTGTCGTTAAATCCATTTGCCAGTCTTTTCTCGCCGGCCAAGGACTCGCGTAATTTAGGTGCACGTCCTCTCGCTCGTTTGATCATATGAACTACGATGACACACGCGGCGATTACTGGCTGTTATTCGACGTACGTACAGGGTCCAGTCGAGTAACGCGTGAAAGAGGAGACGACGCGGCTCCTTCTGGAAAAATAAGAAAATAATATAGAAGAGAATTTTCTCATTTTCAGTTTAGTTTTCGAGAAAATCGAGTTTGAAAATTTATGCCTGTCGGAATTCCATTGGCACTGCAATCGCGCTCGATTATTATGATTACAATGGGTAATATTTTTAACGATTCTGAAAATGTCTATAGATGGGATTTCTATTTAGTAAAAATATACAATTTTACGCATACAATGTATCGATATTGTTTTTATTGTGTACATTTTCCATCAAACACACGCAAACAAATACAACTTTCTCGATAATAAGAGATAATATAATATATTCAGAATCCATGGGACGCTGTTCGCGTTTCAGCTACATTCGGCTATCCGTTGCCGATCATCGCGACAATTGATGATCGAGAGGTCAATAGAGCGATAATTTTCGAGGCCGGGATACGTGGCACAAAGGGACGGCCGTGTAGTTTCGATTGTGACAAACAATAAGAATATACGTAAAAAGTTTGCACGACGACGTGATCGATGGGCAAACGGAGCGATAAAGAAATTTTATCGTTTGACTTTCGTGCTACTTTGGAAGAAAGGCCACTAAGAATCGCCACAAATTCCTTTTCATAGCAATCTTTCTATAATAGCGCTACTTCATCAAACTGTTTTATCGCATGCTTCTTCGACGTGGCCGATAAATCACGGCTGCTCGCGTAACTTACGATTCCGAAATTTTCCTACCGCATAGAGAAGAAAGTCTAGACGCCGTAAATAGTCCCCTAGACGTTATAAAAAATATTCCAAAGATAAAACGAAGATAAGAATATCGATATGTAAACTTGCAGAAGCTCCTCGCTGAGTTTTAAGGGAAGAGAAATGATTTTATGCAGTGGAAGTAGATAAGGTTGTTCGTGGTCAGACGCGAGAGTAGATACGGTCCTCTCTGTTGACTTTTTCCACTATATTTCTCTTTGTTTAGGCACAAGTCTGTTATTAGAAAATTCATTAAGCGCTAACATTTCTCGTATCGCTCTAATCTCCGTGTACTACTCTTCTGTGCCTGCACAATTTTTTAAACGATTATCGTGAAGCCGATCTTATAATCGCGTAATACAAACTATATATTAATTTAAGTTACACACGTGGACTTCCTCGCTTTTATTCGCTCGATTAACGATACAAATAGAAATAGAAGTATTCGCGGTAGCGATTCTCTAATTATTTCGAACAGCTGTTTCAATTGATATAAAAAAAAATCTTATTAATTTTAAAAGACATCAAATATTTGTACAAAAGTCAAGTCAGCCGTCGTTGCTCCTAATTACGAACAAAATTTTCCACGTACACGTGGAAGCGTAATCTTACAACGACACAAATAACCGATACACGATGCATTTACACGAAAATTTCAAACAGTACGAATCTCCTAACTTTTCAAACAGATTATCTGAAAGAGGAGCGCTGTTAGCCTCAACGAAAGCTTCCAAGCTAATTTGCTTTGACGTTGAAAGCTCGTTCACGCGAGTGGACGACCCGTTTCCTCTTTTTCTCGGTGAGTAGATGATCCGTGAAACGTCTGAACGACACCGTTACGACGATACGTCCGGATGTCGTCGATTTTTCAAAGAGATAACCGGCAAATCGAGCGCGATCTCCTCCGTCGATTTAAATGCATTTGTACACAAATACACGTGTATCGGCCGATATTCCGCGTCACTTGCCTCTCCGCTGCTTCTCCCCGACATTTCCTTGGCGCTGGAGAAATTACCATTTCGATGAGATTCCCTATCGCTCTCGAATCGAATTACGCTTTCGGATAAGCGAACCTTCTTTAGAATGTCCCGATTAAATTCCTTTTTCTACGGTCTTGCTCACGCGGAACGACAGAACGTAGAAACTGTCCGCTCGAACGCATGCAATTTCACATAGACTTGGCCGAACAGTAGGGCGATCGCGATCGTTGATTAACACGTTCATTGCTGATCGGATTTCCATTGCCTACACAGCGTTAGAAAAGTATTGGAAAGACACTTAACTGCAACGTTTGATAAGGAACGTAGGAACTTGATCGCGTTCCTTAAAAAAGGAAGTATTTTTATTGCAACTACGTTCTTGTGACTAGCTTCGACCTGATCGAACTTAGAAATTGAGAATGGAACAAAAATTGCGAGGCAATTTCTATTGGCACGTGTACGTGATTCCTCATTTTGATTCTATGTTGAACGCGTTAAAATATCACAGCTATATTTCGTTCGTTGAAATGGTCGAGGCGTACGGATGAGCGAAATATGCAGATTGAAACGTAGAAATTCGAGAATCGTAAACAGGATTAAATATGGAATATAGAACGTCGTATTTACCGAGAAATGAAGAAACAGTTGGTAGACCTTTTGCCATACGATGACATTTTAACGAATTTATGTGACATTTTAGTTCGACAAAATTTATTTTTCCACGGAGGGCGTAGAAATTTTTGAAGGTGATCGGTAAATGTACGTGAAACTGAAGTTTGAAATTACATTAAAACAAAGAGGGGCGTCTGAATTTCAAATTGCCAGTACACATAATTAGAACGTAATTTGATGAGATATACAGTGTACATAGTAGGTTTACAAACTCGGATTATCAGTATTTACAATCAATTTCCATGACAGGTGTAACGAAGGGTCAGTTAACAATAAAGCTTCGTGTTGGATGTTTCATATTAAGTGCTGACAAATAATTTTCATATAAAATTTGAATACGTGTTGAAATCGATATGTAAACTGCACGTAAATTATTATGAATAAAACGAATCAATCGTTGCATCACTTTGTTCAAAAATAAATACGATAACTGCTATTAGCTTTAAATTTAATCAGCTTACTTTGTTCTTAATCTCAAAAGTAGCAGATGAATCACGTTCGTATCGTAAACCTGGCATAACGTCGATTAATCTTTTACATAATTATATAATAATTAATTGGAATATATTTGTATGATAGTGAAAATATGTGATATGTTTCTCGTACTTGTCTTTTCATTAACGTAACGTTGCATAGAGAGGTTAAAGGAATATATGGTCACCTAATTTCCATTTAGAAAAGAATGATGATTCGTTCTATCGCGTCTCGAAGCTTCTTAACTGCATGGCTTCCCTTTTCGAATACGTTAGAGTGTCGGACGACACCAGGAAATGGAGAAAATGACAGTTCCATTTTCTCCGTCGACTGAATGGGAAAAGCTTGATGCTCTGTCTTGCAGCGTTTAATGGAGTATTATCGTACCCCATTAAATATAGTATTCATCCGATAGACATCACATTTTTAACTGACCGCAGAATGCGCATTACGTATTTAATTTATTTCTTAAATATGTATATTCACATTAACCCAAATATTAAAGTGATATGATTCTATATTTGAATTTTCAATCAAATATACAATACATACGTATTAGTCAGATTATTGTAGTGCAAACACATGCTGTTTATACATTCGTTATTCCAAATAGGAAAATAATGCCAAATGCGAATAATGCAACTAAAATTTGCAAAATAGATACATTATATTAGTCGTTATTTTGAGAGAGTGATCTACATATTTGGATTAATTAAAATACTAATTCGGGGAGAAAAAGGACAATGATGATAATAGTTATTAATAACATTGCTAATGACTAAGAAATTATTAATTTCGCTGTGAAAGGAAAATTATTACGAATCGTGTATTTAAAATTACTACAAAAGCTCTAATTTCGAGATCGCAGATCAAATCTCCAACATCGTCGACATTCCATATCATTGGTCTCACTCGAGATCGTAGATCTATTCTCCAACATCGCGGACATTTAAAATCGCAGACCATATTCGACATCCTGGACATTCAGACAATGAGGTCATCGATCTCATTTAAGATTATAGATCTATTATCCAACATCGTGGACATTCGACATCATCGACCTCGTTCAAGATCGTCGATCTATTCTCCAACATTGTGGAAACTGAAGATTATTGACCTCGTTCAAATATCCTGATTTATTTTTCAACATCACGGAAATGCTATATCGTGGTCCTCCTTCAACATTGTGGGTCTATTCTCCAACATCATGGACATTCAAGATCTCATGGACATTGATCTCATTGCAGATCCTAGATCTATTTTTCAGCATCGTGGACATTCGACATCATCGACCTCGTTCAAGATTGTCGATCTATTCTCCAATATCGTGGAAATTGAAGATCATTGACCTCGTTCAAATATCCTGATTTATTTTTCAACATCATGGAGATACAAGATCATGGTCCTCCTTCAACATTGTAGGTCTATTCTCCAACATCATGGACATTCAAGATCATTGATCTCACTCCGGATCCTAAATCTATTTTTCAGCATCGTGGACATTCGACATCATCGACCTCGTTCAAGATCGTCGATCTATTCTCCAACATCGTGGTCCTCCTTCAACATTATAGATTTATTCTCCATCATGGATATTTTAGGCCATTGACCTCATTCCAGATCATAGATCTATTTTTCAACACCATGGGTACATATTTAGGATTTCATGGAAAGAGAATTTTATTTCAAACTTGTGGATTCGTTCACAGATCGTGCACGAATCGTTGTAACATTCTCAGATCACGCAGAAGTCACGGATTCGCCTGCAAACCAACTAAAGATAGCCGAATCATGCTTGGATCGTTCTGAGGTTAACGACTCGAAATCCTAGTTCCACCTTTGCGTGTTCTAAGTCCGTAGGTCCAATCTAAACCAGTCTACCAGGGCTTGACCATGATCTAAGTATGTCTTAACCTGTGTAAGGTCGAGTACCTCGACTTTGTGACGACCTACGGGCGGTTCTATGACCTTTAGACGAACCATAGCAGTGACACATAATCTGTAGAACTTTGGAGGGATCAGAGGGTGAAGTCGACGACCATGGTCGTGGTCAAATGGGGAGCTTCGACCTCAAGGCGAGCCATGCATAAGTCTATGATATTACACTCCACTGGCGAGTTCCTTATCCTCTTAGCTATTCGAGAGTAAGTCAATGATATGAAGGCCATTCGAGAGTGAAATTTATGATATTAAGATTGGATGTCAATATCGGTACTTTATTGCCAGACTGCGCATTCTCATGCAATTTTTTTCCTGATAAATTGAAAGGTAGAAAAATCAGTGTCCGTGTAATATACGGAAATATGAAAAAGATATTCAAAGTTGGATATAATCGCCGCAATTTTTAGTAGGCGAAACAAATTTCTATGCAGATTCTGCTCGTGAAAATATGAAATTGAATAAAAATCTGCAGTCTATTTATTGCTGTTTTACGTGAATTTTTTAATCACTGGGTAACGTTCATTGCGAGGTGAAATTTTTATATAGAGCCACGCTACGAGGTAGGAATTATCATAACGAACAGCATAATAATCTCTTCCTCTTTTAATATAAACGAATTAATGTTCGAAATTTTTTTAACATCTCGACTTTAAATTAATAAGCCAACGGGTGAATTAGCCTTTTATCACTGTGCATGCAATGGTGAACTAAAGAAAGTGCAATATCAGTGCGTATGAATATTAGCATTATAATTTTCTGCTAGATATGCTTTTTATACCTTTTAGAATTTAAAATTCACTTATTTTGAAAGTCGTGTAGGTCCATTTTCCTCTGCTCTGCGATATCGAGGTGAAAAAGTTCCAATAAGGTCTACTTAGTTTCTACGCTACGTCTCTACGTATTTAACTAGATGTAAATTCATTATACAAATAGTTTTCTTCAGGATCAACTAGATCAATATCTTTCTCCAGACCCACGAATAGACTTAAACCATCTTCGAAATAAGCGAACCATATCTATTCGTCGCTCCTGTCGAATAAAATTACCATACTTCTCGTACTCTTCGCTTTTAAACTTTCTTTTATCTGCGACTATACGCGATACGTACGAGATTAC
Source organism: Bombus affinis (assembly GCF_024516045.1). NCBI lineage: Eukaryota > Metazoa > Arthropoda > Insecta > Hymenoptera > Apidae > Bombus > Bombus affinis. The sequence continues at coordinate 6,605,233 of NC_066356.1, read as the reverse complement.
GGGACATCAATGAGTTAAAGTTCCATCTTAGAGTTTAATGGGCCACGTTACGTAAATGTACTTCAAAACGCAAGAAAGAGACAACGACGTTATGTTCATTGCGCAAGTTCGTCGTTATAATTCGCGCATTATAATGTCAGACATAAAACGTCGTAAAATTGTGTGTGCAATGTGACTCGTGCAATTACGAGTACAAACGGCTTGTTTCTCGCGTAATAACGAACAATTTAACGTTTACAACGTTACGAATTAACTCGATGTTTCGGCCGGAAGCATTCAGGATTTTCAGCAACAAGGCTGATGGTCCAGTTCCCGTGAACTTTATGAAGCGAGGAAATCCTCGACTTCGATGTCGTACATATGACTTACGGCTTTGGGAAAGCTGTAGGGTAATCCGTGGTGAGATTTGCTCGCTCTGCGCCTCACGATCGTCTTAAAAGCCTGAACGAGCCAAATGTAGGCCAGTTCTTTGATCGAAAGCACGAAGGGATAAAAGATTTCTTGCAAGCTCTTTCGTTTGAGTGGAAAATCTGGACGTAAAGGTGGGCCTATTCTTTGCTCGTAAAAAGCTGAGAACGATGGTAATCAGATTTAGAGCGACTTACACTCTGTCGTTGATAGAAAAATACACAAAAATCGAGAACTCGACATTGATTTGAAAATCTTGTTATTTCGCGTTTCTCTCGTTTTTTAATTTGACAAATCTTTTGACACGAAGAATATTCGCGAATGACATTTGACACGAGTTTTAACGAGTTTCTCTCCGAGGAACGATCGCTGTGTCGACGCTATATGAAATTTAGAACGATGAAATCAAATTAAGTTTGGTTTAAAAACGAAGGTGAAGTTTTTAACTCGACTATTTTCCTTTACGCAAACAGCGAAGGCGTCGCGTTTTTCCATGCGAATAACTTTTCCAACTTTTTGCAACGGCGGTACTCCATCACAATATATTTTTCGCGTGAATTACGCTCGCTACCTCGTTACTCACGTTGCATAATGTTTGTGCCGCTTGTTTACGCCTGGCGGCCTTCAATTTGGCGCAATATCAATAAAACACTGTAATACGATTAAGAGGATTTACGTAACGTTGGCGTAATTGTCGTGGTTACATTTTCGATAGTCTTTCGACTTTCAGTTGCCAAAATGGCGAAAGCTAAACTGTTCTACGAACGACGGGACGCGCGATTAATAATCAAGCGAACAATGCCGACATTTGTCAACTGCAACGCCGGTTTAGCTTTACGTAATTTCATTGTCATAAAATTCGCGTCGATCGATGTCTAACACGCTGTTAAAATTAATTACTTTCGATGCTAAAACAGTTGCAGGCTACGATGTAACGACTGCATCCTTAAACTTGTATCGATCAAATTAAATTTAAACAATAGGTTTTATCGAAGATCTACTTGTCAAAAATGAGTTTATAAAATTTGCATGGAAATCTTCTCAAGCATAAATGGAAGATTATTATATTTCTCAAAGCTGCTGATTCGGTTCGGCGTTGCTTCTCGATGAAACTTTTCTACTTTCGACTTTTTCGAATTTTCCACGGCTACTCGTATCGGATCGTATCACTGAAAAAGTTCGACACTTTCAGCGGAGCTTAATATTTTCAGAGCCGGTGGAAATTTTACGTAGCAAAGTCAGGTGCATGAAAATATACTCCTGTTCCTGGAGACTTGCTTCAACAAACTAAACGTTATTTTAGAGTTCTGCAGTGTTATAAATATCCTAATAATTCAAAATAAAAATTTCTTCTTAAAGTAAAATACGAGACAAGTCCAACTAATCTTCCATCGAGTGAAACTTAATAAATATAACTCGTAAACTCAGATTGAAATTTTCTATTCAGATATATTTCTATTTATAATTTGATAAAATACGCTCAACGTGATCGATGAAAATTATGACATTTACTGCCAGCTTCGTTTGCAAGGCGCCTTGAAAATAAAATTACCGTGGTGGTTAAGGGTCAAACGTTAATTTCAACGTGATCGGTGAAAACCGTGTGTCATCCGCTGTCCTCGCGTGTAAGCAATAATACGAACGAAGCTACATTCGCTTTAGCAAAGCGAATAAAACCATAGTGCGTTCTGTCTAATACACTCGGTATAAAAATTCCTGCACTTTTATCAAAATTCCAATCGTAGTCACGAGAGGTTAAACTGCAGGAAGAATTCTTTCATCTGGAAACATCGCATTCCAAAAGCTGCGTCTGATGGACAAATAACCACGCGTGTAATCTACTCGTATCCATAGGTGTTCACGGCTCTCGAGTTTCTCGTGTAAATAAAATTCACTGCAAGCTTTGTTCGAGAAGCAGGACGGGCCGAAAATATTCGGTCGTCAATCAATTTGATAGGTGGACAAGTCTCGGGTGATTTGTCAAACGCGTCGGTCTGAACCGCGGTTAGAACCGGATTACATTCTAATCGTTCGATTTACGGATTACACTAAAATTCCATTTATTTAAACTTGCCAGCGGACGAGCGTTTGTGTGATTAAAGCTCATATAACAGAACTCGATAGTTTTCCCCGCTGTCTATTGTTCTTCGCTCGCATAATCGGAGATAGCGTTCGGATACAGTGGCGAATAAAAGAAAGTTGCAAATGGACACGCTACGAATTTTAGTTTTGCGCTGAACTTTCACCGTATCGATTATATATTGCGTGGTATACAGTGGCTGCAAAAACACCATTGTATTTATCATGGCATTCGCGTATACTAATTAATTATGAGTTCGTATGCATAACAAGGAATTTGTTATCATTTAGCGATACATATTCGGTGAGGATGAAACGTAGAAATCAGTATGAAGGATGTTTCATTAGAAAATCAGGACATTTGTGATGTAGCCACCGTATATTAGATTTATTCGTAGTTCTTGTTAAACACAAAGTCAACTTTGTAAAATAACGCCGCTTCTAATTTTATATTTCTTATCTGGCCAATCTTCTTTTTGTCCACCGTCGTCAACGAATTCGATCGGCAAGGGTTGGGTTAATCGGCTATTAACTAAAATCTCGCTTCAATAAATAGCGCCCTAGCGTAATGAGAATCGTGGAAATCTGGGCCATTGCTCGCATCTTTTACTTTATTTCGTTTCATTCTTTTCCACCTATTTTCACCGTTGTAACTGTCCCGACCAAGTGTATCCGCGAGATTCGTGACCGTGTTATACACCCAACTTGCTGACGACCCAGTTTTCGCTTTTGTACACGCTTCGTCACCTTCCCCGCGTTAATAAAGTCTGCCAACCGACGCGCAACTTACCGAGATTCTCCTTTGTCCGTAGACAGCTCGGAATCCCAGATGAGGATCGAAGGATCAATTAAGGGACGAGCTGACGCGGAACTTGCCTCAGGGTGACTCGAGGTTGAAGGTTCTCGCGATCTATCTCCAAAAGTCATTAATTGTTTGTACGAGCTTGTTGTACGCGTGATGTTCCCCTCCATTCCTTTCTTTCTCTTCTTTCCTTTTTTCTTTCGTAAGGGGAAACGTAGGTTCCCGCGAAGGGATAATCACGTCCTCACGTGTGGATACGGACGTCGACCATTATTCGTTGATCGATACCGTCGATAAATGATTTTAGGGCAAGGTTAGGCGATACGATCTTTCTTAGTCTCTTTCTTATCGTAGCTCGGAGTTAGATTTTAGGTTGGAATTTTTTACGCAATGATTTGTATTATTTACTTAGTGGCACGTGTGAATGATTTAGTGGAAAATCGCCTACACACGAGGATTTTTTGCAGCCACTTGAGTTAGAGTGGGTGAAATCCGAAGTCTTTAATAAATGGCATGTAGCGTGAATGATTTATTGCATGGTCGTTCGCGCTAAGTTTTTTCCTATCATTTGGGTTACAATTGATAAGATCCAAATTTTAATAATACGAAATGAGCGAAGGCCGTACGAGGCAAATATGACGAATTCATTTTAATTAGTCCATTCGATTTCGTTAGTTTTCTAAATATAACAAATCCGTTGTATCCATTTTTATTAGTTTTCTGGTGCCACTCGCTGGTTAAGAGAGTAATATTTCAATATGGAATTTGAAGAAGCGAATAACTTGATAGATTCGAAAATAGCTGAAAATAGGTGACAAATGCACAGTGCTTCGTACGAGACCAGTGCTTTGTCCGCGTAATTAGTGTTACCAGTATTTTTTAATTTGATATACGATTGACGATATATTAAATCATATACACTCTTCAATTGTGAATTATCGCGTTTTTCATTTTCAATCCTGAAATAATAAATTTTGTTACTAACGAAGAAATTATCGTTCCGAGGTTTAACAACAAGGATTGGTAATATTCGCAAAAATAAAAATTCCCGTTCGATAATATATTTCGTTACAATTTGTTCAATGGCATTCAATACTATTCAATAATATTTTTCAAGCCGGACCACAATCCGATATCCCTGTAGAATTTCCAGCTAATCTTGTTTAAACCGGGGAATCTAAAGCGAGAGTAGAAAAGCTACGCCAGCTGAAGCGAACCGAACAAAGTACATACGCAAGTCTCGTGGTTCTCGATGGATTTTTCTCAAATAGGATAAAATTGAGGGGGTCGTTGGATTTCTTCGCGTACCATCGACTACTTCGTATTTCGTTTTTCCTTTGCAATGCTCATTCGTTGTGCCACTTTACTCCCGCTCAAAGTTTCTTCTTCGCCGGCACACAGGACAAATCTAATTTGACCGCGAGAAAGTGCAACATAAAATGCGAAAATATCAGCCGAGGATTTTCCAACGTAAATCCCTATGAAAACCAGCAAGCTTTTTTTTACTTCGAACGGAGATCGTTGACGTCACGAATCGCTAGCAGACGTTTAAACAGATATTTGTAACACCGACGCTTTGCATACGCCTCGAATTCACGTTTCTATCCATCGACGTTGCAGTCTCGTCCGACAGTGTTCCTTTCTCAGAAACACGGCGAATCTCGCGTGGAGAATGGATCGAGGCTTTTTTAATTAGCAATTCTAGTTTGTGGTTATTTTTACTGTAAACTCTAAGATTAATTGTAGATTCGCAACATTTACGTTGGATTTTCTGGAAAATGCTTCAGACGCTTCTAAATCAATGGATCTCGATATTTTTACCGACGTCGCTTTTCGACTGACAGCGTTGTTTTCATAAACACGCGGGAATTTTCGCGTCCAAAAGGAACACCGAATTCGAGCTTTAGTTTCATAGTAGAAATATCCAAGTAAAATCGTTATTTTCACGGTTAATTCCAAGATTAATCGTACGTAGATTAGGGAGATTTACGCGAAGTTCTGCGAAATGGTTCAAATGCTTGCAAACAAATGGATTTCGAAATTTCTACTGACATCGAAGTTTTGTCTAACTCAGCGTTGCTTTCCGTGAAACTCGGCAACCCTCGTGTCGAAAATAGATTCGAGCTTCGCGTTTGATAATAGAAACATCCAATTTTAGACTCGTTACTTTTACAGGAAATTTCAAGTCTAATTATAGATTAGAAACATTTATGTCGAGTTCTGTAAAAAGGTTCAAATGTTTCCAAACAAACGAATCGCGAAATTTCTACTGACGTTACAGTTTCGTTCCGGCAGCGTCGTTTGCCGACAAACTCGGCAATTCTCGTGCCGAGAATGGATCGAAGCTTTATTTTGACAATTAATTGTTATTTTCACGATAAATTTTTTAATCGATCGTACTTTAGCGATATTTATGTAAAAATGCTTCTTTTCTCGATAATTGCTCTCGATAATCGCTTTTCGCCTTACCAGCTTTAATTTCATACTGAAAATATCAAATTTTAGAATCGTTATTCTCACAGTAAGTTCTAAAATTGATCATACCGAGGCGGGACGTTGGCGTAACATTTTTCTAAAATCTTCGAACGCGTCCAAACGATCGAATCTACTTCTTTCTCGAGCGATAATTACCACAATGTTGCCAAAAATGTTCCTAAGGGGAGGCTAAGGTTAATTCGTACAAAAATAAGGCATGTTCTTGTGAATTATTTGTGACGACGCAGTTAAAATCTCTTTATTAAAACCAATAGTACATTAAAGTATGACATTCGAAGAATATTGTATAAAATTTTCACGGAGAAATATTAAAATATACGGCAATGATAACAATTATTCGGACGTGTCTCGGAAAAAGGTAGAATTGCTCATAACTTGGTGCTGGATCATCTGAAATCAAAAAATCAAAGTTCATTCGTTAGGTAACAGTTTTCCCCGGGTAACGCTGAGAGGGTTTTTCGAAATTTCAATTTTTCACTTTTTTGGAACACTTTGGAGGGAAAATTAGCCGCAAATTTTCGCAAAATCGGCAGTTATCAGGGGCACCGCAATTCTACCTTTTTTCCGAGACAATTGCTGCCATTGCCGTATTTTTTAATATTTCTCCGTGAAAATTTTATACAATATTCTTCGAATGTCATACTTTAATGTACTATTGGTATTAATAAAGAGATTTTAACTGTGTCGTCACAAATAATTCACAAAAACATGCCTTATTTTTGTACGAATTAACCTTAGCCTCCCCTTAAATTATACCTAAATTGAACCTAATTTCCCCGAACTATCCGATATACCTGAAATTCCCTACATTCCGAGAAATGTATCGCAGCTTATACTTCTTCGGTGGCAATATTGTTTATCTCTAAAGTCTGACGTGAGACCCGATTAGTTCAGTGATTCTCGCAGAGAAATCATAACCGTTCCGAATTACGATCTTCCTGAGGCGACTGCGAAAGCTCGCGTTGCTATAGCTTCGATCAACTCCGATCGAAGTTTGTGTCCGAGCCTGGAGCATTTTAGGGGCTCTAGTCGGCTTCGAAAGTATGATCCTTCGGGCGTAACTGTACGTCCCCCCACTCTCGTTGTCCTTTTCCTCCTTTTCCCTTTTTATTTGCTTGCCGTGCCTCGAGCGCCCGCTCTTCGCGAGTAATGGCGAAATTGCGAGACACAAGCGGAAACGATCCACCCTTTGCTAACACCTCGTTCACGGAAAAAATCGAATCGACGAGAAAAGCCGGTGCGTGCGTGAGACCGGTTTAGCACGTCCACACGTGTATCGCGATACGTGTGTCGCAAGCTGCGTACCCATGCGAAAACTGTCGCCATTCGTTTTAACGTTTCGTCTGTCGCCTTCGTTGACGAGATACGCGAAACACATTTCGCGAGAATCGTGGGAACGCTTCCATTCCATCTACATCGCCGTGTTGATCAGTTAGCTTTTTCGACGAGTATACTCGTCAGGAGGAAATGACGATATTTTGTGTTATGACGAGTACACTCGTCGTGCATAAAAAAAGTAAAACAGTTATTTCATTACAACTTAATTTTATATTGTAGCAGTCAGACATATTCTGTGCATTGACGAGTATACTCGTCGTCAATTACTTCTCGCCACGCACTGTAGGTACGCAATTTTCAAAGAGGTCGTAACTGTAATAGAGACAAGATAAAAATGGTTTGCCTACGGTGTGTCCGTTTTATGTGGAAACTCGTATACATGTCGAAAATACGTATTTATGATAGGTTTTCCTATCATACGTGTTGAGGTTCTTAGACGTGTGTTAAACGCGTGGATAAATTGTAAGGTAGAAAATATATTTTAATACAGAAGTGTAAGTACAAGCAGGAATATAATTTGAGCTGATCCAGATCCGCACGCTAGCAGTGTTACTCTATAACTAAAAACCCCGAAGATAACGTCGCCTGTCTACTGTTTATGGTCTTCTTTTTCGTGGAGGAAACCTTCATAGGCGCCCCGCACCCTCCAAAATTATGAATGACTTAGTAGTCTGTTCCTCGCTACATCGATTAGTCAATCTCAATGCACAAACAATCTGCTTTACGCAATACACCTGTTTTCCATATTGAAATTTTTAATAATGATATTAGATTTGAGGTGGAGATATAGTTGTGGGTGATAGTGCTACTGCTGGTGTAGAGGCCGAAATAGGTTCTGCTGCTGGTGTAGATGTCGCTGCTGTTTTTCTTCTTAATTAGATGCCGTGGAAAGAAAAATCGGACTACGATCGCCGGGATTTGAACCCGGGTCGATTCGAACCCTAAGACCTAATCACCTTTTTTTTATAACGTTTATTAACCAGTAGATGAGTATTACTTTGGTATGTTGTTCACAATAAACAATGAACTTTGGTTGTGGGGTGGTTTAGGCAAAAGAACCGATACGTGACGGTACGACATAGCCATACAATGTTTTGTGTGTCGAAATTACATTTTTTAACTTACTATTTTTAAATTAGATTTAAGTCGCTGTAGAGCGGTGCTTATATACGATGTTGTATTTTTCTTCCTATCTGTGTCTTGAAAACCTGGTCGCAAAAACAGGACAGTTCGTTAGTCTAGACGCTAACCACTGCACTGCCGTCGTGCGACCTACTGTTTATGGTCTGCCTTCGTCCCAGTCTTTTGTCTGTACGCTGTCGATAGCTTCAGTGCCTGAGAAAACTAAAAAGAACTAAAAGAGTCTTCTTAGAAGTGGTGACCACTTCAACGATACGCACTGCATATGTATGTATACTAAATAAGATATATCCATGTTGGAATTAAAATGTAACAGCTTATATTTCAGACGTATGCGAATTCGATGCCTGCTCGTTAAATATTAAAAATCAGTTTTTTCAAAAGCAACTTTTCACTAGACACGCCCATTTCAGTAGTCACGCGACAAATTTAAATTGTGCTCAGTTTAAGAAACTGGTTCGAGAAACGATAGACAAATTTCGCCTCAAGGTGAATAACTCCTATGGAAAATGATATTTTTCATTTTATTCCTAATGATATGTAACCTGGATATACGTCTTTTTATCGGACGAGTGTCGATCGTCCTCAGTTTGTTAGAATATTGTCCTCTGAACGTATTATATCATAGTGAGTGCACTTTTATATTCAACTACAGCGAAGGCTCCATTTACTGGAACGAAATGCTAGTCATAGTGGCCGATCGACTGAACTTTTGCTGATTGAATTCACTTACCTGAACGCGAGCTCCTATTACGCAAACGAAAAATAATACGCGAAAAGAATCGCCATTATATGAACTTTGATCGTTATATAAATTGTTTGTCCTCCGGTAGCTATACAGATAAATAAATTTCTACCATCGTCTGGATGTGTTGTGATAGTTAATAAAAGCGTGCCATATTGTTAATTAGACAAAGATTTCCAATCACTTTGAAAGAACGTTTCTACGTTTCTCGTGGCAGATGCTGTCCTTGTTTCGCTGCGAGTTTTTCTTATGTAACAGATTGTGACGTAAGGAATAGGTCGTATTCTTTCTCAGAGCGTATAGTAAGATTGTCGAAGGTTTCTGATTCTTATCTGTATTCCACGGCATATTGGTTTTGATAATACGTAGATCCGAAGTAAGTGGATTGCGAATTTTCATTATCCTTATGGGAAATTTGATAACGTAAAAATGCGCAGGATACAAATAATTTACAAAATTGTACAAGATATCCAGAGTATAACAATAATCTGTGCAAACAATTTTCTATCTGGCTTCCATTCTCTTTATTGTATTCATAGAAATCCGAATTTGTATAAGGATTTGGCCAAATTATGATAACATTTATTTATATTTTATTTTCAAAATGAAATTGTCTTTTACGAGCGGTTTCTGTTAGAGGGAAAATTATGTTACTACACCGTGCTTTTATCTTGATGAGCACTTCGTTTAAAACGAGCAAGTATTCGTTATTAGAAAGTTAAACTACCTATACTTGCTAACTGCAAGTATCTAAGTTATAGATGAGACTAGATATACGATCCACTTATTTGCATCTTATATGCTAACTTTGATATACACTTTAAGTTGCAGACGTTACCAACAACTCGGCAGATTTCTAATTATATTGATATTTACGAACTAACATTTACACTTATTAACTGCGTCAATTAAATGTTTGAAGTTCCATCGGAAATCTAGCTTGATAAATATTGTTTTCAAAATTAGCAAACATCCACTGATTTATAAAGACGCGCGAGTTAACAACGAGTACGTGTACGTAACAAACACGGATCGGATTGTATCGTAAACTACATGGCGAAGTAAATAGCCTACAGCTGTTGTATCGGCGATGGTCTTTAAGGACCAAATGCGAAAGATCGATAGTTCGTGCTACGGTATCAGTTGCAAGCGAAGGAGAATTCTAAAAATATGATAAAAGGAACAAAAGAATAAAATATGGAAGGAAGATACGAGATGAAACGAATATGGATAACGAGATAAAGATTTCGACGCGTGGTGGAAAATAAGAAATTTCCCAGGTGAACTTTGATTGTCCCAAATTCCATCACATACGAAATTCGTAAATTATAGTTCACGGTGGATAGAAATTTTCGAGCTACGGTTTGATTTTTCCAAATTTGATCAAAACACGCGGCTAGTCGACGCGCGACAATTGTAAAAATCGGAAATACGTTTCTCATTCGGAGTATAGGCCCTTGACTCGCTTTGTCTTATCTATCCGATTCTCGGCTGTAACGCAACGATTTTATGCTACGTTCCCGGAAAAGTGTCGCGACGAATGTAGGCCAGTGCTAAAGAGACGTTAAAGCGTCGCGTGGTAGTTGTGCGATCTTTGAAGGCAAAAAAGATTCGTTGACCTCGCGGTGTCAGGAAAATCGTTGTGGAAATCAGGCCAAGAAAAGAGTCGTAGAAATTAGAGCGAAGAGCGGCGAAACAACCGACTGTGTCTAGTAAAAAGTAAATAAAACGTTGAAGGCAGATGGTGATAGTCGTGCGACATAATGAAAGGAGAACTTACTACGAGACGTAAGAAGATTCTTGCCGCCTTCGGAAACTTTTACGTCATGTTGCGCAACCGAGATCCTCCTGACGTGGTACACACCACTTTTTTACTGTAATAAAAATGAATAGCACCGGCGAGAGAACGCGCGTTTCCTCCCCTTTTGCCTTCGAAACGAAAATGAATGACACCTACTGGTCACTTCTGCAGTAGAAGCCCACGCGAAGTGATAATTATTACTTGCGAGAGCAAGTTAACTTTTCGTAGGTTTCTCTAACGAATGAAACTGCTTCTCGTGCGAGTGACGACGATGAAACGGCGATCCAAGGGCTGCAATTCCGTATAGGAGAAGAGCGTTCCAAGGTAATCTGATCGTTAGCTGGCCTTTTATTCTTCGTTGGAAATATTCAGTTTGCTTTCGACGACGCGATGTCGTTTCTTCTGTGTCTGCGATATGAATCGAACATGTTTGTCAAATTTTTATATTATCGCCAGCTAGTGGCGTTTTATAAATATTTTCAAAAATATTGGATGGTGTGTAATAATATTATATTAGGATTGTATTACGCAAGAATAATACGTAGAACGATAATACGCTTTTGCATGATCGATAGTTAGTTTTCAAAGAACGATAGTTCTTATAAGGATAGTGTTTAAAATGCATATAATCAAAATTTCCAAATATAACAAAATTGTAGATTCGTATCTATCAGTATTCGTCTTACATTTCGAGGAATATTAGATAGCGTGTAAAGCGTGTGTAATAAAAGTCAGAAACTATTTTTCAGTCGCCTGTTGAAAGGATAATATACACGAATAACGAATAGAATTATTTCAAGCGTATAACAAGTGTTAAACAAGCGAGCGATGGAAAATTGCTGGCTGAGAAAATAAATCTACCAGCAATAAGAATAGGAAATTACAAACTACATTATTCTTCGCTCGAGTTTTCTGTATAAATCACGAATATTCGAAGAAATTTTGAACTTACAAATTCACCCATCGGCATTCGAATTTTATTATTTCTCGCTTATCTCCTGTATATTATTTACGTAAATTCGCAATTACTCTTGGCGTGTGCTCTTCCTAGAATTTCCTGTTATTAGACGAATTTGTCATAATTGTTTAGGATAGTCGCAAACACGAGTTCCGCGAAGCCGAGGGAATTGGTCAGTGGTTCGAATAGCTCCGCGGAAAATTTATCGTCGAGGATCAAACGAGTACAAGGTCGTGGACGAGAATTTACGACTATCTCGTTGAAGAAAGTTGCTGAAAAATGATGACATCGGTACACGACGTTTCGACGGTTCTGAATAAACAGCGACGAGACCAGAGATCTTCCTATACGCTTGTTTCAAGAGCGACTTGTGCCATTCCTATTTTAAAGTCACCAACGACATCATTCATTCTGCGCGCAACTAAAACATCGAGTTCTTTCGTTCATCTCTGTTTTTACTTTTCATTCTCTTTCTATTTTATTTTACGTCCTCCTTTTGTGTATCAAATTTTCAGTACTCGATTCGTTTCGTCGCTTGTACGCAATGAATCGAATTTAACGATGTCAGTAGACTATTTATTTCCTTCCTGAAGAAATAACATCCTTACCTTTGTACCTGAGTACTTTATTTTCCATCGTTCACGTCGATTTCTTTCTCGGATATTCCTGCCATTTTCTCCAACGTTCCCACCTTTGTGTTCGAATATTTTATTACGCCTCGTCCACGCTCGTTTCTCTCGCGATTTCGTAATCAGAATATCGACGTAATCCGGCGATTGTCGACAGGTTCGATAGGCGAGTAAAAATCGTCCCACGTGGAACGTGGACGTGGACACGCCAGATAAACTGAAAAAAAAAAAGAAAAGAAGAAAACGACCAAAGGATGCGCCGAGCGTACGATTTCGCAGCTTTTATCTGTACAGTTTACGAGACTCGTTTAACTTCCGTTTTGCTGTTTGCTTCGTTCTGAAATAATGCCGACTTCGAAATAACGTTTCCAAAAAGAAAAATAAAGGGAAAAAAGAGACACAGTGTGGTTCAGCTAGGAAACAAAAGCGCGTTTAAATCTGTCACACTGTTTCGTAATGGATCGGTCGAGGCCTGAGAAAATTGTCCGCTGTTTGTTCTCTTTAACCTTTCCTTCGTAATTTTTAACTGTCGTTAGGCAACGAGAACACGTATGCTCGTTTGTCCATAGACGTTGATTAATTACGCATTTCACAGTAAATTAACTAGTGATACATCGTTGGCAGGAAAATTGTAGAGAACACTGCAAGCGTGAAAATTGAAGAATTTTGTTTTTTTATTTGGGAATATTTTACATATCAATGAGAATGTCATAGTATAGGATTTAAGTAGAATTTCCATTTATACGTGGAGTTGTTAAAAATGCTAGGAAATGCTGTCACAACGTCGCCTCTATAGAGAAAAGTGTAAGTTCCAGTAAACATTGGTCAATTGTTTCTTGGCTTTTCTGTCTGTGCCATCTGTCTAAACGAATGGAACATCGAGTTGCCTCGAGCTACAGCTAAGAGATGAAACATACAGATTTTTCTGCAGACACATTTTTCTGTTTCATGAATTTAGACTACATTAATGCATGAGTTCCCTTGTCCTCATGAAAAATTTGTTTCTTGACACCTACAACGTTTTCTTCTGTTCAGTTTTGCATCAGGAGCGCTTTTGCATCACTTTGCTTACGTTACGTGCTCGATCTCGTAGATCATTGGGATAAAGTAAAGAAATTTCTATCATCGCGCGGTGCATATCAGCTGAGAACGAAGTCTGACCAGTAACGTATGATTCTACTGAACAGCAGTTCTGCTCGTTTACAAACATTCGCACTTGCTCTGATGTTCTGCGTTTGTGCGATCGCTGTTGCGACGAATTCTCGAAATCACGCGTGTAGTCTGCTTGTGTATGGCGCAAAATGTTATTTTAAGGTCCTCTTTCCTCGTTCGGGCTTTTATCGTAAGTCAAGGAAGCTTTCACGCTGAAGTGTTGTTGGAGGGCATTTCGTCGAGATTCTACGGTATATTTTGTAAAGTAACCGGAAGTAACGTTTCTTTAGAAACGTTCGTTTGTCGTAAAAATGTAGAAAAAAATCGGCATTCGTGGAAAATAAAATATAGACGCCAAAATACTTTCAATCATTTAATGTTCATATCTCCTTCGGTCTAAAATAATAAATAAAAGTTTCTGTACTTTTGTACGATAATGTATACTGCTTAATATTATTACTTAATGTTATTAATATTACGTTGATATTACATATTATTGCGCATCATTATATTTATATTAATAGGCAAATTATATCCAACGAAGGCCCCCAAACGAAGTTGATCCTCGAGCTTTCCGACGTTTGAGACAGTAATGCGTTCTATTTACCAAACAAAGTTAAACACGTTCCCTTTACTATACATAAATATAGACACACCAGCAGTAATTATATGGTGCAACGAATATTTCGTTTAAAGAAATCTCTTTTATTTTTTTCTAAGCATTTAGAACCTCGCACGAAGTTTATTTCTGTCACACCGACGTACATGGAAATTACGTGATATTTAAACTAAAGCTTGTAAACAAAGTTAAAAGCGTTGCTCTGGATTGTACGACGAATTACTATCTTCCAAAAAGCTTAGAACACGTGAACAAACCGATACGATTGATGCAGCGATTATATAGACATATATAGTGAGATTTACAAGTTGAACCGCGTTCTCATAATCACATTTCGACTGAGCGATGATACCTATGCGAGAGAATGACTCAGCTAAGTTGTAATGGTTGGCTCTGCAACAATTTATAGTGACGTTAAGTTCTCATGAAATCCCTTTGTGGCCACCACCGTGGCAGTAATTTATCACTGTTGCAACTTTGCAAGTAAAATATTCCATTGACGAGGCCTCGCTACTTTACGATGCCATGTGAACTTGCGGATTTTTCGAAATCTTCCATCAGGTCCGCGTAAGGGACAGACGATATTTCGTTTATGGCTGTTCCGGTAGGTAGTTTCAGCAAACTGCCGACGTCCTCGTTGCTTAGAATTCTGATGTGCGGCGGCAGCCAGAAAAATGTTACGATTCTCTTGGGATCTTTCGTTGAAAGAAAATATTGCAACGCTTTCCTTATTTTAAGAATATAAAAATTTGATTTGATATCTACATTGTTAATTCCGATGAGTTTGCAAGGCGCTTAGGGAGCTGGGAAAAATAAAAATGTCCCTGTTAACGCTGAAATAAAAAAATAAGAAATGCATGAAAAAAGAAATGAAATTTATTAGACAGAAAGTAAATATTCCAAAGCAACGATTCTTAATCGAATGACTTGATAGTACGAGGTTCACGCATGTAAGTTATTATTCGAATATTTACTTATTCGTATTAAACTTCCTCTCTCGAAATTTGAAAGTTGTTAATGAGCAATCAATGAGTGCTTTAAATATAGATGTTTGAGGCACATTAGTGGATTGGCATTTTGAAATTTTAAAGTAAGTCTTGGGGGTCCGCAACGACAAAAATTGTTTGTCCTTCGATTGTCACGTCTGTCTCACGAATCTCGGTTGTCACACTCGTGTCACGACTCTCGATTGTCACGCTTGTTTCACGAATTCCGGTTGTCATGCTAGTTCAGTCAGACCTTGTTTCAATTTTCAAGTATCTGCTGTTCAAAAAATAGCAGCGATGTTGAGTCGAAAAAATGTTGCGATACAGTTTGAATATTCTAGAATACGTTTTGAGGAAAAAATAAGTTGAATAAACAAAGTGACATCATTCTCCCAAAAAAATCTTTTTAACTGGAAGTTTTGGTAAAAAAACGTTTCTACAAAAGAATGCCATATTTTTATGTTTTGACATTTCTCGCTAAAAATATAAAATGATGCTTCTAAAATGCGATACTCCAAGGATAAAAATAGTTTCTTAGCGCGCATTTCAAAACATCTATTTGTTCGATACATCGAAGACAAGCAGTTTCCTGAATAATAAAAATTATCTACAGTCGCGTGAAAAAATCAATGTCTTCGTACACACAGCTACGAAAATTTCGTATTTTTATTACGTGCATAGATCTAGGTATACAAAAGTATACGATAATGATTTCAGTCAATTACTGTACAGTCAATGCACGATCGAGTCGCCCAGAGGACCTGAAATGTCGAAACACGGATGGAGCTTTCATTTCGACGATGCTTTTGTCACGACAGGGAAATATCATCGGCGGGGCAGAAGAGAAAGACGCTATATAAAATTCACGTTTCCTCAAAGCGAGCTACTCCTTGCTTTCCCCTGTGCATCTTAGAAGAAAGGAAGCGCAGCAAAAGAGGGAAAAAAGCAACGAGCTACGCCACACGGAAAATAAAAGTCTGACTATCCGTGGAAGGAGGAACTTGCCTCGGTTGCTTCAATACGCTCGTTTCCGACGGAGCAAACATACAGCTGTACGCGTAGCATTCGGCCTGGAAATTCGCGCGCGCGCCACTGCAAATGTTTCTACGTAAAAATGTGTACTTACATCCGCGAGCTTATCTGACTTGCAAGACTTTCCCTTCCGTGCTTCCGGCTGATGTGCATATCGCGCGAGAGATCTTCGTGCAAATACCCCTCAGACTCTGCACCTCCGACCAGCTAATACGAATGTTGCATTTGTTATGTGATAGGGGCCACTTGCTCGTCCCTTGGATATCTGCAGAGCCGTTTTGAACGTAAGAAGTTGCTAGGATCGCCGTTCGCGCAGAACTTGGAAATTCAGTGGATAGCAGGATCTATGTTATAGGGAGTAATGGGAGAAGAGAAAAGCGCTGGGATAAGGGAATTTTTGCATAATACGACGACGCGTGTTTGATATTCAGTTATGCATGCACTACTTACACCTATTTGAAGGCGTGATTTTTATGCAAATCCAGGCTACGAAATTAGTGGACAATTATAGTGGCCACGAAAGTTGAAATTTTAGACCGCAGACTCGAATCTTCTGAGGGGTGGGAGCTTCATTTTCCTGAGCCTTTGTAGATTCGAATCAAATGGGTGGGCGTGTGTTCTCCAGGATAATAATTTCAATGGTATATTAAAAATAATTCTTCTCGTATTTGAAGCAAGAATATGTTTGTTAGATAGTTTTATTTAGCATGACGACTATTTTTCATAGCTGCTTTTTTTCTCGTGAAATAATTCGAACTTAGACGGAAGGTTTGATACTGAAAGGACGAAGTAAAAATTGCGGTAAGCTTTGAATTTGATCCTTTTCAAACGTTTGGAACTTTCCCAACGCTTGCGCTAAGTACACGATTATTAGAAATTTTCTATCTAGAATGACATCCCTTTCTACATTTTCTTCTCGCGAAATATCCGCGCGAATTTAAATGGAAAGTTTGATACTGAAAGGACGAAGTAAAAATCGGGATCATCTTCGAATTTGATCCTTTTCAAACATCGGACACTTGCGATAAGAATATGTTTGTTAGACGATTGTTTAATCAGAATGCCACCAATTTCTATTTTTCTCTTTTTTCTCGTGAAATAATTCCTGCAGATCGATTTGAAGTTTAGTGTCAGAGAAATCGAGATAATCGTAGAGTTTGATCCTTTTCAGCGATGGAATCGACGTAGACAGTAGGCAACGTATCGAAAAGATGAGCGAAATGCACACGATTAAGAGGTGTAAGTGGATGGCGAATTCTGGGAACGTGTAACATCTTCGACGGATAATCTCTGTTATCGATTCTATGGCTCCACCGCGAGCATCCTTGAAGAACGTGGAAAATCAGGAGGCAAACAGATCAACTTTCAGGAAAGAAGGGTGCAGATCAGTTTTCACTGTAAAGAAAAAAGAAAAGGTGATTTACGACCATTCTAGAAGTCGTTTAAAAACACTTAATCCGTTTTTAACAGCGAGAAACTTTCGTAATTTCTATATCAAAATATTATCTAACTTCTCGACAGAGTTTTTAACTCTCCTTATATTTCAACAAGCAGCATCGATTTCCACGATAAATTTTACATTTCACGTTATAATACATTTGAAATAAATAGGAGTCTACTAGACAGTCGAAAATTATAAAACCATCGAAATCAATTATTAGCATTATTTTTATCGAATTATTGAGCTCGACCGAGGATATTCACGCAAATTCACATTTGGCGGAATAAAAAGTAACAAGGCTTTACCTTTCACTTTTATATATCGCAACGACTACTTGACTTTCGATATTTTCTATATATTTTGCACAAGTTTTTGTGCATTTACGTTTACCATGAACGTAGTCTGTTTGTAATAGTAGAAAAGAATCTATGTCTGCTGTATATATCGAACAATAACTAGTCGGAGTGCTTCAAAAATAGACAAACTGAACGAAAAGAGAATCGTTTCGCTGTGTACGGTATGGCGTAAAAGAATCACGAAGTCGGGAAAGTCAAAATCACTGCCCATTCACCGGTGAAATGGAAAATTATTAACTGTTAAACTAAATATTCAATTAAATTAATGTTAAATTAAAAACGTTAGAGACGCTCCGTTATGTGAGACGTTCGAGCAAGATGAAATTTTTCGTGCAAAGATAAACGAACACATTTATCTCTTCAATATACTTTGGATTTGTTCCAAGCAACGGTGACAAGCAGTGAAAAATATAATACAAACGTAACGAAGACTTGTTGGAAATCAGACTTCCTCGATTTATTATCTAGCGGTTAACGTTCCGTTTGTATTTCCACGTAGCTTTCCATGCACGGCATGGTAGCGTGAAACTTTGCACAAACAAAATGGGGTGGCGAAAGGGAAAATTTTAAGAAGCGTCGGCACAGCTTACTCGCTTTCCCTGATAATTAAGACGCTTCCAGTTAATAGCGGGTTACTCTCCGCAGCGTGTTAGCAAGATGGTAAAAGTACAAAAGCGGAACGATGAAAATTGTAAAATTTGCGATACTTGGGACGATGAATATCGCCAAGTTAGGAAATGGAAACGATAAATGTCGTAAGATTGCAAAAGCGATAGAATAAAAATCATGGAACCACGGTACTTTCGGCGAAATAGAGCAAAATGAAAAAGAACCGTGGTAAAGACAATAGCCAAGGGGAACGAACAGCAGAAAAATAGAAAACAGAAGAGTCTACCCAAAAGAAAGGAAAAACGAAAAATGAAAAAGAAAGAAGTGCGTCTCGTTAACGAGGATACGAAAAAGAGAAAAATAACGATCGGATCGGATACGGTAGAACAGACATGAGTAGAAAGAATGCGGAATTTTCTTTCTGTTTGTCTAATGGATTTTTCTCGTCGCGTTTCTTCGGTGGTCAGGCTGATTGAAAACATGAAATGCGCTGGTCTGAAATTCCGGCATGAAAATTGCGCCGAGCGCGACCACGGAGATTTGCCCTGGTTCGCGTGCAATAAATTCGTTTTATAGACACACCGATTGCTTTCTTTCTCGCCATTCGTTCTTGCCTGTTTCAACCGCGGTGACGGTTTAGTTTACAACAAAGCGGTTTAAGGTTATTGAAAAAAGCGAGGTCGCCACGCTGTTCTTTGCTCTCGTGCAGCTTGAATTAATGGAATACATTTGGGTACATTTGAAAGTAAAACGGCTATTGAAAGTCTCGCTTGTGCCTCTAATTCGCGTTTTTTAATCTTATAAAGCAACGATTATACGGGACAAATGTTTATCTGACGTTAAACCAAAAGAAGGGGCAGAAAGATGTATTAAGACAGGAATAGCAAGCAGACCATGGACGTTCATGCGCATTTATAGGGAATTTCAAAGTACAAAAATGCACAGGGTGCTTCGACGTGGTAACGTGGCTTTGAAGGCTTCGGAATTTTCAACTAGATCGTATCAAAGAGTTAGCCAGATTGCCTCCGATATTAGTTTATGTGTTTTTGGCTTGAGGTCGAGTAGTTAAAATACACTTTCTATGTCGAGCTTTCCATTTCGTGTCGATGTAAAAAAAAAAAAAAAAAAAAGAAAAAATGTACTTTCTTAGTCGCACCACCTTGTTGCGAGTTGATAAAAATTACAAACTACTCGTTGTCAATATTTGACGAGCAGAAATTAATTTCTGCCCCTCGTCTATCTGCTTAGTTACGGTAGTAAAATTATGAAATTGTATGAAAATTCGCGAATTGCTTAATAACAAGCGATAATCGAAATGGGACAGATAGAAAGACACACGATGGTGGACGTGTCTTTCCTTTTTTTTTTAAAGAGTCGTTTATTTTTACGAAGTTTCGCCTGAAATATTGACAGCATGACAGGGTTCTCTGAAAGAAGACCCTGGCTACAAGCTGGAAAATCGATAGTCGCTATTTATACGGCCAGAAAGATTATTGATCGCGGCTGGAAGACAACCGATTCTACTCTTATCTAAAAGATCGTTCTGGCTGATCACACACGCACCACGACTACTTACAGCAAACAACGTGCTCGCGCATGTCAGCGTTACGCTTGATCTCATTCACTGTCTAGCCAGTGTTTCGCCACTCTTTTTTCATCGCGGCTCCTCATTTAAGCGACTCGCCGACCTTCACGTCGACATTCGTCTCGTGTATTTATTAATTCTAAAAATAAGAGACGGCAATGGCATATTTCTGCAAAAAAAAAAAAAAAAACAAGAAGAAACGATATGGAGTTCGTAAACGATCGTACATTCTATATGGAAAAATGAAGAAACGAAAATTTTAAATTCAATCTAGAAATGACTGTAATGGCATCTGTGTATGCCAATGTTAAAATTTATTATTTCCAAAAAATAAAAAGCACAAGCTTTCTCTCTGCCTCTTTTTTGTTTATTGGAAAAGAAATTTGAAACAGTAGAAATTTTACATTTTTTAACGTATCTTTAAGTGTTAATATCTCGAGTATGTAGAATTAGCTACATTGGTACTTCTTGTACCGAGCCACGAGATTATGTTTCCTCAGCTCGTACTAAATGACACGAATACGTTCGCGCAAAATGAATTTGAATTTTTAAGGCCCGAAAGCGTAGCAAGAGGAGCAGGAAATTGGAGTTGGAATTACAATTAGGTTTTAACGAATCACAGCGACGCGAGTGTAAGTCCGAGCAACTTGAGGATCCCGTGTTTTCGAATTCCTAAATGAGATTTACGACGAGATTTGCCGAGGCAAAGGAACTGACAAGTTGACAAAAGCCAGAGTCGATCAGTTTTCTTGTAAAAAGCTGGATTATCGGTTGCGGTCAATGGAAGAGTAAAAGTAAACGCGTGTCTGACCAGTTTCGTGCCAAGACCACTTAGCGATGTTTCCATTTGTTTCTCATCCATTTCCATTGTTTGCATTCGATGCGCGATAAGTAAGAAAGTGGGGAGAAAAGGGCGAGGATGAAAAATAAAGAAAGAACTCGGCTAATTAGCAGTTACTTTTCAATGAAACGCACGAGGATAGGTTCGAAAATTGGCAAATTTACGATGGTTCTAAAATCTGCAAGTAGCAAAGTGCATGGCTGGCGCGACAGCATGAAAAATCGTGACCTAATTCGGCTGTTACGAGAAGATCGATGCATTAAGGGCGCATTTGACCAAGTGTCGGCCACCAGAATGCTGAAAACTCGACGAGGACGTGTCGTAACGTTTGGTAATCCGCTGTTTCATAAGCTCAAACGAGCATGAAAAGATCCAAACGCGTTGTCAGCCGGTGGAACACGACCATGATCGATAACAATGCGATTCCGCGGGCGAAAATATTCCCGGTAGAATAGCCGATTTGCGATGAATCTCCTTTTTTCTATTTTTCTCTCTCTCTCTCTCTCTCTCTCCCAATTAGCATGTCTCGTAATGGGAAGCTCCTGAAGCGGAAAATAATGTCGCCTGAAAACTGTAAACGTAAAATACGGGTGAATTTCTGGCGTAGCGAAAAAAATACGCTGACGCAAAACACGTCGCGGGAGAACCGGCCTCTCATTTCGCCCGTGAATTTCCTGTTCGTCTCGAACGTTCCATTTATTCGAGTTTTAACATTTACATAACTTTGACATTTTTGCGATTATGCAAAGATCTTCTGATTTATTCCCGACCGAGTTGCAGCTCGATTCTTTATATTTCCAATGGATTTATTAACGACTAAACCGTGGAATTTACACTGGATAATTCCAAATGAAAAATTTTCGACGAATGAAAAATGCATAGCGCAAAAGGAGAACATCTTCGATTTTACTAGATGTATTTATGAAGATTATGTTTTACTCGCCTTGTCTATTCTGGTAGCTTCAAATATCTGACAGATAATTTCTTGTAGAAAACACTGCAGCGTGAAATTAAAAAAGCTTTCATTTTTTATTGGAAAATATTCTATCGACACCAACGAGAATACCGTGGCATGGAACACAAATGCAATTTCTTTCCTAAATAATTATCGATAACGCCAGGAGATAAAATATCATAAAAGTATAAATACCAATAAATATTAGCCAATTATTTCTTCGCTTTTGTCTGTGGTATCTATCCAAATGAATAGAACATTGAGTTTTCTTTACGACTAAGGCACAGATTTTTCTACAAATTTACTTTCCTTTTCCACGAATTTTCAGAATTTTCACCGGATCGGTACATATTTTCTTTTCCTCCTGAAAAACTTGTTTCTCGCCACGTACAATGTTTTCTACTTACACGCCCTGCGTTCTTATTATTTTATCCATCGTTTTGAAATCGAACGATTTGGACAGGATCCAAGTGCATTTTCAGTGGCGTTCAAGTCGCTGTAAATACAGCGTTGTAAAATTATGCGCCAATAAATCCATTGCTATCGCAATTAGCGTCCACGTATCGACGATCATTATTACTATTAATTATTAATAATAACAACGAATATCAGGAATAACGATTCGTTCAGGCAAGATAAATCTGTTATTGACGTTATCGTACCTACGAAAAAGCAATTTTTCTACGCCACCCTAATTCTATCATCGCCGCCCAGGGGGCTGTGTAAATCAAAACCGAGTCGACTAACCGCGCAATTCGGTCGAAACGAAAATTAAAAAATTCCAATTCCACCCACAAAACTATCCCGCGCGTACAGGGGAATTCAAACAGCAATAATAGGTAAATTGCAGGTGAATTGAAATAGGCAAATAGGAATTCAATATCGACGATGGTCGAGTTATATCCTGCGAATTATTCACCGGTAACCAGCCATCTCTGGCCAAGTATTGATGGTACGCGTAGCATTTTCCTCGTAAACCATTGGATCAGGTTTTGCAGAATTTCGGCGGTGCGTTTATTAGGGCGAACGCCAGCCAGCCCGCCGATCATTTCGATCAGTATTTATCGTTCGTATGCAAAGCTTTCGCAGCGTGTGCTCTACTTGGCGCGGACATCACGCCGTGAAATTTACGACGTTGTCGAGTATAATGGATGCCAGAAAGTTCGGTTCACACGTGTACCGTGTGTATCATGGCAAACGGAACATTCTAATTTCAGAAACTTGGGCGTCCGCGACGTTGCAAACGCTAATCGTTAAAACCGCAGATTTCGCGCTAAATTGCTTTCCCGCTCGAGCTAATTCGTCTTTCAATTAGACGAAAATCAAACTATGAATGGCTGTCGTGCATGGCTTTGTCGAATACATTTGCCGACATATACATGCCTAACGTAAATGGATAAATCTGCTTGCTTTTAAGTCGTTTTCTGAATCATTTGTTTTCCAAGTTATTACCTTTTTATCATCGAAAGTCATCCACTACGATATATGTCATTAATTTCGAAAATGATTCGAGTCATTCAAACATTTAAAAGACACATTTTCGAACAGGTTACTCGTAACATTGTACGACGATGTATAAATTTCCACGTTGCAAGATCATATGTTTCACGAAATATTTTTCCCATTATGGGAAAAATAATTTTTCATACGCTCGAACGTGAAAGTTTAATTATCTGGAAACGAAATATTTACACCACCGTACGAACTATCAATCAACCTGACTTTTCTTCCTATTTTCTCATTACTCGACAAATGGAAAATCGTTTCTACAAATCTTTGTTCAACTTCGCGTGTTCAGTTTGATATTTAACTCGGAGAAACGTTTGGTAAATTTCGTTTGTATTTTCTTACGCGTTGCTCGGTAAGGTGTTTGTACATCTACCACGGAAAATTTGTATATTTATATAATACGCTTTGTATAAAGTAGTTAGCTGCGAGACGCGATTATCGTGGTTATATTGAATAAATTTTAGACTAATCCAATTTCAGGAGAACCTGTATAGAAATTACGGAGTATTTACTGCAAATGTGTATTTAATAAGAAATCAGTGAATAAAAAGTCACGCAATTACTATGTTAGGTATAACAAAGTGCATTAAAAATTAATTTATACTCGGAGAGAGGGTGAGAAAGTAAAGATGATTTTTCCCCTCAAAAATGTTGCAAATTCAAACGACTATAAAAAGTTTAAAAAACTTCCTCCTCGTTCCATTTACGAGTTCCGGAACACGGAATGCTCCTTTTTACAACGACCCCTAAAAAATTGACGTCCGATTTTCTGTCGCTGTTTTATCGCACCGTCGACGAGAAGTGTGCGATAAAAATAAATAAAAAGCAAACGTTGCATCCGATGTATCTCATTTTTATTACTCTCGTAATTTTCTCGCCCGTGTATACGTATTTTCGTAGTTCATCATAACTTTATTCACGATCGAGAAAGCTGTCTGAATGCTTAAGAATAGACCGCGGATTTTTGTGCGTTTATGGCAAATTTGGGGGCACGAAAACCCACGGAACGCGTATAACGTGTAAAATGAATATTATTATATAATATTTTATTATCATCTTGTATATTAATTGATCGTTATATAACAGTATGTAGAATGTATCTAATATACAGATATAAAAATATACAGAATGGGATAGCAATCGTAGTGCAATTCCATAAAGATTTTTCTCATCTGAACACGATTCGACAAGTACACTTTAATTTCGTTAATTTCGGACTGAACGAAAGTAAATAATGGACAGAGATTGAATACAAAAGTACATTTCGAGATAATTGAAAAATGTAGAATACAATTTTTCCGCAAGTTTCTTTATTTTCGAGAAAAATAAATTTGAAAATGATGTACTCACGCATCGGACCAGTTCCTAATTGAACACGTTCGAATCATATTTTCTCGAAAACGATGTCTTACACGAACAAATTTTATTTCCCGTTTCTCACTTATTTTCAAACATATAAAAACCTGCTGTTAAATCGTTCGTTCGTATGTAATCGGCACTTGGCCAAGTCAAAGTACGAAACTTACAGTTAAAGACTTCGCAAATTTCCCAACTCGATCTTCTCAGAAACGAAGTCACGCGAAAAAAGATCTCATTCCACATTCTCGACTTGTTTCTTCGCGTACAGTCACCCTCTGCCCGCTTGTGCTGTGATTACCGCTCCACCGTGTATATGAGAACGACGAGAAGGCCAGAGTATAGGGAGAGGAAGGCAAACGGAGACAGCCAAGGATTAATCTCGTGGATAAGTGTGGAAACGTCGAGGGGGAAACCGGTACTGAAGGACGAGAAAGGGAAATGTCCTTTGTAAAATAGAAATAGGTACATTAAAACATTTATTAGACGATTGCTGTGGGATTGAGACTGGCGTACTGGGCGAGAGGAAATATAATGGAAGACGTGAAATGAGGCGCTGGTAAATTGATTAAGATCCATAGAAAGCAAGCGTAAAGGTATGAGGGATAATTTAAGTCAAATGTAAACGTGTGATGTCATCAAGCTTATTATAGTATATATATATTACAGTACAATTGTATTGCACATTACAATTGTATATTGTACATTGTATTGCACATTACAATTGTACATTGTATAATGCATTGCATATTACAACTGTAAATTGTATATTGTATTGGATATTACAATTGTATATTGTACATTGTATTGCACATTACAATTGTACATTGTATAATGCATTGCATATTACAACTGTAAATTGTATATTGTATTGCATATTACAATTGTACATTGCATTGTACATTACAATTGTACATTGTATATTGTATTGCATATTACAATTGTATATTGTACATTGTATTGCACATTACAATTGTACATTGTATATTGTATTGCACATTACAATTGTACATTGTATATTGCATTGTACATTACAATTGTGCATTCTATATTGTATTGCACATTACAATTGTAAATTGTATATTGTATTGCACATTACAATTGTACATTGTATATTGCATTGTACATTACAATTGTACATTGTATATTGTATTGCATATCACAATTGTAAATTGTATATTGTATTGCACGTTACAATTGTACATTGTACATTGCATTGTACATTGTATATTGTATTGTACAAGGAAAAAACTAAGCAAATCGAATATATATATATATTTTACAATAGAATATATATAGTAGAAGAAGAAAATTAAGGAAGTTGAATCTACATAGTAATTTATTTCGCCTGGTTATAGTATCTGCATATATTTTTATTTACACACGGGGTGAGTCTCCTAATATGACGACTTAAGATAACTCGTAAGTTATTCGTTGTAGGAAAAAATGTTTCGAACAAAAGTTAGATGGTATCCAGGGGAACATACAGTGCTCTAATCTGTTTTTATCACCTTACTTTTTTTAGCGAAATATTAGGGTCACCTTAAGTTCTTGGGAAGTTAGGGGAAGCCTAATACTTTCTTTCAAATTCGGATAAATATATGTCGGGTTCACATTATGATTAAGGTTAGGGACGTGTAGCGAATCTTCATTTGGGTTAGACATTGTTATTATGCAATATAGAAGACATTTACTGGTACAAATATGATTATTAGTACAAGTGTGGATATTGCAGAATTGACAAGTAACCGCTGTGATTAGACACTAATGACAATGGTCTTAGGTTCGATAATGAATCCACAGTCAACGGGATAACAAATGTACTTTCTTCCAAAATCTAAGTCGGACTCGATTGTCTACAGTACAAGCATTACTAAACTAACTTAGAACGTAAGTTAGAACGTAGAGTATTCATTGATCGTGAAGACGATATATAATTCGCTAATGAAACCTCACGAGAGAATAACTTTCTGTCACGATGATGCTGCAGAGGAGAACTATGATGGGGTGTGTCTAAAGACACGAGATCATCGAATTCGTGGAGGAAAGCCTTCGTTTGGAAAGTGAGGGAAATGGACGTTTCTGTTAATTGGTTAACTTCTATATTGCTGGTTGAAGAAGGATGCTAACCGTTCTTGAGAAAAAGTTGCTAGCGGGAAGCGTCGTTCGTGAGAAAAGCAGATTTCCCGTATTTTCCCGACGTTTGAAGGACTTTAGTTAACTGAATCCTAAGATTTATAGCGGCTCCTCAGGCTAACTGAACATGTACTGTGAAGATGCATCGACATCTGGTAATCTTGCCCGAAGAATAGGGTCTGTGTGTGGCGAGCCACGGGACAGAAACCGTTGGAATGTTTACTGTCGCGTGCCGCTACAACTATTTCTTTTAAGGAGAGCTATAGAATTACTCCATCCCTATGTTCGGTAAAAACGTTCATCTCATGTCCGCGGCTACGTTCAGCTACTTGTTGTTGCCTCGAGCCCAAGCTCACTATCACAATTATAATCGAGTTAAATTATAGAGACTAAAATATTGGGGGTTTTCCGAAGAATTCCAAAGGGAAGGCCTCGGTGTCCTTTCATTTCCGACATATATATAATAGTGAAAGTGAGACACTCGTTGTAATTTTTAGTAGGCGAAACAAATTACCATGTAAATTCCATTTCCTCGCTTTTCTTCGTAGAAAATAAAATCAACCGGATACCTTATAAACGATAGTATTTGAGAACCGGTGTAGAATATCGAGGATTTCTGCGAATATAGTGCTGCGAATTGCGTTCGCATAAATCGTGAATCGAAACGAAAGTTGCGCACGTCAACAGCGAGCGGTGCCACAATATGCATGAAACGATCTTGGAAACTGAGATATCCATGGCCAGTTGCACAGTTTCCTCACGTTCCAGGCCGAGTTGAACGAACGTAAATCTAGTTTCCATGCACGCGAATCCTTTGGTCACGAAGAGATCCAGCAGAGAAGTTTCAATGGAAAAACGTTGCCACTCGATGTTCGGCACACTCGATGAAAATCGATAAGTTCGATGCATCGCTGGTCCAATTGCGTTTTTACATTCTCGCTTCAAGAGTCGTTTATTGGCTGAAGCGAATTTTCGCCAAATAGTTTGTCTACGGTGTGGACGATGAGAGAGAAGACACGGTGTTCCAGATTTTTCTGATCCATTCGAAGCCCCAAAAGAAATTCCTCCTGAGGTATATGGCTTGACACAATTGGCTTTTACGTAAAATTCTTACGTTATAAATTTACCATTCCGCGAAATATGCGGGCTTAATTAAACGTTAATTATAGAACACGTAAATTTGGAAATGAAATTTAAAAAAAAGCGTATATGGAGAACACGTTGCAATATCTAGTTGATGAAGTAGCGATCTGGTGTTAATTTTTGCGTTCTCTTAAATTCCTTACTTGTCCAACTCTCTGGTAATTAAAGGAGGAACGTTGTTCGACCATAGATGAAGAAGTTTCGTTTCTGTTAACTTCTTGTGAGTGTAATAAAACAAAATGAAAAGTTCAGAGTGAACAGTTTAATTACGACACTAATTATTTTCTTTCTACTATCGGATACAAAAACATGTAGTATATATACATATGTTATATACACGTGTTCATACGTATGTATACAGGGTGGTTGGTAACTGGTGATACAAGCGGAAAGGGGGTGATTCTACGCGAAAAAAGAAGTCGAAAATATAGAATAAAAATTTTTCGTTTGTGGCTTCGTTTTCGAGAAAATCGACTTAGAAAGTGTTCATAGAAATTTAATTAGAAGAGCAGAAGTACGTGATCGGCAGAATGGGCAACATTTTCAACAATTTTTGTAATAATAAACTTTATGATTACTTCATATTATTTCATTATGTATTCCTAATTTTCCGTTATGGCAAAAACAAACTTAAACTGTGATAATATCCATCGAGACAACGATTTACAGTGAGATCCGTTATAACGAGACGTGATAAAGTGCACGCGTACCGAGCCAAAATTCAAAGTCGATTTTCTCGAAAACAAAGCCTCAAACGAAAAATTTGTATTCTATATTTTCGACTTCTTTTTTTGCGTAGAATCATCCCCTTTTCGCTTGTACCACCAGTTACCAACCACCCTGTATATACATTATAAATATTTATTATCTATGAAAAATTAAAAGCGTATGTATATAAATATCATATATTTACAGTTTTAATGCTACTTATAATTTTGATATATAGACTATAAATACATAGTATATATACATACACTTTCAAGTTTTCTGAGAAAATAAGTATTAATAAACAGAGACGTATGATTACGTTCAAGGAGCGAAATTTATCGCATTGTATAACATACTTCTTCCCTGTGTTGTACTGTTGAATGATTAAAAAGACAATTTTTGGTAAATCGATATAAAATTTTACCACGATTGTTTATAAAATACACTTATGATACTTTTACATTAAATCGAGCCACGAAATATTTCACAGTTATACAAAGGTACGAACTTCTTTCAATCAAAGGATTTTACATCTTTCCCCAATTGTTGCCTTTTTCTATAGTTCTATTCACACGTTCTATTTCGATTGCAACTTTTTCAAAAAAAAAAAAAAAAAAAAAAAAAAAAGAAACTTTCAAACGACCTACCACATAAAGATTTAACATTTTTTTCTATTTGCATTCACAGAATACTCTGACCAAAAGTTCATTTTTATTTCCTCTCACAACTCGCGACGGATCGCAAACCATCGGATAGGGGCGATCCCTTTCGAATCGAAATGAAATTTCGGAGTTTCACACAGACACACGATATCGAAATTTCGTGTAACATTCGTCTTGCAACATGTGGTGGAAGGATTTACGGGGGAAACTATACCAACGTGACGTTACGCGAAACGCATTCGTACAAAGGATAATAAAAACCGTAAGTTTGCAATTTCCACGAACTCGTAAACGCTACCGATAAAAGCTGCGAATGATCACCGGTGAAGCGTATACAAGACAGAAATTACGGTTTAATAACTCGCTACTCTTAGAGTTTCAACTGGAATGGTTCGTTAAAAATTAGTAAAATTAGTAGGTTACGCTGCGAGGTATTTTTTACGGTGGCGAAAGTAGAAGTTTAATGCGATGTCGGAGTTTCCTCGGGGGTTTTCAAAGTTTAAGATGGTCGAGCATGGTAGACATTTATCCACAAGCTCTCGTCTCTCTGCGCTATAGCCGATCTGATAAACTAGACGAAACTGTCGCGTTTGCTTTGCCTATTTCGATCAAACGTAGTCGACCGTGGAATATTAAAATCTACTGGTAGACCATTCCTCGAATAGTCGATCTGAATAGAAATATTATTTGTACGTTGGTTCGTATTTTAGCGTCGATTTTACTCTTCTATTCGTATTTTATTCTCGTTTGAATCTATGTTTCGATTTTGCAGGTTTGCCGGTCTGCTGTCTCGTGTTGTCAGCTCTCTGCCAACAATAAGTAGAATTATAAAACAATTTCAGAGACGATCAGCACGCTAAGATTTATTTGCCCGAGAACAAGACGTAATTTCTATATAATTATCATTGCAATAAAATTTTATATAAAAAGAGTATCCTATAGAAAATACAGATAGGAAAATGTTATATTATGAACGCTGGTGTCTTAAAGTGATGAGTTTAAAAAGTACAATATTTCGTAGAAAGAGGACAGCTAGACAGAAAGAAAGAGTTACGTTAATATTCTTCTTATCTATTGCGTGGCAAATATGTTAATTTAATCGAAATTTAATTTCATCGAAATTGATATTCTCCGCGAATCAATTTCTAGCTCTACGGATATCCGGAGGATATTATCGCTTTGAAACAATTCGTCGACGATGAACTGGCCGCGATAAGCCTCTCGATCGATCAATATGATTTTTATCTATTTCGAATTTTCACGCGAAAATACCATGCGAACACGAATAACTGTTATCCATGCGATAACAAATTTTTCACACGAAACCGACTAAATATCTATTTAATACGATAAAATTCCCGCTCCTCTTTCATCCATTCTACCTTGCTACGTTTCATCACGGTATCGCGAACGCCGAAGAAGACTTATATTGGTGGCAAAACGCTACATCTTACGTACCTTTACGCGGCGAGTTTCTTTATAGATGGTTTAATAACGCTAGCAGCTGGTTTATCGGAAGAAATTGCACGGAGGAAACGTAGTAACCCCATTGTGCGTCGAGAACATCGTGTCGACATTAAACGTATCGCGAGAAAAGGGAAGAGAATGCTCAGCAATAAGCTCCACCGGAGAAGAAACGAATTTCCTTCGGTTGATGTTGGGAGCCTGAGGGTGAAGTTCGTTGCCAGCCATTTGTGCAACATCTAAGCAAGTGGTTCGATCTCGATGCCCATTGTTTCGCAGCGTACAGAGAGTGTTCTTAGAAAGCGTGGGTTGTACAGCGAAATTCATGTTGGTCCGAAAGATTCATTTCGTTCCCACGCAACAAATTCCACGATCATCTCGTCCCTTTGTGCGTCGTCTGATCTATTTCCTGCATAATTTCCCTGTTACCGAGAGACACACTCGTAAAACGCTTCCTACGCGATTATTCAACAATTTCAACACTTTCGTTCGTATTGACGCATACGTTTCGTCATTCGAATTATTCAATTTGTTTCGTATCTGTCGGCCAGTCCGTTGACGCAATCGCCTTTCTTTTTTTTTTTTTTTTTTCTTGTTTTCTCGGAGAATAGAAAGGACAGCGAGTTGTGCGTGGGAATAAATGTTAGCAATTAAAATGCAGATATTTGCGAAGAAGAAAAGAAAGTCAGAGAATGGTGGATGCTGGGATGTTCTGTAGCGGTGAACGTTTCGAATCGCAGATTCGTGCCTTTGTCGAGTCGCTTTTAAAAATCTTGGTTAAAAAACTTGGTTATTCTGTGAACTTAGTCGTCCTTGCCTCAGTCCGAGGATCCTTACAGGAATAATTTGAAAAAGAAGAAAGGACGAGATTTTGAGAAATCAAGTTTTCGTTTAGAATATTACGTGCAAGCTGTCGCGAGAGAAATTCTCAAACTTTCTTTATTTTCAGACACCTTGTATCGATGTAGATCGACGTCTGATCGACTTGTAATTAAAATCTAGCGAATGTTAACTCTCCAATTCTCGATGATCTTCGGGTTACCATCGGTTTCACCAATTTTGCACACTTTTTCGGCGAATAGAACTTACTGCGTGTCTCTGAATTTATCTGTAAAATAGCCTTTACTATCATTCTATTTTTTACCGAAAAATAGAAGATTTAATATAAAGTATAGTGAATTGAAAGAAACGTTTGGCAATTGTTAAAAACAACGCTGCAGAAGAGACGACGCGTATCGACCGCAGAACGTAACATAACGAGATTCAATTGCGTCTTCGACGTCGCGACGCCGTTTTACGACCATATTTCAGACTCGCCAGGCTCGATTAGTTTGACAGAACTTCGCTTAACTCCGCATTGATGATCCCCGAAAGGAGAGAAAAGGATGGTAGAAAACTGTTTCAGGACATGGACTGAATCTGCACTCTAGAAATTCTGAGAATTACATTAGGCGTCCCTAACGAGGAAGTAACGAACAGAGTGAAATTTCAGAGCACTATAGCTTCATCTTCGAGGACTTTCTTCTCCAAGGATTCTCGCGATAGAAAAATTCAATTGGTGTAGTAGTTGGCCGTGAAGAAAAAAAAAGAGACGTCTGTCCTTTTATAATTCCATGCCGGAAATTCTATTTAATTCCTCTCGACATTCTCTACGGTCTTCTTTAATGACTTTTAAGTGGAATGTCGAGATTTAGTTCGAAGAAGTTTTTCTTAAGGTGATGAGAAATTTTGTTTCCCTCATTTTTCCTCTTTTTTATTACAGTATCGATGTTCTTTAGTAGTCATCGATTTTCATTAATGTCTCGGTGTTTACGATATCCTTTAAAAGTCATTAAAGTGGAATGTCGACATTCAGCTGGAGGAAGCTTCTTCTTAAGGCGGTGAGAGATTTTCTTTCCTCTTTTCCGTAATTACGATATCGGTACCCTTCGGATGACTTCCAAGGGCAATGATTAGGTTTCAATTAAAAAATCCTTTTTCTCAGGGTCGTGGAATATTTTGTTTTCTTCCTTTTTAAATCGTAATATCGTTGTTCTTTAATGGTTATTTTATTAATTATTAATTAATAAATATTAATTAATAATTACATTATTTATTAATAACGGTATGTTGCGATATTCTTTGATGACTTTTAAAGTGCAACGAGAGATTCAGCTCGAACAAGCTTTCCCTCGAGGTGCTGAGAAATTTTCTCTTCTTTATTTTATTACAATTTCGATGTTCTTCGATAATGTTGCTTCGAGTTGTCACGATTTAGCTCGAAGAAACTTTTCCTCAAAGTGGTCCCTTTCTTTAATTTGTATATTTTGCGCGGTATAAATTATATTATCATTCAGAATCTTGAAATAAATTACGATGCAAAGGAGAAGACGCGATATCAAAGAAAGGAAGCTTAGAGAAAAACGATACGAATGAAATTCGAGGAAAACGAAGATAAAGACAATAACAGAAGTGTCGAAGAACAGTTGCGAGCCACACTTTTCAGGTTTCTGTCAGTTCATTTATTCAGACGTCTGGAACATAAACTGTGGTGTTTATCCATAACGTTCAGTGCCTTTTACTCGGTTTCACACTTGAACCAAAGTAGTTGCAACAAAGTAGACGTCGTCGCCGTTTCCAGTAGACGGCGGCAACATAAACAGATAATCTTCTGTGATGAAAAGAACAGCGCAATAGTAACAGAACATTGCGAAAGAATCTCAGTTATGGCAAGAAAGACATCGTAAGGATGATAACGTGGGAAATTGAGGAATTATTCTCAGGAAGAGAAACTTTTATTTTATCTCGAAAATAATTTTGCGTATTATAAATCGATGACAGAACGCAAAGTTGATAGTAAAAATTTGCTACTTTTACTTTGGTCTCGATATGTGTCAAGATGTGCGTAATTTTATGGGGAATTTAGTGAAGGAGATTAAGTGTACAAAATATTCAAAAATGGTAACTCGTTGTGCGTTGGAATTTAAGATGCGACACTCATATTTTTACGAGTAAAACTAAGGGAAATAAAATAGTAGTAACACGGAGATGGCAGGAACTGGGAAACCTCGAGTGCATTCGATGCTTCACGCCGATGATAAAACGGTCGTGAAACGATTTGAGTGCATGGGCCTTTATCTTGGAGAAATTAATCGAGAAATTACGTTCTCGGTGCAGCAGTTTCTAAATTTAGTTTTAAATGTTTTTATCGCCAAATTTGCGCAGGATTATAACGAAATGAAAGTAGTAAAAAATTGGCCGAAATAAATTGTAAAAATCGAGTATTAAAAATAAAATAACATAATGCCAATATCAAGGGAATTTATAAATCAAAATATAAAAAACACTTGCAAATTTCTCGAAGGCTCATGCATTCGAATATGTTTGATGCTGTTTCAGGCTCATCAATCTAAAGTGTCGAATGCACATACAGTGAACTCATTCGAGATTTCGCAGTTCTTGTCATCCCCTTTGCAACTAGAGTTTCATCCTTCAAATATTATAACAAGAATTTCACCTTGAATATTACGTATATATATATATATATTTATATTTATATATTTGCATATCGTGTACACAGTCTGTACATTTTCATATCAAATTCCCTATGAATGCATAAAAGTGTACAGTGTAGTTCCGACATTGCACTGTATCGTCCGGAAGAGTAAAACGAGCGTGTTTTTGCCAAAAGATAAAGAAATTCCATGACGAACATGGCCTGGCCAAAATCCCGGAAAAACCAATCAGCCCGGAGAAACGATTCGGTTCATAACCTGCAAACGATTTCACCACTTCGCTATCCGAAAAATCGTACAGGAAATATCGAGTCGTTTGATCCAAGTTGCTCGCGCAACGTTTACGTTGAAATAGCTGGCGGATCTGTTTGTTCCCGGCCCTTAAATTTCGATTCGATCGTCGAAGTCGAACAAGGAAATTTTATTTTCACGGAACAGTGGGATAACTGGCTGCGGCGTACAGCAAAGGTATTCGCAGATTTTATTTCGACGATCGTGACACGTACGTACGTACAGTACGAGCAAACGTTCGCAGCTTCATCCGGTGGGTACTCGAACGAAGATATTTCACGTGAGTTATCGTTCCGCCGTAAAATAAACTCGCGAAAGATCTTTCGTCAGGATCCAACGTTTTCGTTTATAGATCGTGACAGAAGAATCGTAATACGTACAGTTGGCTAGAAAAGTAGCTATTTCAGGTATTCAGCCAACTCGTATATTTTATGCAGCGTTGTACATGTATGTGGCGGCTCGTAAAAGTATTTCAACAGCTGTAGAAACTTTTCGTGAATATGTTGTGTGCGTTGCGCGAAACGCGAATGTTGCACGATACAAAGTTCGCGGAGATAATTATAACAGTCGTGTTTGGTTAATGATCAAATTTCAAGAATACTTTACGTAACAAGGTACGATATTATTATTCGTGTAATATTTTATACGACACAAGTGGGATTACAACTGTTGGTGCTAATTGAAAGAAAGGTAAATTAGAATCGAAAGAATGTTGGATGAGTTCTAATGAAATTTCAGAAATATTTTACGTAACACGTACGATGAATTCGAAGTTTATGCGCTGGTTTATGGTTTTATGGCGTTATCAAATATTTATCAAATGTTTGTAGATATCTTTCATGGAAATGCTACGTGTTTCACGGAAAACATTTTGTAATTTTATTGCCACCGTAATGAGACACGATTATCATGATTAACATACGCAAATATTCGGAGGTTACATGTTTTTATATTTATTTATTATAATATATTAATATTATAAATATTACGATTAAATTACATTGACGTTTATTTATTTTAATGAATATTATGTAATAAATAAATATAATAATATCTATTTTAATAAATACTTGTCATTCCGTTATATAACGATGATTCTTAAATAAATATTTCTTATTTCGCTATACAGCGATGATGCAATAATCAGGAAACGGGAACGTTGCAAATTATATTTTAACACGTTCATTGGTACTGAAATCTCATTTTACCTTCCTGAGAGGAAAATTGAATTTCCTCTCCAAATATTATTGCGTCTACGTAGTTTCATTAAAAATCATTATTTGGAGTGAATCGCTGTCAAATACCGATGAACAGCAATATCAAATTATTAATACATCGACGTTGCAATAATATTAAACGCAAGGAAAAGCTCGATAGTTACTTCACAAGTATTATTGTGAAACAGAATATGTTAACTTCTTTTTTTTTTATTTGTTGTAATACTTACAATCAATTCATGTTGAGAATTTTCAGTAACTTCATTTGGCGTGATACAATGACATGGTTTGTAATAGTTTATATCGTTGGTTCTATTAAGATCTAAGGACTTAATCTAAAGGGTATTTTCTTTTTAGTCTGCGGATCTGGTCCGTCGTGTCGAGTAGTTGGGTGACTAATGGGTTGTGGTGGTTGTTGACTCTTGCGTTATATCTGCTTCTGGACTTGTATATTTCATCTTTGACTGTGGGTATCGCGGTGGTTTGTTTCGTTGGTAACATACCAGGGTGCATTTATTAGGGATCTTAGCGTTTTCGATTGGAAGCGTTGGAGTATTTCAGTGTTGGAATTACTTGCTGTTCCCCATAGTTGGATTCCGTAGGTCCAAGCAAGTTTTATTACGGTCTTATAGAGCGTAATTTTGTTCTGCGTGCTTAGGTTAGAGCGACGGCCAATGAGAGAACATGTTAACTGAGTATGAAATACTCAGCAGGGATACACTCAGGATATTCAGGATACTTTACCAAACGATTGTACGTTCTGGTATCTGAGAATAAGAAAAGAATGTTACTTGGAAAATATTTCTCCCGATTATTTTTGACACGTGAAACGAAGGAACCTGTCTAAAGAGAATTCGCAGCTTTCCCTATTATCTCATATTAACGCAAATTTCGTGGTCTAATTGCGTTGTTAGTAGTGGCATTGCTCGAGCAACTCGTGCGACATTTTAATGAGAAAAGGCAGCAAACAAACGCTCTGCTGGCTTTTGTGAACCCTCTTCCAGATACTCGTACCGTTGATTAAAAATGTTCACTTGCTGCAAGCCTTTTTCACGTGCTCCACGTTTCTCTAACTCTGTACGAGTCCGTCGTATTAATCCGCGAACACGAACGACCAAAAGATTAATCGACGAGCTTTATCGAGCATCCACGCTCACGTCGACGTGTTAATTACATTTAATTATGTACGTGGCGTTAGTTCGTATTTCAAATGAACTCGACCGTGAATGTTCTCGTTACGAAGTACAATTCTCACGCGAGATACCGAAACGACTCTGATAAAACTATTCTCCGCGTAGTGAATTTCTGCTGCAGGGAAATTTATAATTCGATTATTCCGCAAAGAAACTTGTAATTCCGTAATTAAACAATCGTCGGAATTTTTTTCCATCCGTTTGACATCGCGTGAGATCGTTCGATATCCCTAGAAATATCATTGCTGATACTGGTGTTATACCATTGAAACAATAGCTTTTTTGCTCTGAGTGTTAAAAAAGAAGCAATTGGAAATTGGATAGCGACTCTACTTCAATTTAACTGGAACTGTACGCGTCAGTTCGACCCCGAACGTAACGTTATGTGTTTGAACTTTGCAACACTCACACTCGTGAATTGACGCGGACAGTAAATTGTACTGAACAAGTCTGACCAAAAGGCAAGAAAAATGTAGACTTCATATTGCATAGAGAATTCTTATATTGCAATTCTTTCTCAAATACATCAAATAGCATTATCCCAGTCAGAGTAATAACAGAGATAAATGCATGGACGTTTCAAAACGAGGTAAAAATTTCTGCCATTCATATCGGGAAATATTTAAAATAATATGAAACTTATGTAGGAAATGTTTATATTATAATTCTTCCTCGAATAGTTCTACCTTGGCCGAATAATAGTAGAAACAATTACGTAAAAATCGCGCTGTTCTCCTTTGAAATATAACTAAATGTGCATCGGTATATTTTTTTAAGATCTCCAATTAAAATTTAATAATTCTTTATCGTAAAAGTGGTCTTTTGACTTGAAAGTGGTCTTGAAAGCGTTCAAATGTAAATACCTTCTTAACTATCACTCAAATAAATCTTGTCCCAGGTAATAACGGAGATAGTACAAATTTCAAAACAAAATTTCAAATTTTTGAAATTCGTATTGCGTTAGAAAATTATTATACAAACTGTAATTCTTTCTCAAATAACCCTATCTCATTCCAAGTAATAATAGAGAAGAATTATATTGTATTTCCTTGAAAATAACCTTGAAAAATATCCTGGACGATTTTAAGTAACCTGCTGAATAATAATTTAATAATTCCTTATACCAACAGTCCAAATTTCTCTCGTTCTATTCTCTCGCAGCGCGACCAAACCCAACAAATTTCAAGTTTCTCTATAACTTGGTAACTCTTATCCTGAAAGTCGCCTAAGAGCAACGCCTCCAAATAAAAATATCCCTGTAACAGTGATTTAAATAACTGGACCTTGCGCTAAATGTAGCAAAAGAAATAATTACGCAAAAATTCCGTGGAAATTCCATCAGAATTATCTCGTGTCCCCTGGAAACACGACCAAACCCAACAAATTTCAAATTTCTCTATAAATTGGTAATTCCTTATCCTGAAAGTCGCTTAAAAGTGACGCCTGCAAATAGGAATATCCCTTTAACGGTGACTGAAAGCTTCTCAGGCAGCATTTTCCCGGAGAAAAATTTGCGGGATGTAACAGGATTAAATATCAGCGGATATCTCGTTAAAGGTATAGCAGGGTTGCTCGACGACCACAACGATTAGACGACAGACAGCTTGCCGCAATTTCAGGGTCCTTTGGCCTTGGAACGGGACGTGCGACACGATGCGGTTCCTTCGTCCGAGACAGAATCCTCTTACCGGAGGTACAATACCACTTTGCATCGGTCTTTGCCACCCATCGTCGAGTTTCCAACGGAAGCGTGAAAGCGACGTGTCCCGAAGCGGAAAAAACACGAGTTGAATCGAAACGCGTCGATGCAGAAGGCCGCTAAGCGAAATGAATACCGAAACGAGATACACGCTTGTGTGCCTCTTCTTGCTTTCTCTCTGCTTCTCGATCTCGCCTCTTTTCATTCCCTGACGTTTATTGTTTCGGTTTGAACGAATTTCCACGCGTTTGGAACATGGCACGGACGATTTGTGAAATTGCCGGGAAACGCGAAAAATGTTTTATCCGGCTACGAAAATTCGTCTCTCGCGTGTTCCATGGCTTTTAGTCCTTCGATGTTTTTAGAAAAATGTGATGATTATCGTGGGAGCAGGGCCAGATGAAACTAAAATTCACTCACTCAGGCAGATATTTGTATTGCTTTTAGTTATACAGTTAGAAATACTATTCTTGTCGTTGGAAGAAAAATGAAGTTGCTTTTGTTTCGACATCTTTCAATTTAACATATCCAGCCATTGTTTTCTTGAAGTCTGTGTAACATGTATTTATTTGCAAGCTAAGAAATATCGAGAACTTGGAATATCTCGATATAAATTGAAGACTGAAAACGTTCTAGGTAGAACGGTGTTAAACAGAAAGCAGGAAGAGAGATTTGGAAGCACACGACGTTTCACTCTTGAATTTCATATCTTGAAAATTCTTTCAATTATTATTTGAAAGAAAACTATTGCTGGGACACAAATAAGATTTCTAAAAATACCCAAGAACGAATATCAACAAAATTGTAGGTTGAAAAGATAGTTCGAAAAATTGATCTAAGAGTAATTATGACTAGGTATAATGATAGGATGTTCCAGAAGCTTGATAGCTATATCATATAGCAAATTGACACGTGTTAGGATATGTAGGGCGAGGCAGGACATTTAGCTGTATTTGTAAGAAGGGAAAGTTTGGTGATACGCTATATAGAATAGAGTCAGAAATTAGCGAACTCCAGAGAGCCTGACCTTCCCTAATCCTGGACACACACCACCCAAGTACACACTGTCACTTTTGCCCCTCTTTAAACATCCTGAGATTTCAATAGACAAGATTCCCAGTTAATTAACTAATACCAAAAATCCATTTTCCAGATTCACAAAATTCGTGAACTTCGTGAAGAGGCTGTCTGTGATGTCTTATCAAATTTTGCTACATATTTATCGTACATTTTCCCATCGATCTTTTATTTTCTTTTCTTTCCTGTTTCTTTTTCGAACAATTTTTGTATTTTAGATTGGACATTTTCACGACGATTAGGTATTTGTAGCTCTTAGTGTTTCGATCGTGCTCTTTGTAACTATGCTTCTCGCGACTGTACGATAATTAATTAAGATTATTATATGCATACTACCACAGTTTGCACAGTTTTTTAGTGTACTGACGGATAGAAGTGCGGGGGATTTAAATTGGGTGAACAAGGCGACCACGTCACAATTCCACCACGTCCAATCCATCTTCCGAAAAACGACGTGTTTAAATACAGTGGATTTCGATTATTCGCGACACGTCGGGATTAGCGTTCTTTGACCCAATTACGTGAATGTCTCATACGTAAATGTAATAGCTAAAATTACGCAGAACAAACAAACTGTAGCTTATGTTAGCAGTTACGAATAGTTCATTTAAGTATCTCTAGATCAAATTAGACAAAAATGTCGAATACGTATATAGACATTCTTCATGCAGAACTATTTTCATTGTTTATCAGTAATCATCGGTATCGTCAAATGATATTGTATATAGAGCAAACAGACTATAGTTTAAATAAGCTATGAAACGTCCATTTAAATATTTTTAGATCAAATTAGAGACAAATGTCTAACATGTATTTAGATATTCTTCATGGAAAACTATTTTCATTGTTTGTCAGTAATCATCGGTATCGTCAAATGATATTGTATAAAGAGCAAACAGACTATAGTTTAAATAAGCTATGAAACGTCCATTTAAATATTTTTAGATCAAATTAGAGACCAATGTCTAACATGTATTTAGATATTCTTCATGCAGAATTATTTTCATTGTTTGTCAGTAATCATCGGTATCGTCAAATGATATTGTATAAAGAGCAGACTGTAGCTTAAATAAACAATGAAACGTCCATTTAAATATTTTTAGATCAAATTAGAGACAGATGTCTAATGTGTATTTAGATATTCCTCGTGCCACGCTATTCTCATTTTTTCTCAACAACTGTCGATATCGTTCGACGATATTACAATTAAAAGGAAAAGGACTATAGCTTAACTGAACAAGGAAGAATTCATTTAAATATTTCTAGATCAAACTAGAGACAAATATCTAATATGCATACAGACATTCCTCATACAGAACGATTTTCATTCTTTGTCGATAGTCATCGATATCATTAAATGATATTGCACGAAGAGGACAAACTATAACTTAAACGAGCATTGACGCGTTCGTTTAAATATTTTTAGATTAAATTAGAGTCAAACAACCATTGTGCATCTAGCTATTCTTCGTGCACAATTATTTTCACTCTTTGTCATTAACCATCAATATCGTCAATGTTTTCAGCATCCCTTAATTGTCTTTTAAAAAAAGCAACTAAAGCAAAACGTACGACATGTCAGAAGAAAATAAGTGAACATTGAAGATTGAGTTTATCTAAAAACCACGCTCTTGTACCTTCGAACGAAAGGAGTGCGAAACATGAGCAGTGCGGCTATGAAAAAAGAAAAAAAAATTATAAGACTCCGATTGGTTGTTTCTAACGGACTCAATACATAATCATACAGATAAACGTGTATTTTATTTACGACAGAAGTGTCACGTTACGAGTAACATCAATGCGTGACAACGAGTGAACGAGCGAGGAAAAGCGATTCCTCTTATCCCTGTGTTGTCCTGTTTCCTATTTTCTCTAGAGCACTGCGGTCCTCTGCCCTAAATAAGCGGCACGCTATCGCAATTAAGAGAAGAAAACTAGAGCTATTTGTTCGATTAGATTCTGCTTTTTGAACTTTGTCCCAAATAAACGACTGTCCGGGATTAACCGATGGCTCAAACCAGCGAAATACACTGTACCCGTTGTCTTAGAAACTCGAAGTAGAAAAAGTCTCACGAATTCCAAAAGAATAGATTTTCCAGCCACCTCAAGATTTTTTTTTATTTCGTTCCGACGAGG
This sequence comes from Bombus affinis, assembly GCF_024516045.1. Taxonomy (NCBI): domain Eukaryota; kingdom Metazoa; phylum Arthropoda; class Insecta; order Hymenoptera; family Apidae; genus Bombus; species Bombus affinis. The sequence continues at coordinate 6,563,176 of NC_066356.1, read as the reverse complement.
CGCTATATTTTACTTCCAAAGTTGGTCCTCGGCATTTAAAGACACCCTGTATATCCTCTGCATATCGTTAAAACTGCCAAATTTTCTGAATTTACGAGTCGAGGATTTTTTCTCGTTTGAATATTCCACTTACTCTTCGTTAACATGGGAAATTTTCAATTTGGTATAACAAAGGGATTATATGGCGGCAACGAAGAGATAACAACGGGACGAGCTTGCCGAGCGTAAGCTCAGAGATAACAAGGCGATCAAATCGTGGAAAATGTCTTATCGACACGGTGGCTCGCGTCTTCGTGAACGTACCTTCGACACGGAAATAGGTCACATTCCGTATTCAATCAAAAGTTTCAATTATAAACGCAGGCAACTCATTAACCTCGCCACCTGTGACGCCTTACCTTTAAACATTGCAGATATTTGCTTCGTTAGGGAGCTGCCCTGCTGCGAATATAATCCCGTTCACTTTTCTTCTTTTCAACACGAATTCGAATAGATCTACAACTGAAGTCGGTCGAATAAGTTCACGTACTAGTCTATATAACTTTTTGAGAGAAATTCAGAGAAGGGAAATTACCGAGAAAAATTAAATATGCATTTTGTCGCAGAATACCGTATCCACTCGAGTATCAGCGTGAAATCATCTTGAATTCTCCGAGATACGGAGCATTTAACTGGCGGCACTTTTCCAACAAAATTATATCAGAAATTACGATCTTTGATCTTTGATTATGACAATACTAAAGAAATTGTAGACTATAATCGAACACCCGTAACGTTAGACATCCACATTTTTAACGATTCTATGAAGACAAGGGGAATGATTTTACTCGAAAGATCAATTAAACGGATCTCTAACGCAACGTTAAGTCCACTAAAACAAACCTGCCCACAGGTCTCCATTAACAATATAACAGTTCCTAACAAGAACACAGTCAGATAGCTGGACATGACTCTGGACAGGAGATTAACATGGAAACAACACATCATAGACAAATCGAAGCAACTCAGAAACAAACTCAAAAAATTTTATTGGCTCATTGGTCGTCGCTCCAACCTAAGCACGCAGAACAAAATTAAGCTCCATAAGACCGTAATAAAACTTGCCTGGACCTACGGAATCCAACAATGGGGAACAGCAAGTAATTCCAACATTGAGATACTCCAACGCTTCCAATCGAAAACGCTAAGATCCCTAATAAATGCACCCTGGTATGTTACCAACGAAATAATCCACCGCGATACCCACAGTCAGAGATGAAATATACAAGTCCAGAAGCAGATATAACGCAGGAGTCAACAACCACCACAACCCATTAGTCACCCAACTACTCGACACGACGGACCAGATCCGCAGACTAAAAAGAAAATACCATTTAGATTAAGTCCTTAGATCCTAATAGAACCAACAATATAAACTATTATAAGTCATGTCATTGTATCACGCCAAATGAAGTTACTGAAAATTCTCAATTGATTGTAAATATTCTAACAAATAAAAAAAGAAAGACCACTCTTCTTCTACGATCTCATGAAGCTATGATTCGTGAAATGACATTTTCTATTCTATCGTTCTAATATGTAACAATAATAAACCGATGTTACTACATCTTTATTTCTTATTTATTCATTTCTTATTTATTACTATAAATAAGAAATTTTACTTTGTTAAATCGTGCACGTTTGCTTATGGCGTGACGAACCGAACGATGTAGTAATCCTTTCTTAGGAAGGTTATTTCTTCGTTTAATGTAGATTCGAGGGAAGCGCGTAGGTATTTCAGATTGAACTCTTGAAAGTCTGACAAGACGAAAGAAAAGAATATGCACCGCGTACCAAGCAAATAGTTGCTATGTCATTCTGCCATTTGTATTACAATCTACGTCCGCTGCAGTGATTTATCCTCGGTATTGTGAATAATTTTTGCTGTCACGTGCTACACGCACGCCGCTCATTTCTCGTAATAATCCGACGATGTACGTAGGAAATTTAACATGAAAAATGTTACGGTAGCCGTAGTTCCTGTTACGATATTTCAGAGTTCAAGGATGTATGTAGACTTTTGTGAGTGACTCTACCCGCCAGACGTAGCTGTGAAAAATGAACTATTCCTGAGGAAGACGTGAACCCTTGAGATCCTATCTTCCATGCCGAGGGTCGGCGCTTTAAATCGTCGTTGCTGGAGACACAAAAACAATGGCTATCTTGAAAAATGGTTGGAATAAACGCGAGCAAGGTGCTCGAGAAACTTGCTGGGGAAAAAAAAGAAGATGTACAAATTTCCTTGGACAGATGGGAAATCCGTGGGTGAAACGTGTTTTTGGAAAAACCTGAAATTGTATCGACCGAAATACCGTTTCGAGGACGTGTTTTTCACGCGGATTGTTATAAAAGCTGAAAGGATCCCGTGACTGGGTTCCCTTTAAAAAGGCGATACGCTTAAACGACTAAAAATCTTGCTCCGTTAGTTTGGCAAAAATTATTTATTTCACTGTCACGGGTATCAAGACAGCCGCTGATTTCGTACGAAAATACGAAACGCGATACGGTTGATCTAGATAATCAAGAAAACGATCTTTCCTATTCCCCAGAGGACGACATCGTTTGAAAATATTTCACTTTAATATCTCGACTCCGCAATATACGTTGTACGATTTCTGTACGTGGGACATTTGGACAATGCTCGATACCTTCACTGCCACCTTCGCCACAACGACGCGACTATCGACTAACAGCACGAAGCTTCGAATAAACTACAGCAACGTCTCAACGAAATAGGATATTGGCTGGAAACGTGGACGATCGAAATCAATGCTACGGAACCCATACACTTTCAACGGTAAAAGGACGAACGTAGCCTTCGGTAAAATTAAATAACGACGTACCACCGGAAGCAGGAAACTCTGAAATATCTCGCAGCATACCTACGAAACAGATTTTCCAAGTTTTAATAACTAATAGGTAATAAGAATAATAAGTGATAATAACTAGATTTTGATGAAATTCATGAAATGAAATTTGACGTATTTTTTATCGGTGATCATCCATACTTTGAGGGGTGAAAGCAGCACTCGAAGCGAGGGATAAAAAACGTATTTTTCTCAGTATGTCGAGGACATTTAAAGAGAACAGAGATGTGTAGAAAGATGATTTGTTTTTAAGCGACAAACTTGCTACGCAGGTCTGTTTATTTAAAAGTTATGATAGAAGATTGATCTTTTCTCTTTTTCTTCATTTTTTGTGTAAAATATAATTTTTCTAAATTTATTCGTTTAAACTATGAACCAATGTGAAGTAGATGGATACCGTAAAATTTCCTATCGCAATCTCTTTTATTAAAAAAATTATAGAAACACATTATATTTATAAATAATTATTTATTAAGCAGTTAACCGCGGAATTTAGTTTCAGAAGTCTCTGATTGAGTTAGGTCATGGAGTGTGTTGATAAATACAAGCGACGACGAGTATACACGGCAAACGCACCGAGATACAGCTTTTGTTCGACGTGTATACTCGTTAAACACAGTTAACTGTTTAATATATCGTAGAGAAGATATAGTGGAGACTATATATCTTTTTAACGGAAGAGTAGAACAATTAGACGAAAGATGTAGGGAACTTTGTAGCGGTTGATTGATTGGCAAAAAATCACAGGTGGCTGGCAAACTAGAACAAACTGCTGATGTATAGAGCTGTTCTCGAACCGATATGGACGTATGCCTGCCAATTATGGGGCATTCTAGCCTCCGACTCCAATACAAAATCAATAGACAGATGGCAAAATAAAAAGTTGAGAGGCTTTTTGAACGAAGATTGGTACATCCCGTACAAACAAACAAATAAAGAAACCAGTATTAGCCACTGTAACAGAAAAGATTGCCAGACACAGCAGGTTGCATAAACAACGGCTGCGGAATCACAGTAAGTATCTGGCCACAAAATTACTGTACGTTAAAGAAGAATACGAAAGATCAGAGAGACATCACTTTTTCTATCCACCGTACGGATTTAACGACATAAGCAAAATAACATCATGGCGATACACCGCTGGGTGAACTCACATTCGTGTCGATTTAAGTTATCACCGTCTGTGCTGATTATTATTATTGTGCGGTAGATTGCAGACACGCGGACTGTAATGAAAAAAGAAAAATAGTTGGATAAAATATCTCGAATTTTCAGGAATTTTCTCGAAAAGGTTACCTTCGTAGATTGTCTTCCTTTTATCTAATAAGAAATCTATAGTAACCTTGGCAGATTCCTATTTTACGGGGAAAAAGAGGAAACGTTTACATTTAATATTTTTATTGTCATTATTCGTCTTAAGAAGATTTTTAATAATAAAGAAAAAAGTTATTTTAGCTTCGCAATATAGTGAAGTTTCATAATGTAGAAGATGGAAAATTGTGCGACGCAAAGTGGATTTGTTTAATTTTTTGGTAATTGTTATCGATAAAGTAAAAATCAATTAAGATATATATACAGGATGGTTGGTAACTGGTGGTACAAGCGGAAAGGGGCTGATTCTACGCGAAAAAATAAGTCGAAAATATAGAATAAAAATTTTTCGTTTGAGGCTTTGTTTTCGAAAAAATCGACTTTGAATTTTGGCTCGGTACGCGTGCACTTTATCACGTCTCGTTATAACGGAAAAGATTATTGTAGCCTTTCATACTTTAAAACAATCGAATACGTTAGAAAGTGTTCATAGAAATTTAATTAGAAGAGCAGAAGTATGTTTTCGGCAGAATGGGCAACATTTTCAGCAATTTTTGTAATAATAAACTTTATGGTTACTTCATATTATTTCATTATATATTCCTAATTTTCCGTTACGGCAAAAACAAACTTAAACTGCGATAATATCCATCGAGACAACGATCTACAGTGGGATCCGTTATAACGAGACGTGATAAAGTGCACGCGTACCGAACCAAAATTCAAAGTCGATTTTCTCGAAAACAAAGCCTCAAACGAAAAATTTTTATTCTATATTTTCGACTTCTTTTTTCGCGTAGAATCGCCCTCTTTGCGCTTGTACCACCAGTTACCAATCACCCTGTATATACGTGTATATAATCGATTAAAAAAGCTCAGTGTTCAATATATTATTGGGTATTACTCATATTCAAGGAATAAAGCTTCGTGAAGAAAATCAGTCGCGTTCCAAATCGAAAGATTATCAATTTCTATAAAGAAATTAAGATGTTGAACATGATCCTTCTGTCGAACTGAAGGCTAGCTATTACCTACCAGCTATTACAAAAAGCACTGTACCTTGGACATTTTATATATCTTTTTATCATTTTACATACTACGTACATTCCGTGCAATTTTGCACCTCCAAATTTTCCATAAATGCGTAAAAGAATAAATAAATGCTCTATAAATGTCTATCGTATAGACATAATACGATTATAATACAAATAATAACAATAACGATAATAATAAAAATCGGAAAAGTATGCTTAGGAAGCTTGTAGCTGACAGGGAAATCTATCGAGTTGATGTCCTTTAAGTTTGGAAAACGTTTACGCGGATTCGTGTTTCCGACTCAAAACGCGGTTCACTAAGCCGTTGGCCGCTGGTTTTTCGTCCAACAGTCGAAAACACCCCTTAAAGTGGAAATTCTGAAAGCTTTCAGGAGAAGTTTCGCGGCAAGTCTCGAAAGTTGAATTTACTTTCCGTTAAACGATTCTGAAAATTAATCGGACGATGTTGAGAGCGGCGAGAAACTTGTATACGCGTTTGCTTTAAAAACGAGGTTTCTCCGCTGTAATCCCACGATAATCGTCGTTCTCGTCGTATAACTTTGATCTCGAAGTAAATTCTCCTGACAGCCCCCAAGTGTCTCGGGATACTCGTAAATTTCCTGTGGAAAACAATTCCCCCGCATTTTTTCTCTTCGCCCTCTGTACAGTAACTCGTGAAAATATCTGAAAGCCTTTGGAAAATATTCGTGAATATATTACGTGCGTTACACAAAACTTGCTTTTTATCTGACCCACGACTTTTCGAGACTAAAATATTCGAAAATTTGCAGCAAAGGTGTCTGCGGAGTACGAACAACGAGAAGAAATTCTCAGGGAGAGGCGATCTGTGGTACAACACATAAATGGAAATTGATAGAAAAAAGATTTTTTGTTTCGTTTTACAATAAAAATTGACCATTGTCAGATTTTTATTTAGCACTGTCGAATATATTTGATTGATAGATTTCTCAATCTGGAAGTGATTAATAATTTTAATAATAAATTTAACGATAAAAGAAATGGAATATAGTACACGGAATTATATTATTCGTTTCTTCACGCAAATGCGATATAAATAATTATCTGTGGCTTAAAACGAAAATTTATTTTCGCTCAAAAATTAATTAATTTTCTAAAGGAGAGACATGTACGCGTATGATGAATAGCACAACGTAATGTACTTTTATCCTCATCTCATATAGCACTGACGCGTTTCAACATATAATAAATTCTTCCACACGCTTGTTACTTTTAAAACTTGTAGAACAATTTTCTGGCCGCGTAAATTAAGATCGCGCAGAAAAACTACCACATAAATTGTATTTTAATTAAAAAAAAAAAAAAAAAAAAAAAAAAAAAAATAAAGAAAGTGTCTTTAAAGCAAATTAAGAAACCAATGTATATATAACATATATATATATCGAATTTGGTTGAAAAATATCGGCTTCCTGCAAAACTTACTATGGTATTATTATTTTATTTAATCAATCACACAACGTTCATTGTTGTGTAATCGTACCATTGTTTTGAAAAATGTCTTATATTATCCTTAGCAGGGTAAAAACAAAATTAGTGTAACCGCGACACCTGTTGTTGTCATGATCGTCCTTATGTAATGCGTCACAACTGCTCGGGTTCGTCGTTATAACGCTCGTCTCGTTATTGTCGTCTGGATCGTCGAGCGATTCAGACGTAAACGCGTATACTTTGTATATGACGATTAAAATCACGCGACGCATTTATCTTCCAAAGTACGACGGACGTAATATTCGAGTCTTTATTCGGTCAGAAGAATTAATATAGAATTAAATGGAAGAATCGGTTGAAATGTAGAAAAATAAAAGATCATCTCACGTGTATCATGAAAAATTCGACACTGAAGGTAAGTCGTTAAATGAACACCTATTCGAATAAAAAGAATCGATAACATAAGGCAGTAAAACTGGAAGAATAAGTTTAGCTGTAGAGGGAGAAAAATCTATCGTACGTGTGCCATTTTAAGCATAAAGTTTGTGAATTTCTTTTACGATTTAGTTTGTATCTTGTTGGATTTGTTTGTGCTCCAATATATCGAAAAGGGTTATTTAAATATAAATAGAAAGTATAAGTGAAATACGTTTAGAGAAAGGCAAAATATATTTAGAAAGCATCGCAAACGATTTTAAGTTCATACTTTTAATTTTGCATTGGAAGTAAACCTAATCTAAAGTTAATTGTATAAATGCAAATTAAGCGATGGAAGGTAAACAGGAAATAGTTAGAGAAGAAGTTGGACTTAATGTTTGTGGAAAATAAATTCAGATAACAAAAGACAACGAATAAAGAATGAAATTTATAAATGGAACTTGGTACTCGCCTTAGATCAATATCGGTGTTTAGTTCGTTGCTTTTACTCGATAGCTTTTCAATTTCCGTATCAGCTTCAGGTTTACTTTTGATTTTAATGTATTATATCAATGCGAGATAAAAGGAAAAATGCTTCAGATCGTTCGCCACGCTGTTTTAAATATTTTACCGATACCGACGCTTGCTTGCACACTAAAAATCTCTAAATAAAAATGAGAAAATTCAACGTGAGTTTTACATTAAATTTAGATCCAATTTTAATATAAACCTAAAACAGCTATTCGGTATTATTTGCGACAGTTTCTTAAATAACCCTGCTCGATTCATCGAAATTGAAAAAGGAAACGTATATAGCGACCAAATTAAATACTAAATTATAAACTATTGCCATTTTATTCATCGAACATACGTTCGTCTATAGAGCAATTAAAAATCACCTACAAAGTATTTCTGCTAATTTACAATTATCACAGAAACGAATCGGTATAAAAAATAAAATCCAAACAAACCGCTCGCGATACTTTCACGTCACCAAAGTCAGCGACGAAAATCAATTTCATAGCGATCTCGTCTAATTTTCCGATGTCGAAGACCGACTGTAAATAAAAGGTGGAACGATCTTCTTTGCAGAATTTATTTCCCAACGTCTTCTAATGCTCTTCTTCGTCCGCTTAATAAATTTCTGTTCAATCGTCGAAACAGAAGGGACCCCATTGTTAAGCTGGTTCGTTGCTTTTGTACGCATCGGCGTAATTATCGGAGGCAGGGGTGGGGGGAGAATGATAAAAGGAAGTCGTTGGTTCGCGGAGGAGACAAAGTGGTCGACCGGTAGATGAACTTCCTGCGAGCTAGGATCCGTAATCCTGATCTCGTGTCACCCGGCTTCCTTCGTTCGTTCCAAGGGTTACCTCAGGTCGTTGCCACTGAGCCTTTTTCTCGAATTACCGTAGTCCTAGCACGTAAAAAGTGTCTATGCTTGGGCTTGATTTTTCTCTTCTTCGCTATAGATCAGTTTTCCAAAAGCTTGGAAAGGAAAATAGAGAGCTGGGAATCTCTGAAATAGAATGAAAATAATTATTAACTTGTTTACAGTGTGAGAAATTTAGAAAAAACGATTTAGAAAAGTAGAATTTCTTTATATGCCGTGCTCATGGTTTTGCTATGGTGGTTACACGCGTTGTTAGACACAATGGCGCTGGGAATACGTGGATGGACAAAGGGAAAGTGGAATTTGAGAGCGTAGTTTGGTCGGAGTGAAAGATGTTGTAAAATGTATGTAGATGTGGAGAATAAGTGGCGGACAAAAGCAAGCATAAATTTTAGTGGTACAAAAGATATTATAATTTTAAGAATTACAATCATTTTTACACTGCAGCGGTGAATAGATATGATGCACATTGTACTGTAAAATAGGTGACTGTAGGCAATGTGACGAGAAATTACTGATACAGAAGTTGTTGATATATGAACATACGCGAAATACATTATCTAACAACTTGAAACTTTCTTTCTTCTGCTATTGTATAGCGAGGTTAATACATGGGTTATTCCTTGAATTGTAGAGATTGAACTCTATTTCGTTCTGTTCCATTGTGCTCTTATCGTATAGTGTACGTAATTATAACTTTGTATCGCTGTCGAAACTGCCTCCTACGTCTCTTCGTAGAAATTGTACGATAAAAATTCGTACATATTAAAACGGTGAATAACAAACAACTAATAATTCAATTTCCAAAAATTATGATAAAATAATTGAAAGAAAAATAGCTAAAAGACATTAAAGTTTCCAAGTGAGATGAACAAATAATAGCAAACTACTAATAATTTAATTTCGGAATATGGTAAAAATAATGTTTCGAAGAAACGTCGACGTTAATAATAATAGCTAAATGATAGTAAAATCTTCAAGTGGGATAAACACACGTAATAACTAGAAGGTAATAGTTTAATTTCCAACTATGATGGAATAATATCTCTCAGAATCGTCAAACTTGATAATAATAACTAAATGATATTAAGCAAGTAATAATTCGCTTTCCAAACATGGGAAAAATAATACTTCGCCCAAAACGTCGAAATTAATAACGACCAAATAATATTCCAAGTTTCAAAATTTCCCATCTTATTAACATTATTAATGTTTCATCGCTGAATATTTCCATATTCAAATTGTCGCGAAACATCCTGGCAGAAAGTTCGCTTACCACGTGTCACATGAAAAAATACCGCGAGATTGCGGAAACGCTACAATGATATCGTCTGTTTGTTTCCAGCATCCCCACGGTAGAATGCAAGACGGAAAGCAGAGGTGCGCGAGGTCCTGGAGGACGTCCAGCACCCCTCTTGCGTTCCAGAACTTTGCCAGCCATAGTCGCGCCTGGTTTGAGCATCCTTCAAGCACAGATCGATGCCCGTTACAACGGTATGTTAATTAAATAATTATCGATTGATTAAGCACGCTTTCTACTTGGCTTCCTATTGGCGCTATTTACCGCTTAAAGAATACAACGCTTTGCTAATGATTACAGCAGCGTCAGCGGGTTTATCGGTTCCGGAGAGTGGAACTTCGACGAAACGTGGCAGTACCGTTTCCCATTGCACCAAGCTACTAACACCGAGGATATCGTTCACAGACGACACGATAGGTAAAATATCGAGAATTTATTCAAAACGAGGTGATCAATCGTCTTACCGCTTGATATCCCTAATCCGTGGAATTGCATTCGTTGCAATAGAAAGATCTTCTTTAGGAAAAATCGCTACTTGGAATACATTAGTACGTTATCGTGCACTTGCTTTTGTGCTCTTCGATTTCTTTCCATTTCTATTCCTGTACTCTAGTCTTCCTTACAAAGAGCTATCGTCAAATTTCTCATAAATCGATATTCCGATAATCGATCGTTCCATTAATCGGTATTATGGTAATCCAAATTCTACTATACACGAGCTTACTACGATGCCTTGTACGATGAACGCGGTACATTTCCATGAAGATCTAGCAGTGGCAAGTCGACGGAAAAATAACGTAAATTCCCTATCGTCATTTCGTAATCATTTTCATATCCCTTCTTTTCCACCAGAATCCTGCCTCTCTTACTTTATCTATCCGCAAATTGATCGTTCTGTTAATCGGCGTTCCGATAATACGGATTCTATCACGGGAGTTTCGAGAGTTTTCTATCGTATAAATCTAATCGATGAGGTCGAATTTATTAATTTTAAATCCATAAAATTTAATATAAATAAATAGTATCGCGATATATGTTTATTTAATGTCTTAATTTACCTAGCGCGCGTTATCTAATGATAACGAGTCAGCCTAAAATAAGGTAAATTTCCTACCGGCGTCTTGCAACGTGAACATTTCTAGAAACTCTCTTTCTCTTTATCCCAAAAATTTTGCATAAATCGTTCCACTAATCGGTGCTCTGATAATCGAAATCCTAGCGTAACAGTCTCAAGGGTCTTCCATCATAAAAGGGATCAATAGCCACTTGGCTGATACCATCGAGTCAACTAGAAATATCATAAATTCCATGCTGACATCTCGTAATCAGTTTTCTTATTCACACCTTTTTCTGTTTCTCTTTTTATGAAAATCCTTCTCCACCCTTTCTCCTTATTTATTCGCAGAACGTCGCGTCTCGGACTCCGGACCAACGCGAGAATCCTCAAAGGAACACTCGACGAGAAGCGGCAGGCTGAGTACCTCCAGCATCGGCGGTTCTCAACCTTTGACCAGATTGGCGAGGCTCTTGAACCAGAGGCCAAGCTTCACTCCGAGCGATGAAATTCCACGAAGGCTCTCCTGGGAAAGGTATGTCACGAAATCGGCCATCGTCAAATTCTTAAAATACAGGACGTCGCTGCGGAGACTCGAGAAAGGCAGGAGGAGGAGGAGGAGGAGAAAGAAGAGGAAGAAACCAAAAAAATAAAAGAAAAAAGAAATTGGTTTGAGACCATTGCCGCAGAACGGACAGCTTCGACTACTCCGGAAGCGTCCTTCGACGAACTTTTATCGGAACGAGACTTGTTTCGCAACAAATTACGTACGAGTTATTACTTTTCGCAACATCGAAGTTGATACGCAGACACTGAATCGCTTTTACCGGATGGTTCGTCGTCAAGCGGAGGATTTCTAGTTCCAAGGTCCTGAGTTTCCACCGAATCGCCACTGATAAATTCACCGGTTACCTTCAACTCCGCTTTTGCAATATCGAATGATTGATTCGCGTTAATTTAACGAGACAGTAGAGTTAGTTGGTTGGTGGAATTGCAGCGGACGATAATATCGGTGGCGCGTATGGAAAACGATAGTGGCGTAATGATATTGGTGCAGTATGACGTTTCAGTCGTTTGAAATATCGTACGTTTAATCGAGATAATTTAAATATTATTCTGCGCGCTTTACGGGTGACTGAGCTACCGGTTCAGCAAGTTTCGAATCTTCGAATTGCAGTTATCGTGGCTCTTTTGTTCGAACGGTGTGTAATTGAAAGGTAGACAGGTGGAACAGTAGATATGGTCTTTGAAATTCTTCCAATGGCAAATTTATATTTCCAATGTAGTTTTAACGCAATATTTTCAACCTAACGTTTCCTTCGAAATGGAAGGCCTGTGCAAAAATCAAACGAATATTCTAATTATTCGCCATGTCTGACAGCAACATCTTTTATATTATTTTCCTAACGACAATTACACGTGATTTACAACAAGTTTCTTCTTCATCGATGCGATGAATAATTGAACCGTTCAGGAGCCGATCGACTCCACAAACTCGAGCGTTGTCTAGCCGACGACGCTGTAGACGCCACATCTTAAATTTATCTTGGATAATTACGATTTACTATAGGCGATTATGATCATATATAATCTATGATTTATGTAATTTTCTCGCGATAAATAAGTAATTCGTTGCTGACAATCGAACGTTAATCGCGTGCTTATGAAATGGAATAAAACGAAATGTACAAAAAGTGGAACCGATCAGTTTGTCTTGCGAGATCGACGACAGAAAACTCTGTAGCTAATAGGAAGCTTCGTAAAACCAATATCACGTGCACGCAACATAACACCAGCGCAAAGAGCACTCATAGCTAAAAGCATTAATTAAAATGAATAACGGCATCTCTCGTAGCGTGCAAGTAAATGAAGGGAAAAAAAGATGATCCAGCCAGGTTCCTATTCCGGACAAACGAGCTCATCGGAAACTTAACTTGTGGCATCTCTGGCTTTTATTCTGCTGGAAATTGGCCGTATCTCTTGACAAATCATTGTTATCTCTCATCGAAGAGAAAACAGGCTAGTTCGAGCCTCTAAAGAAAAGCTATACCCAAACGAGACAATAGCTTTTCCCCGAGAAACGACCCAGCTTCTGCTCCGTTAAAATTACATGGCCGACGTCGAGTCACCCTCGTGCTCCCTTAATAAAGTAGCGTTATCCCCGTGAAACGCATCGACGTGTCCTCCAACGATCGATAGACATTATTTTAAAATCCGTGGATACATAGAGTTCGTGAATAGCACGGCGATGAAAACAAGAGCAGAGATCTATCGCGTGACAGGTGACGGAAAAACATGCAGGTTCATACAGAACGGAACGTACGAGGGAGAAAAAGGGACGTACAGTAGCTGATGAAAGTATTTCAACGCTTATGAAAATGTTTTGCGAACACGTTATACGGAACGTTGTGAAATTTCATTAATATTATAATGAGACAGAATTTAATTAACGTTATAACCACTGTCGTGATCATATTGATTAAATTTGAAACGATTCGGAGAATTTATATAGAAATTACGAGGTATTTAGTGCAAATGCATTGTAATGTAAGTAAATTGAAGTATTTAAACAGTTATCATTCGATTTATAATTCTGTCTAAAAGCAGTTGTAAGTCAATTATAATTCTATTATTCTAATGTTGCTATTTAATTCCGCTATTATCCAATCGAAGGATAATGATCGTTGTATTGATAAACTTCGATATTTCCAATGTTTAACTATAAGTTGTGTTCCTGCTGTAAAATTAATTGTCTACTCGATGTATGATCGCGATAGGCGCAACTGTCTTGTAACTTTTATACGCGTTGTAGAATTGCTTTCAAGTTTGTCCAACATATTCGTGGCAGCAGTGTCTCGTTAGAATGTTAATGACAGTTCAGAATTCTTTCTATAATACATACAAAGCATTCACAAAAATTCTCCACGTTAAGTGTTTCAAATACTCGCACCCATAAATATCTTGTGACTTCTACGTACATTTCCGAATTGCCTTCAAATTTGACCAATGTAATCACGATGCCAGTGTCTCGTTAGAATGTTAATGGAATTTGAAAATGTTTCGTACAACGCGTACGATATATTCACAAAGATTTACCACGATTTTTTCTCGGATCGTTTCCAAATTTTGCCAACATAATCGCAATAGTCCTGCTTCGTTAAGAGCTAATGAAGTTTAGAAAAGGCTTCATGTAAAACACGTAAATATATTTAGACAAATTTTCCACGATAAGTGGTTGGAATACTTTCGCAAGACACTGTATGTAAGCTTTGCTCGCGCGGAACAATCCACCAGGGTGTAGAAGTTTAATTTGCAAATGGATGCGACCCGGTTTTCGACGAACCTAGACGGCCAGCTCGGGGAAACAAAACACGCAACGCGATATTGCCGCGAATTCGAAAGCTTACGGACAAGAAAAATACTTAGCCGTGCATCGCCGATTTTAAGCCGTCGACTAACCGCGATTCGGATAAATTTGATATTCCATCGATTGTTTCGCTGTGATCCAGCGGAATAAAGTTTTTCGTATATCGAACTTTTCTTTTTGTTTGATTTTCTGGGCTACGAAGAACTTGCAGTTTCTTTTCGTTTTTTTTTTACGAAACTTTATTAGTATATTTTACAAGTATCAGATTAAAGTGTTTTATTATAGATAGATCGCTGGAAGTTCTATTAAAAAGTCGGAATAAAAATGATACGAAGGGAGCTTGGGGTTATTATAATAGAAGACAGAAATAAATTATAACAATCAATGTAATGATCAGGTATTAATAATAGCGAACCTGTCAATACGAGATTGACAGTGATTAAAAATTGAATTTATTATTGTCTCAAGTTGAATTTTGATTATATCACTTTACAACAAATATTTATATATTTTTACCACTTTGTCTGAAAAATATCAGGATTTTTTCATCTTTTTAAATTATCGTGCAAAAATTATTTATCAAACTTTATTGCTCTTAAAGTTCTATCTAAACATATCTATAAATATCAATATTGTATTAGTTTTATACTAATATTCCATAAAGATAGTAAAATGTAAACTAATGTGTAGTATCATAAACTATTATGATTAGTTTATTTATAATAAATAGATTAAACAGATGTTGATTAAACAGTAAATGATGGTTATTTAACATGAAATAATCACAACAACGTGTTATAATTAAGACAACAAGATAATTAATTAACAACTCTCGTCACCATGGACTCAAATCTCTCTCAACAACGCTAACAACACTATCTCGACAACGCAATCCGCACTCTCTGGCTTCTCAACTCATACTGCTGTTAATTCGTTTATGTCCCTTAGCAACCCCTTGTCTTATTGTCTTAGCCCCATCACGCACATATTCAGCAACCGCTTGTTTATAATTCGCATGATACCCTCCAAGCCCCTCGTCCACGATACTACAAATGTATCGTCAATCATGTTCTTTCTTTACACGTTGACTGCTACGCGTGTTTTCAAAGAAATCTCCGTCAGGGCAGGCGTGCAGCAGTACCAAGCGTTCTCTGCTAGGTGCTCCCATCGATATTTTAGTAATGCGAGTCGCTGAAGCGGTTGTCTCAAGAATGATCTCTCGTTTCGTTTATTCGCAACATTAAAACCATTAGCTGTTGTTGAATATAAGGAAGGAAAGTGTGGTATAGATTATTCCGACCAAATGGTTTCTGATGCCACCACAATTAGAAAAGGAATCAAATGGTACAGAAAACTTGCCATTCAACTCCTTCTGGGAATTTCTGTTGTAAACGCTTTGACGGTTTAAAAAATTGCAACAAGGAGGAATATAAATATTAGAATATTTAGACAATTATTAGTTGCAAAATTATTAGTGTTGTCTGAAAATACAAAAAATCCTCGTCTTCGACGGAGTCAGCATAATATCGCCGTTCGGAAAAATGATTCCGGAAGAAGCATTAGACGCGCATGCAAACTATGTTATGCAAATAAAAGACGTCGAATGGATCGAGCAAAGGCACGAAAGAATTTGAGGAAAACAACAACTTATTGTCCAAATTGTCCTGACCAACCTCAGCTTTGTATAGAATGCTTTAAAGTTTTACATTCTAAATAATTTTTTAATAAACCATTTTCGTATTACTTTTATAACAATTCAACAGTTTTATTATTATGGAATATCTTTTCAAATACCTACGACGATCCTTCGCAAGTAGTCAAATAAGCGACACCCGAATATGGGTTACGTGGCCCGACCAGAAACTTTGCTGACACCTGATTACAGGTGTCGTGGCAGTCAATGTGTTAAACACGCTGTGTAGATTAATTCTTGTTTGATACACAAGTACTTCTTTCAAAGTTCACTCTACTCATATGAGAATCCATACGATCTCCTTCTTCTTTTTCTGGAACGCACAGTACACGAAGAATACGCGTTGATTAAGTCTCGTGAGGAAAAGTGTGCAACATCCTGTGTGTTTTAGTTTAAAAAATTATTTCATTTCTCTTGACACTAGCAACGCTTTATTTTCTTATTTCGATGTTAATTAATAAATAATTGTACATCGAGGAGAAGTTATTAGTACGTTTCTCGCCGTTTCTATCTTTACAGCATTTATTGTAAAAAGGTAATTTATCATCGAACAAAGAAAGATACAAAAGAACATAATAGCAGCTAATCAGATCTTCCCTGCCGTGTCTGACCACGAACAACTTCTTCTACTTGCGTTTCGTTTCTCTCTCTCTACGATTTGTTACATCGTACTCTACCCCCGACAGATAGACGTTGATAATTAACACCTTATCAGGCTATTTATCGTGAAGTTTTTACGAACTTTTATTCGTAAAAATATTAATTATTCTCTCGAGGATCGGATTTTCTAACATATCTTCTTGTCTCTACGTTCTTTATGTCTCCTATATATCTTCTATATATTCTTTGCTCTTTTATTTCTCGAAGGAATAATATATTTAATCTTAAAGCCGCATCGACCTGCATAGAGGAAATATAGTCGAATCTGACTCGTCCGAGTAGGTGGATTTTTATCACAGTTAACGTTATCTTCTCTTGTGTCTGACCTTTCCTTGGCCATCAAGTCTGAAACCTTATCCCCGAGCCAAGAGGAAAAGCAATTATCTAGTCTGTGCTGGCGTTGAAAATTATTTATAGTTGGCAAGTTTCCTCGGAACAACGCGATGCAACGAAATTCATGTTGTTCGATCAGATATCAAAGGAATAAATCATAACGGCGGAGTTCTAGCTCGTGCAACGATTCGCGCAATGTTCTCAATTAAATCATCGAACAATACCACTTGCAAATCGTACGTCAAATTCATTCGAAGCATTTGTAATTCGGTTTCGTCTTGCAATTCGTTTCTCGAGGAGCTGGCGAGAAGGAGAACAACTGCTGTTAAATTTCTCGAGTCTTCGAAGCGAGACTTCCATCGTTCTATTTGATCAGTTTGAAAAATGTTCTGTCATATCGTTTCGATCTTCGTATTCTTATTAGCAAAGCGATTATTTTAAAATATCCTGATGGTTATTTCTTTTCTTCATCGTACGCTTTTTGTGCTTTACAAAATATAGTTCAAGCGAGAATGCATCGTTCACTACCAGGTATGTAAATATGAAACCGGAATTTTTGTATAGAAAATACACGTTTATTTTGTATGAAAATGATTAAAAATATTTTATTCGAAGTATTGCCCATCGCTAGCTATACATTTTTCCCACCTGTCTGGCAATTGGTGGATGCCACGCCAAAAAAACTGTCGCTCTTTTGAGGCAAACCAATCATCGAGCCATTTTCGTACATTTTCGTAAGAAGCGAAGTGCTGGTCAGAAAGTGCGTGTCCCATCGATGCAAATAAATAGTAATCGGACGGAGCCAGGTGTGGTGAGTAAGCCGCATGCGAAAGTATTTCCCAACTGAACGCTTCAATCGTTTCCTTGACCGGTTTTGCCGTATGTGATGGTGCATTATCATGAAGCAACATTACTTTGCGTTGCTTTTTTCGATATTCTGGTCGTTTTTCACGCAAAGCTTGATTCAAATCGATCATTTGTTGTCGGTAGCGCTCAGTATTGACGGTTTCGCCAGATTTTAACAGCTCATAATAGATCACGTTCCACGTTCCACGTTCTTCGTTCCTCGCGTCAAAATTGCCACTTCTGAATTTTTTAAGCCACTCAAAGCACTGTGATTTACCAAGAGCATGCTCACCGTAAGCTTCGACAAGCATTCGATGTGATTCTGCAACAGTTTTCTTCAAATGGTAACAGAAAATCAATGCTGTCCGCAAATCGTAGTTTCCAGGCACAAAATTCCACACGTTCAACGCTATTACAAACTATGCTGTTGTATGAAACTTGTATTATTCTGAGTCGAAAATGTTTGTGAGATGTCAACAAAGACTTTTGACATCAATGACGCAGTTTAGTGATAACTACATTATCGGCTAGGGCCATCTATAGGCAAATTCCGGTTTCATATTTACAGACCTGATATATCGAGATTAATGTGTTTTCTTGCAAAATGATCGTCGGTTCTTTAACTTGGTGATTCGATTGGATGTAGTTCCTCTGCGACGATGTGATTCAGATCGATTGTACGATACAACGAACATCCTTTTTCTCTTCTGGAACAAGAAAAATACAACGAACCTGGCTTTAGACGAAACTTCAATCACGTTATTTAATATTTCGAACAGAATAATATTCGGCGAGTTCACCTCGTTGAAAATCCAATTCATTAAGCCATCGAAAAAAGTAGAAATCAACTAGTCAAACCGAGAAAACGCGGTTTCTCTGCAGTCTGATTGGTTAACGAGCCACTTAATGCGCTCATTACGCGTATGCGTGGCACGAAGGCCGGTAAATTGGCGTAAATCATAGCTGTGCCACAACTAACCGATGTTTTTCCTGCATAGTGACGATGATTGAAGCAAACTTTTGAACTCGAAATGCCACCAACTGTGGGTAATTTCAAGTCATCGCCGCGTAATTTGCGTGGGTAAATTGTAGACGTGTAGAGAGAGAAGAGAGAGGGCGAGACTTTGCTGGATTTCCAGCAACGAGCATCGAAAAAAGACCGGTGCATATGGCCTTCCAGTAGGAAAATAAAAGTGAAAGACAATTTCGAGATTTAATGGTTCAAGGATCTCTCTGCAATTTTCTCTAGTTTTTCCACGCTGCGCGATGTTTTCCCCATCCGTGTAATCTGCTTTCCTCCTAAACTACAAGTGACTCAGAGGACAGAGAAATTGAACGCGAAAACGAGCGTCCTTTATTTTATAATTGAAGATACAAGGCAGAAAGCGGTGGTCTTGACAGCGGCAACAGAAAATTCAGTTGTCGCTTTCCTGAAAAAAAGAACCAGCTCGACGACGGTGTGAAGTAGGGGCAAAAAAAGGAAAAAGAAACAAAGAAAAAGGAGGAAATAAAGAAACTGAAGCGAAAAGGGGGCTAACGTGTCCGCCTCTGGCGGATTTGTTTGTTTTATTTAAGTCGACAAGCTGAGAATATAACGAAGACAAAGTTTGGCGAGGATAAATTAGAAGCTTGTAATTTAGAGGTGCGATTTGGTCAAATATCGCACGTAACGGACCTGTTTTTTCTCCTGAAAGGACGAAGATTAAAAACGGAGGATATCGCAGTTTTCTTTCGCGAATCACAAACGTCTGAATTAATTAGTGCTGGGTAACGACGTAGTCAAAGTAGCTACCTTCTTTTAATCACTCGCTTCTTGCTCGTAAAAGAGAGGAATATTAAAAAGTTTCCTCGCTTCTATACTTTGTTTTTTTTTCTCTTTTTGTTACTACAGATGAAAGAGAGACGGTGTAATTTACGCTTCGAGTGCTAAATTGAATTTTGCTTGACACAATGATACTCGTTTTACTTCGTTATCGGACTCTGATGTAACAATGTTACAATGACGAAATATTGTACATTTTATGTCCAGGCAAACAAAAGAAGTAAAAAAAATAACGAATAAGTTTAAAATTACACGTTTCCTCAATCAAGGACTCTCTTATTTAACAAGGAATGTTCCAACATATTGGCACGTTATTTTGTTTAATCGTACGATGAATTTCCTCGAAACGCGCGCCTTACTAGCAACGAACGTATGAAATTTCTAATCGACGATCACGTGAATTGCCGCGTTATTTTTGTCGGCGTACCTGTGCTTTGCAAAATGGATTCGTAGAAGGATCGGTGCTTCTGTGCATCGATGTCGGGGAAAATTCGTAGTTCCAAGAATACCTTTCAAAGGGGCAGAAAACAAAGAAGCTTTTTACAAGGGATAATCAAAAGCTTTTTACCTGTACAACTTTATGGCCGTTCCCCGTGCGCCTCGTATATTCTCTATTTTCGTAGCGAGCATAATATTTTAGCAGCGGTTGAGTGCTGCTCGCGAAAACGATCAGGCAGCTCGCGTTCGAGGCAGAATTCTCAGGAGGTGGTGAAAAATGCGAACGAAACGTCGCGTCTGCCGGCAGAGGTAACTCGCCAGTGCAAGGAATTCAAATCAGTTTCCTTAGGTTATTAACGTTACTTATCTTTCCTCGCCCCCCCTTGTTTGCTCGCTCAGAGACGAATAAAGCGAGGGAAAAAGCCGGCGAATCGTCGAGACGAAGAAATAAAGGACGCTCGTGTTTGCATATACTGGCTGGCTACGAGATGAATAAACGTCCACGGAAAACTGTTTTCTTGCGGATCTTTCGTTGGCAGACGAGAGGAAATCTCGTATTATTATTACGGACGTCGAACGATGCTTTGTGTAAAAGTTTTTTTAATAAATTGTAGATTTTAATGATTTACGCAGGTTGGAAATGTACCAGACTAGTCAAAATGGCAAGACCGCTGTTGCAATTACTGAAGATACACATAGAGATTCTTAGATTCTAGAAATTGGCGAAATTAACGTTGAGATTTATTCAGACACAAATTTTTCGTTATAATATATTAGGTTGTCGGGAAAGTTTCTTTCGTTTTAGAAGAAAATAATAGATACACAACTTTCCAATAGAACAAAATGGATCGTACGTAAATGATAATAATGATAAAATGAATGAATGAAATGATGAAATGAAATGATATAAAAGGAACACGTTGCGCATCTATCATTTCCTTATGAATTGAAACAAATTTTTATATTATATATAATATAATAATATATACTATAATTGTTCCCTCTAAAAAGTAGGATCTTAATTTTGTATTTTAGTGAAAACAGTGACGCCGATCGTCTACTAACGATACCTATGAATATTCCCTGATGTTCCTTTGGGAAAAGTATCTGTTGTAAAATTCAGGCACAGTAATAATTTCTCAAAGTATATATAGCAACGTATCCATTAATCATCTCACTAATCATCATAATATGTACATTTAGGCACGCAATGAAATTCTAAATAGAGAACAATTATATTTATTTGGGACAATTAGAAAGCTGTTAATGTAATACGAAAGAAAAAGAAAAATTAAAAAAAGAAAAGAAAGATAATAGAAGATACGTACAAATTTCTTTAACGACTAAAATACAAAGGAAACTGTTTCGCAGGTAATTGGAACAGCGTGAAACGATCATTTTCATTCGAAGATCGTCTTTTTTCTTTCGGAGTTTGCTAGTTTTCACGTAAGTGCATTATTTCGAGAGTAATTAGACGTATGTCGGATATGGCTGTACTAAAAGCGAGGTCGAATTAGGGGGGCGAAGATAATGTCGTAGAAGTGATTTTATCAGCTTTAATGCATGCAACGTTGAAGCGGGGGCTGGTAAATGTCGAGAAGTTAACTCTGCCGGGAGTATAAAATAAAAAGGAAGAAAATAACAGGAAGGAGACTGTACGCTGATTGGGCGGAATTAATATTATCGACGTGGTGCAGTTCTGAATAAACACGATTAAAGTTCTCCCGTTGCGGTAGCAACGTGTCGTAATATGGACCTAATAGCGCGTGCCAAAGGTTAGAATACAATGGCACAGGGGTGGTTTTAAACGATCGAACCATAGGGTGAAGATTAAGTGCACAAGTCCTCTCAGGAAACTTCGTAAATTTAATATATCGGTCCCCGGAATGGCGTGTAAACCGGTTTATCGATAATCTCGCGTAGTACAGGATTATTAATTCGATCGTCGATGACAAATTTTACGTAATCAACACACTCTTCGTGGCACGCGTGAAATCGCAAGACAACTTTCTAGTCGTGGACTATCGAGTCATGAACCGTGCAACGTACGTACAGTGGCAGAGAAAAGAAAGTTTATAAAATCAGACGTATAAAAGTATACTGTAATTTTACAAAATGGACTTATATTTAATAACAGCCATAGAGAAATATAAATTAGAATGGAATAGATGTTATGAGTATGATGGAAAATTGTTAGTACGGAATAATATATTTCATAAATAATACTTACATGGCATTATCGTATTATGCAGGGTGGTTGGTAACTGGTGGTACAAGCGGAAAGGGGGTGATTCTGCGCGAAAAAAGAAGTCGAAAATATAGAATAAAAATTTTTCGTTTGAGGCTTTGTTTCCGAGAAAATCGACTTTGAATTTTGGCTCGGTACGCGTGCACTTTATCGCGTCTCGTTATGACGGATCTCACTGTAGATCGTTGTCTCGATGGATATTATCGCAGTTTAAGTTTGTTTTTGCCGTAACGGAAAATTAGGAATACATAATGGAATAATATGAAGTAATCATAAAGTTTATTATTATAAAAATTGCTGAAAATGTTGCCCATTCTGCCGAACACGTACTTCTGCTCTTCTAATTAAACTTCTATGAACACTTTCTAAGTCGATTTTCTCGAAAACGAAGCCTCAAACGAAAAATTTTTATTCTATATTTTCCACTTCTTTTTTCGCGTAGAATCACCTCCTTTCTGCTTATACCACCAGTTAAACCACCCTGTATATAATTGTACATTATTCTCATAGCCAATTATAATATGCAATATTTCTTAATGTATTTCACATATAAGAAGTTTCTATCATCGTCGAAATCATTTTCATGAGTCGTTATAATTACTCCATTAACTCCGTATCAAATTTAACCGAAAATTCTATCTGATGAACAGACGAGACTGCAGCGCAACGAGCTCCTGCCTTCCAAGAAGCAGCTCGATCGACAGTGTGGCAGAATGGAGCGTTGCCGGAGGGGTGGGAACTGTCAGTGCCAGCAATGCTGTCAACGCGGGAAGCAGTTATGGGCTTTTCGCTGATCAACCACCACCAAGAAGGAGTCCCAGCCCCCTGTTAGGTTCAAGAAGTGACAGACTCAGTCTCGTCTCACCGAACATCGGCAGGAGGGTGAAAGGTCACCGGGCAGTGTTAGGTGAGTGTCATACATTTGGCACTGGTTCAGCGTTTCTTTCTTTTTTCTTTTTCGTTTTTTCTTTTTAATTTTCTTTTTTGTTACTGAACCAGATCGAACATGAAATTGATCTATCACGTCTTGATATTGAAAGAGGTGGGATCGAAGTTCCATTTCTACCCTTTGAACATTTATTCTAGGAGAATAGTGTTTCTTAGCGAGAATCTTTCCATAAATTTTGTTGCGCCAAGCATGGAGTACTCTGTCGATAAGTATTACGAAATGTATTGGTAAAAAGGATTTTGTTCTCTTTCTCTGTTTTCCTTCCAGAAAGTAGTGAACGCTATTCTGTGGAGATTTTATGCTTTTAGGTTTCTTTCCTTTGATTGGTAGCTGGATTATATTTTATCATACTTCACTTCCACGTAGGTACATGTTAATTGCCACTTATGTGGAGGCGCGTGGGAAATTCGGAATTCCATTTTCAAGATTCATTACAGTAGAGTGGTATTTCTACGTGAGAATCTTCCCATAAATTTTCAAATGTGAAGCGTAGGATGTAGAAGATGGAAGTAGACATAAGTAGTCCATAAATATTACCAAACGTATCGGTGAACAAGAATTATGTTTCTCTTCCTACTTCTCTGTCTCTTTATCCATACAAGAAAATTATGCAATCGGTGAAAGGTTATTCTTTAGATATTTTATAATTTTATCCTACTCGCAGGGCTTTCGATGAGACCTTTTTCGTTTGATCGATAACTTGATTGCTTTTAATTACATTTCTACGTCCACGTACATGTTAATTGCCGTTTAAATCGCAGCGCTGAATGATCGAATCGTTCATCCGTTGCTACATGCTCTTTGATATCAGACGTCAGCGTGAAACGTCAATTGGAAAGATAGAACGTCGTAGCTAACAACGTTAGTTGAAAAGTTCGAATGCCTTTCGCATTATAGTTCTAGAGAAGTTACGTAGTGAGTTATATTCTTCGTTGATTGTTCGAGAAGTTCGATTAACTTGCTCAATTATTTCAATTAGTCGAGCTTTGGCGACATCTAATTAGTAGACGGCGGCAAATATTTTAATGGAAATAGCAAACTATAAAATTAATCGTTCGATTGCTTCTTGCTATCATTGTTATTTAATGGAAGTTTAAGAACGATATTTCCATTGTTCCACGGTAATTAAAATCAACAATTGTAAATGAAAACACAAAAGAGAAATTAATTCCATATAGCACAATTTTCTCTTTTTAATTAAATATATATTTTTGCCATAGCTTTGAATATTTTTAAGTTATGTAAATTTAAAAATAGCGCAGCAAATGTTATTGCATTCGTATAAAATCTATTTAATCAATTATCCTACATCAATATCATATCCTTACGCAGTGTCTTGATTAATTATCCTATTCCTCTATTATATCTTTCATGAAAAATATTATTTACATGTATTTTTATATTCTCAAACAATTTTTAGAATATTCCTTTAGATGTAGACGTTAGTGAAAAGTGAATGAACTTATATCTCGATCGATACTTTCTTCTAGCTACCGAATAACGAAAAAGTCGGGAAATCGTTTATTCGTGGAAGATCCGTACAAGCGTTGGAAATACGTTTCTGAGCAACTGCAAAATCACAAGGGCTTAAGAAACAATCGACGATGCAATAATTGCACAGCTTCTGATATTTGTACTTACATGTTGGTCAAGCAGAGCGTGGTTATGACAGTTCAATTTTACTATAGTTTCACAGACGACTTCGTCCTCAAGGAGCAATTTCGCGATGAGTAGTTTCCCGCCGCTGGGAAATGCCGCCAGTTCGAAACGAAACTACAGAAACGCCACGCTATTATTTCCTTTCGTGAATTTCGTATCGACGCTCCACTTGTTCCTACTTCGCCTAATCATCTCGAGTACACTAATGAATGCATTTATTACGACGAACGTGAAAGTTAAATTTCGCCTGGCTCACTTTGGCTGCGACAAGTTTTCCAAAAAATGCAATTAATTCTGTTTAAACGAACGACAAGACCAGTTCGATGGCGTTCCTACAAAAGAAATCATTTGCATAAATCTGCATGGACATTTGGAAAATTTCTTTTAAATCTTTGGGTACATAATTGAAAAATGTTCCACTGAATATTGTTTAATGAAGAAAATACTGTGGTCTGTCTTACTAGAGGAGGAAAGATACGATATATACTGCTACACTGTAAACTACATACCTTAAAGACAGATTAAGACACATTACAGTAGTGATTCATCTTTTACGAATTTTGGAGGTGAAAAGTCCGAAGGAAGGAAAAATTCGTAGGTTTCAAAAGAGTGGTAATCTAAAGGATTAACGTCTCAGGAGAATAAAAAGAATCCATAAAAGCTACTTATCCAAAGATTAGGTGGATAATATTGGTAAATAGCCAAGTTACAAATTTATAAATTATAGATTTCCTTATAATAATTTTAGTCTCCATAATTCGACCGGTCACTTATATAATCTACAGCCAATATTTTATTTATTTTATCACCAAACATCTGAAAAAAGAAAGAAAATATACAAGAAAATACAAGGAAATTTATTAATAACGCAATTATCCAAAATAGCTCCACTACTATACTACGACGGTATATACATATCTAAATAACTAAATATCATAATCAACTCTTCCAACCATGATATCTATAATTCTACACATTGCACAACAATCATTTTTATAGCACGTCGCTTATCAATATCCTTGAAATCGTCGCAACTTTCTCATCCATCGTAACCGGAGACCGACATCAGATACGCCCCTGAACCTTGTCTCGTCTCGACCAATCGTTAAGCCCGTTTAGTAGCAACTCGAGGATGTGTGAAGAAGAAACCGGTTATCCCCACCACTGGCTGCAAGAAGGGAGCAACGCTCCCACTAAGAAAGGTGCACGAGCCTCGTGAATTTCGTGACATCCGGGGGGCCTTTCACGTGTTCTCGGCTATTGTAGCACGTAACACGAGATTCCGACGTTAGTGCGCGCCTCCGACTACCTGGCTAGCGTTTAACCTGCGAGGTTCTTTACTAAACGACTTGGAACCTGTGATCGCCTCGACTGGAGTCGCTTTCGCGAATTTTCTGCACGGCACGTGACACACGACTTCTAACAAGTGTAACGGTGTACGATTATCGTCAGGATTCTAACTGGACATCGGGCATGTAAACAATAAAGTGAAAGTGAAGGAAGCGTCTTCATGTTGGTGTTTGAACGTAGTATAGAAGTTGATGATCCGAATAATCTTCTAGAGAGTTGAATTGAGTGATACCGAATACTCGAGGATATTATATTGTGAATATTAAAGGTACATTTGAGAATTAATAGCCTCGTTTGGAGAAGGGAACATCGTCCAGCTCTTTGTTTTAGATCGTAATTAGAATTTGGATGACTCATTTTAAGACTGTTCGAATTGAGTTCGAAGAAGAGGACTTTGTTTTAAACTTTCAGTAGAATTTGAGAAGCATCTTTCCAGACCGTTCGACTTAACTATTCAATTTGAAGGAGAAGATACCGATCAAGGTTCTCGTTAAATGTTTTAAACTTTCGCTAAAATTTTGGAAGCTCCCTTCGAGACTGTTGATTGTTCAACTTTGCTTTCCGATTAATAGTAAGAAATTGCTTCTGAAACAACAATCTGTGATAGGTTCAGTGTTTATTTCATTTATATAAAAGAATGTTTCGCGTTATGTTTCCGGTAGTTTATGATAAATGCAGGCCACAGGAGTCTTCGCCGGACGATGTGGCATACCTGAATGGTCAGCCATCGTCTCGGCCAATCGTCTTTCACGCTTTGTTTACGTCCTCGTGTCTGGCCACGCGGTTGGCTACTCTGAGTCGCTTGTCTAAAGAGGCTCTCAGTCCACGATTGTTCGAGTGGTCGGTTATTTCTCCGTGAAAATCCAAGAAATACCTTAACGACAGTGATTCATCGACTACATCGTGTCATCGATAATTAGGTGCTATAGGTTAGAGTTAAGTAATTACAATAAAGTTCACAAGTTCTTTGGTTGAACGTCGTCTGAATTTGAAGCGGCGATACCCATGGTGCAGTGCGTGGTGTCGAAATCTCGAAAGATGCGAAGAAAATATCGCATTTCTTGGATAACTTCGAACTATCTGAAAACATGTTTTCGTTAGAGGATTTACCAAGAATGGTGAAGAATAATGGAACAACAGTAGAGTTAGTGGGAAGCATCCGATTGAACGTCCATCCTCTGACCAGGACTTTCTGGTAATTTGAGCGACCTTTGGTAACATGATCGCTTTTAGAAAACACGATAGTTCCTTACAACGACACGAGGAACCAGACTTCGCGGTCGCGTAACCTGCACGCTGTCGAGAGTTAGTAAGTCGACACTTTACACCTTACTTCAGTTTCGCGCACTTATCACCGGTTAAAACGCCGCCACCGCGTCTTTCATGTCCACGAGAGTAGTTTTCGTTTTCATAAAGATTGGAATGCTCTTTTGTAAAATCTATATTCTTCCTGAAATCGTATATCTATATATACATACATTTCATTTAACCTAAAATGAAAAGATCCAAGATTTTGGCGTTTCGTAATTCGATATATCGAGCGTATCATTTTAAGTACGACTTTCGATAAAGGACTATTA
Organism: Bombus affinis; assembly: GCF_024516045.1. Lineage (NCBI taxonomy): Eukaryota > Metazoa > Arthropoda > Insecta > Hymenoptera > Apidae > Bombus > Bombus affinis. Next base: position 6,535,352 of record NC_066356.1, on the reverse strand, counting down.
GGATTCATCTCGTTTAACCTAGAATAAAAAGAAGTAGGATTCTGATGTTTTGTGATTGTGATATAGCAATTGAAAAATTCACTATAATTCGTGGTAAAGGATTTGAAATTCCTTTGAGACTTTGTCATCTTGTCTAACCTAAGAGTTTTGTGATGCGATATATCAAGTATAGAATTTGAATTACGACCTTCGGAACGGACTATTGGGATTCCTTCAAATGGAAAGAAGATTCAAGATTCTAACGCTTTGTGATTCAATACTTGAATAAGATATTATTATGATAACATGTGATAAGGGATATTAAATTCCTTTGGAACCTCCTCGTCTCATCTAAACTAAGATTTTTGTGATTTGACATATTGAGTGAGAAATTTTTATTACAATTTGTGATAAATTTTAGATTTCTTTGGGATTAATAAAATCTATATTCTTTCTTAAATCCGATATATGTATACACGAGCTTGATTTCACCTAAAACAGAAAGAAGACCCAAGATTCTAACGTTCTGTGATTCAACGTATCGAATGAATAATTTTCACTGAAACTTTTAACAAAGGATTCCAAATTGCTTCGGGACTCGTCTCGTTTCACTTAACCTAAAACAAGTAAGAGGTCCAAGATTCTAACCCTTTGTGATTCGATATACCCAGTGAAAGATGTTCGTTTCAGCATTCGATAAACGACTCGAAATTGCATTGGGATTGAATTGAATTGAAGTTAGATGATCAGAAGGTGCAAAGGATCGGAATAGCCATTAAGCTAATTACGTCAGCACGGTCTGATGGACTGGCGTGGGAAGTCAGTCGTGCTAATGTTGTCATAGCTTCTAGAGGACATATACGTATGAAGCTGTAAAAGGAACGCTGTAAAATTCTCTAGAACGTGTAATAAATAAGTGGTGGATATTAAGAAGAAGGCGTTGGTTGTGTGCGCAGGGTGATCATTTCTTTAAGTTTACATCCGTGAAATAAAGTGGCGTGCCAGGATGCGGTCGAAGAAAAAACAATATCGTTTCGCGAGATATCGAGAGCGTCCCCTGGACAGAGACGCGACGAAAATGAACAGAGCAAAGCTTTGAGGGACACACGGTGCAAAAGGTGGAGGACCTTGCCGCATCCCGCAGTGAGAAGAGCAAACCGGTTTCTGCATTTGGTGCAACGACGCGTCCGCCTCGTTTTACCCGGCGAGAGTTTTCGGCAAGAAATTTTCATGTAACCCGTGCTACCGTTACTTTTCTAATTCCCTCTCGTTGGAAACTGTCACGTCTGGCTTTCACTCTTCATGGAAACGTGTCGTAGCCGTGGCTGGATGAAAACTTAGGGTATGTTTCTCTCTATTTCTTTCTTTCCACCATTTCTTTTTTTCAAGGACGACACAGGTGCATCTCTATCTATCGTTTTTTTTAAGGTTATGCGATTTCCAGCTTACTTCGGCAGCTATGATTTCATGATTTTTGTGAAATTAATGTTGGAAACACCAATTACTATTCCTCTTTTCTATTTTTATTGACAGTGAATAGCCGATAATGTGTTTTGTTGTACGTATTTTAACTAGAGGAAGATTCTATAGAAAATGAATGTGATTGATTAAAATACAATGGAGATGTCTGCCATTGTTGGAAAAAGCGAATACGATACGAATATTATTATGATGAAATATTTTAGTGGCTAATAATAACTTTATATAAGTTCATGTATATTCATATTTTTATAAATAAGATAATGGGATTTGAGCAGAAATTTACTTCAGCTACTAGATATTGTGTATTTATGAGAAATACATGAAAATTAGCATAACAAAATACACAAAATAGAACATTATATATTTATATAAGGTTATTAATGAGAACAATAAAACCTTGTAATATTTGGTGCATAATAAAAACCTAGATTTAATTATGTTGATAAAAATACGAATTTGCATAGACATTCGCAATTTAATGAAATAACGTGTACATATTGTACTTTGCATATTTTATATATTTTTGCGTGTAGTAAGCTTTTAAATTCCATAAGTACATCAAAATTTACGGTTGACCTATCATCTACAATTCTAGATATTCCATTTTCGTTACATTAGTAAAAAAACAGTTTCTGGCTATAGAAGTCGAAGAAAGTGATCCACTGTACGAAACGAGTGAAAGTACGCGATGTATCGAATACAAATTTCTATTCCGACATTATTAATCGAATATGAATTATGAATATTAATAAAGTCTCGCAAAAGTGCGGTCGATACGACAAACGTTTCTTCTTCGCTTGTTCCTCGCGCGAGAGATAGCGTAATCAGAGCATGCGAAATAAAAATATTTGACGTGGAACAGGAAGATGAAATTTTATTTTTGCACCAACGTCGCTCTGGGCGACGATTAGGGTTCAAATTGAGATTCAAAGGATCATATCCACGGAATCTTTTCACTTTCTCATTCTTCTCCTTTCGCCACTTTGTTCTAAATCATACTGATGTTGGTGTATCTTCCTCCGTATATTCTAAAGTATTTTCATTTTATTCCATTCTTCGATTACTAATCCATCAAAAACTGATAGTAGAACGCTGCTATTGGGAACAATGGGGTCATTCGAACGTCTATTGTATCGTATCGCACGGCATAGCGCAGCAATTATTATACGTTCAATTAAAAAACGTAATCGTAAAGTGGCATCGTAGCAAACGGAGAATTTTATACGAAAGCTAGAATGTTATTTCATTCGTCTGTTATTAATCCATCAAAAGCTAATTGTAAAACGTTTGTACTGGAAACAATGATGCGATCGTGGAAACCTGTATTGTAACATATTGCGCTATACACAGCAACGATTATTATACTTTTAATTGGAAAACTCAATCGTAAGCATCGTAGCAAACAGGGAATTTTATACGAAAGCAGCAACTTGTATTTTTATGAGGATGAAATTCCAACATCGTTTGCTTCAAACGTATCCTCTTTCAACGCGTTAAATGAATTCCCCGAGAAACCTAAAAACGCGCAAAGATGAAAAGGCTTCAAAAGAATCTCTGCTGCTTCGATATCGAAAAATGCTTTGGAAGCTTATATTTATTTCTTGTTCACTGTGTCTACGAAATTAAAAAAGATCGATGGACGTAATACGAATCAAAGTGATTTTCTTTAGAGAATCGCGGATGTGGAAAAACACGAAGGCGTAACAGCCTCTATCCGTAAAAACGTCCAAGTGTTACTGTAAATGCGCTATCTTCCGTGCCGGAAGCGGACATGCTGTACCGTACAGAATCTTATTTTCTGTGCACGCGATCATGTGTGGGAGTGTGGGAATGGGTTCTCGTTCGGCGAATACGCGAGAAGCGAAAAGAGATCAGGGTCAGTCTGTTCGTTGAAATATACGACGCGAAACGGCCAGCGGAAATCTACTCTTTTATTGACCGCTCGAACAATTTTTCATTTGTAAACGTTTGTCCCAAGTGCCCTATTTCCTTAATTCTTTACGTACGCTATGCTGATTGAAAGGAAATTTGATGAAATTTACGTACGGATAGAAATTCATAAATGTCTGCCTCCTTAATAATGTAAATGAGAAACGATAAAGTAAAATTACAATTAAAGATTCTTCCTGTTGAAACATAATTTTTGGTTCCGAAATACTTCGCCGAAAATTAGTACTAGAGTCTACTGTGCATAAAGGGAATTTCATAAACATCTGTAATCTTCTTTCCGAAATATAACTTTTGGCCCTAAAATATTGTCATATCAGAAAACGATTTCCTCCTTTTGTTATTTCGTTAAGCGTGGAATTACGATTAGGGAAAGAAGATTGATAATAGAACTATGAGAAAACGATCGATTTATAGTTTCTCGTAGAAACTTCGTAGCTTCACATTACGTTTTTGGCGGATTTAAATGATCGTTTGCAGAGTACGAAGGTCTGCGCTGTTTTCTCATGCAGTGAATATTTGCATCCTCATGCATCTTCCATTTTAATTTCTCTGATATAAATTACAATAATAATTAGCTTCAGTCGTCGATTCGTCAAGTTTTGTTGTCGTAAGAAGATGCAATTTCTGATAAAAAAAAAAAAATATTAATTCTACGAGTATCGCGGCGTATAAACTCCGACGAAGAACACAATTCGCAATATTCCCGTATTTCTCTAATTTCCTACGTCTCGCACAGTTTTCCTTCTCGCGATATTCATCAAGAGTTTTCCTCCGGCTGTTACAATTAACGAGATATACCTAGAAAGATAAATAAGCAGCAGCGAACTTCTGTTGATGCGGGCCGATGCTATCTGTTCGCATGAAATTTTCAGTAGTATAATACAATACGCCGCGTAACAAACTTCGATCCATTACTTAATTTGAAATTCCGGATAAAACGTGGTGCACGTTTCCCCTCGTTGAGGAACAAAAACAGATCCAAGCGTGAAGTGCACATCGTTTGCAAAAACACGATTGCTTTCTTGATAGTCACATGACACTGCGATAAAAACGTGCAGCAACTGACGCGTTATCTCGGCAATTGTGGCCTGGTGCCTGCGGAACAATCACGAGGCGATTTCTACGCAACGATTTTATGACTGCAACCGAGAGAATATTCCCGGAGAATACGGTTTGCTTTCCTCTTTATGTGTATACACAGTTTACAGTTTGGCATATATAGCTTAGCATCGTGAGTCGTGATATATTTCCACATCGGTAGATTCACGCTGCCGTGATCCGTCATCTTTAACACTAGAACTGCCGATAGTTAACACGAAGCTATTTCTACTAAAACTAGCCAAAATGACTAGTGTTTAAAAAACACGTAATAATAGAATGTTTTTATATTTATTGATTTATTACTTTCTTACAGAAAGAATTTCATGTTATGTAGTATATTTTTGGTATTATTAATCCATCTGGGACCATGATCCCTAAACGAGGGTTGACACATTTATAAAATTATAGAACCAGTCATTTTGACTGGTGTGGTATTGCTAGTGTTAGCATCCAGCGATCTAGCGATCGATCCGGAATTTTCCTGATAACTGATATCATCATATCGAATGATAGGCAATACAAATTTTACAAACGTGTGGGAAGTTGTACAAAACGAGGAAACTAATTAATTGGGGTTCGATAAACAGATTGCAGGACCCTTTTACACTTTGACAAGTACCAGTCATTTTGACTGGCATTGGTATAAGTAGCCTTGATACAAAATTATTTTCGGTTTGAATACATAAAAAACAAAATAAAATTCATTATATTATTCTTTTATTTATCATTACATCATTACGGAAAAAAATATAACATGAAATAGGAATTTTAAAATAAAATTGTAATACCAGTCAGTCAATTTGATTGATGTGGTAGTTCTAGTGTTAAGTTTCCAGGCACACGCATCATAGAATCCTAGAATACCGTAGGAATTTCGTGGACGTGTTTCGTTTTGAAGATATCTTGCAACCTAATGTATCGTCTTACCGAGCTCTCTTTTTTTATCGCTGAGATCTCTCTTTTAACGTGCTTGCTGCGAGTCCTTTTTTTCCTCACAATGCTCCACCGTTGGAACTTGCCTCTTCTTGCGTGACACTTGCAGTTACCCAAATTTCTGTCTGACTGTGCCTCGATCTTTCTCTTTTTTGCCGCAGTTGTCTTTTTTTAGCTTTGCGTGGTTTTCTCCTTGCAATTGAAATTTCTGCTTTTTACGTCTCTGCATTGGCTGTTTAATTGGTGCGATCTCCCTCGGAAAGGTTACGTTTTCTTCCGGGGTCAACACGATCACTGTCACGCTGGTCGTTTTGCGTTACTAAATATTTAACAAGCATCGAAATAAGGTAAATTTCGTGGACTAAGAAATTGCGAACAACGTGAACAATTTGGACGACATCGTGGGGAAGAAAATAAGCAAACGCGATAGAATATTTTGCGATAATTAAATGTTTCGCTATACTATATTTCATTATATCGTGGCTGCCAGGGCAAAGTATATGAAATTTGCATGGCAGTTTACGTGCTACGAAACCTGCCTCCGTGCTGGAAAGACTAAGCAGACTGTTGGCAGAAATTGTTCTGGTTAGATAGAAATTAATTATTAGCGGCGACACGGTAGAATATATCCTAGGAGGTTATTGTCAAAGGAAAGTCCCTGCGGTGATAAATTATTCCTCGCTAATAATGCGAGCAGGACATTGTACGCGGAAGTGGAACCCCCAGAAACGTCAACGTCAGTCCGCTATTCACCAGCAACAATTTTGGAGAAAGTGACCGGGCTGGAGTCTGTCCACGTCTGATAACCAGTCGTAGTTGATAGTTTTGGAATAGTTTTGGACCTTTTAATAATCGTAGAAGAATCGAAAGGATAGGAATTGAACTCGAGTGTCGTTTATCTTTTCGCGAGTCTTTCTTCTTTTTCTCCTTATCCGTTTAAGTGCGAGTACATTTCCTTTATTTCCAGCCAAATGGAAGAAGAATAGACAGAAAGAAAAAGAACGGGCAAATGGGAAAAGTAAAATACAGCGGTACTTAAAGGGTTCAATAAAATATATTTATTACGATATCGAGGTATATAAGTTGCAGTATGTTATTGCAAACTTTACTTCATTTGACCTGTAATTAATACTGAGAATAAGAATTTCAGTCGTTCAATGTTCAATGGCGCATGAAAGCATCTCCCAAAAAATTCAGTGTCAGAAGAATAAAATTGGAAACCTCGTACATTAGGAAACTAAGATTTTAAATTCCGTACATCATCTGAATCTCTCCGGTTCGTAACCGTATCCGCGGTGGCCTAATTGCGGTACAACGATGGGATATCGCGCGGGTAAATGGTTCGATATATTATTTATGGATCCTGAGGAAACTCGATTGCGTACTCTTTCCCCGTAATCTTTTATCTCCTGTGCGATGCAAATTTTGCATCAAATTACCCGCGTACGTTGGTAGTTTGAAACTATCCGTTACGAGAACATTACCGTTCACCCTTCTTCCTGTCACAGACTTAAAGAAAAACAGTCCGGAAAAGGGCGGCACCTGTATTACAGGTATCGACATACCGGGTGCTCGAAAAATAAATATTTCACCCTATATTTTTTGGCGCTTCTATTTTATTTCATTTTAGTAGGATTTCTTTTTTAAATTTATTCAGTAACATAAATATGTAATAAAATACAGGAAGTTTGAGGCTTGTTGGAAAATAATAAGGAATGATCTTTGAAGAGTGATTTCTTCTATTTAATTAGAAATAGAATTAATACGATATACAGGGTGGTTGGTAACTGGTGGTACAAGCGGAAAGGGGGGTGATTCTACGGGAAAAAAGAAGTCGAAAATATAGAATAAAAATTTTTCGTTTGAGGCTTTGTTTCCAAGAAAATTGACTTTGAATTTTGGCTCGGTACGCGTGCACTTTATCACGTCACGTTATAACGGATCCCACTGTAGATCGTTGTCTCGATGGATATTATCGCAGTTTAAGTTTGCTTTTGCCGTAACGGAAAATTAGGAATACATAATGAAATAATATGAAGTAATCATAAAGTTTATTATTGCAAAAATTGCTGAAAATGTTGCCCATTCTGCCGATCACATACTTCTGCTCTTCTAATTAAATTTCTATGAACACTTTCTAAATCGATTTTCTCGAAAACAAAGCCTCAAACGAAAAATTTTTATTCTATATTTTCGGCTTCTTTTTTCGCGTAGAATTACCCCCTTTCCGCTTGTATCACCAGTTACCAACCATCCTGTATAATAAGATGTACAGTACAGAATACAGAGAGATTTAATTTAAGTGAGAATATAGGAGAAAATAAATTGCATACTAACTTTGATACGTCATGAAGTGCGTAATAAAATATTCGGGATATTGAAAGTCCATTAAGAATTTATAAAAACGATATTCATCATATTTGAATTACTAATTTGAAAAAGGAATAGCAAACTAATTTCTCCCATTAATATTACTAATTTCATTTTACAACCGAGTCTCTATCTCATTCATAGCCCCATTAGATAATTTGTTACACTGGAAACCACCCTCTGACAGATTTTACCACGAATATTCGTATTTGAAGATAAATTCTGTTTCCATGTAATTCCACGTTTGCTGCCTCGTTTACAGAAATTCCGATTAGTCCTGGCTTTCTGCGAACGATGTAACTTCAACGACGGATAAAGGAAAGTTCGACATCTGAATTTCAATATTTTTCGTACCAACAATTTTTCCTCATACTAATAACAATCACCTATACTATGATTTATATTATACTTAACCATTACTATTATTAGATGCAAATCCATTTCGTAAAATTATGCTATCTTTCCATATTTCTTATTTTACAAACTTTCTTCTGTTCGCCACTGTACTATCGGAAAACTTGGAAATTCCCGATCGTTGCAGACTCGAAGTTTCGAAAAAAAAAAGATAAATAGAAAAACACTAGAGTAGCTGACGTAGATAAGTAATAGGTACACCATAGAGACCTTACGGGTTTATTCGTGATAGCCAAAACGAATGATCATCGTAGATCCTTCTATCCCGGATCGTAAAGCTCCCAAAGGATGCAGGAAGTTTTTAACAACTTTCGAATGTTGTTGTCTCTGTGGATAGTAACCAAGATAAACTGAAGACCGGGTAAGTTCGTTGGAAGGTTGACAATTTTTTCCAGACCACCCTGTAGATGGTGAACCGAAAAGCAGGTGGCCTTGAGGCTTCGCTCTTTTATCCGACGATCATCCAATTTGTTTGTCAGCCTAGTAGCGTAGATTATCTACGAGTTCGCTAATTTCTGTTCGTCTTTCTATCAGCTTCGCCATGAAGAAAATTCTACGACTTTTAAAACCTGGAATCTTCGTTATCGGGATAAGTCGGATTCCACTTAATCCCAGAAATCTTTGCTGGATTAACGCCAGAACTACCTGAGTCGTCAAACTGATGGATTTCCGGTTTTCTTCTTTTTTTTTTTTTCTTGAAATTATTGCAAACATACGGATATTTTTGCCAAAATTAATAGCGATTTTTATTTAATTAAATTACACGATATATTTAGATAAATTAGTGTAGATAAATTTATTTTGATTACTGTTATTTGGATTGTATTAATTTACCGATAGTTTTAGCGTTAATTTTAAGCTAATCTCGATCTACTTTCGATCTACTTTCGTAGAATATCTTTAACGTTATAACGTAGATCGAGGACGATGGAATTATTTGTTGAATTAAATGTAGAACATTTAATGAGAATTTTCCCCGTTATTTTTGCAAGTGGGTAGCTTTGGATATTTCCGCATATCTTTAATAGGACTGTAGTAGTAGTTGAAATATTTATTAGTTCGTATACAATTTTCCAAGTCGAGTAATTTTATACATTTTACGAGTAAAGCAACGTCGCTGGTAATACAATTATTTATTGAATCTTCAATGAGAATTTTACGGCTGGAATATTCAATATTTCGTGTAACATTCTGGGAATTAAATATTTTCGGACATTTTACAATTAAAGTAAATCGATGTTGATGAAACTGTTCGTGGGTTTAACTCTGCTGCTTCTAATGACAATTTTACCCAATATTTTTCCAGTTGCATAATTTTATCATACCAAAAAGAAAACAAAATTTCATCGACAATTTGACGAGACACGTGTATTCTACGATTTTTCTTCCGCTCTTTTTGTATTTCCAATGAGGTGTACGGCCCTGAGCCTAACGAAATTCGAACTCACCTGCCCCGATGTCATGCCCAGATGCCCAACAGTACTATGCATCTGTTGCAAGCCTTCCTTTCAGTCGGTGTCCTTCCCTGCCGTCGTAAGGACCTATCTTCCGGTGCAGTACCCGCGTTACTCTTTTCACGACCAAGGTTCAGTCGATAGCCCCGAGAGATCTTCTTCTCAGTGATTTCAACGAGCGTGAACTTGGAAAAGTCATAGCTGCACGGTGAAATCGCAAGTAGAAAGTGAACGTTGAATTAACACCGAAGATCATGAGGAATTGAAATATTGGAGAAACTTGAAATACAGAAAGGACAAAGGATATATTGTAAACTGGTAGGTGAGTGAAAGTATTAGAAATGTGTCGCTTCTCGATTGATATCGTAGACAAATTGCTTTGGATGTTATGTAATTTTGGAATACTACGTGGGACTCGAGTTATTTCAGTAATTAAATTATTAACTGGATTTGATTAAATAGTTAGAACTAAAGTTAATAAGATATTACATGAAATTTTAGATCGTCACTTATACATTTAGAACATTTGAATTGTGTAGATAATTATGTAGCGTTAAATAGAGTGGTCCTAAATTACGTAGCTTTAGGGTACTTTTAGAGCGCTATGCTTCTGTGTGTACAACACAGAATGAATAAAATTTCCGAATTAATAAAATGAATCATTAAAATGACCAGCAATCACTACCGGTAGATAGTGAACTTTTATGCATTTGTAAGAAATTTACAAATACTTGGTATAATACTGGTAAATACTTCACCAGGTGAAATAATTTTCTACTTAGCTTTCTACTTTCCTAATTGTGTCTTCAAACCTCTGAATTTGCATGAAAATCCGCCGTCTAATTTTCAGTAATAATAAAGGAAATAAAATTTGTTAGATCACGAGTCGTCAGTCTTGAATTCGTAAAATTGTCAAATTGCAAAAAAGAAATAAACGAAGTCTATAATCTATAAATAGAAAATTTACTAATATTACAAAACGGTATTGACGTAAAAAATTGATGCATTAAATTCACCAAGCCCTTCGATGGTTGGAGAAGGAGCGTTAAACAAATAAAGTGTAAAAGAATGACGGGGATATTTGTGAGATATGGACATGGAATGTCATAAGAGGAGAACGACAGCGGAGAATTCTGTCCGTGAAGGACCTTATTGTGCCGAGTATAGCGTAGCATGATAATAACCACATAATGTGCGTGAATCAAGACTGCAGTCGCATGAAGATGCATTACGTGGCTCTTCGCTGCGTCATTGCGAAGGTGATATATTCTTGGAAACGTTCATTATCAATCGATAATTTACATTTTGATGGAGAAATAATTGTTCCATACTATCTCCAATAGAAAACCGCCAGCGAGGTGGCGAAATTTTTAACATAAAATTTCAACAACGTTACCTGTAACGATTCTTTCGTATTTTTCTAATGTCAGCTGAATGAATTTTTTAGAGAAACGAGATTGCGTAGAAATAACATCTAAAATCAAATTTTCACGAGCCATTATGAATATGTATAAACGATTCTATCATATTTTTCTAAGCCGGAGGAAGTTTTTTAACAATGGCAAAACGACATTACGTCGAAATTCTTCAAACGTAATTTAGGTAAAAGTCGATGCATATTAATCGTCGTAGCTTTCAAGCGATAGAAATTTTTCGACAATAGAAAATAGAAAACTGTCGAGAACGATTCTGTCGGAACCATTTGACACAAGATTTCAGCAAGAGACGATCGATAAAAATTCTATCATATGGTTCGAAATCGAAGAAACATTTTGGCTTGTTAAAAAGATATCAGTGTAACACGAAGAACGCATATACGAATGAATTATTAATCTGGTCATTCGTGTTTAATCCACGTGCAATCGTTTCTGCGCTCGTATGTTTCGTTAATATTACAGCTAGCTACGTTAGACCATAAAAGACATACTAATACCGATATCGTAAAGCTTGCCGCACCGTTAGCGAAATCTTGCAGCGCAAAAACGATTAGACAGGGCTTAAGCCCGAAAGCCTCGATTAACAATTCCAATAATCCAGGCGGCTACAAAATCACAGTATTCTGAAAAGTATAGCTTTTAGCCAGATTATCGTACAAAATATTACACAACACAGCAATTGTCCTGACTCGTTTTAACGATGATATTTTCAAAGAGGAAGAAGAGAAGGTACGTAACAGATGCTCGTGCAGGATCGCATGCGCTAAATTCGCTTGATGTACGACGTATTTTGTAATCGACAACTCGGAAACGAATAACCGCAGAAGCTTTATCGACCAGGCCACGTGTGGACACACCTACGTTTAATAACGAATGCAGATCGCTTCTCTGATGCTCGCTGCCATGTAGTTTCTATTGTAGAATCCTCTTGCATCATGGTACTCGTGTTATTATATTTGACAAGATACTTGTTAGACGTTTGCTTGTGTAATGCTAACGAGATTGTTTAATAGACAGAGGAAATTTTACGAGATTCATTTACGAATTAGCGTCTGCTGGTAATGAAAGAAATGATACAAACGAAGCAATTTTATAGGTAAATCTTGTAAATTGTCACTGGTTTTGGTAATAAGGGAAAGAACATTTTACGAGTAAATGTGATAAACAGCAACTCGTTGGAGAAATTTTCTGCAGAATTTTTAGAAAGTACAACTTGTTGGTGACAAAGCGAATGAAACTTTGTAAACGTAAATTTCGCAAATTCTAACTGGTCGGTAATGAGGCAAAGAAAATCTTGCGAACAAATTTAGCAAACGACAACTTGTTGGCAGTAAAAGAACGAAAATTTCAGGAATATCTTTGAGAAAGTACCACTTGTTGGTAATAATGCAAACGAAAGTAGCAGGGAATTTTATAAATTATACGTTAGCTGACGATTCAATGAAAAATTGTACAATCGTAAAGAGGAAGTTTAGAATTTGTAACTTGTAACTTTTGTCAATTTACCAATGCTATTAGTTACATGATATCTTGACATATCTAGAGCGTTTCCCAAAACATTTCTCCGAAAATTCGAACAAAATGCAAATCTTCCAAATCGAAGAATCGATAAATTGTCCATTGATAAATTTAATTTTTACCTTATGGTAAACAAAGTCGAAAATTCCGATATTGTAGCGTAGAATGATTACAAGAAGTATTTCAACACCATTGGTATTTGTTAATATACTAATTACGTTAACTGTTAGATTATCAACACGCACTAATTAATCTGGCCCAAGTACATCTAATAGTATTCTCATATTATCAAAAAAATTAATTTATATTTTATATATTACGTATATATTATATATGTATTATATTTATATATTTTATATTATATATATATGTATTTATGTATTATATTATATATATATTTATGTATTATATTTATATATTTTATATATTATTTATAATTTATATTTATATTAATTTATATTACGAAATTAAAATATAGAATCCGATAAAAAAAACGAAGCTTGCCACTGGAAAATAAAGGCTATGTAATTAATATAAATAAATGCTATGGTTTTAATAAGTACTCGTACTTAATAAATGTTACAGATAATGTAACAAGTCATTGTAAGGATCGGACGTAATGAATCTTAAAATTACGTATCGTGGTGCTAGTTTATTTTCACGATTGTGCATCGATCGTAAAGGCTGCTTTTGACAGATGAACCAACGTCAATTCAAACAGCAGATCTAATACACGTGTTTCGATAGACGAGCGTGATATGTGACGCATGAAATCGGTGTACACGGAAATATATACGCAACATACAATCGTCTGATATGCGGTTCGTGGCCTATAGTGCGCTAACGCACGACGGTTCCATCACGATTTTACCTAAATCTACATCGGCAATATGAATCTAGCGAATTTACGGAAGCGGCGAACGCGAAATCCATTCGAGAGAATAAATCCAATCCCGCCAAGGGAAATGAACAGTCTCTCATTTTCGATTTTTCTCTCACAGAAACTTGTAAAATGCGTTTTACACGCGCCACTGTTTTTATCTCGTCGAAGTTTTGGTCCACGGGGAAACCACCGACTCGATCATCGTTCGTCTCCTTTTTTCCAGGGAAAAAGAACGGCTGCAGCATTCTTAATTTCGATCATCGATACCTTACGATATTCCTTTTTTAAACAAAATATTCATCAAATTTCTCAATTACTACTCAATGTGTATCCTTGTGATTATGGTTGCCTCGCTAAAGTATCCCAACGCGTATAGAAATTCCTTATGAATATATTACGCGCGTTACGTAAAACATTTGGAAATTTAATGCTGCAAAGAGACACGGCTATTGAATTGATTATGTTAATGGAACGTATGTGCGAATATTACAATGAAATGTACCGTATGAATGAGATTTTTTAATGTTTTGCACAACGCACGAATTATCGTCGTACCGGTTCAGTAATTGAAGCAGCTGCGAAACAGCAAAGGCCAAGAAAGACGGTTGTTTCAAACATTTTATTTAATGGAAAGGGTCAACGAGTAATAATTAGTTTTTATTTAAACGAAAGCCAATGATCGATAACTGTGATAGAAATTCCTCGAACAATTAAATCAAGAAATGTTAATCGTTCTCGTTACGAATAACCGTTTTGAACGATTAAAATTTTGTTTGACTACCGACAGCCGCTATCGATGAGGGAAATTTAATTTTCTGATTATCAGTAGCCGATATAAATGATCGGGAATTTGTTTGATTATCGATAACCATTATCGACGTGAAAAATATTTTCTAGTTACATTCGGCTATTGTCGATTGTTAGCGACATTATCGATAGAATGGTGTCAAATAAATTGAATAAACATACCGTTCCGTATGATAAGCGTAGAGACATAATGCAGAGCTTCGATTCGATAAAAGCAAATTTTAAATCTTTCGAATTGTGCCACCATTGATGCCAAGTAGCGGTATAATAATTATATGGAGTCTTATGAAATGATTTTAATTTCATTTTAATAAAATGATTTTAAATTGAAGGAAAAATTGAAGGAAAGAAAAGAAAATATATATATATATACGAACTATGATAATTCCCTGCGCATTTCTACGTTTCAAAATCGTTGTTATATTTTGTGAAAATTATTTGTCTGGAATTATTAATATTCGGTAAAATTAATTTAGATTAATGTTTAATAGAATATTAAGAATTAGGTTTCATGATGATTATAAGCTGTAACTTTCCAAGGTTTCCTTTACAACATCGAACCTTAATCATCTACGAGTATCTGCGAATAATTTCACGATCCACTGTATATTCCGTAAAAGTAATTAGAAAATCATAGATTTGCATAAAAAACGTGTTTCACATGAAATTTTTATTGCCTGTATAATCTTTTTTTCCGATGAATATTCTCGTTAAGCGTATCCTTTGATATTTCAGCGAGGCAAGTGCTTTACGTGTAGCCTGCGTTATTTCGATAATTCTTTAATTTTCTTCTGTACCGGCAGCTCGTAAGAATATTTCAAAATTCAACCGCACGTTGCATATTTCACGCTGACAATATTAACGCTTCGAGGAGCTTGCCTCTAACTGCATCATGCACAACGCTGGCTATGCCAGTGTAAGTATAAATTGGAGTATAAACTACCTTTTGTAGTGCAAAAAATGCATTACCCTCTCCTGTCTTTCATCTTTCTCTCCCTTGCGTATTCTTCGTCGATTTACTTTCACTTTTTCCTTTTATCTCGGGGAATTCCGTCTTTCTTCCTCGTTTTTTTTCTTTCTTCTTTTCCTCTTTTTTTCGCAGAATTTCTCGGCGACATCTCATTTATCTCTCGACCACGATATTATCTGTTTAGAATTGGTGAAATAAAGTCGATCTCGTTGGAAAGAAAATTGAGGAAATTTTGGCGCCAATTAGGATTTGAAATCCTTTGTAACACGAAGATTCACAAATTTTCCAATTTTTCACATTTTTGGATTAAACGAAGTCCTTTACAAAAATCGTTCGAAAACGTCCTTGGAAAAATTTTAGCAAAATAAAATTCGTATAGTAGTTCCCATTTTAAAGGTCCGCCGATGTAGGTGCGTGTCTCGTGACTCAAAGCTACTCACGTACTGTATCACGTTCCGCTATATTTTTCTTTGCTGTACGGTCCGTGTCTTTGATCTATTTCTCGTTGTAACTACTTTAATTGCAACGGTTTCTCTAAATTGGCAGAAACATACTACGAACACGTTTCATCTATAACATTATATGTATGTACAATTTCCCCTCTGCAACAATATAGAAACATGGAACGTGTATTACGTGGTTTCACTTTTTAATTAACGATCATCCAGCCTTTCTAGTTGCCGGTGTACTTGCAGAGCTTGTATTAATGATGCATTAAAACTTCACAAGTTCTAATTGCGCCTTATAATTAAAGATACTTTGAAAAATCGCGTTAAATCGATTAAGAAAAGATTGTTAATTAACTGGAAAAATTGCGTTAAACGGACTTCAAAAGATCTGCCGGGCTTCTACAACCGACGATCAAAGTTACTTTGAAAAATTGCATTAAATCGATTTTAAAAAGTTGCATTAATCTTTCACAATTTATCATTGAAATTACTTTGAGAAATCGCATTGAATAGACTTTTAAAAATGTGCTAGATTTATAATTAAAATTATACCACTCGTAATTAAAAAGTTCATTCCAAAAATTGCATGATATCCACGCAAAGAAAAAGTTTGCTTTGAGGAAAATTACGCAGTGGCTACAAAAGGTATTGACATACGCCGTTATTTTCTAGTGAAACGTTGTTTTATCTTCGTTTCATTTCCATGATAACAAACTTCTGTAGTCGTACAAAACGGTGTGCCAATATTAAGTGTAACTGCTGTATAAAACCGACTTTCTAATTTTGTGAAAATGTGAAAGCAGAAACGAATTTTTAATATTCCACGCTATTTCAAGTCAAGTACATAATCCAATCATAATATCTTTATCGCAATGCAATTACAACACCTTTGCTGTAATCCAATTATAACACTAACGTTACAATCCTATCGGTCGTATGAGAATTATAAATTAGAATACTCTGAAGAAATTACAGAAAATCGAACTCGATCGATCTTGTATATCATTCATCGGCAGTTTAATCGAAGTTTCATGTCGTCTGAGTTCGTCGTATTTTAAAATGCGATCGTAATGATGGACGAAATCAGGACCGGTGAATTTTTCATGAAAATATCAGAGAAAACAATTTCGGGATTTATCCGCGGTTTTATTGGTCGTCGTTGAGTGGTTCTACGGTGTCGTTTGTCTCACATTCGTTTAACGAGTCCTCTTGAGACCTGTCAGTTGGCATACAGCAAGTTCGTTCTTCACCAGACAATTCCCGCTTCTATCGCTACGAATTTATTAAATCCGGTTCTATACGCCCGTCCTCCATCCCCTTATTCTCGTTCGAATACTGAAATACACGTGGAAAATAGTTTCCTAGGAAATTAGGAAGTCCGCTTACGCGTGCATTCAGGTCAACTAATTACAGCTTGTCTTACCCACGCTGTGGTTTGTCTTCTTAATGAGAAACTCGAGAGAACAGATCATTACGGCGATCGATTGCGTTTTGTTTTTCTATTTAATTCGAATTTATTCGCCTCGAATATTTCTTAAAATATTCCCCAATGGGGTCGTGTATTTGCTTGTACACGTAAATATGGAAAATTAATCGTGCGTCAAATTATAGTAGATTCGGATTTTCGAGTAATTCTTTGGCCGAAAGGTGGAAACAATGCAATTGGATTTTCGTGTACAGAAATATTTTTCAAGCTTCACGCATTTTAAGATACGTAGGTGTGAAAGTTAAGCTCCTGTTAAATTAGATTTGGATCTGATTCTCTGTTCGAAAAGTGGAGAAAATGGAATTGCATTTTCGAGTATGAAAATGCTTCTCAAGGTTCTTACGTTTGAAAATACAAAGATATTACAAAAAAATGATTGTCCGTTAAATTACATTTGGACTTTCGCGCTATTTTTCATTCAAAAAAGAAGAAAAAAGTAGATGAAAGGTGGAATTGAATTTACAGGTATGAGATTATTTTTTAAAGCTCGCGTATTAAAACGTGGATAAGGTGTTAGATCGTAAATAGAAGTTTGCTTTTTCGATTATAATCAGCACGGAGATTCATTCACGGTTGTACATTCTCTTTCCTGTGAACAAAGCCGTGCATTGTTCATACACCATTCGAAGGAGTGCAGATTAAATTCTCATTGAACAATGTACGCTTTTCCTTGACGAATTTCACCGAACGAAACGACTAACTACTTTCCCTAATCGTGTGCTTTTCTTTTATAATATTGTTCGTGTCTTTTATTGTAAGCTTGTTCGCTTTGTATTTAAATGGATTAATTCAGCGATAGGAATCCCTTGTAAGTACAATTCCAATATAACTCCAGTGTCTTAGAAGTGGATTAGAAATAGCAATACAGATACTGCAACGAGAGATGTATCAGTGTCAATTATATCTTCATTATTTAATCTCTATCTTAATGATCTACACCTATCTTAATGATCTAAATGCATATCAATCTTTGTCATCAATTAAATGTTTGAAATCTGTTTGACTGAATGTCTGAGCCTGCAGAACGTTCTGTGAGCTAAGTTTCTCCATCGGCGAACATAATTCCTGATAACTAGATAACGAATTTCCGTGGAAATTCGTATTTTTTCATAGTATGATTAATAAAATAAAAAATTGTTTTACCTACCAAGTATTATAGGTAGCATTATACTTTGGATATTTTGTACATTTTTTTCACATCTATGCATCACATTCTATGCAATTTTGCATTTTAAAATTTTCCACGGATGCATAAGAAACCTCGGTCTGCTGACAATCGCTCGTTTTTTCTAATTTCATTCTTTACATAAAAAGGGTAAAAATAAATTTACCGTAACTCTATAACAAAATAATAAAAAAAATAAAATTTTTCAAAATATGATAAAGGAATGCGTTTACGTGTTCTGTAGAAATCTGTATCTGCATTCCACGCTGTGTTCGCATAAATATAAAGCATAACTATTAGCATGCAAGAGTGGCATTTTAAAATGTCTGAGAAATGCAATCGGCTTATGCCACGCGCTCGCCGGAAACGTGCTTCTTTTGTACATATCTGCCTTTGTAGCTACCCTCGTATACCTGTTCGCTATCCAACAACACTCTACATAAACTGCACCAGTCACGGTATTATGCTCTTCTGACTCCCTGCTTTTCACGAGTTCACCGGAAAAGTTACCTGGATTCGAAAAGTTACGTACCCACTGAAAAAAATAATAAATGGAAGGATATAAATATATGGAAAAAATATATACAATTTGGAAGGGTTGATGCGATCATCTCACGAAGATACATATTTTATTATCCTATTAAGATCAAATGGATTTTACAATAATTCGCGTGTGTTAGCTTTAGTTGGTTTTTGCATATGTTAAGAGTGGAATTTGAAGCTAGTTATCGGAAATTAAATTCGTTGGTGCAAAACGTTAGAGATATCTCGCAGAATAAAACACAGCTGTTCGATCAGCTGAAAATCTGTCTTCAAATATTGACACGGGTAACATCGCAGGTTCTAGAAATGAGATTTTTGTTGTAGATGACGCGCCGTTGTTATTTAACAATATGTATAACATATAAAGACCCGCCTTGGTTATTACACGCCCTTACGTCAATTATATTTACAATAAAATGCAGCCACGTATGACTTTGTAGAACAAAATAATTTTTATTTCTTCTTCGATAGATCCACGTGAAACTTCTACAATATCAATAATGAACATTGTACTTGGTATATTTGCGCTCTATACATTTTTGAATTATTATATTTTCCGTAAATGCGTAACGATCCCTTGGCTTAATATATTAAAAACATACATATTTTCGCAGTACTATAATTAGTATTGTACTTTGAATATTCCATACGCAGGATGCAGCCGAATAACGTGCGCAAGCAGGCATGAAGCGATTCCTTATGAAAAAATAAGAAAAGAATATGTAATAACATGTTTTCATATATCGTTTCGTTTTTTGAGAAAATCGAGTTTGAAAATTTATCGAGTACATTAACATGGCTAATTCCGAATTGGACAACAGTAAATAATCGATAGGACAGATACAGTTATTCTGCAGTAAAGATAAATCAAAGACGTAGAATAAAATTATTCTGCAAAACGCTTTGCTTCTGAGAAAAATAAATTTGAAAATTTATCATACGCAGGCTAATTGTTAACTAAACAGGCCCAGACTCTATTTTCTTGAAAATGAGGCCTTAAACGGAAATTTTATTCGCCATCTTTTACTTATTTTCGTATAGAATAAACTACTGACTGATCCTACCCAGTCGGTAATTAGCCAAGTTCAACTATACCTTGCAAATTTTCAGGCTCGGTTTCCTCGACAACGGAGAGTCGTGCCGTATGAAAAAAATTTCATTATGTATCTTCTTATCTTTTCGTAAGGAAACATGTCGGTACCCGCTTATATATATTATTCGGCTGCACTTTATATTTTTGCACTGTTTGTATTCGTTCTATGCATTAATGTCGCTTTAATTTCCACGAGAGTATAAAATTGCACGCCTAATTATTACACGCTCTTATAATAAATACATCCACGTTGAAACGCAGCCATATGCGTATAACCACGTACAACAAACAATTTTATTTCTCCCAAAATTTATCGCAATAATTAAATTTTCATAACGAAGGAAATCGCTTGGATGTCCAAGCTTCATTGATAAAAAGGCAGACTGTAGAAGGGTACGGTCAAAACGAAGTGCTGGAACGATGGGGGCGTCCGGTATGGTGGGGGCTAGACGGCAGCTGTTTGCTCGACCGCCGAGGGTCGCGTTCCATGTGTACCCGCCAGTAATGCCACATCGTTGTCGCCGGCTCTACAACGAGTATCGTGTGTTTATCCATGAAACTCGTGTTGAGAAACGTTCGTAAAAAATGTGACGTTTAGACTCCGTGAAAGTGTGTTCGTTAGTGTGTGCCTTGGTATGAATCGGAGAAAAATACAACTGAGAAAAGGAAGAAAATAAAATGGAGAAAACATAACCACCCGGTAACAACAAGAAACATCGAACATGAAGAGGTTGGAGGAAGAAATTGTTGATCAGTGTTGTGAGAACTGGTTACGCGGTCGAGACACGTTGGTCGACGACTTGTAAGGAGATTCCGAGTTGGCGGTGAAACGTGGTGAATTGAGAAACAGAATGAAAAGTGCGTGGAAGGTGACAGGTTAAGTTTCGAACAGGGGACGCTTGCCTCCAAACGGCACTGCTCGGTCGGTAACGCGCGAGAAATCGATTGTTTGCTTGAAGAGTAAACGTTCAAATAGCATATCGCAGTTTCTTTTATCTATAGTTAAAAAATTAATTGATAGCAAGTTACCTCGCTTTTATTTTTCAAGAGTTTGACAAATTGAATTTAGTATATGGTTGTCAAGAAGATACAGGTTATGTAAATTTTTTACGAACAATAATGGCGACGTAATTGCTAGGCAAATTTGATCGCCACTTAATTAGTCATTTTATAAATGTAGACTGCGTAATGTTCGTGTACAGGTCGTTAAAGTGAATTAACCTAGTTAGAGAGGTATAAGGTGTCGATCTACAATTGGGATCGTCACTGTGTCACAGAGTGTACACAAATATCACGTGTCGCGAGTGTAACATCCGAAATACAGGTAATCTATTACGCTGACAGGCGTATCTGGTATCGAGACAGTCATTTTTGCCACGACGAGTATTGGAATTTAATATTCATCGCTAGATCAATCGATACGTCAGTCAAATATTTTTTCCTCGTACATATTGTCGTTCGATCTACCTTTTCAATTGGAACGATTAATATATTATCAAACTTTTCTGTAAGAAAGAAAATTATTTTTATCGTATTCTTCGTACTTAACCTATTAGTATTTGAAACGATTAAAGTAATATCTGAAGAGACTTTTCTACAATAAAGAGAATTATTTTTATAATATTTTATTAACTTGCAATTGCGAAATAAGATTGAGAATGAGATTTTCGAATATATGCGAAGTGTGCAACCGCGTTATAGCAGAAAATGGCTGTCGTCAGACAAGAGTACATAGTTCCTTTTCCTTCTTGGGAAACACGATGAACGTTATCTCAACTCGAATGGTCGACTTGCTCTCGATGGTATTCGAGAACGGTAGTGAACGGACGCACGTGCGTCCTTGCGAGGTAAACTTCTATGCATGGAAGGTTGCATAACCATAAGTCGATTCGTTCATGGACATTTTCCCACCAGTTTTAGGTATTTTCTTTTGCTTTTCTTCACATTTTTCTTGATATCCCAAAGACATTGTCTTTTCTCTTTCGACTATCTCATGTATAGAATTTTCGAAAAACGTATTAAACGTTGCTTCCTTGGAGAAAAACATTTTAACTTGATCAAGATTAATTCAACATACATATATGTATATGTATATATTTATTTTCCTTTAATTGAACACTTTAATTAAATAATAGCAACGAAGCTTAAATATTAAAGATATGATATTTTGTAAGACCAGAGAAAGATCATTATTTTTTCATATTTTTCCGAGGAAAATAATGCATACATACATAGTATGTGGTCATTGAGCGTTAAGTTTAACTGTTCGTAAGCATGTTATTTACTATAACGTTAAGCTTAACGCCCACTGGTTTGGTCGCTCGTGTTAGTAACGCGTTGTGCAGCGGCGTTAGTAAATGGTTAAGGTTAAGCGCGTACGTTATATTTCTTAGAATCAAAATTAAAAATGATTACGTATCTCTTCCTGGCTTTAATGCCCGCCTAACAGCGGTTGAGTCACTGTTTATTTTATGTTATAATAATGAAGCGAAGGGCTGACTATAATATGACAGCAAAATCCACTTAAAGAATAAATTTGTTATCAAAATCATGTTCATATATTGTTTGATGGAATAATAACACTTAAATGTAACTTAGAAAGTAATAAACGTGAAACAACTACATGAGTCAGAATTGATCCAGCCTTCGCCGAGGGTTAATATTTTAGCTTCATCTCTATCATATGATCTCACGGCAGTTTGTCTTCTTCTCGTTATTATGATTCACCAAACGACGAGTTAAAAATTATTATCATAAAAAATTAGAGGCACGTTACTTACAATAGGACGTCTCGACAATATTCGTCGTAGGTGTGAGTCTTGTATCCTCATAATCTTATATTTTTATGGACACAAAGAAATAGTAAGACAGATAGAGGTTTATCTCGATTCGTAAATATTATGACTTGTATAAATTGTTCAAGTTGCTAACATCGTATATGGGTGTTAATTTCCCATTATAATGTAATAATTACGTTGCAAATATATACGCGTATTTTTATGAACAGCAAGAAATGGAATATATCAAATGCTAATTGAAATACTAAAGAAATAAAATATTAAAAATGTCTAATTAGAACGCTAAGGTAATAGAGGCTAAATAGAGATCTGTTTTTTATTATAAATCTTCTAAATATTATAAATGATTTATGTACGTCGTATAACGGATACCTGACTTGTAACATTTTGTACATTTTTAAGTATTACGCGTATTCACAGTCTAGTGGTATCTTGATGTTACGTGTTCATCGTGTTGCTATGTTTTTGTAACACGTCGTTCGAATTCATTAAGTATGCGTCTTGAGTCAGTTGGAAGAGCTTGACGAGCGGAAGGAGGCGTTCGTCTGGTGTCAAAGAACCGTAGTTTCACGCGGCAAAGGAAGTAGATTGCAGTTTATCGTAGACGGTGTTCCGATAAGGGAGACAACGCCTCAAAAGGATCCATTGTTAACGTTTTCATCTGTCCAAGGCCGTTCTACGTTTTAATTGCCCTAATTCTCGCGAATCGTGCGCTTTATTAGAGAACTTTTTTATTTCACTTTATCTCAGCCTATTAGTCTGGTATTCTTTTTTTTTTTATCGATTTGTTCGTTTCTATAGCTTCAATGAATTACGCGTTCTATTTGGGAATTTAATAATAATCGAGAAATGATCCGCTGAAAACAGGGTTCTACTTCACTTCATCGAAATCCGCGCCAAAATAATGGAATCTATCAACGGTGTAGATATCCTGCAACACACATCACTGAGCATATTTAATTTTGATAGGATATTGGATTTTTGAACAAGCAACTTGAATTTATAAACACAATTTGTTCACTAGAAGCTATGTATTGTTCGTAGAGAATCACTAGTTTCTCGTTAACTTAACGTATAAAATAAATATAATACCATACATAAATACAATATAAAATCAAACAAGTACACTTATACGATATATGGACAATATATGTAAATATTGAAAGGGTTAGTTCTATTTTCAACATCGATAACAACTTGTGTCTTAATCTGACCTCGGCGAGGATCCAAGAATTACCGTAAAAAGTTGTTATTTCTTCACCTGACGTTTCCCTATTAGTACTTTCCTTAACGATTCATTAATTTCACGGTCGATGGCTTGCTGGTGGCACGCGGTTCGTTACGGAACAACGTTATATTAACAATGCCAGAGTACAGTAACTTCAGAGAAAATGGATTGTAATTTATCGACGAGATATAACGAGCACGACGCGATAAAAGAGGACAGATGCTTTAATTACTCTTTGTCAGGGTCAGGAGAGCTTCCAGGCTTCCTTTCCTTTGATATCGTATTTTTGGTCGAAATCGGTATTCGTATTTCTTTTGAGAGATTAACAAAGAGGACACGTGGTCGTTCGATTCCTAACCCGGCACATCGAACAAAACGTGGCTTATAAAAGGCCCCGTTAGCCGCAAATCGTTTTTTCAGGATTTCTGCTTCGGTGACAGCGCGTCGACGCTTGTGCAGAGATAAAACAGTGGCTTGGATGCCCGTTTATTACTCTGTCTTTTGTATCCTTTGCCCTCGTTGCCCTTTCTCCTGGCTTCCCGCGCCTGGATCCCCAGGAACAATGTTCATTGCCTCTGATCCCTCTCGTATCGAAGTTCACACATTCGCATCCGATTTTCACTTGCCACAATCTTGTACATTAACGAAGATTTTTCATACAGCACTTGTCTCTATACTATTATACTTTGCATAAATCTTTATACTTCTATACTTCTGTATTTATACTTGTATAATTTACAAAACAAAATTCTAATTTAATAATAGCAAAATAAATAGTAATAGTAATAATAAAACGTGAAATCTTTTTATAAATTAGAATGAGAAATGTAAAAAAAGTACATATTACACTTCGTGAGTATTAGGCATTGAAAGCTTATGATTTCGTGGAAGACACAATAATTAGTTGAGATCAGACATTGTAAGTGCCATAAGACAAATTTTAGAAGTTATTAACTTAATTATATTATGTTAAAATAAAACGTGAAACATTATTTTGATTATAGGCAATGCTCGTCGGTTTTTATTAATTTTAGTTTGCTTACGAATAACCATTATCGATGACGGAAATTTCAGTTTGGTCATCGAATGTTCATTTGGTATCGAGGGGAAGTGGGATCGAACGACGCGGAAAATCACGACTTGGCCATAAAATGATATTTCTTCTGTCTTTTCTGTTATTCCCTTCAGCACGTTCCAAAGGGTGATTAATCCAGCTCCATCGAACAAGAAAACGCGAAGCAATTTTCCGTAATGTAATCCACTTTCGTTGCTTGGAGCTCTTAATGGTGGCGAAAAAGTTGCTTCGACAGGGAAGTAGTAAAAGTTCTAATTTCATTCGACTCCCGAGGAAAGTAATATCCTCGGATTGAAGCCCATCCGATGGAATCGGCGTCTCGATGCGGCAAAGCCACTTCTCTCTATCGAGAAGGAAAGGAAAAAAAAGAGATCTCTTGTTAACATTGTTACCGCGGCACGGGTTGCTCTGCTGCGTTTTCTAGTTAAATGAGACTCGAAATAGGCTTCTATAATATCGAGAGAATTCGAAAGGCAATATAAATGGCGAACGTGTATCTCGTTAGATGGTAGAGCCTCTTCGTTCTTTAACGTCGTTGGAAATCTGAGCGTGGAATTACGACGATACGATCTTTCGTAGTAACAATCGTGAGACAGTAATCACGAAGAAGAAAGGGGAAACGGAAGCGTTATTAGTGGCTATTAGCACAATAGACGTTACAACGAGAGGAAGTTACTGCTACATATCCTCTTCATCTCTCTATTGTTTCTTCTACCC
This sequence comes from Bombus affinis, assembly GCF_024516045.1. Taxonomy (NCBI): domain Eukaryota; kingdom Metazoa; phylum Arthropoda; class Insecta; order Hymenoptera; family Apidae; genus Bombus; species Bombus affinis. The sequence continues at coordinate 6,509,501 of NC_066356.1, read as the reverse complement.
CTTCTACTATTCTATATCCAGATACATATTTTCTCGATGAAGAAATTGATGTACTCTCCCGCTTGTTAACCACGATAATTGCCACTCGGAAAAATTAGGTATTCGAAATATCGATAGTTTCTCTTTCTTCGATAGTCTCAAGTTCTGAAGCCGATAGTAATTGCCATTTGAAGGAATTGACGGGAGATAATATTGGTTGCTTTTCTTTTTTAAATATTCGCAGCTCTGAAGTCGATAATCGCGGCTCACAGAAATTAATGAAACATAATATCGCGTGTTTTTTTGCTTTTTTTAATGTTTCAAGTTCTAGAGCCGATAATTTACCGCTTGAAGGAATCAATGAAAGATTATTTTGCTTGCTTTCGTCTTTATCATATTTGAAGTTCGAAAGTGGAGGATTTCGCCGTTTGAAGGAATCATTGAGAGATAATATTGCTTGCTGTAGAGTTTGTAATATCTTAAGTTGCAAAGTCGGTAATTGCTGCCGTTTGATTTCTCCAGTTTCTTAGAGCGTCGACGGGATCTTGGACAAATCAATCCTCCCCTGACAATTTACTTACCTCTGGCTTTAATTATCCCATTATCATCTCGACGAGCCGTAATTACCTCGTTAACTTCTAACGAACTCCAATCTGTATCGCAAGAGAGCGATTTTATTCCTCTCGATCGATCCGAGTACGTCGAAGCTGCTCGTGTTTCTGCAGTCCAGTTGGTTGCAAAACATACAGTCTCTTACATAAGCCTACATACATTCTTCAATTCTGAAATAATTATAACAACAATGATTAGGTAGTGTCGAGAAATCGCATCAAATTTTATGTTGATTGAACTTATATTTAAATTTACTTGTACAGGGCGGTTGGTAACTGGTGGTACAAGCGGAAAGGGGGTGATTCTACGCGAAAAAAGAAGTCGAAAATATAGAATAAAAATTTTTCGTTTGGGGCTTCGTTTTCGAGAAAATTGACTTTGAATTTTGGCTCGGTACGCGTGCACTTTATCACGTCTCGTTATAACGGATGTCACTGACTTACGTATTTAAATAGATAACACAATTCATTAAAAAAGTAGACTCATTATTACGTTAATATCTTTAGAACCCAAATATTAAATTTTATTAAATTTAAATTGTATAGGAAAATGATATACGTAAAGAAGTGTATAAAATTAATTGATTTTTATCTCCAGAGTAAAACATGTTTAAAAAATAAAAATTTATATTCTGCCGCACAGATATCAAAAACGACCTACAATTTACGATCTTTCTGCCATCGAAGATCGACATTTTTGCAAATTTTCTGTTATCTACTATGTCCTTTTCTGTAAATCAAATACGTAAAATTCAATAAGCGTACACAGACCTCTGTGTCCGACTACACATTCTTTTGCGCTGCGTGCTTATCAACATTTCAAAATTAACAATTCGACCATCTGCCAGCCTCCAATCGTCCGTCTGTCGAGTTTATCTAATCATCAACGTGCTTATAATATCATTTCCGTCAGTTCTGTTTAATTTGCACTTACCTCGGCTCGTTCCTACAACGATTTTCATATCCATCGATTTTTCTTTTTGCGTATTATTTTATTGGTTTTAGCATCTACGTCTTTTTTCTCTCGTGACACCGTTTACTTTTCGATAAGGGCCGACCAGTCGATTTTCCCTGCGCATATATCTGCAAGGAATTTCTATTTGGCGTTCAAATCGTAAGTTTCGTCGACAACAATGGTCATTGTATCGAATCCAGCTGATTGATCTTAAAGAGAATATTCGGATGAGATCGATGCTCAGATCGATCTCTATTCTTCATTGCAATGGTGAGATGCGTCTTCTTCGTGAAGCTTGCAAAATCACTTATTTCACTTTCATCTTCTGGCCTAATTGTATTCGTCGACAAACCATCCTTTTGTCCGATTTCCAGGTTTCGAGGTTTATGGGCAAAGTTCGCTAGCCAGTTGCTTCGTTCAGTACACAAATGCTTTTGTTCGTTTCCAGTCGCATATCGTTGAATGAAATGCGTGTTTCATATATTACTGGGTTGGCAACTAAATGATTGCGGATTTTATCATTGCTACCTAATGACAAAATCCGCAATCACTTAGTTGCCACCCCAATACAAGAACCGCAGTATGCAACTGCTCAAGATGCGGTCGCAGAAAGGTCTAGAAATTGCCAGTCACGTTCGTAAATTACTGGAGACGAGTAAAAGCAGGAAGCGTTAAAACTTATCCGAGATTAAGAATTTTCAGAGATTCGGCATCAGTATTAATTCTAAGAGTACTATCGGAATAACAGCTTCACCAATTGTTTATAGATTGTCGATAATTTGAGTAAGATACTCAGAATGCCTGAAACTTCTGGAAGTTAGAAATTTTCTACGGATTCGTTGTTTAATTTGTGTATATATAATATATACATTTAGTTTGTATATAAATATTCTATAATATTTATTTATTTATTCCATGATATATTTCATAATAATAGAAGCAATAGATACAGGAACGCTTGTTTATACACCGAGTGTGGATCGTAAAAATTCTCAAAATTAAAATATTTCAGATTTTCCATGAAGATTGATTCTAGGGCTATCAAAGCTTGATACGTTTATGTTATAATTATGACGCATAATAATTGAAGCAACAGATGCAAGAATATTTGTGCATTGTCAATAATTTGTGAGATACTCGAGAAGCTTGAAACTTGTGAAAACTAGGAAATTCCTAGAGATTTGTTTTCTGTACTAATTCCATAGCTGACGAAGCTGAACCAAATACCTATTTCCACGATGAAAGTTAAAGTAACGAATGCAGGAATATTCGCGGATTATCAATAATTTCTAGACTAAATACGGATGTCGAAACTTTACCAAATGAAACAAATTTCTACAGATTCGTTATCGTTATTAATCCCAAAGCTATCTAACATTAACAGAACATCTGTTTCTATGGTGGAAGTTGAAAAGTAGCTCGTCAGTCATTTGTTAGTTTCTCTTGACGAATCGCAAAAGTATAATAGGAGGTGTTAAAAGTGCTCAGCGTCTTCGTACAGCCAGTTTAGAAATTCATTTCCAACGCTTCTATGTATTTCGCAAAATCCTAATTCGTATTCTAAAGCAGTGACGAACATCTCTCAAATTGTGTACAGAAGTTTGCGAACGACTTTAGGAAATACTCGCAGTCTGATTTAATCTTCTCCGATGCTTCAGTAAATCTGAAATCAGTTATCAAAATCACTTTCCATATTCCTCGGTCAAAAATTTCAAACAATTTCAAGAAACACTCGTCCCATAAATTCGCTTCCTTCCGATGCTTCTCTAATCGAATCCTAAATCCAATCAATAAATATCGCGCGTATTCTCTCGCCAGGAAACAGTTCCAGGGGCAATCGATCTATTCGATAGAAACATTAAGATCGCGTTATATCGATTAGAAGTAAATCAGAAGATGGGTGACGTTAGCCAATCAAATCTCCGTTTATCCACTTCCTCGATACTTGCTCTAACCATTTCGGTTTACTCTTTTGGCCACTCTCGATGCAATGCCCTCGATCTTGGCGATCCAATGGCCAGCCACGGACGCCGGCAATAAGTTTGATTGGGCTAACAAATTGTCACGCTCGTCTCGAGGAGGAAGAGTCGACGTTCAGTCCACTTCTTCGTAATGGGTAATTGTGGTTGGCGCACTGGAATCGACCGGGTGCGTGTCCTAAGTAAATAATAAAATCGTTTCGCTACGGGCATACGTCAGTCTGTCGTGTGACACGCATTCGTTCGGACTCGTTCGTGTTGGCCGCGACGAGCGTCTGTCGATCTGAAATTCGTCTACGATAGCGTTCAAACTTTTCTCATTTTCTTCCTCGTTCGTTCGGATAGAGTTGTCAAGGTCAGAAGGATATTTCAGTCAGACTAACTATTATATACATGTCATTTGTCGTGTGAACGCGTGAAATTCGATTACAACAAGCAAAAGTTAAAGCATCTACATCTGGAAAGAGATTATGTAACTCGTTATTAACACCGGCGTGATAAACTGTGAAATACACGTAACGCGTACTTACGTTGCAAGCTCAACATCGCAGATCATGGTTATCTACGAGGACGTAATTTCTATTCGTCAAAATGAAAGTTTGTGAGGCTAATGTCGATATTCTCAGCTGCAACTGACGTAATTCTGTGCCGTGTGTATATTACTTTATTTCTACGGGTTAATTTCTTTCTTTCATCAATCGTTACACGATAGAAGATCAAACAACCCTACGAGAGGATCGTTCCAATTGTTTCATCGTTTTTCGTTGTTTTAATAACACTGGTTCGTACTATACAAGTTCGATTATTTCGTGCGTAGTTCAAGATTGTGTTTCAAGGTATTAAAATTCGGCTGACTCGGATAACTGCTGTCTTATCGTGTTCCTAGAAATTACGGTTTTTCGTTTGACGTGGAATATGAATTTTCCCGGTGTAGCCGCGTTTTGTGAGTAATCCAACCGTTTAGCGAGACCAGGGACTTGTTCCAAACCCTGGTCGTTCCAAATGGAACTAGAGAACGGTAGAATTGAGTAGGATTTCGATTTAAAATGCGATCCACGTTATTGCTCTTACGACTGCATTCGTTTCTTCTACTTTTCTTCTTTCTTTCTCTCTTTTTTTCTTTTTCTTCTCTTGCCTTCTCGGGACACTATTGATTTTTACTTTTTATTTGTTCGCGCGAGTGACGGTGATTGCACCTATCGATGTTTTTAATGTCGTCATAAAGAGAGCTATTAACCTTGATGAGAAACGAAGTATATTTATAGGCTGTAATCCAAATGGACGTTTATTTCTCGCCGCAACAAATATATTTCGCGATACCTGACATTTGTCGTAAATTTTTCTTTCGACACTTTCAGTCGTTCGTAGGAAATGTTCATCGTGTTTGCCCAACCAAAGAAAGAACAGTCTGTGTTTTATCTACCGGAATATCGTCAGCGTTTGTGGTTACCGTGAGAATGTGACATTTCAGCTTACTTAAACCAAAGAAGTAGCCCGAAGAAAGAAGTCTTTCTCTGCCAAAGAAAATCAAACGTAACATGAGTCTCTATCGAAGGATACATTTAGTCAAACATTGTGCATATTCAACGAAATTGTCAACGAGAATAGTCACGAGTTATCAAGGAACCGAATGTGATACCATACGTAATACACTGTGCGTGATCGCACAGGTTAAGTTGGCTGAGATCGAGGAAAAGCAGGTCAAACTTTTTGAACTTTAAAAGACATCAGCCGCAAACATCGAAGGATCCTCCAGATGAAATTTCGCAAATTCTCCGCGTCCAGTCCCAAAATGGAATTGCTCTCGAGGCGATCGTCAAGCGACAGGATGTCGACCTTGAAGCGGTCGAGATCCTTTCGTGCATCGATAAAGCTCATGTCGAAACTGCGAAACCACGCGAGTCTTCGTTTAAACTCTGGCTTCGATCTTTCCCCGGTATCACTGCGAGACACGAAGAAACGCCGAAACCAAACGTCCCTCGTAGAAGAGACCACGTGGCCAACCAAAAGCCTCGAAATTCCTCCAAATGATTCGTCAAAAGACTCGTCGAAAGACTCTGACAGGTCCCTCAACAGCCTCTCGACGTCTCCCAGCTTGGGACATTCGATTTCCTCGAGCGAGCTGGAGTCTCGTAAAATCACCAGGGACCTGAAGAGCAAGTTGTGCCTTACGGACAGAATAATGGGCAAGGGTCGCAAGGAGCAGGAGAAATCATCGAAGAGGAACAACGACGCCTCATCCCCGAGAGTAACTCATATATTTCGTTGGAAGAGCAACGAAGAGACTTCGTCCGTGTCGAACGAAGATAAAGAGAAGAGAAACCTTCTCTGTGGTAGCCAGTTGTCCTACGAGAATCCTACTTTCCGGCTGGACAGTTCCTTAGACTCGTCCGTTTCCAGTTACGTGTTCGAACCTGAGCATTCTGATCACGTCGAAACGAAGGAAGAACGCTCCATCGAGAAGTCGTATCAGGATACTGGGTTAACGATAGTCGTAGATCCCGCCAGGCCAACGGAAGATGAAACGAGGAAGTCCGCCGAGGACAGAATCGTGTTCGACATGGAGGCGAATTTCGAGTGCAATAAGAACAATCGTCCCGTGTTCACCGTAACGAAAGCTAGGAGCTTGTCGGTGAACGACGTGATTTTACAAGATGAAGAGGCGGTGAGAAGTAGTTTGGCGTTAAACACGGTCGATGGGACGACGTTGTTCGATTGGCAGGCGGATGACCGCGGGATCGACACGACGGAAAAAGGGCGAAAGGATGGTGAGAAAGTTCGAAAGACTTCGGTTTGCTCGTCCAAGTCCTGCAGGATCAGGACGGTGGATAATATCGCGAATTTTTGGACCAATGCTCGCGGTGGAAGCTTTCGTAGCAAGGTGACGGTGGGCAGGAAGAAGTCGATGAAAGACTCGAGGGATGCCGAGTCCATGGATAGGATTCTTGTCACGACCACTTCTGGATCAAGTATGGGCTATCAGGTTTTTTGAGAATTTGTCGAATTTCTTCCGCTAAATTGGCTCATATTTTAGAGAGCATTTAGAAGAGAATTCTTTTCTACTATGCGAAGTTTTAATATAATATTTTATATTAACGATTATTATATATTACTGCAATTAATGCAGATAGTCAGATTAATATATGATACTTGATATCGTATACTCGAGACACGTGTCTCCTTTAAATAAACTGGATCAATCCTTTCGGTCTGATCATATGTTATGAGAAACAGGGAATAAATAGGAATATTTTAGTGGACAGTTATAATTAATACGATATTACTATTAATATAGACAGACGGATTGCATAATTTCACATACACGTTCAGTGAATAAACCTTCTTCGAATTCTTTAGGCAAATTGAATTATTTAGCTGAAGTGTCTGTTGATAAATCACAATGCCTACACAGGACACTCTACGATAATATTATTGAGAGCAGGAATGGACTAAGTCGCACTTTCTCTGAATTTCTGCCAATCTATGGCATGAATTTATTCCAAAGAAGCAGAGGAATTGATTTTTCTAAATAAAACCAACTAACGTACCAAAGTGAGTCGTTGCACACCTACCTATTTTTAACAACGAATTACTTCATTTTTTGAATATTGCTGTTAGTCCACTTTTACTCTCGATATAAGACACGTGGCTGCAATATCGTATTTATTAGTTCGATAAATATACTACGAAAGATGAGTAATTTTACCAATTTTCCACGTATATAGTGAAGCCAAGGGGAAGAGATTTCCTTGCAGACCGCTTATTGCAATTTATTTTTCTTGTCTAATTGCTTCATTTGACACTGCAAGCGAGAGAGAGGAGAAAAGAGCGAGGACGCGCGAATTCTTGAAAAGAATTTTAATTAGACGAAAATTACGCAATACGTAATAAGGAAGAATAAAATGTTCGAGTTTTCGCGAAGAACACTCTGTGTTTATCTTTGTACAAGAATGTTGAATTAACTGTATATACTGCTTTAACACGAATAGAAACGAAATTCTGCTCTCATTCGGATTATGCGACAGTTGGTTTGCACAATCAAGTTACAGTCGTCAGGATTTTGTTATCTATTGGATTAGCAATTAAGTGATTGCAGATTTTGTCATTAGGTGGTAATTAGGTGGTAACTTAGTTGTCAACCCAATAGCTAGAATGAAAATCCTTTTTTGCGTCCGTCGTCGTCCAGCCGTGTGCTTATTTATTTATCTCTGCACGCGGAAAGACTTTCCTTGCAATTTTTTCCTCTGGCGGATTGTCTTTATCCAGTTGCTTTGATTTGTGTTCACGCAGAGCTGTACTCTTTGCAAGGGATGGAGTTCCTGGAAGGTTTCGGCAAGAAAAAACAACAGCCAAATCAACAATCGAACAATATTTCGTCGGTGCACATCAATCCCCTAACGGCACAGTCTCTCAACATACACCTGCATGGTATCTTTGATTTTTTTTCTTCTTTATTTGCCATTCATTTTTTTTAAGAAGTTTCTCTTTTTTAAACACTTACAGCGATGAAGAAAAGTACTAGCATAAGTTAACTTGGAAGATTCTATATTAATTAAAAACATATATAATGTTTCCGTTTCTAATTAATTTTGTAATGTAATTTTCAAATGTTGAAAGCTGAATTTTCAAAGACTGACAGCTAATATTATGATTTCGCTTGTCCAGAAGCAATTGTACGTACATCTTTCATTTTTGAAGAACTGAAATTGTAAGAATCTTCTATGTCGACTTTGGTATTATTTTCACATTACACTTTTGGTCCTATGTTGGGTTTCTAAACAATTCCAGTGTCGATTTTACAAGAGAAATCTCACGTTTCGTTGAGAACAATCCATATTTATTATCCATTTTTACTACACGTATGTTTAACGCTAATGAATTATGATGTACTTAAACTTCAACTTCCGAAGTGATACTTGATAAACAAATTAGATAAAGGATAGTACGTTTTATAGATTTATACGGAACTTTACATGTCCATACTTTTGTTCATCACTGTACGATTTCTTTTTTTGGTCAATTTTTGTTCATTTATTTCTTAGTTCTCATCTATAGTATTTTTTTCGTTATTTTAATACATTTGATGTTTCTTACTTCGAAATGAAGTAATAAGATATAACGAGCGTCTACCGGTTCGTTAATGAACAATAAAAATTTCCAACAGGAAAATTACTGTTTTCCTATGAACGGCAGTTTCAATTTATTCCTCGTTCTGACTTTTTCAGCCCTCTTCGCAGCCGTGGAACATGGCCATCTCGACAAAGCCAGAACGATTTTGGAGTCGACAGACGTGGATGTGAACAGGTGAGTTTCCGAATATTTTTCCGGCTTTTGATAGAATTTCATTTCGCCTCGAGTTGGAACATTTTCACGGTCCGTTTGGAAACGTTTTAATAATACATGCTTCACGTGCAATGAAGAATATACATTTCGAATGAAATTTTCACGCACAACCGGAAAAACAAAAATGTAACACTTCGAAAATGGGAAAAATGTTGGCGACATAACGCGCTGGTTCGATGACTGAGGCAAAGAACCGGCCAACGATGGCACTGCACGTGATTCTGATGTAGGTTAATTGCAACTGTTAATTAATTTCGCCGGCAGCCCCAGAAAACAAGCCAATTAACATAGGATTGGACGATGGATCCTCTGAAACAAGCACCCGATTCCTATTTCCAACGTTTATCGATTTTTTCGAGCCATTGTAGTTACCTGATAATTATTCTCTTTTCTAATTATTTATATCGTCTTAATCGTGGTTGATCATGTGGACAATTAATTAGAAGCTTTATAATCGTTATTTGGCCTGTGAATTATCTATGCAAATTAATGCTGTTATGAGCATAATTGAAGAAAATAAACACGAACGAAAATTTGTTGCTATTGAGTTGTATTATGACGAGTATTCTAGTTTAAACATTTTACATATTTTTGCATATCACGCCTGTATTTCTCAATTCTTAAATTTTCCGTAAACGGATAGAAACCAGCGTTGTTAAAAGCTGATAAAGACGAATTGGTTTAAAGTAGGTTGGTTTTAGTCCTTGCAAATGTAGATACAGAGTGTAATCTATTTTTAACGGAAATGAAATAATATGTAAAAATATATGTGAAAATATTTTGATGAATATATTTTTGTGAACATAACTAAAGAAATAGGATATAGGAAGAGATTTATTTCGTACTTCAAATATTTTGCTGATTTTCGTAGACCTATTATTATGCTCATTTTTAGATTTTCCATAAATGAAAAAGAAATTCGCCAATTAATTATATCTACTAGCAAAAGTGATGACTTTAACCTTCTCTAATGGTACACGACAAATTTTTAAGTAACACGTCCTATTAGATTTTCAGTTAAAATTGAAGACTATTATTTCGATGCAACTATAGATATTTTATTTTTCACAAATCATACCGCCAGAAGATTAACAGGGAAATTTTCATTGATTTTCACATGGCTGATCCGTTCGATTATTCGTGGAAATTATGGAACGAGAGAAATTCAGCGGAAAAATATTCAGGTCTGTTTCCCGAGACCTAACTTCTTTTCCTATCCTCGATAACAATTTACGATACAGGAAATGGATGGCCGATTCCACGTGGAAAAACGTATCCTGCCGAGAGCGAAAGATATCGTTCTCCTCGGATCGCAGTTAAGAATTTACGAGGAAAATTCGAGCTGCCCTATTTATGACCTTTTTTCCGAAAAACAAAAACCTATCTTTAGTTCTCGCTGCTCTAACGTGACGAAAGCTCGATTCGTTCAAGATAAAAAGCGCGCGTTCCTGGCCCAAATGTTGCTTTCTCGTGATAAAAATTTTTCGATCAATTCTATTGAGACATCTTTTGTTGAAATTATATTTTATATTATAAATTTATTATACTTACAAAGTACATTAATATTAGCTTCTTTTAATTTTTTTATTTACAGCTTTGCCCATCTCTCAGGATTATTAACGCCTTATATTATGCAATATAAATATAAATATATATATATTTATATTTTTTAGATTAGTTAGAAGAGCTTTGTGTCTTTTTGAGAAACTGTAAGACACGTTTCAGTGCTTCCGTCTTGTTTAGGATCGGCTTATAGTTGCCTGGAATGTTACGTTGTTTCCTTTCGTTTTGAAATTTCAAGCACCCAATTAGTAAGCGTTTTGCAGTGATTCTTTTTGTTGCAAATATTACACTTTTTCGGTCTTTCTTTTGCGATTAAGCAGAAATGGACAAAGCTTGTTCAACCTATTCTCAGTCTTTTATGAATATCGATTGATGTTTGCTGTCCAACGAATTTGCAGGTCTATTTTTGGAAAATATCATCTCGGACTAAATGGACGTCTATCGTCGTGTTTTCGTTTTTTCATGTCGAATTCCGCAGTGATTCGATTTTATTTTCCATGATCGCTTTCATATCATTGTGATATATTAGTTGTAACTTCGAATTGAACGTAATATCGGACTTGGTCTGTCGCAACCATGTTCTCAGTTTTGCAGTTTTACTTGCGAAAGTGTGCAACGTGTTACGTAACGCGAAAAAAAGGTAGAGGGTGCAGAGAAGGGAGAGAAAAGGAGGAATAAAAAGAATAATGGAATAAAGTATATATTTTTCTGAATTTATTAATATTTATTTTTATTTATATTCCGTATTTGCGACTGATATCATACAGTGGCGGATAAAAGAGAGTTTAAAATCGATACACCATGAATTTCAGTAACTTTCGTGCTAACAATTTCATATTTTCATATTTGTAACGATCATCTAGTGTATGATATACAGGGTGGTTGGTAACTGGTGATACAAGCGGAAAGGAGATGATTCTACGCGAAAAAAGAAGTCGAAAATATAGAATAAAAATTTTTCGTTTGAGGCTTTGTTTTCGAGAAAGTCGACTTTGAATTTTGGCTCGGTACGCGTGCACTTTATCACGTCTCTTTATCACGTTATAACGGATCTCACTGTAGATCGACCTGATGGATATTATCGCAGTTTAAGTTTGTTTTTTCCGGAACGGAAAATTAGCAGTACATAATGAAATAATATGAAATAATCATAAAGTTTATTATTACAAAAATTGCTAAAAATGTTGCCCATTCTGCCGACCACATACTTCAGCTCTTCTAATTAAATTTCTATGAACACTTTCTAACGTATTCGATTGTTTTAAAGTATGAAAGGCTGCAATAATCTTTTCCGTTATAACGAGACGTGATAAAGTGCACGCGTACCGAGCCAAAATTCAAAGTCGATTTTTTCGAAAACAAAGCCTCAAATGAATAATTTTTATTCTATATTTTCAACTTCTTTTTTCGCGTAGAATCACCCCCTTTCCGCTTGTACCACCAGTTACCAACCACCCTGTATATGTGTGTTCGCTATTTTCATTAAATTTTATATCCATTTTGTAAGATTATAGTGTCTGTTTATACTTCCTATTTTATAAACTTTCTTTTGTTTGCCAAATTGTATGTTTCATGAATCGAGCATTTAATACCATCAAGTAAGGTACACACCTTTACCGCACCTATCAATTATCCTTTTACATTTCATCCATAATATTCACCTGTTTTATACCAAACTCACTTCATCTATATTTTTTTGTAATTCTTTTTCTTTAATCCTCTCTTACAAACTATGTCAAGCAACGGTCTCTTACATTAAACCTACACGATGATGCTTTAACCAGACTGCGAATTTTTATGCATTTGTAGGAAATTTGAAAGTACAAAATTGCACTTTGCAAAATTGCGAGAATGCATGTAATATACAACAAACATGTAAAATATCCAAAGCACGGTATTTGTCCGTAATGCTCGGTAGGTAAAGCAGTTTCCTATCGAAATTCAACATTTTTACTTATATTCGCAAAGATACGAACGCGCATAAAAATCCGCAGTCTAACTATAACAAAGTATAACATATAAAACGAAGAAACTTGACTTTTTCTATCAAATTTTACCTTTGCACGTAAAATTCCTCGACTTGACGAACCGCTAGACACGACGAAGACAACGTGAACATCTACGACCAGTTGCTATCATAAAACACGATTCCTCGTAAAATTTTATTCGAATAAAATTCACTGGCACATCGATACACGGTTTGTTAGCCTATCGGTGGATCTCGATATAAGCAGAACAGGACAAAGTCGAGGCACGAGACAGTAAATTCCAATTTGCTCGGTGCCTTGTAGTACGTTAGCTCGCGTTAATTAGCGTTCGATGCAACGTCCGTTTGTCTAGGGCCCAGACAAACCCTTCGTACGCATTTCGACACGTTACACGGTTCCTACATTGTAATCGTATCGATCCGTAACATAAGGCTCGTTAGATATGTTGCAATCCCCGGCGATAATTAGATTTAGTCGAGTAAATGGACACCATAGACGCTGATATTCCACAGCGAGCTTGCTGTGCGCGCTAATAACTATTCATCCGATATGTAATCTACTTAAGTCGAAAGTTACTTGAATGCAACGTTCCGTTGTCATACGTAACGCGTGTTAATTGTTTTTCCGTCCTTTGTTGCACAGCGTGTCGCAGAATTGGTATAATTGCAAATTGAAATTTGATCGTAGATTTTTATGCAATTTTATGGAAATTTAATATAGCGATACTCTAGTCTACTCGGAGTCAAGTCCCTGTTATTCAAAGAACAATCCGGAGAGAACAAACAGGAGTTTGAAACTTCCTCTTTGACACGTACTTTCGCAAGAAAAATAGTCCGAACGAAAAAGGATAAAACTTTGGTGATCCCTCGAACAAACAGGTCACATTTTTACCAAATTTAGTATTTTGAATTCTACTCAGTCGACATTGATTAGACTTGAGTCATCTAAGCTTCAACATCTTATCGATATTGAACTTCGCGTAATTAGTTGTCGTTAGTCTTTGATATATTATTTGATAAAAGATCGTATTTCAATTTCGCGTAAAAAGAAAGATAGAATTACTTTCCTGGCGAGTAATAAAATTAATGGATGCGCCATTGTTGGCTGTTCTTCAAGCCTACGAAGTTTCATCCAAATTTCATTCAAATTAGAGCCTTCACGTAAGAGCCGATAATATAAAAATACTTTCGAATGTTACATTTTTGAAGGCCGGTAAATTGCTTCAAGTACTTAGAAATCGTTCATTATGAAATTTGGCAAATTGCAGAGAAAATTACTTAGCTCGATTCGAATATCCTTCTGATCTCATCTTACCACCCTGTACGTATCGATTAACCTGTTTATCGATTAGCTGTTTGTGACGAGCATACTCGTTATGAGGAAATGGCAATATTTTGTGTTATGGCGAGTACACTCGTCGTGTTTAAAAAATACTTACAATTAATGTTTAAATTGCAACTTGATAGTTGCAGTAAATTGTAGTGACAAAGTTAAAAAATAAAAGAATCGTTTCATTGCAACATAATTCTACATTACATAACAGCCACAGATACTCTACGTTTGACGAGTATACTCGTCATCGCTTGCTTTTTACGACATATTTCAGCTACACAATTCTCAAAGAGGTCGCGATAGCTAACTGGTTAAAGTAATATGAAAAATGAATCGATCGCGAAAATGATCGAACGCAACGAGTGGAATACGAAATGACAAACACGCATCGAACTTTCGATGCGTAATCGAATGATCGCGATTCGCGAGTCCACGTTTGCATTGCAATCGGTGTACATGCGTCGTAATCGTCGCTGAATGTCCATTCGCTGCCACGATAATCCGTTTATCCACTTCTTCTCTCTTTGTCCCAGTTTACTAATGGCAGTTCGCGAAAGCACGTTTATCCCGGAACGAAATTGATGCCGATTACCTCACGGAAATAGGCGTAACCGTTTATTTTCCGTTCGAACGCGGGCACATGGTATCCGTTGGAATTTTCCATGGATTTTGCGATTTATTTAATCTATGCGTGTATATATATATCGCATACATACGACTACGATCACACGATGGAAATTCGTGTATTTTTCGTATTAGACTCTTTTTGCTACTTTTTTCTTTCATTCAAAGGAAATGTCATCGATGAATCGTTAGATATGATAAATTATTTTAGCGTGATTTTTGCAATGATCTAACGTTAAACGGCAATTAATATTTTCTCAGGAGTAACGTCGGTGTGAATTGAATTCTTTCAGCGTGAACAGCGACGGCCTGTCACCCCTGGATGTTGCGGTGCTCAGCAACAATAGGCCGCTTGCAAAAATGCTGGTCGCGTTCGGCGCACAGGAGGGTAACCAGTGTAAGTACACAGGAATTCAATTGGAAATTTCGTTTGTTACGTTTATCCAGCTCTCGATCAGCGCGAAATTTCCTTTAACACCCTTTAACCTACAATCTTCAACAGCGTGGTATTCTACGAAGTATGGTTTAACGATAACATTGCCATTACTTAGTTTAATTTAATTTAATTTCAAATTGTATATCTTTTTCTTCGTTTTGTTTTATTTGGATGAATTTTACAATCAATTCTCATTGGGAATTATAAGTAAATTTTTCTGGCGTGATACTATGTCGTGTTTAATAAGTGTTTATAGTGTGTGTTTGATTCTAGTTAAATCTAATGCTTGAATCTAAAGGGTAATGTCTTTTTAGCCTGCGGATCTGATCCGACGTGTCAAGAAATTGAGTAAATAGTGGGTTTTAGTGGTTATTAACTCTTATGTTATATCTATTGCTGAATTTGGATATTTCTTCTTTGACTGGGTATCTTGAGACCGCGATGTATTGTTTCGTTGGTAACATATCAAGGTAATCTATTAACACGTTGACTGCCACGCGTGTTTTAAGAAAAATCTTCGTCAGGCCACGCGTGCAGCAGTACCAAGCGTTCTCTGCTAGGTGCTCGCATCGATATTTTAGTAATGCGAGTCGCTGAAGCGGTGGTCTCAAGAATGATCTCTCGTTTTGTTTGTTCGCAACATTAAAACCACTAGCTGTTGTTGAATATAAGGAAGGAAAGTGTGGTATAGATTATTCCGACCAAATGGTCTCTTATGCCACTACAATTAGAAAAGGAATCAAATGGTACAGAAAACTTGCCATTCAACTCCTTCTGGGAATTTCTGTTGTAAACGCTTTGACGGTTTAGAAAATTGCAACAAGGAGGAATATAAATATTAGAATATTTAGACAATTATTAGTTGCAAAATTATTAGAGTTGTCTGAAAATACAAACAATCCTCGTCTTCGACGGAGTCAGCATAATGTCGCCGTTCGGAAAAATGATTCCGGAAGAAGCATTAGACGCGCATGCAAACTATGTTATGCAAATAAAAGACGTCGAATGGACCGAACAAAGGCACGAAAGAATTTGAGGAAAACAACAACTTATTGTCCAAATTGTCCCGACCAGCCTCAGCTATGTATAGAATGCTTTAAAGTTTTACATTCTAAATAATTTTTTAATAAACCATTTTCGTATTACTTTTATAACAATTCAACAGTTTTATTATTATGGAATATCTTTCAAATACCTACGACGATCCTTCTCAAGTAGTCAAATAAACGACACCCGAATATGGATTACGCGGCCCGACCAGAAACTTTGCTGGCACCCGAATACGGGTGTCGTGGCAATCAACGTGTTAAGGATCTTAGAGTTTTCGATTGGAATCGTTGAAGAATTTCTATGTTGGAATTACTTGTTGTTCCCCATGGTTGGATTCCATAGGTCCAAACAGATTTTAATATTATGCATATAGCATTATTTTACTTTACGTGTTTAAATTGGAACGTCTGCCAAGTAGAATTTTTTTAATAAATTTTATATTTATCGTTATCTCTTTTGCTCGTCTAGTTCTATGTAAATTCTTATATCATCTGATCAATCGGTTTCTCAATTTTTGTTAATATAAGAATTTGCAAGAACGAAGATTCGACGAAGTTTAATTTATTAAACTGTCGCGTCACTTGGCTACAAAAGTATATAATATTTACTATGTGTTAATATCGTTCAAGTTTTATTTCATTTGGCTATCATTAGACTATGAAAATTTTTTACTTGAACGTTTTATCGTGAAATTGTATTACTCGAAACTGTTTCAGGTTCCAGCAAAGGAGAATCGAAAAGGGGAATCTGTAATTTAGTAATAAATTTCATAATATAATTATCTCTTCTTGTAACACAAGTTTTGCTCGGTTATGAGAAAAAGAGAGAAAGTTTTTGATCTTTAAAGGCCATCACACGCTGAAGTTTTTCTCTTAGGTTTTCCATCTAATATTTCTTACCAGTATCATCTAGTAATAGTAAAACATTTAATTCCACTTCTTAATTTTTAATCTAAAAAAGATGTAGCGAGACGAACTCTCTGGCTCGTGATAGCCTTTAAGGGTTGGGAACTTCTCCTCTCATAGTTGATGATAGCTTCTCGCATGATAGCCTTTAAGGATTAAAAACTTCTCCTCTCATAACCGAGCGGTACTGCTGTTATACGCGAGATAGGAATTATAAACTTCATAAATAAAGGACTTAGAAATTTTCTTCGTCGATTCTTTCGTCCATGGGGGAAAGATCGGGGCAGAGGGTAAAAATGTGCAGAAAATGAGAAACTTGGCAAAGATTCTTCAAAAATTTACAGGGTTTGCGGAGCCATTTGTTTTGTTGAATCAAATCGATGTTCTTTCGTTTCTTTCGCGAAAAACCTCCATACACACGGTTTCGGTGTGGAAAAGCAGGTAAATTGAAGGCCTCTCGATAGGTCGCCTCTGTTTCGGGAAACAATACGCTTGCAAATTTCTCGTTTGTACGGTCAGAGTAAAAAAAAAACGTACAGAGAAGTTTGACGAATGGCAGGAAACCCTAAAATCTTTTTATTTTCCACCCTCGAGATAATTTGTTGGTAGCTTCAGTTGGTTCACGGCTACAAGGAACACGATCCGAAAAATATATAGATCAATGTGAAAGTTAACTCGTGTACGTGGCGAACGACCAAATTCAAAAAGATTGCACGATGGATTCATAGTGACCTAAAAGTTGGAGAGGAATTACAGAGAGGAAAAAAAACGTAGCGATTTTTAGTGATGAAAAAAAAGGGAGGGGGAGGAATAGCCGAACAGGATAGAATTCCTATTAGTATTGCGCAGTCTGTAATAAAAATGCAGTAGAGCTTTATTGCGTTTCGACCGCGATGGAACAAAAAAATATAACGAGAATTCTAGGCTTGTGAAAAGGAGCGAAGAAACTTTCCACCGAGCCTTTCTCCTCATCTGCCAATTTACAAGTGTAATCGCAAGCGTAGAATCTCGCTCCGCTGATAATTAAACTCTACAACCTTTCCTCTTTTCTTTCGCGTTTCGACGAAAATTAATGCGATATCGTCCTTACGATACCGCTTTTCCATTTTAATCTAATCTTCCAGGATAATGTCTGAAATACTCGTACAATCGGTTACTATCTGATCGTCTATCGTAGATTGTCTAAAGCGTAAATATCATGGCAAAGATGTTACTTTCAATAATATGTTTGGTATTCAATTTTGTATGAATTGTAAAAATGATAGATAACGCCTCAATAGACCTGTCAAAAGGAAGAGACAAAAATACGCCTCGTTTCAAGTTCTCTATTAATTGAATTGAAACATATGTACAACATAGAAGCGATACAATTATTTATTGTTAGTCGTGTGAAAAGGCAGAGGCGACGAGATGCAAGATAAAATTTCAATTAAAATTTGAAACATTGCAACAGATATATTAGCTTCGACAATATCTCTGGTTTCAAATATTTTATTAATTAAATTGAAACATGTGTTGAAAAAGATTGATGAAGTACTCTTTATTAGTGTTATTGAAAAGAGGAGATAAAAGGATGATTAAAATAATTTCAACAACACGTTTGGTATTCAATTTTGTATGAATTGTGAAAATAATAGATACATTTCGTTAGACCTGTTAAAGGGAAGGGACAAAAAGATACCAATTAAATTATGAAATATTGCAACAAACGCGTTGGCTGCAAAAATATGTCTGCTTTCAAATTTTCTATTAATTAAACTGAAACATACGTTCAAAGAAATAATATAATTCATTAGACGTGAGAAAAGCAAGAGGTGACACGATACAAAATAAAATTTCAATCAAAGTGAACTACAACAGTGTCTTTGATTTGAAATTTTCTGTTAATTAAATTGAAACATATTTTCAAAGAAATAATACCATTTATTAGACACATTAAAAGAAAGAGCCGCCAAGATACAAGATAAAATTTCAATTAAAATTGAAAATATCGTAACAAATATATTGGCTTGAGCAACATTTCTGGTCTCGATATACATACACGTGTTAAAGTATGCGTACATCGAATTTTCTACGTGTTCCCGTGTTCGTTTACTCTTTGTTATTCCTTAATTTCTAACGTAATTCACTCTCGCCAAAGTTAATATTCACCGATTAAAGTTTCAATTGAAACGGTTAAGCGAATCCGATGTATTTATGCAAGACGAGTAATCTTCCTTACGAGAGTGAAATTACTTTTATAATGGAATTCCATCGCTTTACGCCACGTTTTACACGTTCTACAATGTAATACTCGTTTGTTTACTTCGGAGATTTTAATGATGTAACGCTGTTACCAACCTGATTTATGCTGGCATTAAAGTCTCTTGAATTAAAATCTCCACTTTTCTCGGACGAGTCTGTTTTATTTAAAAGTGAAAGCTTGATTTAATCTTCAAGGAAAAAAATCAAGATTTTTTTTTATTATATAATGTAAAATGTCGTCTTGGTTTCTGCCCAACAGTTTTATTAATTCAGCTACGATTCTTTACACCAATTTCTCCTATCTTCTACTCTTAAAAACGAAAAATTTGCCTTTGGTCTTTCTCGAACACTTATCAATCGAAATCTACGCTTTAGAAAACACTTTCGAATACACTTGACCTCTTGGCCTTTTCTCAAAAGATTTGTATTAATCGAAATGTGTAAATAATGCTTTGGAAAATTTTCTGCGAGTGCACTTAATCCCTTACAAAAATGAGGAACTTGTCATGGTTTTTCCCCAAATTTCTAAACTTGAATTTAATTCGTTCGGAACATTTCTTTCAATTATTCCTTCGCATTTCGTCATTTAGAAACTAGAGACTCCTGGTTCTTTTATCTTGATCCTCGTCTCGTTAGCTTAGATCAAATTTTGTAGAGAATTCTTTTTGAACAGAAATAGCCATACTGTAACAAGCTCAGTTTATGAATGAAGGGAAATAAAAATTATTTCGTCATCGATATCTTAATCTCTCGTTACTGTCAGAAACCACATGGAAAGTTGTAAAATGAGCCGATCAGAGATAAAGTCCTTCGACAGAAAGTGAAAATCGATATCCGATGTGGACACAATTGTGGCCAAACGATCGCGACGTAACCGTCTGTCCCGGATGCAAACCACCGCAGATTTTACATTCATAAACACCGGGTACGAGTTGAATCGGCTCAATTAGCCGGATGATTTTTGCACTATTCTCCGCTCACAAACCACGTTGATTCGTGCAATTGACTCCATTACGCGTTTCCTCGATAGTCCACTCTTGAATTTCGTCTACCAACTTTTTTATTTCTCCTTCTTTTTTCTTTCTACGGAGAGTTAAATTGTTTCCTAACAAAATCCATTCGTAACGTTTGAAAAATTAGCTTTCTCTGCCAGAAATTTTTTATTTTTCTCTTATGGCTCTCATTCTGCTTCGTAATTTACGAAATTGTGAGTTCGTGAGTTTCGAAGATGCAAATAAGGAATTTTTATATTCACTCTTTTTTTAGGATATCATCAGTTGATGTAAGCATAATGGGATGGATGATTATGTAAAGAAATCTTACAGAGTTTTAGTATCATACGAGAGATTCTCCTGGTTCTGGTTTTGTAAAATTGTCTCTCATAAATTATAAAAGTCTTGGTTCTCTTCTGAACTTCGATTTAATTCTCCAGAGACGTTTCTACGGGAATACTTAAACTCTCAAAAATTGAAAACTTATCTTCCATTTCTCGGCAATTTTCTTTCGTCTTTCTTCAACTTCTTTTGATATTGAACTTTTACAAGGAATCTTTTTGATCCTGTTTGCGTAGTCAAATCTCCAGAGTCCCTGGGCAGTCACTTGGCTTCGTTGCTGTTGGAGGCTGAGCACAGAGTTCAAGAACTCGGCGGCAGTACTTCCGGCAGCGGTGGGACTACCCTCCTGGAACCACCAAGCAGTCATAGATCAAGTTTTTCGTCGCAGCACAACAATCTCACGGGATGCGGCGGTAGCGCGGAGGACAAGCAACTCGCTTTGTGGGAAAGAAGAGCTAGAGCGCTTAGAAAAATGTTACTTGGATTCGATCAAGCGAGTAAGTCAATCACAAGTATCATTTTGATGATATGATAGTAGTAATTAGATCACGGATGTTTATGCGATTTTATATTTTTTTTAGTAAAAATTTCCTGTACTTGTTAAATATTCTAAAAATTACTCTACTTTAGATATTTTAGATACTTTTGTAAATTGTACACAATTAAACTTTCCAAAAATGCATAAACATTAGCAGCTAATACGAGAATAGAAAATTTTTAAATAAAATTGACAATACTAATCTATTTCAGGACCACCAGACATGCCATTTTTGGTCGCAGTGGACGTCACAGGAACCAATTCTGTAACAGTGAGGTTTCAAGAGCCAGATTCCCATGATTCTCCAATTTGCACGAAATTTAAAGTCCAGTGGAGTATCAAAGAAGATTTCTCGGTGATCTGTGGTGAGAGAGAAGTGCTAGATATGAAACAAAGGGAATGCAGGATTGACGATCTGATTCAGGGACAGAAGTATTATTTTCGAGCAGCTGCTGGCAATTTGAAGGGCTACAGCAGGTTCAGGAATTCGACTCCCGCCCACGTGACACCCAGCAGTACGATCATTTTTTTTTATTTCTTTTCTATAGAATGCATTGCGAATTAAGAGCGTATGCAGAAGGCTATTTTTGTTAATTTCTTGACCTTTATGCCACTTGGCTGAAAAATAGTATCTCAGTATAAAATAATTAGAATTAATCTAATAGATTCGAAGATATAAATCTTAGTATAAGTTTCTTATAAGAAACGAATATGTTTAATTGTTATGTTAGTTTAATAGATATTAGTCTGCATAAATAATGTTCAATATTGATATTTTTTAAATGTTCAAGAAAGAAAAGAATATATATATTTATTCTGCAAATGTTGAATTTTTAAACTGTCCTTCTATAAAAGGTAGGACATGTAACTTGTCGCTTGTCTTTTACATATAAAACATCGAGTAACACAGCTGGAAAGTACAGAACGAAATCGATCTCGAATCTGATCCACATTTAGCTCGCGCCTAGATTTCGCTCGATTGCATTCGAATCGAGTTAAATTTAGAATTTGCATTGCACACGTACCGGTCGTTTAGTTTATCGGAGTTTTTAAAACTCGAAGTGAAGACGCGTAACTATTGTTCCAGGCTGGAGAGACATCGATGGCAGAGTGCCAAGGTTTGCCGGCCGATTGGAGCAGCTGAATACTTTATTCACGGATATCAAGCGCCCAGAGTACACTCAAGAAACGCCGGCCGTGCAGAGGCGTAATCACAAGAAGAAGACAACGATAAAACAGCTCTTCTCGGCTACCAGCAAGTTTCAGAAGAATCTAAGACGCGGCGTTTTTCTCGCCTGTTTACTCTATCACGAGGATAAAATATTGGTAACGAACGAGGATTTCTTGCCTGTGATCGAAGTCGACGAGACTTACCCTAGCTGTATTTACAACGACTTCCATTGGCTGATGAAAGTGGGCTGCACTTGGGACGATGTTAAAATTCTCCGTCAAAATATGGAGAAAAGTCACAGCAGTTCAACGAATCACTTCAGGATAAAGCTTTTACAGGCTGCTGCACAAATGCAGGTTTGTTTCCTATTATATAAAATTATTAAACATTTGTTAAAGATGAAAATGAATTACAGATTGATGAGTAATTTTTGGTCATTGGTTCTTATAGGCAGCGCTGTGTATACAAGACATTGGTCAGCTGTACCATAAACCTATTAGAGACGTTCAAGGCACCCTGGTTTTCTCCACAGTGAATTACGTAAAATCTCCGAAGTTGATCTCAGTGTTGAATAGCAGATGGTTGCCACTCAGCAAAGTCACGAAGAAAGTCATTATTCACGAAGATAGTAACGTAGCGGATATTTTAATAGCCAGTATACAGGAACAGATGACTTACCACCAAGTTAGCAGTATCAAGCTATCAAAAGGGCTTTATCTTGGTTATCTGAAGATGCAGAGTAGCGTCGATCTTATACAAGTCGTGGTACCCGCAAAATCACCTAATGTTTTGCCTCATTGTAAGATCCGTGACAACCCACATGTCTCTGCGTAAGTATTGAATTGATGAAAATAGTACCTTCATACATATCATTGCGGATTTATTAATCATTGTTATTTATATATTTCCATAGCGAGGAGTGGGATTATCTGAAAAGGATAACTCGCATTCACGCATCAGACGCTTCGGTCAAGGACTGTGAAGAGAAAGAAAACGTGACAAACGAGGCCCAAGGTACAGAACAGCAGAAATTGTTCGTCGATCTGGTCGCTGCTACAGCAAGGCGATTGTTCAATTACATGGAAATCAGTCCTGAAGACTCTTTGCTCCATCGACTTTACGACGCCGAAGTTATCGATCTGACTCACGATGTGTCCTTTCTGATCGCTGTGCCTCCTGCAGAAACCGCCTGTTGCGTGCCTGGAACAAGAGAAATCCTTCTTCAACGCGGTGATCTTCTCTCGTTGCCCATCCAAGTATTCGAGATGGTTCACTTAAACACCTATCAGAAGGATGTGATCAACAGATATTCAAGACTAAGTTGCATTCTTGAACTCGACACGGCGCAAGCTCAGTACAACCACAGAGAAGCCTTCAGTTCTCTGGAGTTAAGCGTGGCGAAGGATAAATTGGCCAGGCTGCAAGATCTACAGACTCAAGTAAACACCGTGTGGAAAGGAGCCAGGTGGCTCATAGACGTGATCACGTTCGCTAGAGATCGCGGTTCTTCGCAGCAGACCGTAAGTTGAACTGACCAATCCTGTGATCTGTGTAAAATTCTTTAAAATCCAAGTATATCGCATTAGACAACTCTATAATTCATAACTACAGGGTTCGTCACAAACAGTTGGAATTTCAATGAAGCACCTGCTCAGTCTCGACCGAAACAGAAGCAACAGCAACAGCCTAAAGAGAAGTTTGCTCCAATTACCGCCACGCGATCCGAAGCTGGTGAAATCTAGTCCAGGTCGAGGCAGCTGGCCAGGACCTAACATGTCCAATTCTTCCTCAAATCTGCTCACAACGGAGTTCAGTAAAAGCGAACAACAATTGCCCAGTGGCCAGTATATTCGCAAGGGCAGCAACACTTCAAATGTGTCGGCTGGCTCAGAACCTGCAAAGTCTACGGTACCCATGAGCAGCCCCAGCAATCTAAGCAACGCGACCAGCGCTGGCAGCAACAATCATCTGGTACCATTACAGAACACCAGGTTACCGCCTTCCAAATCCGAGGACACTCTGATCCTAACGAAATACAAACACAGTCCCAGAAATAGGTCAGCTACGATCACATCCGCGTCGGCCAGCACCAGTCCTTTACTCAGCATAAAACCTATGATCTATGGTGGCTCGCTCCTAAGCGTGTCAACAGCCATGACAAACACGACGAGTCTGTTAAGTGTCAGCAACACCAATTCCGACAGTTTACATTCGCTAAGTAGCGACGAGTATTCGACGCCTAACTCGAGTGTCTGCATAAAGAGTGGACATACGAAGAGCAAACCGACCAAGCCCACTGCTAGCGTCGCGGCCACGGCCACTGGTTCCTTGGAGAGTCAACTGGAAGAGGAGAAAGACGAAGCAACGTTAATGCCTGCTCCTTTGCCGGGCATTCTTCAGGTAATATTTGTCAAGTTCCAAGTATCAATTTTTCAAGTAGAAATTAGAATTTACATGGAGGAAGAGTCAATATATAATGAAATAACAGGATTGGGATCCTGTGTAATTAAATATTGTGACAGAAATCACCACGGAAGATTATTCTTTTCTGAAAAGAATCGTGTTCGTCTTATTGCTAGTTACAACATGATCGTTGCTTCATTCTCAAGATTCACGGGGGATTACAATTACGAACAACGATCGTAATAATCTTGGGAGCAGCTAGTACAATTTGTCACGGTTGTTTCCCATTAGCCAAGGAAATTATTCCTTGCGCAAGCTTCCTTAAAGTAACACTTATTCCAATTCTAAACCGCAAAAGCTTATTATTACCTATTGGGAAACTACTCATTGAGTTTAAATAATATTTTTCCTTGTAGGGAACACAAGTCTAACCTGATTGTAGTTAAAAACAGCTCACTTGGTCTTCTAGTGCAGACCGATGTAGCAGACATATGAGTAAGCCGTCACACACCGCTAAGTTTCAGTGCTTGTCTCGCTCAGATGCGCTTTCCAGATTACGCTTTTCGTGTATTATCGATCTAGCAGAGCATGAAATTTCGTCCGAGCTTTCAACTTAACGTAACACGATTGTTTCCATGTTAATCTAGGTATAATTTTTCTAACGATAAATAAAAATCTTTGATCTGAATGCGTGCTGCATATCTCTTTATCTATGTCAATTTAAATCGTTACTACCATTAGGTAAGCAATCTTTTTCTTCTTTTTTTTTTTTCTCTCTCCTTAAAATGTTTTGAACACTAACGTTTACTTAATTTACTATTCGTCGTTAACAACAGCCAGATGCATCGAGCAACGTGCTGTCACTGCGCTGCCACCTAAATGTCACTGCATATGCTGATTTTACAGCAGACAATTTGTATCTGTACAGTCTATAAATTACCTAACGGCATCGTCTGACCATAGACCCGGTATTTTTGCAGGTTTACGCGGCCTACGAAACCGGCCTGGCTTCCGGAACCAGCCTCAAGTTACACGTTACTCCGAGGACCACGGCCAGAGAAGTTGTGAATCTAGTTGTGAAGCAGCTGAACATGGCGGTAGTGTTAAAGGGTCAAGAAGGGCCCATTTACACGGCCGACGAGCTGCCGAATTTTTGCTTGGTGGCTGTGATCGGTGCCAGAGAGCGTTGCTTGAGAGATGACTTCAAGTTGTTGCAGCTTCAGAATCCTTGGAAAAAGGGCAGGTTATACGTGAGGCAGAAACAAGACGTCCTTGCAGCCCTTGAGCACAGCAGCAAGCACACCGCGTATTTATAGCATAAGTAACGAAAGGGAAAATGACAGAAACAGATTGTGATTAGATAGAAAGTACGTCGAGAAAGGGAAAAATATAATTCCTGTCGCGATTCACGATGTCTACCAATGTAAGAAACGCTGCGTCTCATTAATAATTGGCGATAGAAGCCAAAGATCATTTAGTATAATGCGTTCTGTGTCTCGTAGTAATTCGAAATTAAATAGACGTTATAGACATTTTTCTGTTTCTCCACTGTATTTTTCTTGTTCGTTTTAATACAAAATAAGTGACGTAGATTTCCAGTCGCCTCACGAGACGCAGAATGCATTAAGTTGTACATAAAATAAACGCTTGGCTACACGAGAAATTTTCAATTGTATCTCTCGAGGCTCTAACTAAATTACACGTAATTAAGTAGGGAAGTGAAAGGGAAGAACGACGATCGTCTGAAAGGATGAGAATTTAAAATTGCGTTTAGGCGAACCGGAGTACATTCCAAACGAGTTTTCGATCCGACTGCTGTAATTTTGCGCTGATGGACTAGATAGCGTTCCAAGGGAATGGATAATACTCAAGGTATATTATACTGTTATATTTTAGGTACCGATCTCAGTGTTTTACTCGATATACACGCGTCACCGGTTATAAACGAGTCACATGCTTAAGAAATCTCATTGTTGTCCCAATTGTATTCGACGTGTCCAAGCTACGCGCAAGATACATCTTTTCTTATTCTTATTCCCAACTTTGTTTATCTTCCAAAAGATTACCAAATTTCGATAAGAAATCTTGGACACGTAGAATGAACTGAGAGCACGAACTTTTCGAGATAGAAGTTTTATATTTATATTTTTAAATCCACCTAATCACCCAAGGATTTATTTCAGCAAGTAGTTCTGCTTGACTGAGCCTTTGTCACCAGGTTCAGGAGAAATACGATCCTCGAAACGATTTCTTCTCTATGAATCGGTTTCTTCGATCTGTTAACATTGCATTGTTTTACTACGAAGTGATTTCTAGCGATTAATTTTTTCCTCTTTGCAATTAACGAGAACAATGAAAGCGCCCTGAACATTCAAAGAGAATCAGTCACTCAAAGTTCTTGGAAAATTGCGACTAGAGCAGATTACTATTATGCATTAAAATATAGTAGAAGAAACGTGATCCAGATAAAAGAGGCTTATAGACTGTTGCGTAGAAATAAAAGAAAGAGTATTACTATGGCTATTAAGATTTTTATTCTCGTCAAGACCGCGGTTATTTTATTACATTATAATTGTGTTCGCTGTTTTTCGTATTCTTCAAACTTATTTTCCGTTTTAGAGTATTTCCTGTTTGTAGAATTTTTACATCATCGAACGAGCATTGTACGTCGTTTGCTTCTTTATTGCTACTTCGTCGGAGAAGAAGAGCGTGTCGAGATCGATTTCGAGCTGTTGACGATCTTGTTAGAATTCCAGGCACTCGAGGACTTCCTAATAAGCGACCTAGACGACGCGTTGGTGATAAATATGGTGCAGAGTGGAAAATGTAAAAAATACACCCTAATCATACGATACCGCTGTCCGACACTTCGTGTAGTATACAATGTTTTAAGATTCTAAGACGATACGTCTTCTTAAATTTCTGTCAATGATTGAATTTTAAAACTGCGACTTGAGTATTCTACAAGAAATGTTATAAATCTCTCAATTTTCGTTATATGATAATTAGTGTAAGGAAAGTTGACATCGCTATTCGAGATCCGTCCTTTATCTTTCGTAAACGAGACTTGAAAATTCGATTCGCTTCGGGTTCAAACAATAAAACAGTGGTATCGTGCGTCGAGGGGCCACCTAAGTTTAAACGAAAATATACAATGCAGATATTTTTTTATCGAGAAAATAAAAGAATGGTAGGGAATTGGAGGAAGAGATGAAAAAGAGATTTTTACTATATTTTGCCAGAATGCGTACTCGTTCGACGAGGGACGCGAACGGTACGCATTTCGAACGGAAATACGGAAATCTGTCTGTGTGTCGATATCAACAGATGTGACTAACCAAGAGGAAGAGATGCGTGATGAAGAATGGCAATAGGCGAAGAATGGTGGGAAAAAGATCTTAACAAAACGCTAGAAAATTTATTAGCTCTACCTGAGTATTTATCGATGTTGAGTGTAAAATAATCATTAGCAGTTAAGTGTTACTGTGGGAGGAAAACGAATTTTAAGACTCGAGAAGCCCTGGTTTTCCTCTCAGACAGCAGTTCCAAATGAAAAAAAAACAAAGAAATAAAAAAAAAAACGCAAGATGAAAGAACTACTTGTAAATATTCAAAGAAATCTATGTATGTATAAAATATAAATGAAAATTATCGAAGAAATTGAAGTCGATTATTTTTCACCAAATCGGGCCTTTATTTTAGAGCAGCTATTTCAACTACAGAAACCTGGACAGCAACGTTTTAAAATCCACAAAATAGAACACTAAAAGAAGTCGATCGAAATTATGGCCCAGCTCGAAATAATTTTGGAAATAGGTCGAGTAAATCGTATTTACGTTTCTTTTGGCCTTGGTAAAATTCATTCGATTACGTTAGAGCTCGTATATTTTATTTCATTAGCCAAGAGCGAGTCGTAACTCTCGAGGTGAGGCAAAATGAACCCGGACCCTCACGACCGACAGTCCCGCTGACCCACTTCCGTCTTGTTTCTCGTCTCATCTTGCTCTGCCACCTACTCCTTATTTATCCCCCACCTGGTGTAATTGTGCACTCTGGTCTTCCGGCTAGTTCCCAAGAGATCTGTGGTAATGAAAAACTGCCAGGGCATCGCCGCCGAGGAACGGTGCCCCCTCATAGGTCAGGCAACTTATTCACAACAGCCGGCATCGATATCCTGGCATTTTAATAACTGTCAGTGCCGTGACTACGATAAATTTGCATACAGATGTAACGAAGGTAATTCAGAAAATTATCAACGAATATCGGGACTTGGATATTCAAACACTAAATGCACACATGCTTTAACACGACCGCTGTACAAACACAAACTAGCATCTCCGTTATTGAACTGCTGTCAATTAAAACTTGCCAGAGTCAGATATTTTGATATCTGCGATCCGTTTGCAGATATAACACTCTTGTATTGCAAGATCGATTGAAGAGAGACAGAAGTCTGAAAGATGAACGTCGCAATGATTAATCACAGTCGCAATCCAATTGCACGATAGACAGCGACTACTAGGTGACTGAAATCACAGGGGAAGATGGTAAACGGTCCGGCTCCGATTTAGATGAAACTTTCTATGCTCGAAGAACACCCAAAAATATTGTAGGCACGTATTTGTTTCGCTCAGACCTTCGTCCTAATCTTCGCTCAAACTTCCATCAAAATCTTTGTCCTAAGCTTGAGACGTGGCTTGGGCGAAGGTTTGGGTATAGGTTTTGGTACAAGTTTGGACCGTGACTTGAGTGGAGATTAGGATGGAGCTTTGGTTGACAGAAATTCTTATGTACAATGTTCGGCTGCTCGTCAGACCTACAAAGTTCCATCCGAATGGGAACCGGACCGTTCACGACCTGTCCTCAGTACCGTATGCACGCTCTACCGGAGTTCACTGTTGGAGTTCGCATAATCGCATCAACAATACCGCGTTATTCGCTCCGAGTCAATGCCTTTATTCACTATGTTCCTCGCGTCATGGCGATCAACAAACATCTTCAAAAGACTCATCAAATATTTTGGGACAATTTTTTGAAACATCAAGGTGAATCTCATTCTGGAATAATGGACACTTTAATCGTCATAAGTATAGTAAATAACAATTTTTAAGAGTATCAAACTTTCAAGGTTTACTGAAAACTCAGCAAGCATAGTTCATTGATTCGATTGAATAACGATCGTGGAAGAAATGTGAGCTGGAAATATTGGAATAAAATAGCGAAGGAGTAGGGTAAATGTTAAAAGGGTGTAAAATTTGCAAGTTACGTCGCTGCAATGCCCGTAAATTTGCTTTTGTGGGTGCATATACAGTTAATAGTCATTGTCAGCAGGACAGAACCGCACGAGGAGATTGGTTGACCCGCAGTCCGGATTCGCCCTCGGCTGACCCCGTTGTTAACTGACCCACTGACGATATTGATAGCGGGATACCACGGTGCTCGGTTAGCATCGGTCTCTCGCGTTCGTTCTTCGCGTTACTCTATCCCTGAAACGGCCTGAAAAAATGTCTGTTAATTTCCATCCGCCTCCAAAGCCAACTAAAGTCGTTCCACAAATTATACATTATAGTTCGACTAATTGTACATTATATATCTGTCTGCGTATAATGCAATCGTTCGAAATTGTCAATTCACGAGTCAGATGCTCGTAGAAAGCAACTTTAAGAATAGGAAATTCCTATACAATTTTCAACGTGGTTTAATAATTATATATTCGAATCGAAGCATAATTATAATTATCTGTAGTTATTTGGATTATTCGAATATTTGATATGTTTAAATGGAAAATGAAATATGAACGAGCCGCGGGAATATTACACGCCTCGCTTGGAAAGCACAGACTTTTTCGGAATATCCGATAACCCGTTTAAAACGCCAACTGATACGGAACAATCCTCACCCTTCCACCGTGAAATTTGTTTTCGATGAAACCGCGCGTCCGATACGGTAGGAAAGTTGGCAAATGCAGCCCAGTTTCCTAACAATCTCGCATCGCCTCTAATAACGACATCAGGATGCCGTAAACGCGATCCTCCTTGACGAAAATGCAGCGCTCGGCGCATCTGTGATCTCTGTGTTCGCACGTCTTTCGATCGATGGATTACGACACGCCGCATTGTGCTTAGAAGTGCTCCCGAGGCTGTCACGAGAACCAGATTGCCGTAATAATTTGATTGATATTCGCTCTCCTTCGCAGAAAACGCTCGAGAAGATGGAGATAGAGCAGCCAGTCTGTGGGTTGGCTCGGCTTCTTGCGCAGCGTGGAACACCGAAAGCCGAGGAAATGCGAATACGTGGCAGGAGCAAGACAATGTTCGAAGTTAGGAGATTCAGGAATTTTGGGAAATGAAATTTATGAAAAGTTATTTGGATAACGATAACGATAATGTGCGAGATTTGGCCTGACAGAGATAGGAAATTTCTGACACTAAAAATCAGAACGTTTTAGCGTCAAGGAGGAAAAGGTTTATTATTAGTTTAGAAAGAGAGAAGAAATAGTCTTCTTATTTGTAAAAAGAGTTCAGTCGTGATTAAATCAGGGCAGTTTAAAAATGGTGCAAACTGAAGATTCTTGAGACTTGAAATACCATAAAATTATAGATGTTAGAAAGTAAATTAATTACGATTAGTTAATGGAGATTAGCATTGCATTCTTTTGTTTATTAGAAAATAGTCCATCGAGACGCCTGTTTTAATTGATTTAATGGATTTAATTTTCGTTTCAACGCGCTGTCCATCGCTTCAGTTGCTTGCCTGAGTAATTTTATCGAAGCGCGCGAAAACTAAAACTGCGCCAGTTGTATCGATATCACTGAAATAATTGAATCTACGCATTATACACGACGATAGCTCTGCCTTTCTACGTTACTCGATCGAAGCTAACAGAAGCTAAAATTCGACAATTAGTAGAATCGCGAAAAGAGAGACTGGATCGACGCACCATATGCGTCAGTAGCAACGAATACGTTAAAGTCAAAAGATCAAGAAGGCGGGGGAGAAAATTTTGGAAAAAAGGTGTCGTGGATGTTAGGATGCGACGAGGTATAATACCACAGACGACGTTAATAAGAAACAGTAGGTCAACTTGCGTAGAACGAGGCTAGAAGCTCCTGGCAAATCCGGTGTCAATGAGATCGATTCACCCGGCATCGTCGCTCCAGTTATTGACAGGGAACTGGACCGTCTAGTTCTTTCTCGACGACGCTTCTTGCATCCACTGCAACAACGTGGACTATGAACAGAGGATGTGTAACAATTCGTTCTGGAAAGGATATCCAGTTGCCTGGATCTCGAAGCCGGGTTACACTTCGCCGAACACTTCAGATTTTTTGTTACCAGCTAAGGAGTGGTGCTTGGAACACTTACATTTTTAACGTGTTTTTTGTACTTCCGTAACTAACCGATGATTTAACTTCTTACGGCTAAAAGAATCCCCGATAGTTTGTACCAATATGTTGGATCGAAGTATATATTTCGATTCGAAGAACGTAATTTATTGTACGTAAGTCATTGCACATAGATTACGTAGTTATATACGTATTCTATCGAAGGCCATTTCAGCCTCTCGGAAGACAAATTCATTAACTTTACTCTGTCAATTTTTTCGCTTCATCGCACAGCTATGTGATTAATATTCGATTCTCAAGGAAGAAGGAAATTTATTTCATTTTATCTATAGTAATGTCCTCGTCTTTTGGCTTAGGATGGCTTCCGGCCTCATGTCATAAATGCGTAATATTTCGTCTAATATTCTAAGAAAGAACTATATACAAACCAAACAATCGTTTTTACAAAACAAGTATGTTTAACATGGCTGTATATATATCGTCAAATAGCAACGCTATGCATCGAAGGATTAATAGGATCTTTCCAAGTTGAGGGTTGAATTTAGAAATCATTGCTTCCAAGGCTTCTAAGCAATTTTATTTTTCCTGCACACCTACTCTATGCTCCTCATTCTCGTATTCTATGCCTCAAGTTCAATTATTCAATTCTCCAATATATTTGTATTTGATCGTGATCCAATAATCACAGCAGAACGTCTGTTCTCATGCTGTTGGAAATACAAAAGTCAGCATCGCTAAAGGACAACTTGAGCGAGGCCAACACAAAGAACCACTTCGAGTTCTTAAGGGGAAACAGATCGACTAAGAATAGCATAACAGGCTCTATAGTTGATGCAACTACGAATATAATTAAAGACAATTTTCCAAGAATGAGAAGGATCCCGATGAAAGGAAAAATATAGAGATTGGGTGGTGGGGTGGGCCCTAAGATTGGCAAAGGGCCTGATTTTACACGGATCTTTCAGGCTCCTGCGCACGTGTGCCAACTATATTGCGAAAGACTTATACGGGGCACAAGGTCCAGCCATTCGCCGGTCGAATTTTTACCGATCGAAGGTTAGGTTTCGCAGTTGGGTCTGCGTACCGATCTGTGGCCCCTGCAAGCCCTCTCTCTCCTTCACCAATGTCCCCGTATCACGTCAGTACAGTCAGTTCTGCTATCACGCTACTTTTCCTTAAACAATCCTACCTTCGTCTGTCCTGCTTTCTTTTTTTTTTTTCTTTTTTTAATTCCATCGTCTCTTGAGTTCTCGTGCCTCTCGTAAGTCGTAGGATTCGCTTTTTTAATTATGGAAATTGACGACGTCCAATACAATGCATAGACCTACATAACGTGGAATAACTGAGAAAAACTATAAAAATGAAACCTCTCTACGGACATAATTCTTAATCTCATATTCAAGATCCCGTATAAAGATTGCCTGTCCGTATATTCCCATCATAACTTTAATAGCATAATCTCCGTGGATAATGCTAATAATACGGTTCGCAGGCTTTTAACAACCGCGATCACCTCAATCTCTACAAAACCCAAGAAAATAAGACGTTGATTAACAGAGGCAGAGGAGAACCATCCGAACAAAGACGCGCTGTCTCAGCTCCACGAACAAAGAAGAATTTCGTGAACCTACACTGGCTCACGAAGATATCTGTATGCGTTATACAATATGTTACATATATATTTTACGTGTTACATAACATTTTGAAATTCCGTTATCGCCGTATGTGTTACACGGGTAGTTCTGCAACCTCATTAACGCTATAATGAGACGCAACAGTCGTGATTATATCGGTCAAATTTGGAACCAATCTGAAATTGTATATGGAAGCTGCAAGACATTCACTGCGAAGATACATTTACGATAGTAAAAAATTAATACGTAGCATGAATAGTCGTCGTCAACCAAACTGATTATTTACCGTAAAGATATATTTAGTAAAACTTAATATACACCAAGTATGTATAGCCATATGAAACATAGTATGTGTCAAGCGTGATTCCATCTCTGTAATTACCTCGGTAATCTTGTAATTTCCACACGTAAGACCTCAGTTAGTAAGTTTCGTGTCAAACTTTACCAACGCGGTACGTACAACTCGAGTCTCGTCAGAATGCCAGTGAAATTTGAAAACGTCCCATACAACTCACAAAATACGTTCGTAGAAGGTATCCGCGAGCAGCAGAATACACACTTTCGTGAACCCACGTACGAGAAGACGAAAAGATAGAGCAAGAAGAATACAGAATAATGGCAGCGTTCTGTAGAATGGAGCAAGAATCCTGCATTGTTCGAAGAGGCTGGAAGACGACGGAGAAGCTCTTATCAGAGCAATTCGTGCGGCGTGTGGTGTTATCAGGAACGACTGTACCCGAGGATCGTGAGTCAGAACAAGGCAAGAGCGGCTCAGAGTGGAGGCCACTTCTCCGGGTTGTCCCCTCCTGGCGGGGACACGTCGCGTTCTCGGAGGACAACGACGACGACGAAGGAGAGATCGCCAGTCAAGACCCCGGCGAAGAAGAAAAGAGAGACGAGTGCGGCCGTGGCGAGGCTTACCACGAGGCCGTCGCGAGCGATCAGTTCGGTCGACGTGCAGAACCGGCACGGACGTCGTCGCCGATTGTGAACCGGCAGTGAGCTACCATAGAGTACCACGGATAGAGAGCATTAGCCGGAGGATGCCACTTCCCTTCACTGGATAACGTCACCCGATTCCTCGTGTACGTTTTCAATTCGACCTACACCGCCGGCCATAAATATTAAGACAGCCGCTTTATCGAAAAGCTGCAATAAATTTTACTCGGAACTCTTAACACTGTCCGGACAAAATTGCACGAACAAAATGCCAGATTTATAATCACAGAGTGGCTTTTTACGGAAACTCCGAACTTTCGGAGTATAGTTTAAAAAAGTACAGACTCGGTAGAAAATTGTGTTACATATCAAATATTGTGTAGGAAGTTGTATACTTTTGACGTTTTATTTAACGTACCCCGTGTAGTTTTGCCTGTCTAGTTTCGAGCTTCCTGCGAATACGTGAAAATTTTGAGTAACCCGGTATATTCGAAGTAACTGGAAAATAAAAACTATCGTGAAAACAAATACTATCAGACGTCCTAATATTTTTGGTCGGCACTGTGTGCATTTTCATAGCTTTTTATCACCGAGTCGTTGGCTATTGTGAGTTCTTTTTTACTTGTTCATTGAGTTTCGTCCCGGTTGTTTTTTCTTCTTTTTCTTTTTGGTTGGTTTTATTTGTCGGTGAACGTGTGGTCGAGGTGGAGGCTCAGATTGCGTTGAGGATGGTTTTTGCTAGACTTTAGAAGGTATCAAATTTGAACGACGACCGGGGGGAATAGCGCCAGTCGAGATTGTAAGGCAGTGGGTTAAAAGACCGGATGTAACTGTTCGCGACTTCGTGCTGCAGAGATCGCTTTTAGTTTTATTTCTCTCTTTTTCGATGTTTAGTTCATTCAGGAACGTTCTTACAGGGTTTGTTGATTTTTAGAAGCATCGGGTGATGCAGTGAATTAATTTTATTTTTTTACAAGCTGTTAAATGATCGCAGCATTTTTTTTATCGTATCGCTTTAAAATTCTTCCCTTAAGATGTTAAGGGTAGTCGATTGCCGCGAAAACAATTTTTGAAGACGTTTTAAGTCTTCCATTTAACATTTTCGCTACTCTAGTGGAACGAAATATTCGCTGTAAATCATATTTTGTTTCTTGTACTTTTTTACAAAGTATTCAATGATATAATACGATATATCTTTATTATATTTTTATATTATTATACATATTTAATAATCTCAATAGATACGGTCCCGAGATTCTTTTACTATTTTTTACCAATCGTTCATTTATTTCGTAGCTGAAAATTAAACGCGAATTAATCCTAAAGCGTTACACACACAGCGACGAATAGATAAAGAAACAGGTACAACCACTTCAGACAATTCAACCGAGATTATATGGTTGTTTACACATGTAAAATACATTTTTGTTGAAACACTATGCGTTCTCTGAGTCTTCTTTACAATTTGCCACACATTGCCAACATATTGCTTATACAGGGTGTAACAGAACATGTACGACCCTCTGCGGGAGCTTACTGTGCACGCAAAAGCAATGAAAAAGGTTCATATAAACGTATGTCGTACGTGTCTTCGTTTACAAGATACGACGAATTTTCTGTTTTAATTTCCTTTGTCCAATTTCCTTTACAGAACATTCGGTTGCACTCTGAATGGTTGCCAATGTCGTTTACCAAATTTATTAAGAAGCTTCTTCTATTCTGAACGCTAGTATTTCAACATTTTCCATACATGTTGCGTACACGATAAATTCATCGTATTTCATAAACCAAAACAGACAAAGAATACTGTTTTATATTGTTTTTTGGTATACAGTCAGCTGCCGAAGTGGGTTCCATATATTCTGTTACACCTTGTATAACGAACACACATTACGAAAACGAAATGTTGCCATTTATACGCTGGCGAACGTGTTAAAGGAGTCTCGTACGTCTTATTATTAATCGCGAACGACCATGAAAATTAGATTCTCCCGTTTAGTGTCCTCCGCTAATTTTTCTTGGAAAACGGCCCCTCGTTCGAGAAGACAAATTCACCGAGCGTGGAAAAATTCCTGAACGTTACTTTCGCGTTAAACACGTTCTTTTTTACTTCATTATTTTTTTTCTTGTTCCACGAAACGGAGCGGTTTAGTAAATCGAGGAATATCGTCGCATTAAGAACGAATTCTTCTTGCTTCGCATCGTAAAATTCGCTTTAACGATCGCGCCAGGGAAGTTACCGGGGTCTCGCCTTTTTCCGGTAAGGTCATCGGTAGGAAAGCTCGCCTTATACTGCCATTAGTATAATTAACCCAGATTTTCCCGGATTTATGGTGAACGGCGTGCGGGTCAGAGCCGTGCTCACTGTATTGTAGTGCCTCGTCCACTTCGTGGTTTCTTCACTTCTTCGGTCGAAGAAGGAGCAACATTTCTGTCGGTTGGCAATGCGAAAAATATAGCAAATTAGCCGGTGAAAAAAGAAGATATGAAAAAAGAAGAAGAGCTGCGTTTTGTATTTACAGCCTGAGATTGATAGTCGATTTTCTTCATTTTCCAGATTCCACGTAGGAATCGTGTATCGCGAATTAGAAGTTAAATATAGGAAACTAAGGAATGAAAGAAAATTTTAAACCTAGAATCTGATCCAGGATTGATAAACGATTTTCCTAAATTTATAATAATTATTAAATTAATATCAACGCAACTGCGAGTGGAAAAATAGATTCTGTTGTCTCTGTTCATTCATTGAATCGGAGAAGAAATACGATTTTTCGTGGTTAGCATCGAAATAGAAGATCAAAAAGTAATTGTGAGAAATTTAAATTCTGAGTTTACGATGATTTAGAAGTCCCGTCAGTTTTAGGGTAGTAAATAGAAATCATTGCGATTGAAATGTACGAATTAGAGAATTGAGGCACGAAAGAAATGTGCAATATTAAATTTAAAGACTGCCATTGACGGATTTATTTTTGCCATTTCTCAAAACTGCTAAACGTAAAATTAGACGCTAATAATATTCCTCCAATTACTGATAAAACCAGTCGAGCAATTAGAGAAAGATTGCGGAGTATCGGTTAGTAATAACGAGACATTGTACAATATTAATTTGCGTTCTTCTCGGGTAATTACCATGGAACGCGTCGACGTATTGATGGATTACATTCGGTGGACGAAGGAGCAAACAGGGAAGTCGAGTGTGAATATTTAAGTATCATCCGAGTTGATAATTTCAATCAGCCTTCGACTGTGTTTAAAATAGGAAACGTTAATTATATTATTTATGACCGTGGTGAATGAGTAATAGCTTTGCATTCTCATCGAAGGTAGTAAATGATGGAAAGTAAAGTTATAAGGTCAAGATTAGAGTATTCGATAATTATGAGGTATAATATAAGAATAAATGTTGTACAGTTTGTGTTTAAACTTGATTATAGTTATCTAGAAACTAGAAATTAATATGAAGATATCGAAAAATTGAGAAAGTTAAGAATTAAAGCTATAACATTGTATTTCAAGTTTTCCCTAAAATTAAGTACACAAAATTACAACATGAAAAAATCCAATGATTAAGAATTGAAGCTATCAAATTTCCATTTCAAATTTCCCTAAAATTAATTATACCGATGTAAGATCAGAATATCGGAACAATTTGCTGAGATGGACAATTGGAAGATTAGAGAATGAAAATTATAAAAGTTGTTTGTTTCAAATTTTATTAAAATTAATTATACAAAATTTGTAATAAAATGATGAGTTTCGTTGACCATTGCAACGATTGTAAGGTGTACTTTCGTTCAGGAGAGACATTCGCATTTAACACGAACGGGTATTCAGGAAGCCAGAATGTCGGAGGGCTGTACGAGTTGCAGGGGTGCGAATTATGCAGGCACCACGCTGCAGTTAAGCTCGGCTTCCGGTGGCGGGTCCGGAAGCGGCTCCTCCGGATCAGGAAGCTCTTGCACAACTACAAGAAGAGTACAGGTACGCGCAAAGGTGCTGTACGGCTCTGGCAAGGCGATCGCCAGCTTGCAAGCTCAAGAGAAAGCCGCCAGGCACTGATAAGGTTCGTATCATTTAATTCTCAAAGCAACAATAATATAAATCAATCATTAGACGAATTTTTTACGCGTAATCCATTCACTTACAAAAGAATTCCAATTCATTCTATCAACATCTCCATTATTATTGTATGATATTTAGTGCATTAAAATCATGAAAACGCCACTTTCAATATGTTTAGTTACCATGTTCTGGAAACTTAATATTGACACATGTATATACATATGACAGCTATACAAGAAGAAAATATTTTCTTAATGGAAAATTGATTTTCATGAACAAAAATTAAATATATTATTTCTACCATTTATTTGACGGGATAAAAATATATTTTTTCCAATGAAAATTGCAGTAACGTAAAGATAGAGATTCCAGTGATGAATCCATTTTTCAGACATTTTTAATTCACGAAGAAAAATTCAATATAAGAAATCAACCGTTTATTTAACGAGATAAAGTATATATGTTTTCAATTAAGATGAAGGAAACGTAAAGGTGAAGATTCAGAGGATCAAGAGGATGATATCGTTTATCAAGACGATAAGCAAAGATTTCAAATCATCCGCTGATCCTATCATCTTAGAAAGAGCAAAGCAGAAACCTCGAGCGATGTTAAAAAGAATATTTACGAAACAACAACAAAGTAACACAGACTCTCCACCCTTAATCTTACTTATCTTAACAAAACCCATCTTCCATTACCATCGATCAACCACCAACACCCGCTAACACCGCTCAACATCATTCATCAATTATTATCGATCTCGCTTTGGTTCCGACAAATCTTCATTAAAATTCCCTGTCAGCCAATCGAACGTACGAAAGAACCAATCATATGGCGAGGAAAGATTAAAGACCATGCATATGGTACGAGCTACGAATTACCATAGTATCGATCTCCTCTGCAAACGGCTGTCTTAACTGGAATCGGGCACGACGTCTCCTCGAGGCGTTAATCCGAGTCGGATTCGATGCTTCTCTCTTTTCGTTTCATTCCTACTCGGACAGCTATCGTTGTGGTGTAAATACACGGAGGAGAGAGAGAGAGAGAGAGAGAGAGAGAGAGAGGATTCACGATCTGCCGGCTGTATATCGCGAATGATTCGATCGAAATCAAAGAGGTGAGGCCCGGAGGGCAGCCTGAGTAACAGTAAAAATCCAAGAAAAAGGTGCACGACCGGCCGATCTGGTAAAAAGAGTAAAAAGCCGGTCGATCGGCCTCCACGAGGCTTAGTACTTGGTGAACCGTCCTCGAGAAGGCCACGTATTACGAAGGACACCTCCTGCGCGCCTGTTTGATCCACAGGGAAGGGTCGAAGCGTGATCTAGGTCGAAGTGCACCCTCACAGGGATCCTTCTTCTTGACATGCATCCTACAGCTTTGTGAGTTTCTGGATTTTTATCTGGATATCTGAATCTCCCAGTCTCGTTAATCGATTAATCATTCAGCAAATTCGTTAATTCTAAGTCTTCTAAGAATTCTCTCGATCTGTCTATTTCTGGATCTCAGTCTGTCTCAATAATTGTAAATCATTCTATGGCAAGTTTTAAATCTTCTTTATATATATCCTTCGATTTTGGGAGTTTCTCAATTTTTGTCTGGATATTTAAAATTTTCTATCTGATTAATTGACATTGTTTAGTTAATTCCTGATATTCGTCCTTCCACTTTGTGAGCTTCTGCACTTAATTGTACCTCATTAATTCATCGTTGTGTAATTAATTCCGTTTACGAACCACTGTTTTTTGGTTTGTAAAGAAGCATTGTTGTAGTATATTTTCAGAGTATTTTTGTAGAGAAAACGCAATACTTATAATTAGCAGTAATTTGAAACAAATACGTACGTTCGTTATTCAACTAATTGATGATCCATTACAGCAACGTAATGACGTAGTAAAAGGATTAAGTGGATTTTTAGAATCGTCGCTTCCCAATTAGGATCTTATGATATTTTTATATTTTCATTCCCCTGCGACTAATTTGATATCCTAATTTTCTCATCATAGAGACATTTCGTTCACAATCTTTTGCTAAAATTCTGGTTCGTTTAGGTGTATTTCCCATTTAAACGTCTATGTTTCTTATCTTTGCTAATTTAGCAACTTTTCTGAACATCCTTTCTATATCCAGTGAACAAGGAAAACATGTTATGATTTTATGTTCTCCAGCATCTTACAATCTGTGGTCCCGTTACATCTCTCCGCATTCCAAATAAAGATTTGTGTTACTTGGTCATAGTATCTGGAATTTCGCCTCGTCGTTATTCGCCATTGAATTAATTTCCATCAATACTACGTACTACTTACTCAGTAGTTTTTATACTTTAGCGTCGATTACATCTTGTCGTATATTTCCGTCATTTCCAGTTCTAAGTTTTACGCCCCAGTTGCTCAATACTCTCCTCATCGTCTAACGTTGATTATCATCCACTTTCTAATTTCCTTTTTATTCATAAACACAGATATATTTTATTTTCATCTCAACCGTTCGCGAATACTTTTTACATTTTCCTCCTATAAACATAAATATTTCATTTTCGTCGCATTTACTATAATTTTCATTGTAATTTGATTAAATAGATATTTCAATTTCGTTTAAACCATGACTACATACTATCGGCTTCATGCATCGCAGTCATCGTATTAACATTACAATCGTCAAGTAAAAGACTATTATGATTTTTGTAATATCAAATATCAATCTTTACTCTAATAGAGAACTCTAATAGAGTAGCTTCAACTCCGATGAACTCCTCGTATTGCAAAATCAAATCGTCACTTTCGATTCCATCGATGCCATCGACTATCAAACGAACAGCGAAGTTACAAACTCGCCAAGTTATTCAACACACAGACAAATCTCTGCTCGTCCACGAAGAAAGCCCGTTTCTCGCTTGTTTACCACTCTGTATTCACTCGTATTCTCGCCGAGTAATTGACTAGAAAAATTCTGCTAACGGTTATTTGCATATTACGAATGCGTACGTACGCATCGGTGATCGATGATCCAGTTCGATTTCACCGTGACGAGAATGACGAGGCCGTTTAGAACAGAACGGACAACCGGTATCGTCGATCGGGAGTCGATCGGTCTACCGCGATCGGTGCAATTAAATGCGGCTAACGCGATGGAATGCAAATGCGGTGGCTGCACGTGCTGCAACGAACGGCATTCAAACGCGTGCCAGAAACACAACCATTCACGTTCTGCTCTTTTGTGCGATTTATCCCGTGAGAAAGTTAATGTCACGGCCGAGAAAATGCGAAACCGAACATCACGTCGTCGTGCAACGTTCTGCGGCAATCGCAATGGAAGATCGTAGATAAAAGAACGAAATATATTCATACGGAAGCTTCTTCATTTTCGCGTAAAGGTTTCCAATCTCGCCTAGTGAAATTCCTGAAATTTTATTCAGGGATCCACGTCGAGGCGCATGAATTCCATTCGAAGATTGACGAAAGGATGAAAAAGATTTGCAGCGGTTCGCGAAAGGGCTCGAACACTTTTATAATACAAACTTTCCCTGTGCAAATTGTATGAAACATTTTGAAATCTCGCGAGACACGTATATCGTCGTTGTGTCGCTAAAATTTGCTAAATTTATACGAGATAATTATTGCAAGCATACAAGAGGCACAGACAATTGTTTACTGTGCTAATAAGTCAGAATACGTAGCCAGACCATCTTTGGCACTAATTGTACGTTCAATCCTCGGTAGGCTAATCGTGAGATTGATACGATAGATAGGTGTAAAATCTATTCTAAATATTTTGAAGTTCATTCGTTAATTAAATCAGTAATTAAGGATTTCCTGTGGACAACATTGTAAGCGGAAAAATGTTTAAACGTGGTTTCCTTTATCGTGCAATGTCCTACCGCTAATGCTAATGCTAATGCTGTCCTAATGCTAATGGGTACGCTGTAGTACACAATATAAAAGCTGTCTCCGTTTGTAAATAATTGCCAATAGTGTTAAAAGGTGATAACCACCGGTATGTCCAACATCGCTCATCCGCGTAAGTGTCATTAATTTTATGACAATTCTTACTCGGGAACGTTCTAAAATATACTTTTGTGATAAAAGTAAAAAGGACAC
Source organism: Bombus affinis (assembly GCF_024516045.1). Taxonomy (NCBI): domain Eukaryota; kingdom Metazoa; phylum Arthropoda; class Insecta; order Hymenoptera; family Apidae; genus Bombus; species Bombus affinis. Next base: position 6,466,970 of record NC_066356.1, on the reverse strand, counting down.
GTTGAAAGAATATATTTTTCATACGAGTTATTTAGAGACAAACAGGATTGGCATTAACTGCGTTTGCGAATAAATAGGTAAATGGCACGTTTAGTTTTCTCGGAATTTTCACTACATCTAGCAAAAAGGAGGATAGTAGATAGTCTGGGATTGACTAAAGTAGGATTAGATGGGAAAATAGGTTCAAATAGAAGATAGAAAATTTCGTGACGAATTTGCATTATCAAAATGTTATTTTGAAAATAATTTTAACTCGCAGAAGCTTCTCCTCTATCTTTAAACATTTGATATTTAATACTTGCAATGTTGTCTACGACACGTCTTTAATTATACAGTTTGTATGTATATACTGTAAATATAGCTATATATTATATTTTGTGTCTTAATGCAATTAAAGACTTTTCATGTACTTCTCGCAGAAATTCGCTGTAGCATAGATTCGAAGTTACTAGTATAAGGCTAGGATTATTCATGCTGCATACTAACTTTCCACTAAGTATACGTTTGCGATAGATCTCTTGTAACCTGTATACACGTGTCCTCATTGCTTCGCAATTTTACTATCGAAGAGCCAGGACATTTTGTTGCTAACGAGATTTCAAAAACTTGTAATATTCTTCGAATATCATTCAGGGGTCGAATTTCAATTGAATTTTACTTTCCAGCGTCCTCCTCGTCCTTCTTTCCTCCGGTTTGTCGAAGTCAGCGACGAGCCATGAGACTCTGCGATCATCTTCCGCGAAAGTATCTTCGAGTCTTCGACCAACAAACGAATCCACGTTCGACGACCGATCCAATCAAGACGATGATAATTCCGAGGCGATAGAAACTTTATTTATTCCCGAGAATCCGAGTCAATACGAACAGATTCTGCTCTACGTGCGAGAATTATTTCAAGGAGTGGAACAATCTGCCGATTCGTTCGATCAAGAAGTTCCGGCGGGTCTTGAGAGGAACGTAACTGATAGTACGAGCGACGAGGATCGATTTTCGAAGCTGGAAGAGCGATTCCGAGAGAGGAATTCGCAGCCGTCAAAGAGAGAAGAGGACGAGGAAAAGTATCCGCAGAGAAATCCCGAGGGAGAAGTTTCATCGGGGACAACCGTACAGGATCATAGAATGGATGACGTAGTTTCGATAGAAAGAAATAACTATGACGCTGGCTACAAAGGGAAAACCGAGCCCGACGAGGACGACTTGTTGGAGGCGGCTAATTTTGGGCTCGATGCCATGAAGGATTTGTATACTGTTAAGGAACCGAAGCTTTACTCGATGGGTGAGATTTTTCATAGTTCTTGAACAATCGCTTTTCCATTTGAAAAGGCATAATTCTTGCACGAGATTTTAAAAAGATTGGAGAATAATTGGCAAGATTCTTCGAGGGTACAAGAGAGATAGTTTAGTCATGGAACTTATGGAAATTAGGGATGTTAAAGATAATTGTTAACTTATGATAATATGATGATAATATGATGATAATTGTTAATTAAATATTGTTAGAAAGAAGTTGAAAATTATTGATTTGAATATTAACTATTACTGAAAGTTTTAGTTATATGCATTTTTATTATATATATACAATATAAAGTTAATATATATATTTATACAATATTATTTACATAATATATATATTGTTTTAGTTATATATATTTTATTATATATATACAATATGCAGTTATTTATAAAATAATATTTTCAATATACAGTTGCACAAAATAATGGAAACAACTCTTATATGTCTTTGTCATGTATATGTATGTATATCCCTTTATGTTATGCATAAGTATATGACATACAAGAAGTGTCTCCATTATTTATCCAACCTCTGTATAATAATTAAAACACAATTATTAATTTAAATAATAGAGGTCGTTGCAAAATGTTCCAAACTCTGCTTTCATATTTACTCTTATGTTTCTCATACGATTCTCACAATTTCTTCATCTATGCCTATGAACTATCTGTCTTGAAAAAATTTGCAGGAATACTGAAACACCCTGTACGAATGTCAGTTTCAATAAAATCGCCATATAAACACAAATCAAACCCACGAACTACACAAACAACGATCGACAACATATAATTGCTTAATTATTTACAAGGTACAAAATTAATCTTTAAATACAACTTGAACAGGTCTTTACCTGGACTCGGACAATCCTGCGAGGCACGTGGCAGTTTTTAACGAACAAACAGAAGAAGCAAGGTTCCTCGCCAAGTACGGATACGCGGTTCTTCAGGGCACCACGTTGTTCAGAAGAAAGTAAGAACACCGTCTTTTACATCTTGCCTTCCGCAACTTTGCACTCTTATTTAATCTCGAAATTTCGACGACTCGTTTGCTCAAGATTCCCAAATACTCCGGCAGACTCGCTTCTGTCTCGTCGCAGTCAAAGCAATCCACTTCAACGTGGCTGCCCAAACAGAGGAGTTCCCAACTGTCCGGCAGCCAGTTTGAGATACAGAACGTCTGATGGAAGCTGCAATAACCTGCAGCATCTATGGTGGGGCTCCGCCATGTCCACTATGCAAAGGTAATTCACTAAATGAAAATCACAGGAGTAATGGCAGTAGAAAGAAGTAGGAACGTTATAAATTATATCCTTTCGTGTTTTATAGACCTAAAATTGATTGGCTATTGTACATTACTATATCAATCTATTTTACATAGTTGTATTTTAGGATTGTTCTTCTATAAAACATGAAATATATAATTTACTACATTCCTACTTCTTTTTTTATATTGCTATTTGAAATATGTATATATAGTGTGTATACTATTGGCAATTTTATATCTATATCTAATACAAAATAATATAAAATTGTCAATTATATCATTCATCACATGTACAGATTATTATATATTTGTATAGATATATCATTGTACAGATTATATATTATTGTACAAAATTGTTTGGTAATTTATGTTATATTCATTAGTAATTTATATTCATTTCTTTCTTCTTATTTGATGTTTGTCACTTTCCTCGATGTTTCGAAGTTGCCATTGGTTTGTCACGAAATTTCATAAGTTTATCGACTATTTCTAAAAGAGTTGCATCTTCATCGTAATTGGCGATATTCTCTTTTAGCTGTAAACTAGTACAAAAATTAGGAAATGAAGAAAAATGGGTCTGCGAATATCGCGTTTCCTGTCTGTGGTATATAAATGCAGTGATTTTAATTCAACGAATAATCTAAACTTTAGGATTAATTTGAGTAGGGAAAGATAATGGATTTGATGGATGTTCGTCAGGTTCCTGCCTTCGGTTTACGATGATGGCATTCAGAGTATCAGGAAATCGGTGACAGGAAGACCACTTCCTAGCGCAAGACTAGTGACCACGGTGATTCACGAGGACAAAGATGTCCCCTTGGAAGCTGTTACTCACATGCTCATGCAGTGGGGACAGTTTGTCGATCATGATTTAACAGGTGGGAATTTTCAGCAATTTTTGAAAATGATAGTTCCCTACGATTAATTATAATTACGTTTTTACAAGTTGAATGTTCAATTTTGTTCAAACCGAATTATTCCTTGACGCGTGAAATCTTCCTTAAAAGATTCTAAAATTTTACCTAATAAAATTCGTGCAAATCAAGGAATGATAGCGACTTGAAACTCGAGAGGAAACCAAGTACATAAATTTAACGTTCTATTTTTTCAGTGTAACTTTATTTAAAACGTTTTAGGAAATTAATTTGAGAATCTATCTAAATCAAAGAACGATAATCAGGAAACATTCAGAAGGAAACTAGAACTCTGTCAGTTGAAACGTAATTATAGATTTCCATAAATTTAATATTCAATTTTCCTAATCAGAATTACTAAACAATATTGGAACATCAAGACAGAAATTTTCTCATCTCATGTGCTCCCTTTAGCCACCGGGCAAGGCAGAGGATTTAATGGCTCTATACCACAATGTTGTCTGAAATTCGGATCCGGTTTCCAACCACCGGAATTCATGGTACATAATTGCACTTATAACTGGATCTTCCATCACTCATTAATTCATTTTTCTAAGAGTAAAATATATCTCCACAGCATCCAGAATGTTTGCCAATATCAGTAAGCAAACACGATAATTTCTTCGGTCCTTTGGGTGTTAAATGTTTAGAGTTCGTTCGAAGCGGCTCAGCACCGAAAGAAGATTGTGAATTTGGCCCCAGAGAGCAATTATCACAGGTGACAAGTTATCTAGATGCTTCTGTGGTATACAGCAACAGCGCCTTTCAAACAGACTCCTTACGATTATTTCGGAATGGTGAGACTTTATTATAAATTTAATTTATTTAAAAATTCACTCAACAACGATGCTATATATATATATTTTTTTCCTTTTATATTTTATATTATAAAATTTGGAAGAGGCCTAAGGCACCCAAAGCGAATTGAAATTTTAAAAGAGGACCAGTGTTGCGTATTTTTAATTACAGACTTCCATTAATTTAATAATTCGTTTCCTTAAATTCACGCGTACAATTTTTCTCACCCTTTCTTCTTTCCTTTTTTAATCAAGCAGCGAAAGTAAATTAAAACTTTGAAGAAGATCGGAATAAGTTTAATGTTACGCTTGTTCGATTAGAATTCGTAGAAAATAATTTCATCCCGTTCTTTTTGAAAATTTTTATTTGTATCAATTTTAAAGATACCGAATAAGAATAAATTCCTTAACTTGGATTAATATTTAATATTTTTATATTATTATGTTCACAGGTTTATTGCAATATGGGAGGATTCAGTCGCAGAGACCGGTGCTGCCTAAACTCGATTCCGATCTCTGTAGACGCGGATCATTGTCCACGAATTGTTTCAAAGCCGGCGATGGTCGTCTCGGCGAGCAACCTGCCCTCACGTCTCTTCACGTAGCGTTTTTGAGGCTTCACAATAGAATTGCGACGAAACTTGCTGCATTGAATGCTCATTGGAGCGACGAGAAACTATTTCAAGAATCCCGGAGAATCGTCGCGTCCATTGTCCAGCACATCACCTACAGAGAATTCCTGCCTATTGTTCTTGGTAAATTGAACGTTCAAATGGAAATCGAATTACTCGAACGATTCTGGTTCTTCCGATACCTATAACACTACGACGATTGGCTAGTTCGTCAAGAATTAACATCGAAATATAGTTTTGTTATTTTCGACGAAAATTTCCAAATGTTATTTATACATGGTCAAATAATAAATCCATAAGAGAACTCTTCGCAATGATAGTTGTGACGAGGATTTCCTTTATGATTAAGATGTCCTATTTATCGTTTGATAGTTTCAATGTTAATCCGCTATTATCGATTATAAGGAACTTGATCGGTTAGTTATTATCGGATATCAGAATTGAGCATAGTTGAAAAAGGAAGTAGAGATAGAGGTAACGGTGATCGAAACATTCCAGGTCAAGACGTGATGAAAATATTCGACCTCGAACTCTTGAAGAAAGGCTATTACGAAGGTTACGACCCAACAGTGAAACCAACTATCGCGAATGCGTTTTCTACGGCTGCCTATCGCTTTGGTCATTCTCTCGTTCAACAGAGCTTCGTCCGATTTAACAGCGATCATCAGCCAATTTTCAACAGTCAGTATTTTATCTTGGAAAATCTCCTATCTGGAAATACAATGTACAAGGAATTTCCTAATTAAAATATAAAAATTGCTACATCAGAATGCTAGAAAATCACGATACAGCATAAAGTACCAAAAGTTTCATAATTTCTTCAATTTATAGATGTATCCATCCACAATGAGTTCATGAATCCAGCAAACCTGGAAACAGCCGGCTCAGTGGATCGTCTTCTTCTTGGTCTGATCAATCAAAACGCCCAAAGAAGAGACGAACACATAAGCGAAGAGTTAACCAACCATCTGTTTCAAACTCCAAGATTCCCCTTTGGAATGGATCTAGCTTCGATCAACATCCAACGAGGCAGAGATCATGGAATTCCCCCATACGTACGATGGCGAGAGCCCTGTGCTCTATCGCCGATAAAAAGCTTTGACGATTTAGAGAAAGTTATGCCACCATCCACGGCTAGAAGGTTCAAATTAGTCTACTCGTCCGTCGAAGATATCGATTTATTCACTGGAGGACTTGCAGAGAAATCAGTGAAGAGCGGTTTAGTTGGACCCACGTTTGCTTGTATAATTGGCCAGCAGTTTAATAATATACGTAGAGGAGACAGATTCTGGTATGAGAATTCGAAGCAGGAAAGCAGTTTCACGCCTGGACAGCTCCAACAAATCAGGAGAGTCACTCTAGCTCAAGTTCTTTGCTCAACTATGGATAGTATAGAGACTATACAACCATTTGTGTTCTTGACACAGGATACTCTGAAGAATCAACGTAGACCTTGCAGCGATTCTATTATTGGACAATTGAATTTAGAATCATGGGTAGAGAGAAATCCAAAATTTAGAAGAGAAGGTATCATTGATAAAATAAAGAAGTACGCCTCAGTCAGTACAACCACTTCAAAATCTACAGATTTATACTCTCATAACTTAAACCCTGCAGAAACAAGCGTTCATCAGCAGAACAGGATTGTCGTGAAGAAGCCTTTTGGTCCTGTAGATAATCTAACCATAGTTGTACAAAATAATGCAATTAATTCACCTGTCTTTGTGAATGATGCTATCTATGGGTCCAATATAAAAGTGAATCCCTCGTTAGTGCAGGAAGCACAACAGAGACCAGTTTCTGAAGCATCTATGCCTATTCCTACTTATATTCCAGCAAAACCTGTGATAATAGCGCATCCTCTAGGAGATCCTGTTTACCCTTATGTTCCATATGCCTTCAATGATCCCAATAATCCTAATCCTTTGAGCCAAGGATATAGACCTAGCTACTCTAGCGATGTTGTATTTGATAGTTTCCCTGGAACCAGCCCAAGACCAACTTTGTACACTTATTATACCAACTTCCAAAAATTGACTACTCAGAAACCTTCTCAAGATGTGGACGCTTATATTACAAATTATAAACCTCAGGACCATGGATCTAAACCAAGCTCGTGGCCTAATTCACAGTATCAGAGTCAACCATCGTCGAAACCACTTTACAGTTCTACTCAGAGACCTCAAGATGTGGACGCATATATTACAAATTATAAACCTGAGGACCATGGATCTAAACCAAGCTCGTGGCCTAATTCACAGTATCAGAGTCAGCCATCGTCCAAACCAGTTTACAGTTTTACCCAGAGACCTCAAGATGTGGACGCATATATTACAAATTATAAACCTCAGGACCATGGATCTAAACCAAGCTCGTGGCCTAATTCACAGTATCAGAGTCAACCATCGTCCAAACCAGTTTACAGTTCTACTCAGAGACCTCAAGATGTAGACACATATGTTGCTAATTATAAGCCACATGATCATGGACCTGAATTGAATTCGTGGCCTAATTCACAGTATCAGAGTCAACCATCGGCCAAGCCTGTTTATGATTTGCCAGAGGACAATAATCAAGGACATGGAATCAATATTTGGCAGAAATTGCAATATAAGCCTGTGGTTTTGGTCGGTCAAACAGATTCTGGTAATTTACAGAGCTATGCACAAACTTCGAACCACCCGCAGAGTTATCTAAAAGATTCTGAAGATACGTACATCAAACCTGCAAATAGCCAACATGATTACGTAAAAGATTTCGAAAATAGGTATACCACGTGGTCTACCGTCTCTTCTGATAAGAAGACTGAGGAGACAGTGATAAATGATCCGTACTATAGACCTTATCAAGAACCAAATAGAAAGCCAATACAGAGTAATTATGGATCAAGTTATCAAATTGATTTCCCTGGCAGACCTACCGTAAGCTTAAACGACAAAGGAACCACCGTCCACCCTAACGCTTTCTATTTAAGTTCCTCTGCAAGACCAATTTCTAATAACGAATATAATAAAGAGTTCAGTAGCTGGCCTGCCAGTCAGAACGATTATGATATAGCGACTCACTCGACTCCTATTTACAGACCAGCGCAGCAGATTAGCGATTATCAAACGAGTAAACCCGAGAACTCTTATCAGAATGCGCAACCTAAACCGTCGAAAATTCACAGCGTGACGATCATCACGGCGAGTCAAAGCGGAAATGAGGTCGACAGACTCGAGAATCGAGTTACCAGTGAAGTTCCAAGACCGTTGACTACCCAAATAGCCAACGACAGAGCGAAAAGGCCTGGGCAATATTATTACGAGAAGAACGTGCTACATCGGTATCCAGATAAGATGGAGGATCAGCCAGCGTATAACGCTGAACAGAGACATAAATCAGCGAGCAACGAGGTGTCGATCGATGATACTCTTATCGTGGCTTCCGTGAGGAACCAGCTTATCGATGGAAACGGGAACAATACAGACGTCAAGACAATGAGTCAGACGAGAAATGAATCGTCCGATAGCACAACAAGCGATGATGTGGATTACGGTCTTGGCGATGCTTTCTCAGAAGAGATTGAAATTCCGCCAAGCTACAGGTATACATTTTATTGTCTTTGCGTATGTTGTCTTCCTACTACGATAACGGCTATTTGCAATCAACAAAATGCTAGCAAAATTCTCTCTATTGTCACCGCTTCGTAAGATTCTTATCTTAATCGGTGTGGACAGAAGATAACGAACATTTATTGTATATGGTGCTTGCGCGTGTGGTTTTACAAGGTTTCCTCATTTCCGTGTCCCCTTTTTGATAGAGCAAAGTAACAGAGTTTCAATTTTTCGTACTTTGGAAACGTTTCGTTCTTGGATCATCAAATGGTTTTCGAAATTGCAGTTCCAGTTTCTTACCAATTTTTCAGATATTCCGGCATATGAACAGGGTCCCTTCTCGATGCATCGAGGTGATCGATAGAATAGTGCGAAGTGACGTAATTGAATCTCTGTAATCCCTCTTATCTTTATAATACTTCGTTCAAAATTACAGTCCGGAATTTCTTGAAATTTTGAAGATTTTATGAAATACGAACGGAACTCCTCTTCGACGTAATTCAACGATTCATCAAAGCGTTGGCTCATAAAATTAAAAGAACACGATTTACATTTTTCTCGTGATTTCAGAACGAGTCATTGGCTGAACCCACACGAGGACACCAGCCTACCGTCAGCTCTGGAGATGCCAAAAATCCCATCAGACAAAACCAGCGCCGCCAAGGAACTACCAAAACCTATGAAGCTGAGAAATTACGCCGTGTAACACTAAGTCCTCTTCCTATCTTCATTTTTACATTCGCTGAACGGCCGTTCCACTTGGTTCGCCACTGCGTAATCCTCGCGAATTAGAGAACGTGTAATTAATTTAATTCTAGACGTAGATCGTTCGCAACGTTAGTATTTATTGTTCTTTTAGAATGATCTTCACTGCGTGAAATGATCGATGGCTTTTAATTTAGCTCGTAAGTGCCGGCATTCAATCCATTGAGGATCAACATTTCATTTATAATTTCGTATTTTAGTCAATTCCAACAAGAAAGTTGTAAAACGCTATCGAATTCGTATTGTGGATCCTCAAAAATATTCTTTAAATTTGCAGAAAAACTTTCTTGCTACTATCTCCTCTTCCACTTAAAGATGTTTTATCTTATTCGTTTGTTACGATATTAATTCATCTCGCGATAGATCTTACAATTTTATACAGTTTGATTTGATGATACAATCGGACTACTTTGCAGCGCTATGATGAACCAGCTTTTTTTCTCTGAATTATAGAAGTTCATTTCGTGTCTATTATTTATGGCGGGCTTGTGTAATATTATTCTGTAATATTTATTATTCTAACATATTTTTCGCATCTTGATAAAACGACGATAGTTTTATCTTTTAACTTAGATTACTACGCTGTTTATCCTTAATGGGTTAATGATCATTAGACGTTGATAGTCGTGCGAGACGCGCGTTATTTATATAGAGGAATAATACACACGACGAGGGAGTATTGCATAATGATTGCATGCGCTTAGAACGTTTCTCAAGGGTCGGATGGAATGTGTAGCCTAGTTTTATGCCAATTTTAAACCGTCTCAATGCGCCGCCTGGAACTACTCCGGACTATTTTCAGATGCAGTTCCCGTGTCACTGCGTTTCATATGCCGCCTCTCTACACCAGTAATTTTAATTACACCTTTAGCAACCTCCCTATGTTTCATCCTAACGAACCGTTCTTTAGAGTAACGAAGTATTCTCTTCGAATAGTATCGGTCGACACCGCCGTCGTTTCTCAATTAACACCGGTATAGTGTTATGAAATTATGGTACTTGATCAGCGTCGATTTAATAAGCGAATCGAATTAGCCTACATTCGTCTTCTTCTTTTCGATTGTAAAACACGCTTAAATTGTAGATGATGATTATTAAATTCGATCAAAACGTTACTTTCCTCCACGTTTAATTGTGACAGTCGTTGGAAATTGAACATCGATCGATCAATGGTACGGCTAAACACAGTGGATTCCAGATCTTTGGTTTTTCATATATTCGTTAAAGTATGCAAACAATTTCGTTAAAACGTTTTTTTTCTTTAATTCGATTCGATAGCCGCTAGAACGATGGATTTCACTTTCTCTCTCTCTCTTTTTTTTTTGGTTTTTATATTAGTCCAAAGTGGCGAGTGATTTTGACGAAAGCTCAGTCCGAACAGATCGCCGTTGGAACAACGTGAAACTCGTTAAAATAGTGGATTTTAAACCTTCTAGTTTCTATATGAATGGAAACACGAAAGTGCTTTTAACAATTGCATACACGGTAGAATCTCGATTACGAGAACTAATAGTGACGCATACCGATGGAACAACAGCGTTCTTTAGGTAATTGAATGACTTTGTTCTCGTACGATTTTACATATTGAAAACGTTTCTAACAAGGAATCATCTGCAAATTTGACGTTGTTCAAAGTAAAATTAAATCGTTCGATTAAATCACGATTTGATAATCAAAATTCATTTTACATTTATTATCATCGTGCCTTAATTTTAATCATTCATGTATTACAGAAGCAGATTCACCAGTCATCTTGCATATTTAGATACATATAAGAAATTTAGTATTAAATTTAATTTAATTGAAGCTTTCAGCAAATCTGGAGGAATTTCATAGTTGTTCGTTAGAGATAGAAGTTTGAGGAAACTGGCGGCAAATAAAGCTCACTAGCTACGTTACTCCCGAAGAGTAGAGCGGGTGTTTCGCATCTCGAAGAAAATTCGGTCTTTAACATGCCATTAAATGAAACGTCGAAGGCTGCCTCAATGGCTATTCAACTTGTAAGCCCCGCTTGGAAAGTTCTTACTTTGAACAGTCTGGTACTCACTGCTGTAAATTATAAACCTTCCTGGAAGATACATTCCATACTTTTACTGAATCTTAGCGGAGTGCAAAGTTGGAATTTCCTTCGTCGATGGGAAAACAAAAAATCAATATTTTCTGATTTCACAACGTGCACCGATATAAAATATTGCGGATTCCTGAAGTAACTGTTAACAAAAGAGTCAATGGGTTTATAATATTAATAGCGACGATCAAGACGTTCTCTTGGAATGGAAGAATTCTAATTTTTATAAAATTCGGAATTTTTCATTCTGACTAATATGAAATCAAATATTCTAACTAAATATTCTTAGTATTCTAAACTTCAGTTTCCGTAATAAACTGGTATAGTAAATATTCTAAACTTTGATTGTCATAAAATTGAAAACTTTTTATTTCAATTCTCACAAAATTAAATATTCCGGATTGCAGTTCCCACAAAGTTAAAAATTCTATATTCCAATTGTATAAAATTAAATATTCTAGATTCCAATTCCCACAAAATTAAAGATTCTAAGATTGAATAAAACAAATCGTAGAGCTCGTAAAACAAAAGAATATATTCTGATCTCCATAAAAATTTCTTTCCTCTTCCAAGAATAAGTGGCGATTCTGGTCGTATATCGCGGAAAAACAGATGCTCGATCTAAGTGATCGCTAGGCGGCGGTTTTCGGGTCATCAGAGAGCAGAGGCAACAGCCGATCGAAATGCAGTTTTCGATGTCACGACCTGGATCCGCTGTTTCTGCGGTTTGCTACGTGTTAACCGGGCTCGATGATGAGAAACGATAGAAACTCGGAGTTTGGCCAAACCAGTTCGTCCGAGGCGACTCGTTTCAATCGTTCGCGCTGTACTTTATTGCAACACCGTTAAGATATGCAATAAAACGTCACTCTTTATACTCGGTAACAATAAAAAGGTCTGCATAAAGATTGAAATAACATTTCCAGCAATCGTTTCACGCGACAAATGGCTTGCTTAAAAGCAGTTGTTACCGGACTTGATTTGCCAATTCCGCGAGACTTTCTTCTTAATTACAGGGAATGACCTTTTCCACGACTTCTTTCCCTTTTCTTTATTTCTCTTTTTTGGTTGTTCGATTAAACTAGTCCACAAAAGTGGATCTCTTCGTGAAAGCTTGGCCAGACTGGTATGGATTGGCACCAATGAAAACAGCCAATTGCAGCTACACCCGTTTCCAACATTCTGCTTCTTCGACGTCTCATGGAAAATCTTTTTTTTTTTTCGATAAATGCTGAACGTGAAATTCCGGTTTAATATAGGTTACATACACTGGCGGATATAAATAAGTATTAGGTCACTTATCAGTATATATTACGAATTGAATATTTTCCACTGCTTTCATTTTCTAGTTATTTTATTATAAATGTGTCATTCTATTCGCACTACGTGCGAAATACCAGATAAAATAAAATTTGTTAGAAAAATACGTGTAAAGTATAAAAGTGTGATGAGTATGTGTTCTAATATTTGTAGTTAGCAGTGTATACCGATGATATTAAAGATTAGAGTCTATCGAGCAAAGTGATTCTAAAAATTGGCTAACGATATTCAATGCAAACATGAACTCTACAAATCATAAACGTGTCAACGATGCTTATCAGCGACTCGAAATTGAACGTCTTTAATTGCCATGATAACTTTTCGTAACACTTTGAGCCAACTGGTTTCGATTAATCAAAGTTTCTGCACGAAACAAATTCGCGGTGCTTATCTTTTAAGTGGATTATCGAACGATTATACAACAAGTTAAATTATTCGAAGGCAAATTGAATAGATTGATCACTCATCAAACATGGAAAAATGGATCGAATCTTTCTGGTTGTCAATTCAGACTGAATTAGTCGACAAGAATTATAAAATTGTGTAATATTTATTCTACGTCACAGAATATGTATTTAAAATTACTGGAATGGAAAAAGATGGTTCATGAAGTGAAAGAAATTTTTTGAAATTAATTTCATATTAATTATGAATTTACTTTGCTCAATTTAATTTATCAATATAAATTTACAAGTTTTAAAGAACGAAATGATGAAAATAAATAAGATGTTTCGGTGCAGTGTCATCACAAGATTCTTTTAAGTAAAGATCTCTTGGAAAGTTGCATCAAGTCAATTAAATGACGTAAGAAACATCATGCATCTTTCGTCACGATTCTCACGTTAATTTGCCGTTGCTCCTCCTTTTGTCTTTGCAATTACCGTAGAAAAACAATCCTTCTATCATGCCCGTGACACCAGAATTAATTAAAACACAATCTTTCGCGCTTCAGGAACAAGGACGCGCGTTTCAAACTTGCGGGAAAAGTCACGCCCTCTGATTGGTCCGTTCTCCAGACTATCGAGCCTCCGCCAATCGCGTGAGACCGCGAAAATCAATCCTTATAACCGGTAAAAGTACCTCTATCACGTTGCTCCAGAATTTAAAAATGCTTAAAAATGCTTAAATGGCATTCTTCAAATTCAATTCTTCAAATTACATTCAACATTATATCAATAAGAACAGTGCCAAAGTAGGTCACAAATCTAAATTAATTCGCGGAACATCATACGTTCCTTTTCAACAGTAAAATCTGATAACAAGTATTCCTTATAAAATATTCTTTATACATAATTATTATGCAGAAAGCGATATAAAGTTACCAATGAAAAAAAGTATAAAGAAGATGCAAAAAATGCGCGAGAACGAACAGTAAAAATTGGGAACAAGTGAACCAGCAACATTAACATTAATCTCCTACTACAGAAAAAGAACAGTAAACATTCCTCATAAAATATTTATTATCTATAATTATTATACAAAAAGCAATAGAAAGTAGGCGATAAAAATATATAAAGAAAATAAAAAAATGCGCGAGGATACGTCAACAGTAAAAGCTAGGAACAAATGGATCAGGCATGTCAAAAGGAACTTTTTATTACAGGAAAAAAGACATCAAGTATTCCTTATAAAACATTCATTATACATATTTATTACATAGAAATTACTATATAAGACTACAATTATTATAATACGAAATCGTCGATAGAGTATATAAATATAAAAAAGGTAAAGAAAATACGCCACGGGTCGTTGAACGATAGGAACGAGCGGACACGAACTACGCACGAAGCTTTGCTTCGGCTCGAGTGAGGTGAAGGAGTGGGGGTGGTTCGGTTCCGCGTGCCTGCGAGACGAGCCGAGGCATCAGTTCGTAGCGACGCGTCCCTGGCGCAAGTCGCTGTCATGTTTCTCTTATTGTTCGGTGGTTTTCGGCCGAGTGCCGTGGTGCATTATGGATTCGCGGTTTTCGGTCTGCTCTCTGTTCTTCTGGTGTCGTGTCCAGTTAACTGCCAGGAGACACTGACCAATCGGATGCGGGTGATCAGCGAGGATCTGGACCGGCAGCTAAACGGGATCATGGCATCGCAGGGTATCAACTACACGAGAACGAACACGACCGGGCTGCTCTACAACGCCACCACGTATTTCAACCCCAAGGGCATGGGCCAGCTGTACAACGTGACCAACATGTTCATCGACTTCGTGCAAAGCAAGCAAGCCTATCCCGAGGGTGAGTGATAACATCGTTGGAGAATTTTGTTGCAAAGGTTTATATGGTTTTATAGGTTATAGGTTATAGGGCTAGGGACAGGTTTTACGCGGCTTTGGTTACGCCCTGTACCGCGCGCTCGAAAATGGCCGGCTGCTTGTTGGTAAACAGATCGCTGTCAAAAAAAATATTAGAATTGTGTAATTCCATGCTGGATGAAATTAAATTGGATTCATTCTCGAGATCTGTCGAGATTCTAAGAATAATTCGATATGGGTTTCGGTATATTATAACGTGGAAGGTCGTTAGTGGATTTTTATGCTTAAGTACACCATGGATAGGGTATAGAATACACTGCTGGGTAATATTGTAAGTTTATTTAGTTTTATGGAGATTTGTGTGATTTATAAATAAAGGTAGATATAAATTGTTCTGTGTAACTCGATTTACGTATTGTACCTTATTTTGAATATATTGCTGCATCTTTAAATTACTATACATACAACTATTTGCAAATAACGGCAATTAATTGTACGTACAAATAGTACAAAACGTACTTGATTTCGTAGTGTATATTTTTCGAATTTTTATGCGATGAGTTGTTGAACGAAAAAGAACGAATGGCCGCAGCAATAAATGTATAAAAATTCGTAGCCTAGCTATAATACACACAGGCATGTAATACAAAACTCAGTTTCAGAGTATAGTCCTAGCAATAAATCATTGAAAACGCTAAAAATTACATCGAACGTATAATTCTATCTTGCAGTGTAAACGCGTAATTTCTTTTGAAAACACAAGTGTAGTCCGAAAAGACGTTTTTCTTCTGGTTGATTTTATGTTGTTATGAGAGATTACGAGATTGCTTTTACAAGAGAGGAACATCCTGTGATCTTCTGTTATCAATAAGCTCATTCACTCCAGTTATATTTATCACCAAGGATTTTATAGACCTCTGTATTTACGTGTTTGACCGATGAGAAGCTATATTCTCCGAAAAGTGAAAGGAAAACACGGCTGTATTATTATTATTATTGTCTCTGGTACTTCAATATTATTGGATTTCTCCGAGCACATATTTTTGGGATTTTTGTTGATCAATTCATTCCATTACATTCTATGCATGCATTATTTCCACTATTTGCTCTGTTACCACAAGATTCTTGTATACTTAACGTTCCCGACAGTCGATTTATTCCATTGTACTTCGAAAAATCCTTAAAAATCCAACAAGTACGTTCTTTAACCGAACAATTTTTCCTCAATTTTCATCGATTAGTATAATTTTCCAGGAAGGAAATAACATGTTATATCTCGATGAGAAAAATAAGTCAAGAATACTTAAACAAATAAAATGTATTATCCAACACAACGTTAGGCTTCGAGGAATTTCAAAAGCTGAAATCGCGAAATTCCAGAAACGATACAATGCGTTCGTCGACTCGACAGTTTTTCCTCAATTTTCATCGCGGCGATATCAATCTCCCCCTGTTTCGCCTTTCGATTGATCTCGAATTGGCCAGAAAAATTCCGTCCTTTTTTTTTTTCACAACTCGTCGGCGTTTCCATCGGATCCGACATTTCAGGAATTCCCACGCGAAACACAGCGTCGATCGTTGGGGAAAAAAAGGCGATAACTTGCTGAACTATCCGGATCAACGACCCTTTCGTCGCGTTTAACGTAGTAGGAACAGAGGGCCCGCGCATCTATATCAATTCTAGCAGGAAGTTGATAGCGGGCGTTCGTCATCGTCCAACCGACCTGACATCGTGTCGTCTACCATACCCGTTTCACCTCTTTCCGCCTCTTCTTTGCCAGTAATGCATTACTTTACCTCTTCCTCTCTCCCTTCCTTCCTTCCTTCCTGCTATCGTTCTTCATCCAATTCTGAAGAATATTGACAATCGAAGGAGCTTCGTCGGTGATCTATTTATTTGCCAGCGGTCTCAGTGGCTCTCAGTCTCTTACTCCATTTGGCTAAGAGAAGCCAAGGAAACGTGTATCGATTAACACACGCTTCGTGGTTGCTGATGAGACAGCGTTTCCTTATAGGAATTTTAAATCTCGGAACTTTCGATTGGCGCGATCATTGCCACGAATTCTCTGTAATCTGATTAAGATATGTTTTAATACGCTATTATATATAGGTATATTAATCGATATACGTCATACTTAAAATATATTGTTATATTAATATACTATTATACTGTATACTGCTATATAAGTATATTAGTATATTCTAAGTATAACCTGCAACGTATTGTATTATTTATTATATTATTGTATATGTATTGTTATATTTAAGTACTATCAAGTATATTGTTTGGAATTATTTATTTAACCTTTTCGTATATATTATTTATTATTGAGTATATTATCAAGTCTTAATATTGTGTTAGTATCAGTATTAATAAAAATTGCACTATGGCATTTAATTGCAGAATAATATACTGCACCTGCACATTTTATCTTTGACAATGTTTGTTCTATATTCGCTATGGATTTTTACGAATTTTTATATTTTCATCAACGTGACTGAAGAACTTGGAATGTAAATAGGTTTCGTGTACTAAATATTATAGTAAATACTCTATTACGTACAGACTGTCAATAAGAATAATACTATCTAAAATAACTCTCGTTACCCATTGGTCTTATCGGAGAACTTTTCAAGCGCGAGTGCAATGAAACGTTAAATATAGAGAAAATGTTTGAAAAATGCATGTGGCAAAAGTTCCACGAGATATTGCAAACGCAATGAATGCTACGAGTGCTGAATGAGTCGATAGAACTACTTACATGTATATCTACAAACTACTTCAATATCGATAAGATTTGCGTAAACAATGAAACGATCAAACGATCAATTAAAGGGATTAAAATGGTAGTTGATTGGAAAGAAATTGTTGTCGTGGACTGCCAAGCGGAAAATCGGCTTCTTACAAGAATTCATGCGAAAACGATCCGAGCGTGGATCCGCTCTCGTAATTTCGAACCATTCGAGCAACGAGTTGTGGCGACGTATGTTCGCATACTTCGAAACACGCGTCTCTTTTGACAAGTAGAAAATCGATAAATCAATTTTTTAATTAAAGTAAATCGATTAATTGCTATCTGTGTAATGATACGTTTTAGATAAGGTAGAATTACAGTTTATTTAATGTGATAGAGAATCGTGGGGAAATATTAACATAACCATATATATGTAGTCTGAAATAATGAGACCACGCAAACACATTTATCTTCTTGTTTGTTCGTTCCATTCTAGAATTTTTTTATACAATCGTTATCGTAATTAATCTTTTGTGTCGTGGATTTCCATGCTTTCATATAGGAAACTCAACATACACAGAATGCGCACTATTTGCTAAAATGTATAAAATATCCGAAATATAGCACTCTGTGTAATTTCTGATAGATAAAACGATTTTCTACCTAGGCCCGTTTCTTCGATTATTTTTATAAAAATATGAATTTCGCATAAACATGCACAGTGTACTAATTATATTAGTGAAGAGTCGATATCCACCTTATATTTACTATATCCACAAAAGTATGAATTTCTCGAGTATTTATGAATATGAAAAATGTGAATATTCATTATATTTATAAAAATATGAATTTCGCATAAACATGCACAGTGTACTAATTATATTAGTCCAGAGTCGATATCCACCTTCTTCTTATATTTACAATATCCACAAAAGTATGAAGTTTCTCAAGTATTTATAAATATGAAAAATGTGAATATTCATTATATTTATAAAAATATGGATTTTGCACAAATATGCACACTGTACTAATTATATTAGTCCAGAGTCGATATCCACCTTCTTCTTATATTTACAATATCCACAAAAGTATGAAGTTCCTTAAGTATTTATAAATATGAAAAATGTGAATATTCATTACATTTATAAAAATATGGATTTTGCACAAATATGGCAGAGTCCGATAATTATATTAACGTAGAGTCGACAGCGACAGATGGAACTGAGAAGTTTTATTAAGCTCTCGGAGTTGCTTCTATTACTTCCGTGGTACGAACAATTGCGTCTTATTAGCAGTTATTGTTTTATGAGGCGAGCAAGCGTCGTTTCGCTTCGTTTCTTTTTCCTTTGTGTCTTCTTCGCGTTATATACGACTTCGCGTCTTGTGTTAGATCTGAACGCCTGCTAAAGTGTTACATACTGCGTTATAGATAACGATCGAATCTCGGAAGATGGTATGAATCGGTCGTTTATCACGCAGCGGTGTAGCAACGTTACTTCCATATTGTGCAAAATGATCATTAAGATCTGTATATCGATTGTTCGAGGTTACGTTTCTTGATAACAGTTGGCAAGAATAAGAGAACGACACTAGCGATAAAGTGATCGACTTGAGAAAATTGCGACAATCTTGATCATTTGTGTGTCACATTATGTATATGGATGATGATAGACTTTATCTGTGTTCTCTTTTCTTGTTTCAATAACGTGTAGTATTCTGTACGTTCATCGATATGAACTTATATATGAAAACTAAATTTTTAGTAAGAAAATTCATATTTAATAGAAAAATCCGTGTTGTTTCTAGACGCTGAAATATATAGATATTATTTGGCAATATCATTTCTTTTTTTATACTTTTCCCTACTTATGCGAAAGATCCCATTGTTTCATTTTTCCACTTGTGAGGCTCCTAATTGATATTGTATGTTTCAATTGATAGGCATCAAGATATGTACATAATTATAGAGATTAGATAGTCACAAAGACTTGGTAATATCATTTTTTTTCTTTTTTAAATATATATATTTCCCTCCTTATGGGAAAGATGCAATTGTTTCACTTTTCCATTTACGAGCCTTTTAATCGATGTTACAATTGTATGTTTTAATTGACAAATATCGAAATATATACACAATTGTAGATATTAAATATTCTCGATGTTAGACATTCAGAAGGATTTGGTAATATTTCTCGTACTTCTTCGTTCTTCTGGAGAAGTGCACTTGTTCCAGTTTTTCGCCGATTGCGCGGCCTCTAATTGATATTATTTAAATCGTCCGAATGAAATTAGAAAGCTGTGGCATTACATCGAACAGAAATCGAGAAGTTTAAGGTTAGGCTCGAGTTATCTCAAGAGTAAAAATTCCAGGAGATTTATATCTACCTTATTAACGTGATTTCCCCCGCCCACCCCCCCCCCCTCTGAACGCTTGAATTAATTATCTAAATTGTTTGGATGAAATAGAAGACTAGCTTACACGATATTACGTAAAGCAGAACCTAGAAAGCTTAAAGTTAGAGTCGAACTATTTTAAGAGTAAAAATTTCAGCAAGTTTATTTTATCCATTTTTACATTGGAAAATTTATTAACAACTTCGACAAGGCTACATTTTTTTCTCTTTCCTTTGTATCTTTATCTTTGGAATTTAAACATGATTATACATTTTTTTTTTTATCAGAAATTAATACACAGTACTGAAAGAATT
This sequence comes from Bombus affinis, assembly GCF_024516045.1. Lineage (NCBI taxonomy): Eukaryota > Metazoa > Arthropoda > Insecta > Hymenoptera > Apidae > Bombus > Bombus affinis. The sequence continues at coordinate 6,446,628 of NC_066356.1, read as the reverse complement.
TGCAGTGCTTGTAACTCAATCATCGGGACGCCGTAAAATCCGTGAAAAAGTTGATCAAATTTAATACCTTTCTCGCGTCCCATTGACGCTCCGCTTTCTCGTTCGATTTTATTAGCGTTTTCCACGAAGAATCGTTACGTAGTGGCTATTGAATTCGAACGATCGTTCTGAATGGCGACAGTACACGCGTTATCGATCCAGCTTCTCGCACAAAAGCATCGTCAATCTGCTGTTTCCTGTACGGGCGAAGAGCTCACGTGGCATTCGAACGATGACGACGGTCTGACAGTGAATTTTCCGTCACGTTCCATACTCTCTAATCGAAAAAAAAAAAGAGAAAAAATACTAAATTTTGTAATACCAGAAAAACGTCGGTTCTCTTGCATAATAATTTACCAACTAAATGGCCAGCAAATTATTTGTCTCTGTGATAAAATATTCTCGTACTCTAACGAATACCGTACACCTATTTTTCTGTCGGACTTTCAGCTCTGTTTTTAGTTCTCTATCGAATTTCGAGTTTCTGAAAAAAACGCAGCGTCGCTTTTGAAAATAACATTCAATTGTTCATAGAAAATTCAATTGATTTGGAAAACAGAATTTTATTTATTTCTACTCTCTGCTCCGAGGTGAATCGCGTCCATTGTAAATTTCCAGAGAACAAACTTTGAAAATCTGGAACTAAAATTGACAAATTATTATTATTATTATTCGCGGGTATATAACTTTAGTATACAGTTCGGTTACAAGTGGTCTGCGCGTGACAATACTCTATTAATATTATACCTGTTGGAAGATTATGAACAGAAATGCGTCCCGGGCGATATGATTTATTGGCGTTGCTATAAACTGCGATTTCTTCCGAGTAACGTAAAAAGACGACTTTAGCGTAAGAAGAGACGGTACTTCGGGGCACATGATCGTGCTATTTAGTATTTTTTACGTGCCATCAGAGTAGGTCAGGCGTAATCCAGCTACGCGATCAAACAGCTGTAAATTTAACTGATTTTTACACGCAATAAGAACAGAGTTAGACGACTTTCGAACGAGAAAGCCACTCACGGAGCCACCCTGTACTTTTCTCAAAATTGGGCAAACGTGTTAACGACAGGGAAGAAAGCGCAATTGCGCGTAAAATGACTGAAGGAACACGGCGAGGTTAATTCGAAGATCGGCATCGTAGAAGAATCAGCTTTCTCGAAGGAAATTCCATGGAAACGCAGGAATATCGGGCTTGAGATTTGGCAAGGCAGTAAATTTCTATTTCTCGACGCATAGCGAAAGCGGATCGAAGCTCCGTCACGTCGGCAAATAAATCACGCCGACAACTTTTAATTCCGGTCCCGTTGCGAATTTTCAAACGAACCGGCCACACTTCTTTCATCTTTGCTTAATTGAAATCTGCTGGTGGACAAACGGCTGGAAAAACGCGAGGAATTTCATCAGACGGCTTATCGGAGATACATCGCAAGCGATCGAGCTTCTAAATTAAAATCCGAACAAGGAGAAACTAATAAATAAAAAGGAAGATCGTAGTAATTAAAAGAGAAGATCGAAGCATCGCAATTTAATTCTTCTTTCGATCTTTACACTTTGGATGCTTGCATCCCTTTTTTCGCTCTTCACGCCGGCTTTAATTTATTCTTCGATTCTTAACGCCGTACTTTTCTCTTTTCTTAGTGTCCCTTCGTACGTCTTTTCGTTGTTGCAATCTTTTCTTCTATTCTTCTTGATATCGAAACACCAGTTTTTCTTCGTCCAAATTCTATTTCTCGGTATACCATCGTCGTTCTCTTTGATATCTTTCCATTGCTCTTTCTGTCGCTGGCGTATTTTCCTTTTCTTAAATACGCTCTCAGACGTGCACTCTCCGCTGCATTAAAATGAGTTTTCACGTTAAAACGAACATCCATAATTAAAAGAAAAATTCACTATTCATTAAGATATTATAATTACCACGGGTATAATTTTATACAAATTTATTTAAATGTCATGTAGATCTAATCTTTCGTCTAATTATAATTGAAGCAATGGAAACTGAATAAAAGTTCGTTTCATTTTCTAAATAACATAATAAGCCGCTCGTACGCTTTGTATCGCTGCTTCGGATCGATAGCGGCGTAACTTAAAACATACTAATTTTAAACGAGAGGCTTTCTAAAATTCATATTTTTCTTTAAATACTAAAAACAAGCCTTGTTAGTACAACTGTCCTTTGACGCACAACCGATGGATATAAATGCACCGTTTGGCGTTAAAAATAGAAGCATAATGTGGAACTCGCACTTAATGAAAGCAAACTTGTTATTTTTTTTTAGTTTTGTCACTGTCAATACCGAGCAGCGATATATTTTTGCATATCGTAGATTTGTCTCCAGATTTTTCTACGTGATGACCGAAACGATTATGTTTGCACCAGGCTATTTAATTTGCAGATTTTTAATACCAGTTTGTTGTTCATATTTCAGCAATAATTTCTGTTCAGTAATACAAAGTAACGTGACGTATTTTGAAATTGATTATTCCGCTCACTTATAATCCATCAATACACCAGCTGACGATTAAATTTGCCATAAACGCGTGACCATCGGTGTTGTAGTTAGAATATTACGATAATTCCCAGCGAACGATGATTTTCTCGCGACGAATGCTCGCGAAACCAAAAATTCGATAATCTCGAAAGTATTATAATACCGTAATAATAATTCATAAATCATACTTTGTTTAATCTACACATCGTACGCTAATCGTTCGTTGCCGGACCTCGAATGACGTTTGAAACGAAATATGCGTAAACTTAGTACGCATCCGACAGCCACGAACAGACAATGCGATACGGTTGCACCGAAAAACAGAGTTTGCTTAGCAAACAAATTTCAACGGCAGACACTTGCCAGTCGCTCGTTTACTTATCGCGATAAGATTGGTGGAAAAGGTTTGGCGAGAAGCGCGTGTGCTGCTAATCGTAGAAAGTAACTGATGATAATGGAAGAAAATAGCCGATAATACTACCTGCTGTAGCTGAAAAGTTTCCTATCGGTACAGTAGCTTTTTATCTTTCAAGATGATATTAAAATATCTAGTTCCTCGTTTATTTTATTTTCCTTCTAATTATTTTCTAAAGTTGCTTTTGTAAAGCTTCTCTTTAGTCAACGCGTCCTGTCTGTACAGCAGTTTTTTGGTTTTCAAAACGACATCGAAGTAACGTAAGGAAGGCGGAGCAGTCCAACGAGAAGAGAATATTTTACATCGAAAAAATAGGCACGAGGATGGAGTAAAGAAACGAAGAACATGAGATTTCTCGGATTCTCGACTTTTCTAAAATCGTAGATAGAGCATTTCCACGAAGAAAGAGAAAATGTCTGTAGCCACTGTATATTCAAATATTTCAAGTTTCGAAAAAATGGAGAAACGAGTGTTCTCGGATCTTGGGTTTTTTTAAAATTGTAAATAGCACGTTTCGAATAAGAAAGGCGAAATAGTCTAAAGAGAAGCAAATAGTCTAAACTGTCTGTTTCGTCGGACAAAAATCTGAATAATACGTGCGTGTTAGGAGAAAGCTGGCAAGTTGATATGCTGATAGGCCGCTATATACATACGTACGCTACACACGTAGTTTCTGGAAGTTTGCTTATCTCTCTGTGCCTCTTGTGCAGCAGAACGCATTAATCTGGTTTACTCAGTGAATCACTCGGGAAGCTTCGTAAGAAAGTGAGTATCTTCAGCATCCAACGTGATCCATTTCTCTCGATACATGATCGTGGATCACATTGCCTTTCGTCCTGAATAAACCGACGATCGTAATGAACTTTTGTCGTGGACACTTTTTTAATTGTCGTTCGTAGTGTTAGAGGAAACATACTGTTAGAGGTTGATCGTATGTAACGATAGCGATACGTATTATAAATGGAGAGCTATGAATCAGAAAGCTGATTTCGCAACACTGTTCCTTAAAAGTATGTAAGTTGCTATCTAAATAGATAGGCGGAGTGCGACATTTCCTGAACGATAGTGAAGATACAGAGCAAAAAATTTAAAAAGTCATTCTCCTTTATCGTGATCGAACTACCGAAAAATTTCCACAGGATTGTACTATCTGAATTAAAGATTAAAGTTTCCCTCTACTCAAGTGAAGTTCATTTACTTGAGTAGAGGGAAAGCAACGGTGAGTAACTGTGGATGTATTAGAAAATATAGAATACTTAGAAACACATTAGTTACAATTAGATTGGTACGATAAAAGTTCATGAGAATATAAAACAAAAAGACATAGCTACATCGAGGACATTGATAAATACAATATCGTGCAATAACTTAATCTAAACTTCAGCCGATGATTTATTGTGGCGTAAGTTAAAGGCAATTGCACTTGACGATTTACCGTGGTATAATTGATTCAAGGTGATGCAACGAGATATTTTATTCGAGACTGTAATTGCGTTCACGTTTAGAAATAGTTCGTAGACAAATTGCAGGAACTCGGAATGAAAATTGTAGAATCTCGGTCGTCTAATCCTTTCGCTGCGGAAAATGTGTATTTTATTATTATTTCGTGCGGTTATGTAAAACCCGGTCGATTTAAGCTGCGTCCCAGTTGAATATTTAATTATCACAGTGGAAAACAATAGCAACTCCTTGTTAGCACGTTGACCTCGTTTGCATCTACAATGATAACGTTATATCATGATCTACCTTAATATCTGTACAGGTAAATATGCGGAGGACAGAGGAAGAGATAATAATTTTTTATTTCTCAGTTTATCAGACAGGTAATATTGGAAAATATTTACCAATGTCTGAGGAAAAACAATGTACACATTACGCGGCTACGTTTTTTTTTTTTTTTTTACTATTGTACGTGAATTAAGTCTCTTATTGTGTTCAATTACATTCCATATGATGCGATCGTATCGTCAGATTAATATAACCTTGTTGTATTGTACCTGATCGAAAGCAAGTCTTTTTTTAGCTTTAAACGACGTGAATGAATCTGTCAGTAGGTTTAGCAGCGTAATTGCAACGTAATTGTATATAAACATTTAGAAACATTATAGGGGCGTTAAACAATGTCTCATCTTCATTTCGAATGTGACACACAATTCAGAAAAGCTAGCTTTCTATAATATGCAGAGGAGTATTTTTCAATTTAATAATTAGATTGTGAATATTTATGCAAGCTAATATTATCGTAAACAGTGTTCAAAAAACGAAGCTAAACAGAATTTTGTCTCAGTATGTCTATTATTAAATTAATATTATGTCTGTTACTATTATACTAAACAACATTGGATTAATACTTAGTAGATATCTGACACAAAATTTCTGCTTACATTCTAGCGTTTCGAATAGCGTTTATAAGACTGTTAATTTACACGCACATTGACAGACTAATTATTTTATTAATATTCCATTAAAATTATAAATGTTATGGAACTGGGGAAATGGCCAAGAAGGGAGAAGGGCAAGAAAGAGAAAGAAGGGACTAGAAGAGGTGAGAAAGGGAGGGACGCAGATAGAAGCAAAAGAGGAGCAAGAAAGGATAACAGCAGATCAAATTATAGAAGAAAGAAGAAAGAGAGAAGCAGAAGAGCGGGGGAAAAGGATAAGGGAATCCAAATATAATACACACTATAGAAATATCGCCAAAGAAAAATTACCAAAGTACTTAGAAGGGAGGACGAAGTGGAAGGACAGAAGAATATTGGCAAGATTCAGATGTGGAAACGAAACCAAAGCAAGGGAATACTGGAAAGAAGAGAGAGAAAAAAGATGCAGACTATGCAGAAGGAAAGAAGACCTGAGACATGTAATAGAAGAATGTGAAATAACGGGAGGACCAAAGGACATAGGAAAAACGTTAAATGAGACTCGAGAAGGTTTAACAGAAGTGAGAACAATAATAGAGAAGAGAAGGGCAAAGGATAGGAAGGGAGCACAACAAGGAGGCTAAAGCCCAAAGTTGCAATAGTTCTTAGTCATTAGTTGTTAATTTGCAGTTTCTAGCTTTAGTATTTAGAGATGGAATAATTAAGGGAGTACAATAGAATAGAGTGGATAAGAGAGGAGGTAGACATATAAGAAGAGAAATAGACATAAGAGATGTAAAACAGAAAGCTCGTCCAAAGCCGAAAGGCACGGACTAAGCAGTAATAAATAAATAATAAAATATAAATATCAGTATAATACGTTAATATTTAATACATATGTAAACTAAATTTCTGCTTTGCCTCTATATAGAAATATTGATATTAGAATTTACAAATACATTAACATTTATGATACACATGTGAACCAAACATATTTTACATATGGTATCCTGTGCATTGGTTCATTGCATACACAACTATGAGATAGCAGCCGAAATAATAAAAAAATTGCAACACCATAAAGAGTTAAACATGGAATTTTCCACAAATCTCGTACAGTTAATAGTTGAAAATGACACGGCTACGCTTTTAATTAGACACAGGATATTTTACTGGCTGCACAGTCGTTAAGCAAAATTTAATCTCGTTCAGGCTGGCGACTCGGTAATTAGTGAATTTCAGGCAGACGTTAAAAGTTCACGGGACGAATTCAGCGTCGCTTGGAAAGATGAAAGGGAATAACGAACGTTAATTCCGAATGACGAAGTGCTGGCGAAAAGAACTTGGAAAAAGTATGACGAATTTGATTCTTCGTACGACAAATCGAATTTTTTTCGATGTTGCAATATTTCCGTCCGCGGAAACCGCTTATCAAAAGGATTTCTGGCGCGATCCAAGGCTCCTCTCTGCTTACAAACAACATCAATCAAAAGGCCGATGTCCCCGTGACATAAAATCGACGGTTCAAGGCTATTTATGCGAACTACACACGTTAATTTTATACCTGTCGATTTAATATCCGGCTTTGGAAATTTCCTCTTGTTCTTTCGCAACAACAAACGTCTATAATTTCTATCATTTTCCTAACGTACATTTAAGGCTATGAAGTTCAGATATTCGAATATTTCGTAGAGTTGCAGCGATAGGCGAAGAAATTTATATGTCGAACTCTTCCCATAGAATTGATACGAGTTTTGTAATAAAGAGAACCAAATTATAGAACCAAATTACAGGGTTGGCCCAACCAGGGGACAAAAATAAATAGGAATTCTGAGTGAATTTACTCGAAAGTTCTTTGCATATAAAGTGCAGAAGATCTAGAGCTTCGTCTGTACGTAGCTTTGTTTCTCTGTGTTTCGAATCTTGTGCGAGTGATCTGCAATTGCAGCAATTGCAGAACGATGCTTCTGATTTCTTTAACGCGGTCACTGCGTCGACTTTTGCAAGGACACATTTTTATTTAGTGGTAAACGAAAGTTCGTGGTGGCAAGAAAAAGTCCATCGGGGACGAATAGACCTCATGATGGATTTTCCTATTAGGCAGTATGGGACAACAGTGTCCAATAGCAATTTTGATCGAATGGCCATAATGTCGTTTCCTATTTAGCGGTACGACACTACCGTAACTCCGTACTCATTTCGACATACGTTTCATATTGCACTTTCATGTTGGAAAGATTTATGAAGTATATTGCAACATAATGAATTGCACGATGTTTATTTCAATCCGCGCTTATTTCAGTTCCATAATAAATAAGTAATTATATAACATAATAATACGAAACATATAATGTATAATAAAAACATAAAAATATAAACTGGTCATCTTTGATAACCAGCAGTGTTGTTCTATTTTTAGCGCCATAAATAAGCCCCCTCCCGTACCGTAAATCGTCACATTTTTGCCACTGCGGGACAAATGACCCGTAAGATTTTTCTTTATATTATGTCACTTTACCATGCAAACACGCGATTAACATTCCTTTCGTTGAGAAATATTTTATTTAATTGAGATGTTTGCTGTTGATAAACGTTCGCAAACTGAGATTCCATAGAATCATTTCGTAGCTATGAAAATTTTCCGTACAAACATTCTCGATGGATTTTTCTTTTATATGGAAACACGATGGCTATCGTTGCTAGTTAATATGGCAACATATACACCGTTACGACGATACGTAAATACTTCTTGCGATTCTTACGCAGCTCTGACCACGTTCCCCGCGTTAAAAATCACCCGGCCAGAACTTATATATTTATACTCGCACGAATGAAACAAAACTCGTTTGTTAGCCGAGAAAGAAACACGACCACGTAAAAAAAGCAGGGATTTAACGAACGTTGAGAAAAATGGATATTTTTGCTCGCTCTGTACCTCGGCTGAAGTTGAGAGAAAATTCTACAATGCAAGTCCTGGTTTTTGCTATTTTATTTCCTTTAAAAGACAGAGCGTAACGCTATTTTTGGGACTTTGTAATATTTCTAGGAATTCTACGAAAATTAACGTTTTCATTATTATATTGCATAATTGCGTTTTATTAATTTTGCGGGAATTCCGTTTAACACACCCAGTAATTTTTAATTAGTATCTTCCGGCCCGTTATAAATGGTCCAAAAAATATATTGTTCGAAAAATTGGTGCTTATGAAATTCGAACAGTATCATAATCTTCTGAATCTTTTTTTTTATAATTTAACCAGAAAACTCGAAAAGTATCAAACAATGGAAAACAATTGAAGATTCAATCGGAAATTATAGATGACACAGTTGGAGAATTATAATTATTATTATAGTCATTACTACGAGCCCCTTTTTTTGGAATGCTACAAATTCTACCTTTATCGCAACTGCAATAATTTCACATCCTAAGATTTCGATGATAAGCACAAGAGCAAACAAGATACCAATTATGGTCTTTAATATAGTTTCCTTCTTAAAAAAAAAAAACAAACTATAATTCCTTTTTACAACTTTCTAATACTTCTAAGACCTCCATATAAAAATTAATATTTTTATAATTATTGCCAGTAATCAGAGAAAGGGAAGTATTGTCTTTTTTTATTTCGGCGTGCTACAAATTCTTTCCACTGCAAGCTCAAAGATATTCTCTTGTGTCATTTCAAGTATCATCATACCGTTTTGCCAGCTTCCATTAAATATTCCTTGACAGATTTTTCAACATTCGTAGCTCTTCTCAACAACTTTAAATGTCCCAATTAAAAATTCGTCTTTTCAGAATGAGGCTCAATCAGAGAAAAAGACGAAGGAAAAGTATGAAAATAAATGTCCTCGATGTATGCGAAGAGTATTAAGAAAGGATTTTATTTTTCTTAATTTTCGAGTACACAATTTCGATCTTTTACGATCGTAATAACAGCAGATTGGAAATTTCACTGACCAGCAGAACAAGAAACGTTCGACAGGATTTCATGGCAATTTGTCGTTGAAGGAAAGTTCGTTTGAGCGCTTTGCGCGGCGTCGAATTCAATTCCAGCGTCGTCTGGCTCATTAACGTCCCTCTTTGTCGCCACTGTCTCGCTTCGTTACTTTCGGTCCTTCCACCCCTGTTGCACTTTGCTACGGGATACGGCCGATGAAATTGTCATTGTCGTGTCACGAATCTCGTGAAAACGACGTCTAGCCCTTTACATCGATCTCTGTTTGAACGATATCATCCCATCGCCAAGTTTATAGCTTCCTATGGTTCCAATTATTTGCTAATAGTAGATGGTCGATCGTTGGAGTTGTAGTGCTAAAGATAAGAAGAGAAGTACACAACAATTTTAATTATAACGATTAAATCAATATCATAAATTACATTAATAACAAATTGAATCGTAATTCATTTATATCTTGTTAAACGTAATAAAATCTGTTTTATTTTATTCTTCTAACAAAAAATTCAGGCAGGCGTAGTTTCACATTCTTCGAATAATTTTTATAACATTTTTTGAAATTCATACGCTGATGAAAGATGAACTTTAAGATGATATTTACTAATTACTAATATTATAATTATTATACTTACATATTATAAAGCTAAGGGGATGAAATTAGAAGTATTTCTTTCAACAACTATAAAAGGCATCCCTTTGCATAAACACTTTATACCCTGTTTGCATGAACTTTTGTAAAACATCGGTTTCAAGCCTTCGTTACTAAGTTCTCGAGGTAATTGTACAAACTTTTTCCGATTAGAAAATAGATCTATTTTCTAGTAAATGTTAAAAAAGCTCTCGGGCTACAAAATTTACACACCTTATCCTATATTCGATTCTTTTACACGGCACGCAACAGCGTATACATCCACGAAAAAGGTCCACAATTTTTCACCGAGATTTCTCTTTCATCGGCTTACGTCGTCCATAAAAATACTTCGACCTTCTCCTCCGGGTAATAACAGGACGAAGTAACGCGAAAGAAATCGGTTTACAACAGGTAGCGTAATAGCTGTATTCGTTCCTTCAGTGAAAACACCATCGATCCGTTCTATTTTCGTTTACCGCATCCCCTATCGGTGTCACGTATCAAGTGCACTCGTGTGCACGCTATACAAAAATTAATGAACGTGACACTTGGCGTACGTGCCGGTGGAAAAACACAGCGAATTGTGCGTGTCTCGATAACCAACCCTACCGTCGATATGTAGCTCGATAGCGTACACGTATCGAATTCAACGAAATAAAATATCGCTTATCATTGGATGATGTATTCCCGTACAAAAGGAAACTTCTATCGTAACGGGACGACAGCTAATAATTCATTCGCAGTAGCTTTAAGTGATTTCAATGAAAATTGAAATTTCTTTTCTGGGAGATTCTAGGAATTCACTCGTCATATTTTAAATTAATTTAGTTATTATTGAATAGATTCTAAGATTAGATTCATCGAATCTGTTAGTAACACGATACGATGATAAGAAAATCCTCGGGAATAGGGAATAGGACATTTGCAAAATTTGGAATATTTCTTTTTATATGTAACCTTAATTTTGTAACTTTTTAGTGTTTATGGTGGCGGCTGCTAAATAGAGGAAATTTATTGTACTACTTACCACTAGCAATTTGGTGTATAATCATTGCTCGAAATAAGAATTTGGAAAACGTGCTATAGGTATATCTTATAAGCACTACGTGTTAGAAAAGTGAGATTTTGCATTCTGTGTATCACAGAATGAAAAAAAATGTGCCTCGAAGCACGGTAGCTTTCAAATTCGAGAAGTAAAATTTGAAATTCTATATATTACAACGTTAGAACCTTAAATTCTATATTTGTAATATTATATTTGGAGTTCTATATGAATAAAGCACGAAATATCCTACACAAGAAAATTGCAATTTTCAATTCTATATATCAAAAAATTAAAATATGAAATTATATAATACACAGAAAAAAAGAGAAAAAATTGAAAAATAAATCTTTTCTCTATTTATATGGACGTCTGACTCCTGTAAAAGCGTCCTTTTCAGCATTCGTTGGATTGTAATTCCTTCAGGATCGGACATTTCATATATCACAGGCAAATACTAACATAGCCATCCAGCGCATTTCGCCAAAAAATTCTGGTATCGACATATGAAACGTCTACCAGGAAATTTCTTTCACGGATGCTGGCGGAAATTTAGTCGAGGTGGAGAGACCGTTCCCATCTTCTCCGTCTGGAAACCAGTGCACAACATGTGTCTTGCAGGTGCATACAAGCAAACGAGACACTCTACACACATTGCAGCGTGTCTGTCATGCACTTGGCTCTTCTCTCCTCACTGCACTCGACTGCAGTTTGCGCGGTCCCTGTTTGAATATCCGAGGTTCAACGTGCCTCTTGATCGCCGATTAAGCGACATGAGACGGAAAAGCTTCGTCTATACAGTCCGTAGTGTCTATAACCCGTGCAGTGAAATTTTCTTCAAGCCAGAACTGGAATTTCATCTGGAATTCTTTGACTCGAGCAACGATTTGGTAGTTTTCAAAGGGGAGCAATCGACATTAATTGAGAAACGTTGCTTCACGCAACATTTCAGTTTCAAGTCTCTTTCCCAGGTTCTATCATTCACAACATTTATTTTATCATTTAGAAACTTTAGAATATCTAATTTGCAGATTCGAAGATTTTAGGATTTTTAAATCCTCAGGCTTGCGAATTTTAGAATCTTTTAATTTTCAGATTTACGAAATTCAGGATCTTTCAATTTTCAGATTTTCGAAGCTTGGAGTTCTTTAATTTCCAGATTTCTATATTTTAGAATCGATTAACTTTCAGATTTACAAATTTTCGAATTTTTTAATTGCCAGATTTTCACATTTCCCAATCTTACGATCTTCAAATGTTAAACCTATATAAATTCTCGAATCTGCAAATCTTCTACCGTGCGTTAATGTTGAGACGCGCGTAAGAGGCAAAAATCTTTTTCCAGAATATCCGTAGCGTACGCTACGAAATTTTCTCTCAGTCAGAATCTCGTCGAATTTTATTCCTCAGTTCCTTGGCTTGGGAAAAAATTCCTAAGGGGTTGTTTCATTTCGTGGTTCGATGTCTTACTTTCCATGTGTGGAAAAATCTAGAACTTGCTTCCATCGCGCGTGCGTGGATCTTTGCGTAGTTTTCAGGAAAACGGTTCCACTGAGTTCAGACAGGCAAGTGAAATTATACAATGGAACGACGGTTCAACGGAATTCTGATGGAATTATTTTTTCTCGACTTTTTTATATTAATTTTACGGAATAGTAGTTTTAGACTTACCTTAACTTGAACTCTTTTGGTATTATATTATTATCCAATATATTTTAAAAATTTATAACCACAAGAAAATAGTTATACACGTAATTTAACCAGAAGCTTCAACAATTATTCTTTATCAAAATTGTTCAAGGAATGGCGTGTAACAATGACTGACAGTAGAAACAAAAGAACCAACAAATATACAATATGCAATGGCTACAAAAGGTATTTGTACGTACATACTCTTATTTTCCAATGACGCGATTTTCTTTTTTTGTCACATTCCACATTTCCATTTTCGTTTGCGTCATACGAGTTGTACAGTGGTTGTATAACGAATTCTAATATAAATCCCGTTTTTATTATTTATTACTAATTTTATTTTTTTTATTAATTTTTTACTAGTTAATTTCTGATTCATTTTTTATCAGTTTTTATTAATTTATTACTAATACATGTAGCAATACGTATGAATAAAAAGAGGACGAATGTACGTTGCAACTGGATATAAAAATTGTATAATTATATAAAAGTACTACCGAATAATAATACACTTGGACTTAGTTAATTATTAATAAACGTTGCAATAAATATAACGATGAACAAATGTTTCCTGCGGCCACTGTAAATCTTCGTACTATCTCGATGCAACGTAATCGATATCGTGCGAGTCGTTGGGAAGAAAAATCGGGCGGCGTAAAAAAATTGCAGCCGATTAAATATATAAGTTAGCAAAGTAAGCGACCGAATAAATGGATAAGTGTCCTAAGAAAAATACCGGCAATAAAGACAATAGTCTTAATAAAGAGAGTCGGAGAGTGCCTGATCGTTCCAGTTCTCCCCAGTGGCAAGCATCGTGTGCAGCTGTCGGGGAAGAGAAAAAGGGGGAAAAAAGAAAGAGCAAAAGAGAAAAAGACCCGCAGAGAGACTTTACATACTACTTATTTAATGAATGTGAGAATACGTGAGTCAGTGTCGGCGACTAACTAGGGTGTAGACGCACAATCACACGCACCACGCATATGGAGGCTGGCTGTGCGTGGCCGTGTGTAACAATATAACATACACACGAGGGCAGAAAAGATTCGAGCGAGAAACGATTCGAGGGAGAGAGAGAGAGAGAGAGAGAACATCAGCGCTACTCGGAAGGCTCGATACGAGCCGACGAATGTTGTTTCCCTTCGTGTGACTCACGCGAGTACACGCGAGTACACGCGAGTGCACGCGTACGGCCGCGTAAAATTCAATAATAAAGCGGGCAAACTTTGACCAGTGTGTTTGCCACGGGGTGACAATACGGGGGCGAGTTGTGCGTAGAATGCGGTGCAATTGTAACAGGATTAATTCTTTTTACGGGAGAGATATGAGAGTTTGTGGATATAAGGGAGGTGCTCTATTGAAATAGGATTCATTTATTTCAGTGAAATTGCAGAAAGTTTTTGGCTAAGGGAAACGTAATTATAACTGATTAATAATAAACTATTAATTAGTAAGATTAATTTATTTCAGGAAAGTTGTATGGTTTATGGATAGGGGAGATTCTATAGCTTGTGGCTAAAGAAAGTCCAATTGGAATTCAAGGGAAATTTCAGAGAGTTTTTGGATGAGGGAACTGCAATTGTAATAGGATTAATTCAAGGAAAATTGTATGGTTCATGGATAGGGCAGGTTCTATAGCTTGTAGCTCAGCAAGGTGCAATTGTAATAGGATTAAATTATTTAAGGGAAATTTCGGAGAGTTTTTGGATAAGGGAGGTACAGTTACAAAGAGATTAATTTTACTCAGAGAAAAATACGAGCGTTTATTGCCACTGAAAAGTTGAATAGAAATCCGAAAAGATTTTAATACGTGAAACGTTCAGAAATTAAACTCATCAGCTTCACTTTTTATGAAACTTCAAATTTTATTACACAGACAGAGCATAATCAATATTCCATTAGATTGTAAACGCGAATAAATTAAATTCACACATATGAAAGACGAAATTCTCAGGTTTAAGGCGATATATAAAATAACATAAAAAGACGCGAAGATACTCGTAGCTATTGATCCAAACAGAAGGATTTAGAAAATTGAGAGAATCTGATTCACCTCAAAAAATAAACTTATTTTCTTCTCCAGCATATCAGAAAGCAGCATATATGCATGTATAGTAGCAACACCGTTCCAAATGGCCACTTTGCTGGTGAATCAGCATATTTGCCCCTTACGTACATTCTTTGTAGTTCCTCAACCAGGCTCATCCACTCAGTTCCCTATTGACTCATTTCTCATCTATGAATTCACATTCCAATTCCTTTCTCCAGGCGGATATTCGCGAAATCCACTCGGTTCTTCACGCCTTATCTTTTCACATTTCTGTTTAATCCGACCTGCTCTCCGGGTTTTTCGCGATTTTTCGTGGCACAATAACGCGCGTTTCACTCCGCACCGACGGCCATTGTTTTTATCGTGTCATTTCCGCCGCGCTCGCGCTTTTTTCCACCCCTTTCCATGTCTTCTTTCGCGTTTTTCTTTCCCGTCTACGTCCGTCTGCCTCGTTTTTTTTCCGCATGGAAAATAGAAATTTCGGTGAATGCGCCACCAGGGCAGAGGGGGAGGTGGGGAGGGAGAGGGGTAACATCCGGTTTAGGGGATGCCGTCGACGTTGGCCCACGTTTTTACATCCTACCATAAATACGGCGCATCGCTCGAAACCACGCTAAGATAAAACACGAGAAATTGCAACTACGACGGAAAGTTTTATGGCGAAAAATAGAAATTTACGGTTACTTTCTTCCCACGAAATTATTCTCCTTTGAAATTTTAATGCTTTGATACACTATATCACATAGATGACGCGTTTTTAAAATTCACGCGTTATGCAAATTCGAACAGGTCCAGTCGCATTTTTTTTTATCGAATCAATTCTATTTTTAATTTTACGATCTCTCGGATAAGGAAGAGTGTATTGATATTATTTCAAAAAAAACTTTGGAACGGAATTAATTTTATCTTAAATACTACCGTGCTGTTCAGCTTGTAAAACTTGTACGAGAAACATGAAATCGTTAGATGTAGGAAAACATGGTTGATTGAACATCTGTCAAGGAGAGCAATTGGGCTAGCACTTTTTAGAAAAATGCTTTTTGTAAAATTTCATCTTCATTCCAACTCATTCCTTCGTCAATTCGAGCAAGGTACCTACCAAACCCTTCTTCAAACTTATCTTGCTTTTCCTCCAACATCCTCTTTATCTTTGGGACAAAGCTTCTCATCCGACATATCCATTATTTCTTTTCTAATATTTAATACTACACAATGGAAAAGGAAAATATTCTTCTTCGATAATTATTTGCTATCTACTACTTTATATTAATTCACTTCCTGTACAATACAATACAGTCTGAAGCTATTAATTATTTTGGGGTCCCTGAGCTAAGTCAAATTTGAAAAACTTTAGCCTGGCTAAGTCAATGTTCGTCAAACCAATAGGGAAATTACTAATTAACATCTACGTTTAGAGATCCTCTGACTAATCTGTCGGAATTTGAGATCCACTTAGGCGAATATTTAAAATCAAACTCGCGTGTAACAATCAAAATAAGCACGATGCGATGGCCAGTCGAAAATTGCCTTGGAAACTTCGATAATAAATGTACTTCCACAGTCTCGTTGGAGGATTCAGTCATCTTTCACGCATTCTGGAAAACTTCAAAAACAACGATCCTCCAGAACACTTCAGAATAGGCGTGCAATATTCGAACGATTATACCTGTTGATTCAACAAACGTCGTCCTTTTTTAGTAGCCAAGCTGAAGTTCGTATCATTCCAGTCTTTGCGTACTAACAAACGTATTTTATGTAATTCCGATGATCGTTCAGTAATCTTTCTGACGAACACTTTTAAGAAGGATTCGTCGATTAGGCTCCACGTTTCTAGCGTCATCGTAGCGGGTGAATCAACGTGATCAATGAAATTGTCATTTCATTTCTGTTGAAGTGGTCACCACTTCTACGAAAACTCTACATCTGGTCTTTTTAGTTTTCTCAAGCGCTGAAGTCATCGACAGCATGTAGACAAAAGACTAGCATGAAGGCAGACCATAAACAGTAGACAGGCGACGTTGGCTTCGGGGTTTTCAGTTATAAGGTAACACTGCTAGCGTGCGGATCTGGACCAGCTCAAATTGTACTCCTACTTATTATTACACTTCTCTATTAAATGAAATATATATATTTTGTACCTTACACTTTATCCACGCGTTTTCTCTCTTTATACATCTAATAACCTCAACAATTTCAAAGAAAATTGTAAACTCGATAAGCAATGAAAATTGACGTACGTCCTTCTTCGCTTTTAATAAATCGGAAAATTCACACTTGCTTTTTCCAAATGGATAATAAAGAAAGGAATTTGACGTACGTTCTGAGAATTAATAGAAGAGATTAGCAGCGTGAAAGAGCGGTTTCTGACGCGACTGTACCGATCGTTTAAACCCGTCCATCACCCTTCATGCTTTCCTTCGTTCTCGCAGCTAGTTCTGCACGGAGAAAAAGTCTGGAGGATGATCTCTTTGAAAGAAAGAAGGGCTGCCGATTATTTCAACGTGCACGAATGTGGATCCGGCAAATGGAGAAAAGGGAGGCAAGCGTGAAAGCGTGCGCGTCGAGCTTTTCTCTCGGTGCAGGGTTCAAGTTTGTTTGAAGAACCTTGGATTTCTGGGTGGTGCGAGCTCCGCTTTTCATCCCCTTTTCGACAGTTAAAAAAAAAACAAAGAAAGAAAAAGAAGATGGAAGAAAAGAGGAAAGGAGTGAAAGAAAACGTCACGACATTCGACGTCCCTCTTTTAATTCGTCCATTGATTCGAAGTAAGAAAAGAAGAAGATGAGCGAAGGTTTCGGTAGATGAAACACTATCCACTTGGATTTTCCGTTAGGATTACGGTGGATCAAAGTGTTTGATGGCTTATGATAAAAAGACTTTGACGCGTAGATCGTGTGCGTTGTAGAAAACATTTAGAAATTTTATTTAGCCTGTGCTGAGACAGGAATACGTTGATTATATTGGCGAAATTTGAAATGGATTTTTAAATGGATATACAACTTGCGAGATAATTACTACAAAATTGGTGCACACTATTGTATTTAGCACAACTTTTACAGATTAAGTAGTTAGATCCAAGTGTATTATAAATTTGTGATATATTCTGACTACAGAAATTTGATTGATTATGAAACTGAACTTGGTAAAAAAGGAACTCTTCGTTGGATGTACATATGCCAATGAATTAACAATTTCTGTAGCCAGTGTATTTGTTAAGAAAGATAGTGTATAGCTATGTTAAACATACAATAAGACGAAGCCATAGAATATTTAGTCTTCTTAATATAATAAATAGTCGAGTGCTAAGACCTGAAGCACGTATTAGGAAAGTGCGAGATAACGGAGGGACCAAAGAGTTTAGGCATAGTGTTAAGTGCTTAAGGGCTGGCAGAACTAAAAGTGGTAATGGAGAAGAGGAAGGCAAGAGACAAGACGGACGCACAGCAAGGAGGCCAAAGAACAAAGTCGCAAGAGCTGTAGCCACCAGTGGTAGTTTTAAGAAATATGTAATATAGAAACATGTAAGCTAGGATTAGGATGTAAAGCTGGAAGTTCGTCCAAAGCCGAAAAGCACGGACTAGAAAAATTAAATAAAAAATAAATAATAGTCGAGTGCTTAAACACTTTTCGATTTCTACTTATTAAATATACTATACTTGCACTAAATATCTTGTAGCTTCTATGTGCATCTTCAGGTTTGCTTCCGACTTTACCAATACCATCACGATAGTCAATCGTCATTACGGTGTTCATGAAATTTCAAAATGTTTCGTATAAGACACACGACGTATTGATCAAACGTCTCTGCAAATATTTTAACATGTTCGTAACCAACTGTACAATTCGTTTCTTCCTTGTGAAATTTGTAGCCAACAGGGTGGCAGAAGTTAATAATTCCAGGGTTAAGTCTCACAGGGGCGAATTCGTTAGCGTGGAAAAGTGTTTCTGAAAAAGTTTAGCATCCCTCGCCGGCTCATCCTCTTTGCCTTTTCTTCTCGCGCGCAAACAGAGAACGCTCCGTGGAATTCCATGGAGCGGAAGGCTCGAGGACATTCCCTTTTCAAAGCAGAAAAGCTTCGGATTACTTGAGCATGCACGGATCCAACCTGCTAAATCGGCAAGAAAAAGATTTATGCCGCTGCACGCCTACGTGTACTTCTTCACTTGTTGACTCGCGCTGTTTTATTCGATATCTAACGAAGATTTAATACCAGGCTTGGAATAACCTTCTCCGAGCGTATCTTTAAACTGAACATGAGTTACTATAGCTGGAAGATTTATGGAATTTTAATTGCTCAGATTATTCATATGTTTTCGAATGCTGAATATAAAAAGTGTAACTATGGCAATGTTTACTTATGGCAACGTGTTAAAGAACGTTAATAAATAAAAATCTGTCTGAAGCTCGGCGTGATTTGGCTGAAAAGTAACTGACACGCTTAATTATTGCAGCGACAAGATTTATGGAATTTTGATTATCCAGATTATTCATGTATTTTCGAATACTGAATATGAGAAGTGTAACCATGGTAATGTTTGCTTATGGCAATGTGTTAAGGAAGGTTAATAAATAAAGAGTGTAACTATGGCAATGCTTGCTTATGGCAACGTGTTAAAGAACGTTAATAAATAAAAATCTGTCTGAAGCTCGCCGTGATTTGGCTGAAAAGTAACTGACACGCTTAATTATTGTAGCGACAAGATTTATGGAATTTTGATTATTCAGATTATTCATGTATTTTCGAGTACTGAATATGAAAAGTGTCAATGACGCTTCGTCTTAGAGAACGTTAATAATGATAAAGGAAAATCTGCTTCAAGGTTAATGTAGTTCGTCCTCGACATAACTGATATGCTTGGTTTAAATAGAAACTCATTTGAAAGTCAGACAGTCGTCAATTGTAGTGAAAGTGCACATGTATTATTAAATGTTAGATTTACAAATGAATAAGCCAAGTTTTTCAATGAAACTCAACATTTATTTCAAGAGAAAATACAGCACATTGTTCAATCGAAATATTAGTTGCTTTGTCTAAGCGAAGGTTTAAGGGAGATTCTCGTGTAACAACAAGTTAGAAGCAAGTGATCTTTCTGAATTTTCTTAGACTAATTACCAGCGGTATATGGGACTAGATCTTCCTGGGATGTAAATATAGTCTTAAAATACGAACGTAATATTTTTTAATCTAAAAAAAAGAAAAGATTCATCAAAAATCACTTGATTTTGTTACGTTGTCTCGCTACAGTCTTGTCCTAAAATTGCAGAAAGCAAGGGGCGGAAATCTCGACGAAACAAGTCGCGGTATTTTTTAAAAATAAACTTTCAGTCTCGCTGGAAAGTTTGAATTATTCATTCGTACGCTTAATATAGCGCACAAAAATACAAGAAGCAGAGTACGGCCGGTAATGAACAACTCTGTTGCAACTTGATGTAATAACGAACGTGTTGAATATAAAATTAGAGTATAATTTGAGCACCTTTAAAAAGTATAACGGTACGGGTTAATAGTCTGAGAAAAATGTAAGGAACGAGATAAGAACGTTAATGGTCTTGCAAGAGTATCGTAAAACTGCCTAATTGAGATCCTGTATCTACGAACGGTTTCGCCGGGTTCCTCGCGCTAAAATTACCCATTGCAAGACATAAAATTGTGTTTCGCTATCCGAATGGAATCCTCAGGATTTTGTAGCTCGAATAACTACCTCCTACGCTTATCTCTATGCAAGGACACGCTGAACCTTCATCCCGCCAGAGACGAGGGGTACGTATTAATTTCCTGCCATTGTGCGCATGAAGAGCATGGAAAAGGATAGACGAGACGTGAATGCAAAACGTCGTGAATAAGTGAAAAGACGGATCCATCGACAACGTCCGACGAATACTCGAAATAAACGTCGTCGTTGGTTGTTCGAGTTCAAAACAGTTTGCTCCCTTGTTTATCAAGAACACGTAAATTAATTAAATCTGCGCAACGTTACCTAACGTTTCTAACGTTAAGGAACATATCTTCGTATTGCGACGAAACACGAAAACAGTCTTGACAGTCTCGAAAATACGAAAGATTTTTAAAGAAACGTTATAAAATTCTTTTTGGTTGCTAAGACGGGAGCTAAATGGAAACGTAGGAAATCGAAGATCCTGGGATTAAATCGAGAAATACAATTTTAAATAATTACCGTTAACGCAGAAATGGGTTCTGTAAGAAAGCTCTGAGTGTGCTCATTTCAAGGTTAATTCGTTATCGATCTCGGAATAGTATCGCGGAAATTATTCAACGTTAAAGTCGTCGAATTCGTCTCGAGGAAAGATTCTTTCGAATAACTGTCCGACTAAAACTTGGCAACTCGATGCGAAGAGAGACTAGAAAATGGAATTCGTTACGCTTCGTTTGGTCGATCCTGAGGAACTTTTTAACGACGTTCTTCAGCTATTCGCAACCACTTATTTTACTTTCGTAGATTGTCCGATAGCCACGTTATCAAGAGAAAGGTTTTGGTCGAAAGGAATTTCTATCGGTATCAGCCCAAAGTAATTAACGAAAGGATAAATGACAGACGAGCCGACGAAACGTTTCTTGCTAAAAGGAAAGATAAATAGATGGCGGAAAATCATAAGCAACGTGGAATATTCTATCGAAGATGAATAACAAGAAAATTCGATTATGAAACGATTAATTCCGTTGAAAAAGAAGAGAAAAGCGAAAAAGAACATGAATAAATGGAAGAAGACTTTAATTAACATAGAATATTACACGAAAGACTAATAAACGGCAAAAAACGGCTATAAAACAACTACTAATTCCTTTCCTTCTAAAAAACAAAGAAGAAACACGAAGAGATGAAAGATGGATGAAAGAAGGTTGTAAGTAACAGCGAAAACAAAAAATGTAAAAACAAAAAGAGACACGTAAATAGATGGAAGAAGATGATAACGAGCAACAAATATATCGATGACCAATTACCAGGAAACTCGATTATGAAACAACCAATTCCTTTCGAAAGAAAAAGAGAACAAGAAAGAGACAAGGATAGATGAAAGCTGTTATAAATAGATAAACGGAAGATACATAGGAGGAAATCATAAGAAGCAATAAATATTACGTCCACGATGATTTACCGGGAAACTCGATTATGAAATATTAACATGTTTCAGGAATAGATAAATGGAGATCGTAAGTAACAATGAATACTATATCGAGGGTCAGTAACCAGAAAAAATTGATTATAAAACAATTAGTTCTCTTCCCTCCAAAAAATAAATATACATACATACATGTTGAATTGAGATATCTTCCTTCTTTTCCGAAGTTGGTATAAAAAGGACATCAACACTTTGCGACCAACCCAATAAATAAATACACTACACCAACGAGATGGAATAACTCGCAAGCATTCCGTTCTCGACTAGCGGCAACCAGCGCCAATTCACGCAGCATGCCGCACAGTCATCGATTAATTCAGCTGTCGAGAAACTAGATCAGGGAACGATGTGTTAAACACTCGTTGAATTCAATCGTTCGTCTAATCGTTTGGTCGATTGCAGCTCGCAAAGAGCCGATTCGGCCGCCAGTTATAAACACCTCGCCAAAAGGAGTAAAAGAAACAAGACGCGGAGACACTGTATTCGCTGGCCAAGGCTCCTTGGATTATAATTGCTCGTGAACCTTATACGGGGCGTGTTGCGATCGGAATCCGGTTCGAAGAGAGCCGACGAAGAGCCAGGTTCTAGTTTTTTACGAGGATTTACGTGCGCCGCATTCTCATTCGGGATCAAGTTCTGCTGAAGCGGCGGATACCAGGTCGTTCTGTCGTAAAACCATGAGGAGGGTGGGCTACCCTTCTTCTCCTTCTTCGCGAGAACGACTACCCATAAATTTGTCCGGCATTGTTCTCGCCGTTTCGAGAAAACTTCGCTCCGGGAACTTCTCGCCGCAATTTATGATCTCTCCTTCACCGTCGATAAGCTTTTCCAGACATGCTCCAACGTCCAGACCAACGATCTTCTTCTTCTTCCTCTTCTTCTTCTTCTTCTTCGTCTGTTTCTTCGTTTTTCCTTTCTGGCTCGCTTTTTTGCGCTTTTCGGTTTGGTGCAATTGGTCCAAAGTCGTGGAAGTTGTGTACACGTTACAAGTTGGATCCTTCTGTTACAGTTTTTGCTCCAGTTTTATCGCTGTGGTTTATTCGCTTCTGCGTTTGGGCAAGATGGCTGTGATGATGGAGTAATAAAACAAGACGCGCATAAATACGGAAAGATATATAGAATATTCGGAGCATAGCGCTTTCTACAAAACTTGATAAGAGAAACAATTTTTTAAAAAGATACGAATCCGCATAAAAATGTTCTGTCTAATTATAATTCCCCACTTTGCTTCCATTGTCTATTGATGGTTTAACTATGCCAGTTTTCAAAGTCCCTCGCTTCTTGCGAGGTAGTAGTAACATTCTACAACTCGTCTTTCAAAACTAAAATAGATTAACTGAACTAACATAAAACGTTGAATATTTATCGCTCGATCAATAATCTTAGATCTATTTTTCCCATAAGTCAAACAGTGAAGCGAATTCGTTGACATAAAAGGAACAAATTGGAGTTGGAATTAAAGAATATCGTTTACCCAATTGAAGAACTAAAATCAAACTTTTCAACGCGAGATATCACATCTCTCATTCATGAAAGCAGAGGGACATGGAATTTTTTCAGAGAAGGAGATCGTGTTCGAATTATTTAAAAGTAGAGAAGAATGGCCACCTAAAAGGGAGTCATTCCACTTGAATAGAAGAGGTTCATTATAATTAACGACTTTCATACACCGGTTACTGTACTGTGGCCTTGCCCGACATCAAGTAACCGTGTCAGCTATTTATAACGGGAAAGAATCATAATTATTGTTCCTCCTCGGTTATGAATCACAAGTGTGTTTTGTTCCTTGATGAATTTATTGTTCTACGAAGCTTTGCCACCTAAGGCAATTTTATAACGCATCTTATCGCGACGCACTAATGAATTTATTGCGCTACGCAGCTTCGTCATCTATGACAATTTTTATAATAAGGAAAGAAAAGGAAGAAGAACTGGATGAAAGGAGGATGTTAAAAATAGGCGATAAAAATTAACGAAAAATAGAAAAATTCCTTTACTGCGTGATTCTACACACACACACACACACACACACATCAGAGAGTAAAAAGGTGTAATTGTCATTTTTCCTGGAAACGTTGAGAAAGTTATAAAGAATGTAGTTTAAGATAAAAGCACGACCATACTTGTAAGCTCATTTAGTTGCAATTTTTCCACCTTGTTCTCCGGGTAATTAAATAGAAACTCATATTGAGTATTTGCAAAGATCGTTGCACGCTGGTGCGATAATCCCGAAAATCATCGGAACACGGCAATTCTTTCGTGACACAATGATTATAATCTAAGCTATTAGAAATCAATAATTATTTATTCTGCGAGTAATAAATAAAAGTTAGAGCAAACTATCTTGTTATCGAATATTAAAATAAAGCAGCCATATGTTGATGTTAGGATTTTGATATTATAAAGCGGAAGAATGAAAAATTTGAATTTCGTTGTACGAATTTTTCACGAAGTTGGAATGTGTAAAGAATACGTAAATGTTTGTTTCCACGGTCGTCAATCCCAATTAGATTCGAGAGTTAATTTTGCATACCGATCGAGAGCACGTTTGCTAATTAAATGCACAATTTATCAATGCACACGATAACGCTTGGTTAAAACCCCATGATAGCAACAATCTCGTTTGACGTAGCAAGAAATTGCTTTGAACAGTGTAAACAGTGGTCGCACGATTTCTGGGAATACGATCAATGGACACGTGCATGCACGCTAATGTATGGTAGATACGCGTTTCGTAGAAACGCGTTTGAACGGTATTTCCAAGTTATCACTAACATTGGAACCATTCAAACGCTCTGAATTGAAAATTATTGGAAAAATCAATTTGAAAAATTCCTAGAATTTTAATTAAAAAGAAGAATTATTTACGCTTTTGCGAATATATTTACACGATAAATTAAGAATTGAAGATTTCTTGTAGACGATACTGTAAGTGCAAAAATTAAAAGACGTTGCGTTTTTATCGTATAATGTCGTACACGCTAATGGGAACACTGTAGTATGGAATTTAAGACCTGTTTCCATTTACAAATAATTACTAACAGCGTTGAAAACAGATGCCATCGATAGCATCAAAATTACACAATGGCAAAGTACGTATTATGTTCCTTTAAGTTGAACTCACGTAGCTCGTAAATTAGAAAATCCGTGGAACAACAAGTATGTAAATAATTACTAATTGTAAGTGACCGAGGAAGGTTTAATTATCGACTATTGACTAAACTTATATAGCGTTGTTAGGGTCAATCGTTCGCGATTACTGCGTGATTAATATTTATGTTGGTCGTGCAAATACGTTTCATTCGGTTACGATGCATATTATGGCAGTATGCAGGTGGCAGGAATTCTTTCGCACGCGCCTCGAATAAATTGCTTTCCTTGAATTTCGTGGAAACCCGGAAGAAACGGAAACGAATCGCACATCCGCAATGACGTAAGAGATTTAGTGCTAATCGCACTTGCAGAAAAGTTATTTCTACCGAATCAGGTTATCGGACGACGTTGGACTCGTGTACATCTACAACAAGTCACAGTTATCTAATTAACTGTTTGGATAATTGAAGATATATATGGGATTAGTATGAAATAGGAAATGTATGTAAGTAAGCGAAATTGAAAATTTATGAAACAGTATGAAGAAGGAAACGTATACGAGATAGTATGGTGAAATAATAGGAGGTAAAAAATGTGCGAAAAAATAAAACAATAAAAACTCTGAAACAGTAAAATCGTAGAACAAAACTGGAAAAATTGTAACTTACAGTTACGAGAAAGTAGGTTATGATAATTCTTCGTACGTTCTCACGCTACAAGATTATCGGTACGTTTAATAAAACTTATCACCAGACTGCGCATTTTCATATCATTGAAAATATAATTAAAAAGATAGAACCTCGATGAAAAATTGGTTTGCCTATCAACTATTATACAATACAAAGCAGATATTTTTCCGTATTTATGTGCGTTTTCTTTTATCATGATCGCGCAATTTCGCACTTGTAAATTCTCTATAAATGCATCACGATCTAGTTATCACGCTGATAAAACATCTGATAAGACATCCTTCCGCCTCGATGATCTCGGCAAATTCTTTCGATGATTGTCGAAAAAATGATGGCGACACGTAACTTATTTTTTCGTAAATGCTCCACCATAAATTTCCACGTTTCTTTTATAGTCCTCTTGTCTCACGATCCTAACTATTTTTCAACGAAAAGTTTTATCTTTGCGCTGTCTCTTCCAACAAACTTTTTGCAAATAATTCTACGGTTCACTACATGGAACAGTCGTCTTTCGCAAAAACACAAAACTTTCGTTCCATGAGGATAGCAAGCGAGTTGTACGAGATTCTGAAGTCGCAAAGTATCATCGTTGCTATACTGCAGCGCGAATCGAGGAAAATCGCGATTTTATCTCGGCGCTCGCGGTTTACGTTTCCAAGTGTTAGCGAACATTTATGCCTCGGTGGCAAGAACAACGCCGTTTTAACTGCTGGTGCAGGTGCTGCGATCGGTGAAAAGCGTTGCAGCTGGCACGTTGCCCCCGAAGAACGACGATTGCCAACGTAAGATCGTAATCGTCATCTGAAAAGGTTACGCTCGTCGACACGTTTTCGGAAATCGATTGGCGGAAAACAAACGCGCTCGAAACTCGAAACTTTCGCAATATATCGACGAATTTTTATCGAATTCACCAGGAGAGTTGCAGGCAATTAGCAACTTTTTTTTTAACGAATTCACCAGGAGAGCTCCAGGCAATTAACAACTTTTTTCACGCTCGACTTCTCAACCGTACTTCGTACAGAAATTTCATTTTTACGGTTCATTCGTAATTTTTGTTTTTCAACTGAGGTCGGTTGCTTCGGCGTTTCCCTCTCCTTTTTTTATTTTTTTATCAAAGGAGGTACGGAGCTTTCCTCGTTTGATAACCGACGATGAATTTTTCCCATTTCCTCTTCCTCTCTTTCGTCGTGAAACGCATCGGAAATCCCGACCCGCTGCGAGCCCATAACGGTCAGGAATTCCAACTTAAATTTTCCGCAGTTTAATACCTCGCTTTTATTCGAACGATCCTGTCTCGGTGATCCTACGTGTCAAAAGTTTTTCAGCGATAGATATCCTAGTGCGCCAATTACCAAGCCGTGCGCCAGCTCTTCGTACAATAAAATAGTTGCCCTGTGACCTCTTCTTCCTTTGAAATTCGCGGATTATTTTGCAATGAATTCGGCATAACGTCATCGTTTATCGAAGAAGATAGACTAGTTTGAAATTTTTCAAATTATTTCTTATCCTTTTACGAAGCATTACTTCTTGGTAAAGCTTCTGAATATTTTTTACGCCAGTTTCCACCGTTACTCCTCTGCGGAACTCGTGGAGCATGACACGACGCGAATGAGTCCTTTTTCCATTTATTTTCAAAATTCCCTCTGATACGAAAACTATAATATAAAAATGTAACGTAAAAACTGTCAGAACGCGAGAGTCTGCCGCTGAGACGACAATCGAATGTCGCTCTTCTTATGCGCTACGAAGTTTGCGCGTGCATCAACAGGTGTGACCCACAGACAAATAATTTTCACGACGTACGATACTCTCCTACGCAGGTTTTACCATTTCACGTTACTCGACTAACTTGCTAACGAGTAACTTTAGCTTCTACCATTGTTGGCACAGTATTGTCATAGCACGATGCTTGGCGCGTGCGTAGCTCCCGAAAAATCCAGACGACGCGACACAATTTCTTGCGGGAAGCGAATGGCAGGCGACGAAATTGTGGATCGTCGTTCTCGTGAACTTTTTCTTCGGCCACACGCACCAGATCATCGTTGACCACAGAGTAGACGGTTGGGCGCCTCGCCGATCGCCAGGCGTATTTTCACGACCGTTATTAACGTTTCTACGCCATCTTTTGACCATTGAACCACTGGTCGCGTGTCGTCCTTCGCAAAGTTGACGATGTATGTCCGCCTGTTTTACATTTCTCGTTTTCGAAAGACGGTTAACAGAGCGCGTTTCACAAGCGGCGATTGTCTTGGACGCGTTAAAAAACGAACAAACGCCGGTAGACGCGTCTGAGTGTTTCAAATTGGCGTTTGTGGATTGTCAGTGAATAAAGGAACTTAATAAAGTAAATATTTGTTGACACAACTCACTTTATGGAGACGACTCGCATATCGATGTGCGTGTAGTAGAAGAAACAATTCCGCTAGAAAAAATTGAAGAGTATTTGTTGTAGGAAAAATGTTGCAAATGTGGAGAAACAAGTTTTTCAGGAGGAAAAGGTGACTCGTGTATCGATGTAGAACAGATTATGTAGAAAAGTTTATGCGCTACCTATTAACTGTAAAGAAAACTCAATGGTTTTTATTCCTTCAGATAAATAGCGTAGATAAAAGCCGAGAAACAGTTGTCTAATGTTTATTGGCAATTATTCTTTTATGGTTGGATGCTTATGACACCTAGCATTATTAATAACTATTTAGAAAGGGAAATTGCACGTAAATTCTATTAGGTCATCCCATAAGTTCGTGCCGTTTTTCGAGCGGTTATATATGTTAAGATTGTTTACGTACCTTTCAGTTTCATGAAAAAATGTAATCCCCCTCTCGTTGTACAACTTATTCCCATTTTTCTGGTAGGGCTATTACTCTGTCTCGATAAAAGTTCTCTTGTTTTTCTTTAATATATGAAATGTATACACAAATGTCGGCACGAACTTATGGGATGACCTAATATATTATAGCATTGTCATTGGTACGTGGAACATTTTCCAATAAAAAATCGAAATTCTTGAATTTCGGCACTTAGGTTGTTTTCTTCAAGCTCCCTTCGATCGTGCATCTTTAATCGATTAGGTCGAAGAAAATGGAAATAATAGGCTGAACCGTTACGTTTCTCAAAATACTGTCGCTCAATATGTACAAGTTTCCCTGTATATTACATAAAAATCATTCTTCTTTCTTTTCTTCCCTTTTTTTATATTTACATATTTTTTGGCACCCACTTCGATTTGAAGCTCGAAAGAGGCTACGCTAGAAAGTTCCTCGAGAAAAGAAGCAGCACTCTTCTTCAAATATTTGCACGAAACATCGGGAATTTTTCTGACATGGTTGACGATCGTAGAAGGAGCAAAAGAGAATTCTGTCTGCTACTACCGTAAACCGCATCTCGGTCAAAGCTGAAAGTCCATCAACCTCGAGGCTGTCTCTGCAAGGGGCCTCTCGAATACGACGATATATTTTTTCTCTTTATTTTTTTGCCCCCCTCTTTCCTTTCCTTGAGCGCGGGCCAACTGCCGAATGAGCCGAGAGAAGTCCGAATTAACACCCGGCTAGCAATTAAAGCGACCGACATTCCCCGATGCACGAGTCACGAAGAGGTAGCAGTTCTTCATGTAGTAGAAGAAACTCACGCTACCGGCACGAATAATGAGACCGACCGCACGAGAGTCGAAATTTAATATAACGACGCGGTGCATTGACACGAGGGATACTTGGAATATTTTAAGAAAACGATATCAATGGATAATTAAGGTAGTAGGTTACTTATAAAGGTATTAATATTGCGGAGGATATCGTGGAAATTAAGTACGAATGGAGATTTTGTTCGTGAATAGCTGGAATATTTGAAGAAGAATAAATCTTGCGATAATTAAGACAGTAGGAGGCTACGTATGAATGACATTAAAATGCATAACGTAATTTGGAATGGGACGAAAATTGACGTGAATAGGGTTTCCTTCGTGAATATTTAAAAGATTTAAAGATCGACGTTGGAAGCTGGTGGTAATGGAATTTGTTAGACGATAGGGGAAATATTTATGGAATAAAAATGGATAACCAGATCCATTGTATGAAAGTCGGAGCTTAATGCAGCAGCGACGTGACGGTTCTTTGACACGAAGAATATTTGAAATATTTTAACAAAAAGGTACCTCGCGATAATCGAGACGTGAGGTTACTTGGAATGGTATTAATAGTGCAATCTGGGGATATAATGAAAATTGATGGGATTTTGTTGGAATAGTTGGAATACTTGAAGACAGGAGTATGTGTGCTGATATTCAGACTATTAGATTTTCTATAAAATATGCCGACAATATGAACGTTCGAAGGCTGGTGATAGGAAACGGTGTCAATGGAATTTTGTAGATGATAGGAAAAATATTTATTTGGAAAAGTGGAATAATGGGACCGAGGATACGATACCTCTAAGAATTTAATATAATGGTGGAGCATTAATACGAAGAATATTTAGAATATTTCAAAAGAAAAAATATCGATGAAGCATCAAGGTGATTAATGTTTAAAATCGGTAGTAATGGCATTAGGTAGATAATGGAAAGGCTATGTAAAAGGAAACAATAAGATCGATTATGTTATTCAGATCGAAGCTTGATACAACGACGGTGCATCGACACGAAGAATATTTTCGAGAAATAATTATTTCTAAATGGATTTATCCGGAACTTAGTATGAGGACAGTAAATTTCATGAATAGAATAGACGTAAAGTTAGAACAAGAAATATCCTCAACGTGAAAAATCGTCGGGTTAATAGGATATTGCTGAGCATGAAAATCATGAAAGCAAAATAATCTTTTTGAAGTCACCGGTTTAATACAGTTTCGCAGGTCATCAGAACCATGAACAAGAAATAATCCTCCTGGCATCGCGGGGCTAATAGAATTTTACAGGCCATCAAAATCATGGAAGGAAAACAATCTTTTCGAAATCACCGGGCTAATACAATTTTGCATATCATCAGAGCCATGGAGGAAAAATAATCTTTTCGAAATGAGTAAGGATAATAGAATTTTGTGGATCATCAAAACCATGAAAGTTGATACAATTTTACAGATTATTAAAAAAAATAACGAGAAATAATTTTCCTGACATCGTAGCTTTAATAGAATTTTCCATGTGACACTAACACGAGCGGAAGATAAGCTTTTTGACATCGTAGGGTCGCTAGGACTTTACAGATCATCAAATTCACGAAAGAGAAATAATTTTTTTATATTCGTAGGGTTAATAGAATTTGAAGGATCATTAAAAACACGAACAGTAAAATAATCTTCCTGGCATCGTGAAGTAAATACAACTTTGCAGATCACTAAAAACATAAATGAGAAATAATTTTCCTGACGTCGTAGGTTTAATAGAATTTTCCAAGTGACGAAAAACACGAACTGAAGATAAGCTTCCTGACATCATAGGATTGATAGGACTTTGCAGATCATCAAATTCACGATTTTATATTCGCAGGGTTAATACAATTTTGCAGATCACTAAAAACATAAACAAGAAATGATCTTCCTGACATCGTAGGTTTAATAGAATTTTCCAAGTGACTAAAAACACGAACTGAAGATAAGCTTCCTGACATCATAAGATTGATAGGATTTTGCAGATCGTCAAATTCACGAAAGAGAAATAATTTTTTTATATTCGTAGGCTTAATAGAATTTGAAGGATCATTAAAAACACGAACAGTAAAATAATCTTCCTGGCATCGTGGAGTAAATACAACTTTGCAGAGCATTGAAAACTCGAACGAAGAATAATCCTTTTAAAATAATATTTGTCACGAGGATGTTACCGCAGCGAGTATCGCAGTCATCGCGTTCCTGTGCATACGCAACTCTGGTATAATGATGCCTGGAACGAGGCGCAACGTGACCGTAGCAGTTACCAGCTACGATTACAGCACGAAATTAACTTTCCACTCGGGACATTGGTCGTTAAAGTAATTAGGAACATGAGAAAGACAACGAAACGCATACGAAATTCGTTCTTTCCTGCTCTGTTTTTCTATTCACGCGTCTACACGTCGCTGTTTACTTACTGTGCCCGTCCATAGCGAATCCTATCATACGTCTTATTTCTAAAACGTTCGAAGGAACAATTTTTGAGAGAAGAATCTCTCGGAAAGTTTCTCTGGCAGAGATTAGATTTGCAGCAGTTTTATCTTCTTCAAATAACTTCTACGAATCGCTCGATCAGTATTGTGCATCTACGCGCGCCGCTTGGAATCGCAACGTTGCAGATTCTCGCGAGCTTCTTGCTCTTTTCTATCATTCTAAAGCCATTTACTCTTCTCGTTATTGTATCTGGACCGTAAGAAAAATTCTTTTATCGCGGACCGGTAAAAAAAATATCAAAGCCATTTATTTTCTTCGTTATTAACCCACCGCTGGCAATATGGTTTTTCACTAACGCGCTGCGCATAACGGTTCTCTCATTCCGTGACCCGATTTCTTATTGTTTTCGGCTGTAAAAAAGCTTGGAACAAAATACACGCGTGCTTATTACACTCTTTAATTTATTATACGAGCGATACCTTAGCCAGATGTTTAAGCTTTCCAGCAATGCAAATAAAGCTTTTATTAATTAATCTCGAGAAATCTGAGGAAGAGTTCAATGCCATTAGGTACAAATTCTTCGAATTTTCTAATAAATTATGTATACCATTTATGAAACTGGTTTGTTAACGACCGTCCGAAATTATCAACGTAGCAGCCTTGCGTTCTTATCTCTCGCAAGTGGGCCTATCACGGAACGAACAAGTCAGCTCTGTGCAAGTAATGCTGGAACAGCGAACCAATTAGCTCGGTCTATTGTTTAACATGCAACTGTTTAACACGAAGAAAGGGGAAGGTTCGCTTAGAAGTTCATTAAATTGTTGTGAAATGAAAACGGCTCTTCGAGATCAACGAAACTACAGACAATGCATTTGGCACGCTGACTGTCTCATTTCTGGGACGTCATCGAAACTTGCAACCGTGTTGCAGGTACCTGCGGAACTTTCTTTTCTCAACCTTTCCTCTCGTCCTTTCAGCAACTGTACTTTTGCGATAGTATTTTACGTTTCAAGTTTTCTAAGAAAAGATGATCTTTACAGAAACATTTTCGTGAAACTGATAGGTCTCGAGACACGGCGTAACGTTTATTTCAGCCAGCGTTTGATATCTTTCGTCGTTTACGATGTATAAACACTTGCGTAAAAGGGCCGACTCGGATAAAAGGGTCGATTTATCCCTTGAAGTAAAGAACTGGCACGTACCAATTACGGCTACGCACTTAGATAGGTCTAACGAATATGTATCAGTATTGTTTCATCAATATCGGCATGTATCAGTTTACCAGGATTCGCTTGTTAAAGAAGAGACTATTTTTTTTACCGCGTTTCATATCTTTCTTTCTTTTATCGACTTTCTGCTACATGGTATTTTATCCATAGGACACATTGACAAAGTTCATAAATATTAAAATGGACACTCTGTATATTTACGATAATTAGAAGCGTTGAAATCCTCACGGACTTACGAGCGTAGGGATTAACACCACCGCTTCCTTTTTCTCTCTCATTTTCTCCTCTTTGGTCGCCCGCGTTATGGTTCCTTTTGTACCTGGTTGAATGCAGCCGTGCACTGCCGCCTCCGCGACAAAGGAACGGGCCACTCAGAACGTCATAAATATTGAAATCGAAAGGAGTCGAAGAGTTTGTTGGCCGCCCCGCGATCAACCCGCCTCTCCTCTTACGATCTACTCTCGTTTAGACCGCTGATATATAATCGGTTAATATTCATTACAGCATTACGCTGACGCGAAAATTTCGTCGTTCGTTGGTTTCACTGCCGAGCTCTTGGCCTGCGTATTTTGCAAGATCGATATGAAAAACAAATTGCGAAACCTATAGCCATGTTTCGACATGGCAGATATTTCTTGCGAGTTTTAAATTCTGAATTACGATTGGCTTATGTTTGTTTTGCTTACTAATTATTCGCCAAGAATATCATAAAGCTAAAGGAGTATAGAAAGTAAGGAAATTGAGCCATTTAGAAGTTACATTAAACCGAATTCCGAAATTGGAAAGTTGAGAACAACGAGAACGTAATAAGTATTGCTTTTTAACATATATCTTGAAATTTATATTTTATATTCATTTTCATCTATGCGACGATATCTAGATAATACAATTGAGAAATTTTCAAAAAGTGCACCTGACTAGCTTGAATTTCGAATTCCCGGAAAGCCCAATTGCGAGCTATATTGAATTATCGATTCACAACGTTTCGTAGAAATTTTCTATATTTTTAATGTTTCATTTTTCGAAAATTTTATTAACTTTTTTCATAAAATACGTGGTTGAAGATTTAATCTTTCCTCGCATTATTACGTTCATTTTCCACATTTCATGTCCATACGGTTCTTGCAACGATTTAACCAAGAATTTAAAGAAGAATTGAAGACTCGGTAGAGTTCCAACACAATTTACAATTTCTTTGCCTACAAACAGCACTGTATTATTTTCAGTTCAGCAATTGGGAACGAGCATAATCGAGCAGTTAGGAAGATTAATCGCGTAACGAGTTGACCCGCGCGTGAGTCGGCGGCGCAGTTGCAATTTTCCCCGCGTGTACGATCGATCCTTTCCACGAGCACAGAATTCCTCCCTCCGGCGACGCAGGATTTTCGAGGACGCTCTTGTTCTATACGCGTTCCATCTACCCTTCCATTGCCAGTGCTCGATTTTTATTCCCTACTCTCTTTTTGTCTCTCCTTCTCCTACGGTTTCGGTTTTTTCTTTTTTTTTAATACGCGACCCGTGCGCGTGCCCGGTGCTCGTGCACGAGCCGAGGTCGTTAATTTCTCGAGTGGTGCCGTTAGAATCCTGCAGAAGCCCGCTACTCGTAGTGTTGGACTGATACCGCGTTCATACCTATCGATAATATCTTACGGATCTCGTATTTATATCGTATCGTATGAAAAACGCGGATCAGATTACTATTTGAATAATTAGCATAGGAAAGCTTTGATACACATATCGTATATTGTATAGAAAGTAATTTTAAATTTCGTTATCATTTTGAAATCTCATTCAAATCGTAATGAAGTGGAATTTTCATTGTTATATCGGTAAAAGTTGGAAGCAATAGTTAGCATAGAACATTTTTATGTACATATTGTACGTGTTACGCTGAGTATTTTTAAATTTCACTAGCGCTATGTATTATACGAAACATTTTGAAATTTCATTGGCATTATAATGTCATGATTATATTGGCAAAGTTTGCAAGCAATTTGGAAATTTATAGAAAGATCGCAAGATGTAATACGTTACAAACGTATAAACCTATCAAAGTCATATATGAATGTATCATGTGTTTTGTACGAGATATTTGGAAATTTCATTTGCATCATAGTGCATTACGGTTGTTGTGATAATATTGATAAAACTTGAAACCAATCCGAAAATGTATATAGAAGTTATAGGATACATATTGAATGCATATAAAAGGCACTTAATAAAAATCGTATATATAAATATAATAAATATAAATAATAAGTATAAATAATTGAATGAAAAGTATTGTGACATTTACAGAGATCTTTTATGAATACGTCAGATATGAGTGTGATACGAAACATTTTGAAATTTCATTATCATTAAAACGAGACCCGACAATCATGATTAACATTGATAAATTTCAAATCAAATTTGGCAATGTATACTCCATAATCTCAAAAATCAATAATGTATTTAAAACAGTCAGTAATCCATTATACTTGATAAATGTCAATGTCGTAACTTTTTATTACATACATACATTAGCAGTGAATATTTCATATCTTCTATACATATTTTCATATTTATTTCAATCAAGCTTTATCAACAGCGTAATCACGATCGCTCGAGTGTGTACCATCGTAACGATAGTGAATTTTGAAAATGTTTTACATAACACGTGCAACACATACGCAAAAGTCTTCTATAACAAAGTATCCAAATACTTTCGTGAGTCACTGTAGCATATCAAATTGTTTGAGTGTCATCAATTCAGTCCCATCACTAGTTACACGAGTCGCTGATTCATCCGTGCTCTCGCAGGTGATCTCATCGTCTTCTTTCATCGTCGAGTCCACTGAACCGGTGTTTGTTCGTCTCCCTCCATTTTTTCTCTCCCTGGTCTGTTCCCTTTCGTTTTGTCTAGGTGTTAGGGGAACCCCCGGCTTCCGGTAGAATAACGTTCTCGCAACTCTGGCTGCGGTTTTGTTCCACGGAGGAGAGATACTTTCTGTCCTGTGCTTTGCGGACTTCTCGGTTACTTTCATTCCGCGCGTAGGTTTTCTCATCTGGTCTCGATGTCGTAACCTATGGAAATTATCGTTCATCGTCTTTTTTAGCGACGTTCGATATCTGATAGTTTCCTCTGGTCGTTCCAGATCTCAGCCAATCCTTTTGGAAATTCTTTTTAAGTAATTTTTCATATTTAATGCGATCGATAGATAGAAGGGCGATTAATTTTCTAAGAGAGATGGAAACGAGAGATTTTCCACGTTTCAAGCATCAAGTCGCTTCATAAATTTTAACTTTCTTCTTAACTTTTTGAACCAAACTTAATTTTTCTAGTGTTCAAGTCTCAGTAAGCAAGTTGCAGCTTTTTCGTGCAAACTTCAAAGAGATCGAGAAAGTAAGAGAAGAATGGTAACTGGAACTTTAAATAAGCAATATGCAAAGTGACATAAAGAATATATAGACGAAAAATTTTCGGGATTTCAAATATTAGGCTGTCTCATAAACTTTTACTTTGTTCTCCAACTTTTTTCTCTGACTTCGTTCTTATTTTTACCAAACCATAGTATTTGTTAGTCATCCACTTTCGTAGTTTCAAAGTTTTAACGAGCGAGTGCAATTTTCTAATGCGAACTTCAAAGAGATTGAGAAAGTAAGGGTAGAATAGAAACCTTGAATAAAGAACGTACGTGGAACTGTATGTTTCGTGAATTCCAATAAAAAGAAGAAGGAAGCAACTGTGGCAACTGAAAATATTAATTTAAAGACACCGATGCAAGGAGTTGTTTCGAAATTCTCGTTTCGAAAAGAATTTTTTAAAAATAGGTTGACCAGATTCTAGGCCACGAAAATTTTGTAAATTAGAAACAGAAGCTTTGCATTTCTCGGGAAACGAACCTTTATTTTTCCATATATGACGTCACAACTTCATATTTTCTCATAAATATTATATCATAAACATATTATTATGAATAAAACATGTTATTATTCTCTCTATTCTGCATCATGTTCAACTTTTTCCTTATAATTTTTAGTAATATATAACACTGCCCTTTATCACTGACTATGCCAGTACTAATTTGAATTAAAATTTCCCGAGTTTTATAATAATTATAGAAAATTGTGGTGTATAACGAACTTTTCATTTTTACAGTCTGGTAAACTGTAAAAAGTTCGTAGTACCTCGATTTCTTGTAACTACCGTAAAGCTCGAGAAATTTTTATTTAAATTAATACTGACATAGCTAGTGATAAAAAGTGCACATAGAAGCATACGAAAAAATGTTAAATACAAAATTTGATATTGTGAAATACAACTGCCCTAAATGAGAAATAATAGAAAACGAAAGAGAAAATGTTTTGCTCTAATTCCAATTTTCTTCTTTTTTTTTTCTTTTGGTTGAGTTAAAAAACGATTCAGTTCTTTATTCTTTCATCCTTTGAAACATTATTTATTTCACAAGACACAGTACGATATTCCTTCCAGATTATCTTTTTCCTTAAATACACGTCATTCCAATGAAACTTGTCGAGGTTGAGATCAGTCCCGTTACTTCTCGTCATTACATCCTTGATCCACGATTCTCTTATTAATCGCGTTAAATATTACGTCTGTCTGGATCTACGAAACCTCCATACAAGAAGAATTCCGAAAAGAAATCAAATATCTACATCGTTACGTGTATGACTCACTGTACCAGCTTCTCAGAAGTTGAAACGATTCAACGTCGCTTTTGATCACTTTCGCGATTTCATCGAGCACCAACGTGATTAACGTTCGATTAACAGGAAATAAGTGACTCGCTCTTTCGTTCATCGACAGACAAAGAAAGAAAAGAGAGGCACACGGTATCAGTAATAGTAGATTCGGAGGCAAATTTTGAAAAATAGAAATTGCAACGCGTCATCTCTTTTGTCCGTTTTCCAATTTTGAATTTGACCAGTCGCCCCGTTGCTTCTGAATGATTTATCTACGT
This sequence comes from Bombus affinis, assembly GCF_024516045.1. Classification (NCBI taxonomy): domain Eukaryota; kingdom Metazoa; phylum Arthropoda; class Insecta; order Hymenoptera; family Apidae; genus Bombus; species Bombus affinis. The sequence goes on along the minus strand of NC_066356.1, from coordinate 6,408,762 downwards.
AACAGCATGAATGAAAAAGCACACGTAATCTGTTTGCCGGGCAAAACTTTCGAATATATGCTCGATGATTGGCATTGCATGTTCATTTCTTGCATTATGTTGCATTCGTATCTCGTTACATTCATCGATAAATACGAGTCTACGGCGCATTGTGCAAGCAGCGGAGCCGCGTGGGAAGCGTTAATGACTTTCTAAGCGCTTACATATTCCTAGACGAAGGACAGTGGTGGACGGCCGCGATTACCGGAATGGCCTCGCGGTGATTTTACCTCGTTCCAACCGGAGAAAGCCGTATTCCACTATTAGGCCTCGTTCCGAGGCTCTGACTTATAACCGCGTTACGTGTTAGGTACCGTAATATCGCCTGCCCTTCCTATCTGCATAACTGCCTCCCTAAATTATTCGCCTTTCCACGTGCAAGACCATTTTTCATTCCTTATTTGGACGTTAGAAGGAGAACTGTTAGGTGGAATTCGCGATGTACGCATTGCGGTCGCGCAAATTGCAAAATTTCTATCCTCGAGCTGTCGAATTCGCAAACACTTGAATTTTCAAACTGTCAGATTTTCAAATCTCCGAACGTTTAAATCCAATCGTAGAATCGTGCGGTTTGCAAAGCGTCGAAACTTGAAATTTCCTGACTCCCAAGCCGTCGGATTAAGCAATTTCGAACCTTCCGAATTTTAAAACATCCAAAACTCCAAGCTTTCGAATCTACGAAACCTCGAGGCTTCCAAATTTGCCAATCTTTAAATCGGTAAATTTACCAGCCGGTAAAACGTCGGATCGTAAAACGTGGACATTTTTAGGCTCTCGCGTTTAGAAGCTGCGAAATGTCGAGCTTTGGAAATCTACAATTTTTCAAGAACTGCGAATCTCCTTAAAACGCGTCATCTTCAGAATATCTGAGATTACTTTTCCATCGCCTCGCCGTTCAGAATCTGCACAAATCTAATATCAACTGCCATTTGAAGTTCTATAAATACGCAAAGTTATATTCGATCGAACGTTTGTGATTCTATAGATACACGTTTTATAGATTTACGTTGGAAGGTAGCGAGAAATCATGTCTCTGAAATACGTACACACGTTGTATTTCGTTATCGCATAAGAGAATGGTAGAAGAATGGTCCTTTTCCACATGGTCTGCCAGATGACAGATAACATTAGACAATTCGAAACTTGGATTTATCGTCTTACAGCGTTATGCAATACTTGTAGCACTTCACCTGGAGCTTTATTGGCTTCCTTGATACAAGTACACCCCTTTTTTTTCCTATACGCATCACGCTTCCCTGATCGTGTAACAGAAAACCATTGGCTTTGTCTCGTTCTTCAATTCAATCTCTTTATATCCACGATTAAAAAAAGAAACGCTAAAAATAATTAATTACAAGGAAGAGTAGACTCCTGAAATATCTTCAGTTCATAGCTTCCTTTCTTTACATTTTTCCGTTGCTTTTCTTTTCATTTAAACTTGCCACAACTCTCCGACTACTCGAACGTTCCTCCACGTCCTAGGATCACGTTTCCTTTTCGGACAATGTACCGGAAGCTTCGACCAGACCACTGTCCTCTTCGTAACATGTCAGTCTCGCCTCAAATCTTGCCCTGTATTCAACAACCGAAACAATTTGGAATTTCGAACATCGTCAGCTAACACGTTTACTGCGAGGATTCACTTTATCCACAAAATGATGGAAATTAATTGACAGAACGTGAGAAACTGATTTGCTTCTTATCATTTCATTAAGAAGGCAATCGTTCGTCTTTTTTTGACTATTTTTTATTATTTTTTAAGCTTGTTAAAAAAGTTAGTAGAATTTTGCAATTTGTTCGATGCTCAAGGTTTGCCAAAGAAGTTGGACCAGGCTAGCGTTATGAAATTAATTTTTCAAACCTGTTTGAGCGGCCGAAAGAGCTTTGTTCATGTAAAAAAGCTTGAAAATATTTAATCCATCCTTTTTGGTAAATTTTAATCGTTCAGTGAGCTAAGTTGAGAAGAATTATACTTTTGAAAAAAAGTGTAAAAAGGTATTACTGTCGGTAAAGTGTAAAAAGGTATTTCGATTTCTGCTACGAATTATTGCAACATCTTCACATTTCCACGATTGTTTAAGATACTGGAAACGAAAGTTCGGGAGAAAGACCGCAATTCTAACAAAAAATGATGAATTGCAAATGTATCGATTGTTCCACTAATTATCTCCGGTTTCTCATCTTCTCCATTTGTTCACGCCTTCCCTAAAAGCGTACATCTTAAAGCTTCCTTTCGATTTATTCGACATTCGTCGATTGATAACGTCGCTTAATCGCGAATCGTGAGAAGAATCATTTGCAAGAAATTAAGCGGCGATTTACTTTAATCACAACGTCGATAAAGATTTCTCCTAACGACCCGGGCACCCGTTTGCATGGCGAATAGTCTTGTTTCACAAACGAAGGCGCGCCGCGGAAAAACAAAACGAAAAGGGGGCGAAAGCTGCGTGACAAGACTAGAAGCGGAAGTGTCTTCGGGTTTTTAGTCAGGGTGGAAAGCGCGAACCACTTTGTCCTCGAAAATAATGAGATGTGTGTCTAGCGGACCTTGGAAAAACGAAGCAAAGGGAAAAGAGCGACGGGAACTCGAGTTACAAATCATGTGGATCCTCCTCAATGGACTTTCTTCTTCACTGTCGTCCCTCGTAATTTATCACAAAGGGTATTTCGTTACCCTGGTATATCGAATTTCTCGTCTGTAAATGAAAAACGCTATGATTAAATGAAAAAGTAATTGAAGCAGCAATTTTTATATCATCAGACTTGCTTTTTATTTAATTTCTGGATTAAGTACACAGCGGCTGAAAAAGGTGCTCGAACACTTGTAGAAACATTTTCTAAATATTCCAAGTGCGTTGTATCGTACATTTTGAAATTTTATTAGGGGACTCGAGTATCGTGATTATCTTGGTTTGAAACAAATCTGAAAGTTTATAAAATGTACGAAGGTATATAAAGGTTTCGCGGGAATGTAAAATCCTGAGTTTAACATTTTTTTATATGTACCTGCGTGTGCTCTTTATCACTGGCTAGAAATTTTCTGATTTTTCATTGAGAATTACATTAATAAACGTAATATTCAGTGGAATCACATTTAACATTCATCATATGTTCTAGATAACTATTCATGCTGTATTTTCATTTTTTATTACATATATTGGTAATATTTGTCCATTAAAAAATTTCATAATTTTTATATACATTTTCAGATTCGTTTCATATTATACCAACATAATCATAACAAGTGTATTTCGTTATGATGCTGATGAAACTCGAAAATGTTTAGTATAGGAGACATAATATATTCATAAAAATCTACATGCCATAATGTATTTTTTTATATTTTCGCAACATAATCACGACAGTGCTAGCGAGATTCAAAATGTTTCTCATAGCACATACGTGTAATATGAACACAAGTGAATACAAGTTTCCTATGGTAAGTGTTCAAATACTTTGGATAGCCGGTGTGTAATTCTTTGTAAGTTTGCGATGAGCTAATAAATCGATAACATCGCGTATCAACGAGCAACCAAGTGGAAATATTCGATGAAAATACATGCTGTACCAATATTTACCGTACTGAAAGTTAATGGATTTTTTCATTACAGTAATAGCGATCGCCTCCTTTGGGATTGCAGGAAGGAAGGCTCGGATAATAACGTGAAAAGCGACTCGGTTGGGCGGATTTAAAACCGTTTTCCCTTGTTTTTCGTTGCTTCCTTAATACACTGTGAAACAGCCTTGACTCTTAATTGTACTGGAAACCTTCATACCTCAATCGTTTTCTTGGTACGGTAGAACTTCAGCTACCAAAACATAGATTAATACAACAGTCTGTTATCTTTTTCTATTTCATCGAAAACCTTCCTTTCAAAGTTGCTCGTGCCATGATCTTAGAATAGAATTTCCAATGATATTTGAAAAAAGATTCACGTGGACGATCAAACATACCGTGTACTTTTATTTTAAACTATCAATTTTTGTAAATTATTATGTTTCAGATATTAGGCTACTCGGATAAGCTCCACTGTATCAATGTTCGTAAAATATCAATTTCATCTAACACTGAAATATCAATTTAACAGAATCAAGTTGAAGATAAACGATCGAATTCATTTAAAATCCAAGTTATTATCTATCAATGTTTATTATTTAAACAGCGCGCGTTAAGATTAGCTCGCAGGATCTTATGCAAATTATGTTTCAGAACGTAATTAAGAAAATAGAAGCTAGATGGAAAATCGTTTTACATACAATTCCCCGCTCTAGTTATAATTAATTCAATCTACTTACGTCGATTTTAAGATAAAAAGTAAATATCCCAGATAAGAAGTTTCGCTTTCGAAACTTTCGTCAAGATGAAGAAGATAAGTTGATTATTAAAATCCGACGAATACCTTGATTAGATATTTGAATTAGATTTCTTAATTAGATTATCATCGTCGTTTACGTGTTCAAGCGTTTCATCAGAAAGGTGATCTTCCGCTAACGTTGCTGGTTAGTGCTCGTGCATCGTTGTGAACCGGAAATCGACTGAGCACGGAGGTCGAGGTTTTCTCGTGTTACAAAGCCATGGTTACGTTGTATCACGGCACCGTGTGATGGTATTAAGTACACGAGAAATGACAAATAAAATTTATCAACCACAAACAGTCGGACATTTTTCCGATTTCTCAAATAAAAATATCAAACTCAGACGTTAATATATCTCATCGTTGCCAGATTTGGAGTTGTCGAAATAAATATTTTTTTAATTGTCTAATTGTAAAACTAATTCATCGTTTATTATAGAAATCTTAATTGTGTAATTTTAACCTTATTCGTCATTATCTTAATTTATGAATATCCTTCGTACACATAATTAGTATTTGATTGATATAAAGTCGATCTTAATTTAAATTTAAAATTTATTTAAGGTAAATAAATTTTATTTTTAAATTTTAAATTTTAAATTTTATTTTTAAATTTTAAATTTTAAATTTTATTTTTAAATTTTAAATAAATAAATTTAATTTAAAATATAAATAAATTTTAAATTTATCGTTATTGAAGGAGAACAGATTCTTGTTTACCGCAAGAATTTCATTTCGCTAATTTTAATCTTCCTCGTTGTTTTTCCAATATAAAAATATCCCTCGTGTATATAATTGGCAAATGATTAATATAAAAATCTATTGTGGTGAATAATAAAGAACGTGGGTCAAAGAACTGCGGTTGGAAAATCCTTTGAATAATTAAAGAAGGGCATTACAGTCAGGTGAACGCTCGTTGCACCGGTGCAACAGACTCACTGTCGTCCAGGGTTTCGATCGATTTCCCAGTCATTGACCTCCACAGTGATTATGCTAATACCCTGTCGTAGGTTTCTATCGTGATCTTTTATAACATCTACATTACCAACCATAAGCATGAAAACAAAAAACACTAATCTTTTTCCACAGCTTTTATCTTCTGCTTATTATTTTGCAATTTCTCAAATGTTTTTCCAGTTATTATTATAAATCAAGTGTTTCAAAAGTATCATAGTTCAGTGTAACCGAGCTCTCTATTAGAATTTTCTATTTTTCCTCTGTTTTCCCTTTCTTCTTCGTGTTCCTCTTTATTTCGAAATAATCAACGAAGGAAACATTTGTACAAATCTACAGCAAATATTATTTTTCTTTTATCTTCGTTTCTTCTTAATTCGCAGAGTTTAAGATGTTTCCATAAATTAAAAATTTTATGCGAAATGGATTTCGTTGAGGCAAGCGTCTTGCGATGGAAACTGGACTTCCTTTAAATTCGCTCTGCTTCTTTTCGCCAGTGAAAAGGATTTCAATGCGGTTTTGCTTAACAGACTACACAGGAACCTTCGAGAGACGTACTAATTTATCAAACAGCTCGGGTTTTTCGAAAGTTGGTGGAGAGCGGACAGCAAAAGTATGAAAAGGATCCACAGGCGGTACAAATGTCCACTATCTTGGAAGTTACAGCGATACCGGTAACACAGTCAAAACACGCGAAGGGAAAAGTAGCTAAAACGCATCGTGAATAAACACCGCTTTCGTACAACTTTTCCTTTACGTAAGGAAGGATGAGAAATATTAAAGGAATCCATTCTTTATGTCCTAAGAGATGAATTTTGGTATTTCTATCTCGCGAATCGTGTAGAAAAGGAAGTATTTGTGGAGGAACGTAGAAAAATGGACTTCAGAAGTGGAGGCACAGTGTTGGCCATAAACAAAGCTGAGTCAAGACGCTTACTCGTTACATTTGTTTGAGAACTAGAAGGAATTTTATTTTATTTTATGTTTCAAATCATACAGGTACATCGTTACAAATACCAGACATGTATCTCAAAAGTGATACGATTCAAAGAATTTTTTCAGAAAAATTGAGAAACTATTTGGCAACGTGCAAAAAATTATTTGCTGAATATATAATGTTATAGCAAATAAAGGAATAAGCCCTGGAAAACAAATATTAGTTTTGTAATTTTTCATTTAGATTTTTAAAAAACTTATCACAAGATGTACTTGTTTCAGTGAAATTTCCTTTACAGAAAATCTTGTATTTATCGATAGATATTAAACTTTGTGTTGTTGTTAAATAAATGTTCTAAATTTTATAATTTTACACATTTTTTAAATATTTATTGCCAGATACTTGACTCAATGAAATTCACTTTGTGAAAGATCCTTATCAAAATACCATGAACTCTATTTAGGAATTAAAAAAGAAAAAAGAGCATACTAATTGCTGTAAGTTTCTTTATGTTTAAAAATGCGTTCATTTATGATGGTTTTATACGTCGCAAGCTTTCAACGGAAACACACATCGTCGACTATTCCCCCAGGAACGATTGCAAGAACAAGCACTTCCCTGCGTTCCCCTGATACAAACTCGCATATAAAAGCGTTAACGACGCTCTTACTGCTCACGCTATTATCACTCACTATCACTGACTAGCTCTCTGTCCCACAATTCGTAGAATTGGTTCGCACTGACCTCCACTAAATTGCCCTGTTCACCACTGAATCTCTTTTCCGTCAGATGTTGAAACAATCTAACCGAGGTTTTCAATTTTCCTAGATGAAAGTCATCGTGGAAAATACGTATAAAAGATATATGGATAATTTAACCAAAAGAATCGTTCAACCAGGAAAAAGCGAACACGTAGTTACAGTGGTTGTAAGCTTTCATTCCAACATTTGTTCGTTAAATAGGATTAACAGAACCGTAAAAGGTTAATCAAAAATTTGTCGCAAAATATCTACAGCAATGTGAACAATTTTTTGCAACTTCTCTTCACGTTACAACAGACAAAGAAATAAGAAGACGTTTGCATACGTTCAGGGCTTTTTCATGTACGATTATGTTAATTATTATGTATGGTATATCATCATAAAAAATACTATTCCTCGGTAACTTTGAGCTTTTCAACATCATTAACAGGATGTGATTGGTAGATAGCTCACAATTGGTTCTATTTGACTTTTGATGCAGAATAATTCTCTACCATACAGTGGAAGTAGAAAGCAGATCATTCTCATCGTTATTGTTGAGAAAATACAATGTGTACTTAACATGAAGAAAAACAGAAAAAATACGAATATTAGTGTCCGCTTTTTAGTGACTTCTCATCGATAAAAAAAGGCAGAGCACTGCGATCAGACACAGATACGTTATCGTTGGGAAGGTGTACAGTTCATGATATATTTACTACGTATGTTTCTTTAGCTATGGTAACACGAAGAGAAGTATACTTTTTTGCACCGATGTAGGTATCTTAGGACAAAATTTTGCTTAATCTTTTACGGTCCGGTTAATTTTATTTAGCGTTTAAATGTTGGAATGGAAGCTCGCAACGAGTGTAACTGTGTTTACTTTTTTCCAGTTGAATAATTATTTTGGATAAGTTTCCCCGATTGGATGCACCGCGGTGGAAAATATTTCGTTGCGACCGATTAAGCTTCCAGTTCGACTCTGTAAATTAAAACCAACTAGCCGCAGAATGAAAAAATGGATGAACTGCTACTCGAGCCACGAATTACACGGCTCGTATCGATCTGAAAAAATGCCCCATTTTTCAAGATATTTAAACATTACCCTTCTGTATCGATATTGTTATAATATCGCAGGGATAATATTTTTTCGAATAAAATACCAAATTTTTTATTCCCGCAGTGTATCGCACGTGCAAATAATACATGGCTGTAGCAGTTTTTTTTATTTTTAATTTCATCGCAAATAAAATATATAAAATGTTAGATAGACGAGTATTATTAACGTTTTACTAGACTGCCGAGTTTTATATAAATTCATATTTTTGCGAATACAGTGTCCATACGAGCGTATGAATAACACAGGAAATTCAATTTAATATAGTTTGTAACATATAAATATTATAAAATATAGATAATAATGCTATAATATAATATAATAATATCGTTTTAATCGACACGATACTTTAAACATATCCGCCGTCGTTGTTAGGGAGATGTTACACGGCGAATTATTGCCTTTCATATCTGAAATAGGAATCAAAAAGACAATTTTTCAACGAGACAATGCTCCTATTCGTCTAGCTGGCACGATAAATATGTGGTTTCAAGATTTCGGAATAAAGCCACTACCGTGGTCAGCATTAAGTCCTGATCTGAGCCCAAACGAGAATCCGTGGGGAATTCTAGGAGAAAATGCTTCACGGATCGAGAGAAGCCACCTACAGAAAATATCGTTGAATCTAAAAAAAGGATAAAATCCGTGTGGGCGGATATTCAACACGAAACTTAAATAAGTTTGTGCATAGTATACCTGACAGATCAATAAAAGTGATAAAAAATAAAGGAAAATCCAAGAATCTATTTTTCACGGCCAAAAATATAATTCTCAGAGGAAATTTAATTTTTTCCACACTTTGAAAGGGGAACATTCTTGTTCGTTGTATCTTCGGTTTTCTTCTATAATATGAAATTGCATAAACCATTTCGTCAACTTTTGTTTCAATATTACGAAAAATCTAAAATATACAAATATAATAATATAAAAATCGAGGAATAGAGTTGAGTTTATATTTATTCGCTATCTGTGTTGTACGTAATATTTTACAATGTTAATTTCGTTGGTCGGAAATAGAAAATATGGAACGAAGATTTATATTTGGTATGGAGATGCGAGGTAATCGGCTAGTAAAACGCCAGGAACAATTCGTATGCAAAAGGAACCCTTATCAATACGTCGGGACTAGTTTCTAAACGTAGTGCATCGCAAAGTTACTGGTGCAAGCTGCCGCTTGGCATATCGAGGAATCACGCGAATTCATGTGCACCGGTGGATTTATTGCGGTCGTACAGTCTCCGCAAAAGCTGCATGAAACGGTTTAACCTGACCATGCCGTGCATTCGATTCTAACAGTACATGTCGTTCAAGGCGACATGTCGTAGTAACTGGACGATTGCATTCGTGGCAGATCATCTTTCTTATTTTTACGAATGCGACTGGAGAAATGGAAATAAAAATAGAGATTTATTTCACTCAGTGAACGTATCGTAATGACCGCTTTATTTTGAATATTTTATTTTTAATGTAATAATATGCATTCTCTTCATATATGCAGCTTCAAGTTTCCTCTAATTGCATAAACATTCGCCACGATGCTTGCTAATTGTGTTATGGAACATTTTGTTCTTATTCCTCTTCTTTCTTCAGAATATTTCAACACATTTATAGAATATCCACTTGCGGAATCTTTTCACGAATTTACCGTATTATACGAAACATTTTAAGATTTCGCTAGCATCGTAACGAGATGCGACTATCGTGATTATATATCGATAGTATTTGAAACCAATCTGAAAATATACGGACAAGTACGCAAGATATGAAATACTAAATCTGATAGGTACAAAATAGTAAAATAAAGCTACATTCCACAAAATTCACAATTTCCTCCGAAATTGATTTTTTAAAGACAAGCTTAGAGAAGCGAAGAGATAGATTATTTTTATTAACGAAAGCAAAGCTTCTAAGGCTACATCGATTTCTTTCGAACGGTTACGCTAATCGTTTGACGAATGCGTGTTGCACAGGATAACCTTGACGATCATGTGTGTCCTGTAGAATGTCTACCGCATGGCGCATCGAAAAATCAATGCAGCGGTCCACGGGTCTTAATCCATCGCCGACCGGTCATCGACGTTTGATCCATTTTTCCCAGGAGTAACTAGGAAATAAATTTCCCTCCCTCCGTTCTCATTACGTTCACCCTTCGACCTGGCAACCCTTCCTGACCTACGTCCTACATCCGACCGTGTCCTCGTTTTCTCCGTTGTTCTCGCCCTAAAAAGCGGTATCGGGGTTGCAGATGGAAAATATGCTCTTTAATGTCCATTCTCCGCTGCTTCTCCTGCTCCTCTTCTCTTCCCTTTCACCGATTGTTCGCTCCTTCCGTGCTTCACCTTTTCTTTTTTTTTTTCTTCGTAAATGACGCGCTATTTTTAAACTAGCATAATGTGCAACGATCTTGGTGTAAAAAATAATTTTAGGTATATAACCGTGTGTCCTATTTAACTCTGCCATGCCTAATTACTCTTTTATTTGAGATGATAGAGAAAAAATGTTTATTTTTTATTTTTTTTTTTTTTTGATCTCGCTATGAATTTAAAATATCCTGTAAAAGTGACATTTAAAAATGTTTTAATGGATGCCTGGATTTTTTTTTATTATTATTATAATATATTAATATATATTAATATTAATTAATATATATAATATATTATATATTTTTATTATTATAATATATCATTATATTCTTGTAGCTGGCATTCAGCCTTTTTCGAAACACTACAAATTCGTGTCTTCTACCTTATCCACTATCGAGATATAAATTTTAAGATTCTCTGTTAAAGTCATCAGTCTTCGAAACTCTAAACTTTTAAATAATTAGAAATAATAACTTTTAAAATATTTCTAATCGTTAAGTAACGATTACTCTACTTTTTACTCTCCAAGGTTTACTTCAATTTTCCTCCCCTAAAAATATTTATACAGAATACCCAAAATAAAGCGGTCGTTACGATGGTTTAGTGGGTGGAACAAATGTCCAGCTGGGTTTCCATTTTTCCAACTGTATTTATAAAAATAAGAAATTGCAGAAATGAATCCTCGGTCTAACGATCTTCTTTATAAAAATAATTATTATATATGATGTTTTAGAACAAATTAAAATAAGAGGTTTTAGAACAAAATCTGTTGTTGCTCGATATTTAGCTCTACCAACGTGACGATGATCTTTCTTTGTTGCAGGAATGTTCACTGTTGTGGATGGTGCACCAACGTTCCAGTATTCTTTGGCCCAATGGAAAATAATCGCGACACATTACGGTGGATTGGCTGGCCTAACGTTCGTTGGACTTCTTCTGGCTGCGATTTTACCCTGCGTAGGCTTGTTCTTCTGTTGCTGCAGATGCGCTGGCCATTGTGGCGCCAGAAGTCAACCCTTTGACAAGAAACACGATCATTGTAGGAAAGTGATGCTGAGCATGGTGCTGATTGCGGTCGCCACTATTATTCTGTAAGTACTTCCTTTTCTTGCGATTTATTTTAATCAGACTATATATTCGGAAGAAGTTCCTACACGTAAAAATGTTCAAGATATAGTCTTCACGATACTTAATGGATGAAATAAATCTTCGTAAAAATATGGATTTCCACGAATATCCACGATTTAATTTCAATTACTCTTTCCATTTTCAACTAATATCGCATTACACGGCAACAAACATTAAATAAGTTAAATGGATTTTCGATAATGAGGATTACTCTCGAGTTTTCAGTTAATCATTGACCCAAATAAATAGTCGAACGATATTTCCTCTCGTTAATCCCTCTCTAATTTACAATTTTAAAATAAACTGATATATATGTATACAGGTATTTCCTTTTATATTTGGCCAATATGCATCTCAAAGGAATGTTCAAACGAATATCCGTATCAATAAATAATGTATAGACAAAAAGATAAATACATCCAATCAAGAGTAATGGAAACGAACCCGATCGAAAGAGCTTTCCAATTTGTTTATTCCCTCGATAAAAGACAACATAACGAAGCCACGGTTCGATGTAACTTTCAGGTTTGGCGTGGTTTGCGCCTTTGTAACAAACGAGTACATGCAGGATGGGACCAAGGAGTTTCCTAACAATGTGAAAATCAGCCTGAAAGACGTGAAACTGTATCTGAGCAACACAAAGGAGGCGATCAATAACCTTCTCAAGACTAATTTCGACGAGCTGGAAATTAATTTGAACAACATCCTTCAAGCCAGCGGTAGAATCGTCACTGAACAACTCGCTGAATACTCCCACGCGGTCTCGTTGACTAATCTAAGCGACATTGTCGCTGGCCTGGAGTCCATTAAAGAGGACCTGAAGATCATGCAGACCATCACCCGCGATCTAAGGACCAACGCTAGTCAACTGGACATCGGTACGGATAGATATATCTACGTGTTTGATTTCTAAGAAGACTCGATGATGACGCGAGAAATTTTTATTCCGAGAATTTTATTGTTGATATTTAATTTTTTGTAGTACTCTAAGAAATTCGTGTTGGAAATTTCATTCCTATGTTCTTGGTGCCAGAAATCTTCTCGATTATTATTTAATGACCTCGCCGTTCTAGGGAATTGTTACTCGAGATATTATTTATATTCTTGATGTGAGAAGTTTCCTCGATTTTTATCTGAATAATAACTTTTCAGAAATTTTTATTCAAAAATTGTAATCTTGATATCGCACGTTTTTTTTTTATTTTTATCTAATCGTTGGAATATCGATAATTTCCCGAGTACTTCTATTACAATCGTACAATCCCATTTATAAATATTAAAACATCTGTCGACCTCGTTTAAAACATGATGATTGATCCAAATTTTATTTGCACGAGATAACGACAATTTAAATTGGAATTGAAGGAATTGTAGATGAACCAAATAGCCAAGTTTATAATCATTTGCAACGTGCGTTTATATAACAATATATAAAATATGATAAATTATAGTGGAAGAAATATAACACGTTATAAATATTATAGACACAACAGATATCTTACCAATTACAATATTAATACAAATATCGTAGAAAATTTAATAATACGAATATCAAAATTAACTAAATCGATCACAATCGCGATATACAGTAGACACAATTAAAGAAATTTATTACGTTATATAACCGATGAAATTATTATTAGCATATCGAACATATGAATTCTTTACAGTTTAAACTTCCAAATTCTAAATATTTCACTTCCCAGGTAATTTATTCGGATCATATAAAATTCTATACAATCTAAGCTTCCAAATAGATCGACAATTCTCAAAGATTTTAATAATTTCCTATTAATATAATCAGATCTGCCCTTGTTTCCCTATAAGCGTTTCAATACTTAACAAAGGTATGAATATTTTAATAGAACGATATCTTAGCAAATTTTGTATTCGTTCCAGTTGTACGAGGTGTTAAAAACAATCTCCTACACACGCTCGCGGCTTGCAAGACGCAAAATTGCAAACAGGTGCTGCATGATTACAAAGTGAATCAAATGTCGGTTCAAGTGGAGTTCGACAAGGTATTTTCCGCTTTTGTTGCATCTGTCCGTCAATCGTTATTGTTCGTCATGCATCTAATTTTCTTTTTCCTTTACATGCATACAGTACATGGACCGATACTTCCCGAAGGTATGATGATTATTATAAAATCCACTATTACTCGTTCGGTTTATTCACATTAAACCGCGATAGAAGTTGTGATATTATTTCTGCATCGATTCGATAGTGATACACTACTTTCTTTTGTCTTTTACTTTCTAATTTATTTATTTACCCAATTTATTTATTTATTTTTTGTCTCGCTGATTCTGTAACTTTATACAAAAAGGAAAATGAATATTAATGAACCTGTTCGATTTGCTTGTGTTTCTGTACTAATCAAGTAGTAGACCAATGGAAATTAGACAATCATTTTTCTGTTTCGATATAATAATAATTTTAGTAAAAATAAAACTGACCAATGTTACTATACATTTAGCGATCTAGCAGACGTAGTTTGTTTTCTTAATCTTATGGATGTCCAACCATTGGTTTACGAATAGAATTATTGTGTAAACTTATCTGATTCCATGCTTACCACCAAATAGCTTCAGTCTGTAAGTTATAAGCTAAAGCATGATCAACTTTCGATTATGTGTAAACGTTCGATATGTGTATCGTTAATTGACAACCTCTGTTAAGTGTGTGACGTCTAGAATGATTTCGAATTATTGTCCTTACTTTAAACCTAGCCACGAGGAAAGGAGACTTACATATTTTAGAAACAACTCATATTTAATTAAGCGTGTAACACACACGGGAAATGTCTAGAAGGAATGAAACGTTTCCTATTTTGCACTGAGTTTTCTCTTACTACGTTTTTCTGAATTGAAACCTGTCGAACACATCTTAAACGTACTTTGTTTCCAGCTGAGCACTCTATGCATTCCGTCAGTCTGCTACAAAGAGCTTTTAAGAGACTTGATACATTTCAATGCACTCTTCAGTTACATACACACACACACTCTCTCTCTCTCTCTTTCTTTCTTTCTCTCTTTTTTTCTCTAACATACCGTTAACATTAACATACCTGGGGATTGGTCATTTAAATAGACACAAGCATGACACTTTCCATATCGATACTCTGACTGTTCTACAATGTTCTCATTTAATGTGTCATCTCAGGCGTAATCGTTCTTTTTCCGATAGATACGAACAGTCTTATTTTTATTTTGATCATTTATATCGAACGATCGTACATGATTTTTTCCAGTTGCCAAACGTCACATCCGCTTTGAATAACATCACGATGCTGATGAAAGGCAACATCGTGTCGGAAGTGAGCCAGGGCAAAGAGTCGTTCTTGAAGATTCAGAAAGACATTCAACACGCTGTGAACCAGACCATTCCTGTCGTGAGCGCGAGTATTAGAAGAGTCAGCGTACATATGGACGCTTTGGCGAAGAATATGACAGTGCTTCTTGATAGGATAGGCGTTGAGATAAACGATAACATGAAGGCTGTAGATCATACATGGATGCACGTGGATCAGTATATACCGTACAGGTGAGAAACAATGATAAACATTTTATTTGTATTGTACATTTCGTCCGAATCGTTTCTGCCCTCTTCGAATATTTGCATATTTCTGTTCTATTCTGTTCGAGTGTTTGAACATTTCTATTATATTTTATCCCAATATGTCAATATTTCTCTCTGAAAAATACTCAAATATTCGGTATGGATTATTTATCTCGCCCTCCCTCCCTCTCTGTCTCTCTCTTTCTCTCTGACATGTGTATTTTTTCCAGATACTATCTTGGCCTTGGAATATCAGGAATTCTACTAACAGTTTTAATGTGTCTGACTTTCGGTCTCTTCTGTGGCATTTGCGGAAAGCGACCTGATGGATATGGGGACGATTGCTGTAACAAAGGATCTGGGGCACGATTCCTTATGATGTAAGCTTTTAAAAACGTTGTTAAAATTGTTGTATCATTTGGTGATTCGTGATATCGGTAACATTTTGCGGAATTTTTCCAGGGCTGTTTGGATAATTTTCCTCTTAACGAGCGTTCTAATGGTGATAACCGTAGCACACATGGTCATTGGTGTTCTTGTTCAAAGAGCTATTTGTGAACCTTTGAAGAATCCGCAGGATAATAGGATGTTCGCTCTAGTTGATGAAATTGTGCAAATCAAAAAGAAGCTGTATCCACAGAATCCTAATGCTGACGTGAATATGAGCTACATAATCACGTAAGTGTATAGTAAAAAATTATTAAAAAATTATGAAGATTATAAAAGAATATCTACGATCGAAGATGCTTATTAACCGCTATTTGCATTTCCCCGTCTCTCACATTATCGAAGATAAAAAACAGTTCCATTGTTTCTTCATGACAGACACTGCCATCGAAACGAAACACTGTACAATGTACTGAAGGTAGGCAACATCTTCGACATAGGCTCGTTACGCGAATACGCCGGCCGTTACGACATCAACAACACAATCCAACAATTACGACGCAAAATCAGTCTCTCACCTGGTGTGGTGATCCTCACGGATAGTGCAAAGTCGAAATTAAACGATCTGGCGCAAAGTGGTCTCAGTGACATCAAGTTCTATCAGTATGTGGAGATCCTCGCAGATAATATCACGAACATCAACCTGGAACATCTAGCGAAACAACTGTTGGATGTGTCAGCTGAATTGCCCAAGGGGCAAGAGGACATTCGAGTCAGTTTGGAGAAAAACGCAATGGATCTGGCATATTATCATGACCAGTTGGTAAAACCCATGGGAATGCTTAGCGAACAGTTGGTTACAAAGGCTGTGACACTCGAGGAGAAGATAAAGTTTAACCACAGTTCGATGGCGGAAGCTATTCATAATCTGGTTAACGAAGTGACGAAGGCGCAGCAGTTTTTGAATAAAGACGGGCCAGAATACGTGCAACAAGTAGGTTTTGATATCTCTTCGTCGATTAAAATTACTAACAATATTTGGAAAGACATTAAAATTGAATATCCGCGAAAAAATATGGGAGAATATCATTCAGCTTTAGAATAAGCTCATGGAAAGAGAAAGTATCGAGCATTTTTCATTAAAAGATGCATAGAGACTTCTAAATTTATAATCACATATTGTCCATCATCAAATACTAAAGTTTTTTACTTTATTAAAAATAGACATCCTAAGATTCTTAAGCATTTTCATAATATCACAATAATCATTGTGATAGTGTAGGAAATGAAAGTACACAGTATAACTGAACAATTATTTATTTATATCTTTTAAGTTACAAAATGTAGGAAATATTTCAGAATATTTAGATAGTAATTTCAAAGTAACTACGTCACAATTCGCTTTTTTTATTATAGCTGGCAACCAAATTTGGAAACGCTTTCCTTCGTCAAGTTGACGACTTCCTCGAGCTAGTTATCCATCACGCGCTGATGGACGTAGGAAGATGTGCTCCAGTCTCCAACGCGTATAATGCAACGCTAGTCGCAGGATGCAACCGGGTTCTAGATCCATTCGTAAGCAATTGATCAACTTTCTTCTGTATATAATCATTCTTATAAATTGCAAAAATTACAATGTATTATACTTCTACTCGTAATTCACAGAATGGTTTCTGGGTGAGTGTGGGCTGGTGTCTAATTCTCTTCATCCCAACCATAGTACTTTGCGTGAAATTGAGCGCGCTGTACCAAAAATCGGATCCCTATCCAGGACCTCTAGTCGAAGCGTAAGTTTCTCTCATTTTATATCGTTCAAACCCAATTGATAGATTCAACGCTATTAAATGTTTCCAAAACATAATTAGATATCCGGTGCATGTCAATTTTAAATTCCCAAACTGTCCTTTGTTGTGAGATCGGGATTATTTCATATCATTCGTTAAATCGAAAAGGAACAGAAGAAATTGCAGTTCGTTCAAAAATTTAGTTTAGGGATAAACAATTGGCTTGATTATTCCGAAGAAATATTAGGAAAATTAGAAACAACAATACATCCACTTGAAAACAATCGCTTCTATGATTTTCTTCGCTAATTTCTGGCCAGCAGATTCTGAGCACCCTCTATGTAGAAAGTGTTGACAGCCTTCTGTCTCAGTCTGGTAGTTAATCGAGCTTCCATATTATCCTCAGCATGCACATATTCGCGCTTGCGATATCTTTCTTATCGATATTTTCTACTCGGCATGAATCATCCTACCACTTTGTTTAGCGAGTCTCAAAATTGCATCGCCAATTCTCTAGAGCGAATCCCGTGCAAATCGATGAACGCGTTATTCCTTGTAAGCTCACCGCCTTTATTCTCAATTCTATCTCGGTGTGCCGTGAGCTATCAACTAATCGTTTTCTGACTTTTGTCGCGTTTATCGTACATGTCTTCTTTTCGCAAGAACGTACCACGAAAGAGGAGAATAATGTTTGGCTCGAAAACTCTGTCCTTCGTGAAAATTATTCGATCGTCCGATATCTTCAATATATTTCTAAATTTATCGTTTTGTATTTCTCTGACTAATTACCTAGATAAAAAAGTCTAGATTTACCTTGCAAATTAACTAAATACATAAAAAGCTTGAAGTTTATAGATTCTTAGCTGTGAATCGCTGTGATGTACTTAAGTGAGTCCATCTGCATTTATTATTCTAAAAAATTCTATATTTTGTCGAAGTAATTGTCAGACTAATGGGATAATATTTTCAAAATTTGGAATACATAACTAAGTACGAATTCTCAAAATCTTGACTTGCACCTTACATCACTATGATTTTCAGCCCGCGTACTTCCACGTTAATTTGTAAATTTATATAAGACGATCGAATTTTCTTCACTGTACCAATGCAGTAGTTCATATTAAATTAAAAGTAGCTGTCTAATGTGTGGAATGGTTGTTGGAATCTAACCGCTAACACGCTCCGTTCCAGTGAATATTTGTATGACGCGTACGCAGACAGGGATAACATACCCCTTACTCAGTAAGTATACAACAAGAACAGCCAAGTTGCTCGCATGTTGAATTATGTTGATCGTATAGCACGTGAATCCTTCATTAACGCTATGAACACAATATATTTGTTCGTTTCACGTTCCACTACTCTTCACACCCCAACTTAAGATATTTCGCGATCAGAAAGACACAGTGTACCGGGGGAAATCGTGTAGTGATTTGATTGATTAGAACGATTTTACCCTTTGTCTGCATGATTGGTTCTACCACGATGAGCACTCTAGCTAACGTATTGTGGAATCAGAATTATTTCGCTGAAGAAACTAATTGTAGAGGGAAAAGGAAAATGTAGAACCTTTCTAAAAAACGGGTCTATATGTCTGTGATAAATATATATATTTCAAATGATTTTTCTACTCAATTACTATCTATTTAAAATTTTTCAACAGTCATTATAATTATTTATTTAAACGTTGCTAACGTTAAAACGCTAGAACTAAAACTTGTAATACAATTTACTCAATTCGTTATTCCCTTTTGTGGATCCTTTTTCCAGAAAGTTTCTCAATTATTGAAATAACAAAATTCTGTGAACTATACGCAGTATGACACTAATTGCAGATCCCACAATATCGTTTCAATTACATAGGTATAAAATCTTTAAAATATATAGTTAATCATCTGCTACTTGAACTTTGATACCTTCTCGACTTTCTTGTATCACATGTATTATATTATGTAATATGTAAACTGAACATGTTTGTGCATTTATACAAAAACTAAGAGATGTAGAAATACACAGATTGCTTATGACATGAAAAAATACATATATAGAATATCCAGAGTACAAATATATGAAATATTCAGAAAGATACAATATTCAAAATGCATTAGATATTATAAATATACACATAAAGTATCCAAAGGATATCAAAAGTATCCTCTGCTTAACTTCCATCTTTACAATTGCATTTACAAATGAAATTTGCATATAAGCATGTACATTATTAAGCATGTACAAACATTGAAGCATATACAATTTGCATATACATCTGCAATCTACTAAACAAACATGTAAGTCAGTGATTCAACATTTTATCATCCCTGATATATTATGTGAATCAGTCCAGAAGGTGTTAAACATTTAATGTATATTTAATATACTAACGCTCTCGCGTTTTTCGGAGCTTTTAACTAGTCGTGTGAAAAATGGAATTTTTCTTTCTTACACACACACACACACACAAACACATACGCACACACACATGCATACATACATACATAGAGGAACACACGTACGAGTTTAGTGGCGTGGCAGCTAGCCCTTTGTCTCGTGTACCAAAGCTACTTAGGAGATTAATGATACACGTAACACGCAGAAACAGCTTAGCAAAATAGTACACTCTCTAACTCGCATGACGAGTGCCCCGGAGACCCGTGATTTAGTCTACTGAAACGTTCATTTTCCTTGCAGTGTTCACGACAAGAAATACGTGTCGCACAGCAGAGACCCTTACGCAAAATACGAAAGCTACGATGGTCCAGCGGGTGGATACAGCGAACGAGAGAGAGTCCCAGAAGCGCATCAGAGCACGTCCCATTATCATCATTATTCCAGATACTCTGACGTGGCGCCGAAGTAAGTGTTGGAACAAGTCACTTCGGATCTGTCGGTCGAAAACTTCTTGAAGCGAGAGCATTATTCGTCCTTCGTGAGATAAAGCACCTCGAAAGAAATTATATCGAGAGATAGCTTGGCTGAATCAGAGCGTCGTTTTGGGAGCACACTGAATTTGTGATTTATTTCTTTATCGTATGAGGATCACAGCAGGAAAGCGTGATAAGTATATTTTTGTCGGTTTTTTAATTTTATCCGTTAAGTTCAACGACGCGAGTCTTCTAAAAATAAATGATGAATTGGTAGAATTTCATGGAAACCAAACACACGTTCATTAAGACAAGAAATATTTCCGTCCATTTTCTGATTTTACCTGGTAGGTTCAAGCATGTAAAGTTTTTTAAATTAGCCGAATTCTTTAGAGTTTTTTTAGAGAGACGCTGTGTTCCAAAACGACGTTCAGTCTACGGCTTTGTCAGGGAGTATTTCGAAGACAGGCGCTTGTTTGAAAGAATAGTGCTGCCGCTTTAAGGTTCTCTTCTTTTTTTCTATTCATTTCGGATCGTCGTCTTGCATTATTTGAATGAAGATGGAATGGAAAAGAAAATAAAAGTCTGTTAATGCTGTCCATATCTAGCGAAGCGGAGAATGCGTTCTCGGGGGTTGTCAGAAACCTCTAGGGGTTGTTTCTCGCGAGTATCGCGAGCTACCACACTCTTGAACGATTCTGGATGCAATAGGTGTCTTTTTGTTTGAGATCGACGATTTTCTCCTTTCATTTCTCCGGTTCACTAGTTCATCTCTGATTTATTTTACAGTTCCACCCCCACGTGGCGAAGCCACGAACATACCGCCCCCTCCAAAACAGAACCTCACAATAAAGTCTTTAGCATATCCGTAGAAACGCAGTAAGTCTTGCAAAACATCCAATTTGGACCGAGCAAAAATCTTAAACACAGCTTTCTGTGACACGTTACGCAATTTTCTTCTTATTTTACTTACAAACTTATTGTTCTCTCGGTTCCTGTATCTCGGCGCCTGATCTCTCACCATCACCGATCTTTCATTTATCTCTCTTTCTTTCGTTTCCTTTTTCTCGTTTCCCTTCATCGGTGAGCAGGGTTCCCACTCATCGCGCGAAATTCTTTTTCTCACCTTTTTTGTTTTCACCGATTCTTCCGAACCGCTCGATTTAACTCGAGGATGGGATCAAGCTCTCTGTGTAGAAACTCGCACGATACTTGTTCAGGTCAGTGGCGACATTTCAAATTTCAACAGTCCCAATGTAGTTGTAAGTACTTGTCGAACCACGTACGACTCGAATTGTATATTCCCTGTTTCTCTTCCTACTTGTAAATCGAAACGGATAAAGAAGAAATTTTACCGATGTCCCGTCTCTTGTACTTTGTATGATAACCTAATCATAGATAAAGTATCTCGTCTTTTCCCGCATCGTATTGCTCTACCACCAACCATCGAAGATGTATGAATTGCATGATCTACCTTGTACAGTATTTATCATTGAAGAATCGAACATCTTGAAAGGGTCGAGTAGCTTCATACGAATGTAAAAGATCGAGTATTTAAAATCACTTAGAATCACTTGGAATTATCCAGTTTAGAAATTATTAGAAATATCTACTTGACCCATTCAATAACCCTGGTAAATTAAAATAAATGAATAAAATAAATTTTATTCATCCATTTATGTTACTATAAATTTTACTTTTATCGAATAAAATATATCGTTCACTCTTGTTGAGCGTTTGTAAAGGGTTCGAGCGTATCTTGTTAGATTCAGCGCGGTCCGATCCATATCATAAATAATGATACTGTTATCGAAATGAAAAAAAAAAAAAAGGAAAGAAGAACAGAAACCTATAAAAGTATCGTTGTGAGGTGCAGAATGTTGTTGACACCATGCAAGTTATTCTTGATCCCGTCCATACATCTCATGCAACCCCGTTGGTCACGCTTTTTTTCCCGGTTATTTCCAGGTGAGTGGGAACCTTGCGGGGGGGCAACTTCTCGCGTCTCTCGATACGCCTCTGCACGTAAGTCGCAAGACAGATTGTTATCAATTGTGTCTCCGTACTTCTCGTTTTCCTTAGTTCGTTCTTTTTGTTCAATTTGTTTGCGTCGCAAGCAAATAGCTTCGCTAGAGCTTTTGCAGGAATAAATAAAGAAAAAAAAAAAAGAAAAAAGAAATTGTGTCAGGTTGTTGGCGATCGTGATGATCGAATAAAGTGACTCGCGTGGTATCAGCGTTATACCTACACCGCCACTGCCACAATCAGTCCAATCGTGTTCGATAAAACATACGTATACAAGGATTTTTAAGCGAGCATGCGTAAAAGTATTATTACGAATTCGAGTCACCTTTCTTTTCTTTATTTCACAGGAGAATCACGGTATATAAAATTTACTTTGATTTCGCTTCAGCAGCTTCGTCATTCGTTTGTTCGCTAAGGCATACGTACGCTATGGCAAAAGATAACTCTCTTCGAGAATATTTTTTATTTTTCCTTTTTTTTTTGTGCTCGTTATTCGACACGTTTGACGAAGAATAGAGAGTAAGCTACATTATTCGAATTTCTCCTGCGTGGTTTTGCTGATCGAAGAGGTATTTTTTCAGAAATTGTGACTTCCCTAATGGTGGTCCTCCTGGATACCAACCAGCTGCTGCTGCCGCTCCGCCTCCGCTTAGCACGGAATACGAGCGACCGCCTCCCTATTATTATTATCCTGGGCCAGGGTGAGTTGTGCCACAGTTTTTAGTACTTCGATATTCACAAACGTGCGTTTCAAATAATCCATACTAATTAGTACGCCATGAATGTTCATGCAGATTCATAATTTTCTGAACATGGCTAGAGTAATCGAGTCTAGATAGAAATTTACAAACACGCACTTTACTTTGGATATATATGAAGGCCACAGGTGAAGAATATGATCAATCGTATTTCCGGTCTTCTATGAAAGCGCAATTTTAAAATCCAATATATGTTGTGAATCAATAAAAACTACCTTCCCTCTTGACTTTGGCATTATATGTATTTTTATCACCTTCCTAAACATTTAGAAAAATGAATCATACTTTTCCTATGTGGTCTTCACATATTGTTACATACTATGTGTATTGCGTGCATGTTTGAGTAAAAATATATTAAATTTATATTAAATCGACATCAATGTAAAAATATTAAACCTCCCACTAAGAAAGTGTAAATAATATAAAAGATGCTTTCCTAATGATTTTCAGGGACACAAATTAGGAAACAAGTGCCGTGGCATGCACAAAAGTAGCGCTGAGTAGCGTGGCTACCCACAGTCTCACCCGCAGTTACAAAAGGACACTCAAAAAGAAAGAGAAATCCGGATGCAAGCGAGACTATGTCTAATTTGTAGCGTTCCTGTTTGAGCGTGCCACGGACCGTGCGAACGGCGAAATCAATTAAAGACCAAGTTTGATACACAGACTGAGGTAGGCTAAATGGATCCTTCGGCGAGCCGCAAGTAGTGTGATCAATGTGTGCGATTCGTTTCGTTTAGTATTATTTTTTAGACATCGTGCGTATCACGAGAAAAACGTTACATTATGTCCAATACTACTCTTTTTTTTCTTTTTGCCGTCTGCAGTTTCTCTCTTTTTTGTTTTAATAGCGTTTGGACGCCTACCTTCTTTCTCGTTTTCTTTTTTTATTTCATTACTCGCTTTATATTAATATTTTTTCTTTTTTTTTTCTTTTTTTATTACGAGACGAACTGTAATGAAGCGATGATTTTCATCGTATGTGCTATGTTAATCGTTGGACAATCGATTTCTAACACGACTGATTATATATCGTTTACCACCGTTCTTTTTGTTTTTTTTCTGCGATATTTCTTCCATCAAATGCCATCGTGACCAAGGTCTTTTCTACTATTATCATCGATCCGCCTTCGAGATTCGCGCGTGTTGTGTCACACGCCGAAATTAATCCTCGACTCTCGAAAGCGCATCGATTATTATACGTTTTATCGTTGCTTGAGAGGAATCCTGAAACTCTGCAAGGAAATTTTTCTGTGGAACCCTTAGTTCACCTCGGATGTTCAGTTCCTAATTATAAATACACAGGATTGAAATCATCGTCTGCATTAACCAGTATTAATATTAAAAAAAAAAAAAAAAACGTTCATTATCGTGCCTCCCTTGTTGACCCATTGCCGTACGCTTCTCTTTCACTGAACAATCTCCCTTCGTTCAGAAATTAGCGAACGTGTATATAACATTCAGCCGCTTGTGTCTTATGAATTTTCACCGTCTTTTACGTGAACTGCCTACCAAGGAACAACAACTAAGTACACAGAATGACTATGATGACAAATGACACGTCGATGAGCCGTCGTATAAAAAGGAACACGTGCGATCGATTCGAGCATGAGCCACTTATTTCTACGTTCATTATAATTAATCGTATTATTATATAAAATTGTGAAGATATCATAAGTTCGATTAACTAGTTTTTCCAATGCAATTATTGTCAAGCACAAGCTAAGGTATATTGC
Organism: Bombus affinis; assembly: GCF_024516045.1. Classification (NCBI taxonomy): domain Eukaryota; kingdom Metazoa; phylum Arthropoda; class Insecta; order Hymenoptera; family Apidae; genus Bombus; species Bombus affinis. Next base: position 6,384,017 of record NC_066356.1, on the reverse strand, counting down.
ACGAGATATTACTGTACTCGACGACTTCCAAACTGTGTTAGATCATTCGCAGCAAGGAGCGTACATGGAGATTCGTTCATGAAATTCTGTTCGTCTCTGAACGACACACTGCCCTCTTGAACAAGTCGCGTTCAACAAGAAAATTCACGTAGAACATCGAATCCTCGGATTACATCGATCGCACACTTTCCTTGTAACGAAATATTCGCGAAGATTTCTCGCAATCTCGAGCACTTAACAACGCCATATTTAAATGCCAAACGACACTCTTTAAAACGTGGACCGTGGATGTCGAACGTGTACGCTGCTGGTTCGAATTCTACGGTCCACGCGTCCTCGATCTTGCTGGATCGTTCGTAGGTATAAGAAAATCCCGGAACTAATTTCCTCTTGGTCACACGCCGGAACCGCTCGTTCCACGATGACGGAAGTTAGTTTCATTGCAAGATCACCGCTGCAAAATACTCTATGTACATGGTTCTTAAGTAGACGTTTTTTCTTACTATTAACTTTACCGTGTAATTTACCGATCTAAGCTCCTAGATATTTCCTCGTCGCATAGAGAGGTTGTACGCGTGTTCATTCATGCGTCTACGCGACGACGAAATGTCTTGACGAACATATGCAACATCCGTACAGTACTTCGATCGTGAAGGATGGACCTTTCTTCGTGGAGGTTGTCACTGCCATTTTAGAGAAGCTCGTTCTTCTACTCTGTAAGTTAGAGGCTGTTTAGGGGACGGTGAAACCTCCCGTTAAATGAAAGTCTTTTTGAAAGCTCTGTAGTACGATTAGAATAATTAACTCTTTGCAGTTCAGTAATCCCTAGACTACAGATATTTATACATTTATGAGATATTCGAAGATATCCGGAATTTGGAATTTAAAAATGTTCGGAACGCATGTTCATAGTCTGTAGAGATACACAGAATATCGAAAGGCTTCCATTGCGACTAAAATTTCTTCCTCGGAACTCGTCAACGCGAAAACTGAGAACTACGCGTGACACCAGCGTGGCGTCATCAGTGGTCAACGTGTCGATACTTGTCACGTGAAACGAGCATCTCTGCTCGCAAAATCAAGAAATCTGCGATAAATATCTACAGTCTAGTGGTTACGTTTCATCTAGGAATATAAGTAAAGCGACAAATGCGACGAACATCTAGTTTTTAAAAACCGTGAATCAATGTACAAGCTCAATCTGTAAACGACTGCAAAGGGCTAAGCGAAAGTTAAACGTTTGAAATTTCGAATTTAGATACTTTAGGAATTGAAATACCCATTGGTACAAGCTCATAAGAATAGAATAGAAGGGTCTAAGGTGAATTTGTACCAATCGGTGTGCAGAGTCTCTTGTTCGTAGGTCGATCATTTCGACGATAAGTTTCTAAGTGTTTCTCACCACTTCGGACTCTAGAATCCAATGAATTACTGTACCGCAAATGGGAGGCATCAGGATGTTGCATTATCCGTAGAGAACCTGTTTCACATAGTCGTTGCTATTGCGTGCAGCGAGTTTTAACGTTAATATTATACGGTAGATTACGCCGCCCATGCGACGGTCTTTGATTCGGCCGTTAGCAGACTGCCAAAAAGAAAAAAAAAGAAGAAAAAGAAATGTGAAAAAAAAACGCAAAAAAAAAGAACAAAAGGATACTTTCCTCGTACGTTGTATGAAGGCGTGAGAAAGTGGGAGCACAAAATCTTAGAATCTTTTAAAGAAAATAAAAACAGCGTAGATAAGAGAAGAGAGAGTAAGTGAGGATCGCGTGAAAGGTAGATCCATACCTCTGTATGATTGTCGTATAAAAATAGGGAGAAAAGGGAACGAGAGAAGGAAGCTGGCGTGAGGAGAAGACGATTTTTCCCGCTCTATCATTAACTGTATTAACATACACATTTAGCATAGTGGAAAGTAAGCTACGTTTTTAGCGTAATATCGACGGAAACACAGATATCATCGTTGTTGTATGTATGGGAAATTGAGGAACCGTGATGTCCTTTTCCTTCCTCCTATTATTTTTTTTTTTTTTTTTTTTTTTTTTTTTTTTTTATTGTCTAAGAATGTTAAAGAAACACGTAATAATCGATTGCTGTGTGTGGACACGCAAGACTATTTTATCCGGTTGACTATATTAGCCATGTCTCGTAACGAAAAATAAACAGAGTCGCATGAGAACGAGCCCGGAGAACGAGTGCCGTGTATAGAGATTCGTGTTAATCGATCACGAATCATTGAAAATGATAAATTACGATTGTCGCGTGCCGTCGAAAGGCACCGCGGAAACCAATTTTTCTGGTGCTATTTTTATATGGGATACGTAGCGACGATTTCATGTCGGGCACTCCTTCTCTACATTTTTCTGAACGTGTCGTATAAAATATGACATGGGGACTTTGAACCGTTGTGAAGAAGGAACACTCTTTTTACCGCCTTCTAGAAACCACGGGACATAAGTTGAGAGTTTTCTATCATTCTTGCGGTCAGTTCACCTTTCGATAATCTACGTTCTCAGTTCTGTTGGATCGCGTCTGTTATTACAAAATTTCAGCAATATCTTAGGAATATTTAGAAACGTCTGCCTCTTGTTCATAGTAGTCGAATTTATACGGTACAATATTTTTGTAGAAATTTATTCCAGAACAATATTTTTTAGAAATTTATTCCAGGCTAATATTTTTTTAGAAATTTACCCCTAACATTTGGTACAGTTCTAGTAATAATAAAAATAATGTGTATATTTTCGATAGTAGGCCCGTATGCATTGCATTAAAAACATAATTCTGTTGAATCACACACTGCTGCAAAATTGCAAATAGCGAATGGGAAATCTTTAAATTTAATTCAATGATTTAACAAAAATTGTTTCATTAGTTTATAGATTTCTTACATGACTTTAAATGGATTTATGTAATTCAAATAGCAATATACGAGCTTTAAACTCATTAAACACTAGTGAATTATCGCCTTCTATACTACTAAAATTTATTATAATTAATATAGACTAAAATAATTAATTTTCTATACTTTGATTTGTTTCTAACATGTCAAAATGTATTAAAAAATTAATTATTTTAGCTTACGATTTCGATTTCGAGCATATCTCGTCTGCATCAAGCCTAAATATTTCGATAGAAAGAATAAGATCGATTTAATAAATATGTAGTTCTCTAAGTAGTATGAGAATTTAAATGACAGACACGGCTTACACTTGAAGACGTAGATTATCATCAGGTGATATACGCGTTTGAAATGATTTATTATATAATTAAAGATATTTATACTTTGAAAAGGTATCGTTCAAGAGTTTCCTTGCATTTTCTTATCTGCTCAATATCTTCGAAACGCCCATAACGTGGAGACATGGGTGTTCTTTTTCGTTTCTTTTGCTGAACTTCAGCAGCCATTCCATCGGAATTGTTTTATAGAAAACCACGTAAGGAATCAAAGATATTGTTGGATTCTCCGTGACTCTCTAAAAAACGTATTCCGTTCCGAAGAATGTCGAATCTTTGATCGGAGATGTGCAAGTATGCGTATGTGGTGTATGCCATCAACTATGGTGTTTTTACGATTCACCGATTGTGTTTGTTAAAATTAATTATTATTATTATTATTACTATTACAATTATTATTATTATTATTATTATTATTATATTATAAAATGAGTGTATCACAGTTTAAATATATCTATTTTATATTAAATCATCAACACCGTGGATTCATTGAAAAGATACTCTGCACAAATATTTCAGGTATATAAAATACTATTATCATAATTAAAGACCACAGGGGAAAGGCTTGATAAGCATAATTTTGTTGTAAAAATTTTTCTTCTTGATTTTTATTTAAAAGGATGTACCTTGATATAGCATACTTAAAAAGAGAAAGAACGTATTCAGTACAAAGGTGCAAATAGCCATCGAAGACGAAGCTATAAAGTTGAAAATGAATTATTCTTCAGAACTGAGGTATCGATAGTCTTTTGGCAAATATTTTTCAAACAAATTTATTAGAAAGGCAGTTTTGGTAACGTGTAATTGATTGATATCGAATTCTAAGGTTGCTCTTGTGTGAAAAGCAAAAATATAATTTACTATATCTTTTGCCTGTGGTCTTGAATTAGCATATACATAATTTACACAGGCATATTACAAGATGCATTAACATTCCATAGTTGTTCAACGTGTTTCAGATAAGGCTTAACGTTTCAGGCTTAACGATAACGATCAGTCACTGTCCACTCGATTCCTATCATCAACAATTAATTCTGTTATCTTTAGCCCATTTACGCATCACTCGAATGATCTGTTCCACTTGTGAGTTCGAGGTATTCTTCAAAAGCTGTACGACCTCAGGTAAGAGCTCTCTAAAAATAACATTAAAAAGGAATTATATATTTGCGAAATAACGAAATGCTTTTTTATGGAAATAAATGATTCTTCAAAGTAAGAACGCTCACTTTGATTGCCTTTCAGCTACAATATATTGAAAAGTGCCGCAACAAGCACCACGTTTCCCTTCCCAATTTTCTGGACTTGGATCCATTCGTTCCAGCATATCGAATGCTTTTGCCGCATACCAAAATTCACCGACTTTGTAACAATCATTCGCGATCAATTGAAGCAAATTAAACGACTCCGTCGTCGTGTCCATTTTTAGATACAAGTCCCAGGCTAACTGAGGTTTCTTGTTCATTATGTCTGAATCAGAATAAGAAAGAATAATATAGAAATAATCGACCCCTTGATTATTATGTTCTATGATGTTCTCAAGTGAAAAATTTTGAAAGTTATAATGTAGTTTGTGCTTACAGTGATTTTCATTAAGGAATTAAAGAAGGATTGAACAATTAAAGCAGACCTTTTGTTATAAATGAGACATCAAGAGCAAAAGTATAAATGACTAATCTTTCCTAAATACGAACTTCTCCTGTTAGTCTGGCTTAAGAAGTTGCACTAGTCATACAAAACGAAGCTAGTCATTGCACCAAGTATTTTGTACTCGTGTTTAGTTTAAATAATGAATTACTTAATTTGCTAAATATCGAAGTTCACTTTTGCTATCAATACCTCAATTACGATGTAATTTGCCTTCACCAAAGTGGAATTATTACCTATACCTTGAATACGACTCGATATTACGTACAAGGCAAGGTATTAAGATTAAACATTATTTCTCGATCACTCACAGCAGTGCGCCAATAGGCTGATATAAATGTAATCATTCTTGTATTTCTCATTTCTTATGTTTAAAAACGCCTCTTCCGCCTCTTTGAAATAACCCGCCGCGGCCTGTGCCTGAGCGTAATTGAAATTGAAGTTGTCTTCGTTGGAGAAGTAAGTTTTTATCGAATTCAAATACACCAGGACTTCCTCGAACTGACGATAGAGGAAGAAACAGGAGGCCATGCATTGTCTACCAGGTATGGTATCGCATTCTGACGCCGAAGAACCCACTAATTGAAAGTATTGTTGCGCCGTTTTTACGTTATCGCGCTAAAAACAATTTTCATAATTAGCTCACATAGTTTGCATTTTAGTTGGCGCAGAAACTTACGGAATTCGTTTCCTGTCCCATTACCGCGTTGACTATCCCTTTCAAGATGTACTCCTGTGGGACAGCCGGTTCAAGATCTTTGATTAATTCGAACGCTTCTTGCACGTTGTCTTGTCTCAAGTAATAAATTACCAGATTCAGTCTGGCTTCCGGTATAACGTCCACTAAATTCGGCAAAACTTGCAACGCACCTTCTCCGCCCTTAAATACCTAAGATAAATTAATTCCTTTAGGTATGTATTAATTATAAATTTATTTTACTCGAATCCATAAAGATGTCCACGATTTGGAAAAATTCTGTAATGTTACGTACGATTGTATTGTGATGTATAAAATGGTTCGAATATTTTCTAACGTTACGTACGACTGTGTTGTGACGTATGAGATCGTGACTGAAGCTGAGAGAGTTGGACATCTTATCTATCAGCTGCTTCATCTCATTTTGTGCGGCGTTACCATTGTACAGGCGAAAATGATTGCAGGCTTTTAAGTTTATGGCGATCGCACTATCAGGATACTTTTGTAGATAAACCTGAAGAACTTCTTGCGCCACATCATAGTAATCCAATTTGTAGTAGCACAAGGCAACGTATACATTTAGCGCGAAGTAATCTCTGTAAAAGGAACATGGTCGAGTAAAATTATCGAAGATAAATTATCGCGTAGAATCGTCTTCAGTTAGAAAGAATTATTCATATTATGGGAATAATAGGAAAAGGATGGAGGAAATGGGTACCTGGAACCTCTTAACTCTCTGATCAAATGTACATCGGAACTTTTATCGCCTAGATTTTCGTTAATGCTATATATACTCGAATCGTCGCTATCAAAGTCCCTAAAGATAATTTTAATTTGAAATATCGATATTCCAATTACTTATCAAATAGAATAAAGACAGTTGGATGACAACCTGTTCTCCAGTAGGATCTTTTTATAAACATCAATAGCCTCTTGATAATGAGCCCGTAAGTAATGAATAGAAGCCAAACTAAGTTGATCTTCGATCATATCCTCCAACATATGATGGTATTCCATCAATTTTGCTTCATTCCCCATCTTGTGCGCTAAGTGAAACAACAATCTGTTCTTCAATTTACTGTGTGGAGCATGTTCCAGAATTTGTTGAGACTCAGGGTACATGCCAAGGTAGAAATAACAACATGCTAAGTTCGTCGACGTATCCGCCGGTGCTTGATCCTTGCTTTTTAAATTCTCGTAAATTTTTGATGCACGTTTGTAGTCTCCCAAATGAAAAGCGCAGTAGCCCATCCATAATTCGGAATTTACAGTAGTTTCTGAGACATTGTTGAACTCCAAAAGTGTCAAAGCGCCGGTGTAATCGCGCTTCTCCAAAAATTCCTCTAATTTTGGTGTTCTTTTATCTGATACGGACTTTCTCACTCCTTCAGAAGCAGCTGGCTTCGCTCTTGACAGTATCTGTTACGAGTATTCAGTGTGAAAAGAGTTAAAATACTTTCGTTTTAGGAAGATCTATAGAGTGAATAAAATATAAATAGAGTAAAGAATCGAATGTGTATAAGAAAGTGATTTTTAAAACACTAAGGAATAATATATTTTAAAAAGAAAAAAAGAAAATACAATGCACGATGCAATGTTTACCATTTTTAGTCACCGTTGCTAATAGATACGGAAATTTATTGATTACCATATGATTGTAAAAGCGAATACAGACGTTATCATTTGCTTAGTTTAGATATAAATCTCTTTTTTGCACAAAAAACTTATTTACTAGATAGAATAAAAATTTGATATTACAAAAATTGTAATTGCGTAATTTAAAAATTTGAAACTAAAATTTTTAATTCTTTTACCTACAGGTGTCAGTTCAGTGGCGATAGAATTCCTGAACTTTTACTTAACAGTTAATGGTACCTTTATTTTTAGAAATATATTCATACAAAAACAGATAAATTTTGCAACTCAAAATGTTTACATTATCGTCGAACTTAAATGCACGATTATACTAAAAAATAAATATTTTATATCTATGAGATGTATGAACGAAATAGAAAAACTTTTGATCTTTAGTTTGCATGAATTTGAATGGACTGCATTTTAGACGAGAAAAATTGGTAGTTGAAAAAATTCTCGTTTGACTGGAACCACGTCAAATTGATAGAAAACAAAAATTGTCAGAACGCGACCGACTGTCGTGGAGGTTACATCGCCGGTGGTGTTTGCGTATTTCTTTTCGTAATGTTGGAAGGTGTCAAACATGTTTTATTAGTGCTTTCTGGTAAAGGTGGTGTTGGAAAATCAACAATCAGCACACAATTGGCACTTGCGCTCAAAGAGTCGGGTTTTCGAGTAAGTTCGAAAAATTTTTTGAATTGTAGGTTAGATTGCTTACATATCAAAAATTTTATAGGTTGGTTTGTTAGACGTTGATCTCTGCGGACCTAGTGTGCCTTATCTGTTGAATTTGGAAGGCAGAGATGTTCATCAATCATCCAATGGGTATTAAATATAATTACTATTTATTATTATAAAAATTGGAAAATTTTTTGTAAATTTTTTAAAAAAATTGTTGCGTATTTTCTTCGTGTTTGAATATATTTTTCACAAAATATTATTATCTACTTATGTTATTATTATTTTATTACATAGATGGATACCAGTGTTTGCAGATAAAGAGCAAAAACTGGCTGTCATGTCGATAGGATTTTTATTAAAAAATCAAGATGAAAGTATTGTTTGGAGAGGTCCAAAAAAAACTGGAATGATTAAACAATTTTTGACTGATGTTGTTTGGCAAGATATTGATTATTTAATTATTGATACACCACCAGGAACTTCAGACGAACATATTACAGTGATGGAAAACTTAAGGTGAAATTTCTTCTTTACTTAAGTATTAGTGAGATAGTTAAATACTTAAATGTTATGTGTCATATTAACTGTGAAAAGAATGTCAAAAATATTTCATAGATTTGTAATATTCTTGTCATGTGCTTTTGGACTCTCACATGTGACTATGATTAATCATCATGTGACATTCAAATGAAGTGTATTTCTTGTTAGATAAGCATTAGTCATGAGATTGATAAGCTTATACACACACTCTGTTTGAATGCATGTTAATGAGGATATAACATAATGATGTATTAGAATGAGAACTAATTATATTCTGCTTTTTGTGCTTTCAGAAATGTGAAATGCGATGGTGCACTGATAGTAACCACCCCACAAGCAGTTGCAGTAGATGATGTTTTACGAGAAATAACATTTTGTAGGAAAACTGGAATCCATATATTTGGGATTATTGAAAATATGAGTGGCTTCGTCTGTCCATCATGTTCAGTTAGTATAAACTATGGTCATACATTATAAAAGCAAATTTTTTACTTCAATTTACAAGGAACGTTAATTCTAGGAATGTACAAATATATTTTCCGCGGGCGGAGGAATAGCTCTTTCAAAAATGGTGAATGTTCCATTCTTAGCAAAAGTGCCTATAGATCCACAAGTTGGGAAATTAGCAGCAACTGGCCAAAGTGTCCTGGTAACATTACCTGATAGCCAGGTAGCGCAAGTATTCCGAAAACTAGTCGAAGAACTTACTCAGAGCAAGGAGGCATGAAAAATTTGATCTCGTATGCACGGCGTTCCCAGTAAAATACAGAACTTGCTCGTGATGACAAAATTAAGTTTGGCCCTCTACAAACTATCGCATTTTTTATTATATCGTATTAAGACTAAATAAGGTAAATTGATTTTTGAAGACAAGAACACTTAAGTTTTGATGAAAAATATAATTTCATGACATTATAATAATATAATATACGAAAATGTAAAATATCTGCATTACATACAAATAACATATAGGATCACAAGGGGTTCATTTAATTGCATTTTGTACAAAAGAGGTAAAGTGTACATGTATAAATATAACGATTTTTATATGGCAGCATTTATAGGAAATATAAAGAGTTTCTTGCACATTGCAAAGGATATACATATGTGTACATGTAATCCTGTATCATTGTTAATGGGAACAAGTAAATACACTTTAAAGCTTTTGTACAGTAATGTGAATAGATTAATGTATTATTATATAATGTACATACATCGAAATTTGTGCATCGCTCTATTAGCAGAACTTTTTTTTAAAGTCGATGTTATTCAATTATTTACGGTTTTTAACTGTTGTACACATAATCGAAAATAAAAAATATATTTTTCCCGTACTCCTGGTATTTATTACAAAGTTATTCGTTTTATGTAAGCTGCCCAAAGTTCTTCCTTGTATTTTAATGTGGCAGCCAATTTATCTTCCGCTTCGGTAATACCTCTGCCCACTACAGCTAAGTCAGCTCCAGAATTGACAACAGATTCTGGAGTGTTGTATTGCTGTCCCATGTCATCGGTACTTTTCAATATTCTTACTCCAGGTGTCAATTGAATAAGTCCCGGACTCGAGAAAATATCCGATTGACAGACAACTCCAACTACCATATCCGAAATTTCTGCAATACTTATAGCATCCTGCATGTAGTCACCAATCGTCAATGCTCCTTTGGAGGACATTTCTGCTAAGATAAATAGGCCGCGAGGTTCGCTTATGTTTTTTAAACTATTTTTGAAGTCATCTATGATACTTTGACCTGCGATCGCGTGCACCGTAACGACATCTGCCCATTGTGCAATCTTGTAAATCCCTTTTTCATACTGTAAACATACAGTATTTTCGATATCAGCAAATTTTCTATCCTCCATCAATAAAAAGTCATGCTTTTTCGCTAACTCTTTTAAGCGCTTGATGAAATTATCACTAAAATCTTCTAATATATCGACATGAGTTTTTAACAACACTATATGTGGTCCTGCTAAATCAGCCAACTCTATAACAGCATCTGCTTTAGTTAGATCTGCTGCTAAACATATAGTGGATTGCTTCGATTCCATTAGATGAAATAACTTGGAGCCAATTGCATTTTTGCACTTTTCGGCACGAATATGAAATGGCATCGTCAATCGGTTGTCTGAAATTTATTAAGATGAAGTACTCAAATTATTTAAGAGTTAAAATATATTAAATATCCTTTTACCTGGAGAAATGATTGGTGCTTTGGATATTAATAAGTAATCAGTCACATCTTTAACAATATTGGCAGCAATTTTATTAGCTTTCAAGAGGTATGTCATCAGTTTTGTGGTTGTATACAGACTCCTCATCAAAATACCATGACTCTCTATATTTTTTTTGCCGTTTTGTTCTCTGTCAATTACCACAAATGCTTCTGTTACTTTTAAACCTTCCCTTCTTAAGATATCTGCTGTCTCTAAAATACTGCTACCGCTTGTAACTACATCATCGAGAATCACACAACTATCTCCTGGCTTAAACTTCCCTTCTATAATTTTCTTTGTACCGTATGTCTTTGTTTGCTTTCTCATAAGTAACATGGGCACATTAGAGTCTATAGAAATCAATGTTGCTAATGGTACAGCTGCATAAGGAACACCACAAATTCTTGCTACATTTGGACATTCTTCTACAAATGGCAATAACATTCTAGCCAAACTGGTCTGCACATAGCAAATGTAAATATAACAAATATAAATTATTACATTTAGATGCAAATAATTGTAATTACAATAACAATAGAACTTACCATTATTTTTGGATGAGAGACTAAGACTCTTAAATCAAAATATATTGGTGTTTTTAGACCAACCTTGGTCACAAATTCTCCAAATTTAAACGCTCCTATATCAAAGAGATTTACAGCTAATTGTTCTAATTCACTATCCATGTTAATATGAATTCTGTTATTAGTTATTCAACTAATCTAAGGAAAAAACAGGATAACACGAGATTATTTAGTGATTAAGGTTAATCGTAAAACTTAATGTTATAGAATTTTTTATTTTGTATTTTATTTCTACTGTATTTCTAATTTCGCTTAATATAAAAATAAATTCAAAAGGTGTACAGAATAATTACGTTTACTATAAAACAGTAATTTCGTGATTCGTATTTATCACGTTCTCACTTTGCTTCTCGATATCCGTATCAACAAAGGAACAAACAATATTTGGTACTGGCATCAAACAATTTCCTGGAAATACAAACTTTAACGCGCGCGAATTTGATGTTAATTTTACTTTTTCAAAACAAATTATTTCAAATTAATTATTATTCAAAATAAGATATTTATAAAATATTGACTCAAAAATAAATAAAATGTAGAGATTTTTAATCATTTATAGCGGTCGCGGGAACTTTGGAACTATTAAGAAAGGTAAAATGACTTAAGAGAAACCGTTTACGATGTTGTGGATTTTAGATCAACTAATTGCCGGTATGAGTTGCTTCAATAGTAATCGATGCATTGTAAACCCTATAATGGTGGTCTAAACCTTCAAGTAAGTCGGTGAGGGTCCCGGGTGCGTACACCAAGTACTCACTTTCCTTTACTCCACCGACTCGCGAATTGTTTTGAATGTATTGTTTATCTATGTTATGTGTTGACCTAAGTGGGAAAGGTTGACTATGAAACGTGTAATCATTAAATCGTAATACGCCCCTCATTCTGTTAATTTTATTTATTTTAATCGTGAAAGTACCTTTTATCACTTTCTTAAACTTAAAATCCCTTATTCTGCTTTACAAAAAATTCTATCCTGTTCAATTAAATGAAAAATATATGAAAAGAATATAAAATTGTTTAAATAATGACCAAATAATTAGAATAGAAGGATTAAACGTTAATAAAGACCAAGCACATATTAATAACATCCTCTTCATTTTCATTATTCAATATTGCTGCTGCTGTAAGTGAAAGCACGGTTTTTGTCGGGCCGATTGGATACGGTAAAAATACATTATCGTACTATGTGCGATAATATCCAAAGTTGAATGTTAGTTGAATGTTTCCCCTGTTTTAATTATTACCGCAGCCACAAAGGCCTTTAACAAATTCGGTAAGACCAGCTTGTCCTCCTTTCTTAGTTTGCTTACCAAGTTTCTCACTCACATCATGGAATTCAACCATATTGAAGGCTAAATCAAACAGTGATTTGCAGGAGATAGGTCGCATAGATGGTGGCAAATTATAAACATTAGGTTGTTTTGTAAGAAGCGCATTATCTTCTCTGTATTCGTGTAAACGTTCATGCAGCGGATTCTTCGTTTTTGTATATTTATTAACACCTGATTCCTCTTCTTGTCCATCTTCTAAAACGCTGTGTGCATGTGCTGTATACTTGGCACCTTCTATAGAAATTTCTAGCTTTTCAAGAGCTTCTTCCAACGATTCTGGAAGTATTTTATCATATTCCAGCGCATCTTTTGCATGTTGTGCAGATTTTTGATACAAGGTCATGGCTTCCCTCCATCTGTGAAGATTTGCTAATAATGTAGATGCATCAAAATTTGTGCATCGCTCTATTTACAGATCTCTTTTTTGAAGTCGATGTTATTCAATTATTTGCGGTTTTTAACTGTTGTACACATAATCGAAAATAAAAAAATATATTTTTCCCGTACACCTGGTATTTATTACAAAGTTATTCGTTTTATGTAAGCTGCCCAAAGTTCTTCCTTGTATTTTAATGTGGCAGCCAATTTATCTTCCGCTTCGGTAATACCTCTGCCCACTACAGCTAAATCAGCTCCAGAATTGACAACAGATTCTGGAGTGTTGTATTGCTGTCCCAAGTCATCGGTACTTTTCAATATTCTTACTCCAGGTGTCAATTGAATAAGTCCCGGACTCGAGAAAATATCCGATTGACAAACAACTCCAACTACCATATCCGAAATTTCTGCAATACTTATAGCATCCTGCATGTAGTCACCAATCGTCAATGCTCCTTTGGAGGACATTTCTGCTAAGATAAATAGGCCGCGAGGTTCGCTTATGTTTTTTAAACTATTTTTGAAGTCATCTATGATACTTTGACCTGCGATCGCGTGCACCGTAACGACATCTGCCCATTGTGCAATCTTGTAAATCCCTTTTTCATACTGTAAACATACAGTATTTTTGATATCAGCAAATTTTCTATCCTCCATCAATAAAAAGTTATGCTTTTTCGCTAACTCTTTTAAGCGCTTGATGAAATTATCACTAAAATCTTCTAATATATCGACATGAGTTTTTAACAACACTATATGTGGTCCTGCTAAATCAGCCAACTCTATAACAGCATCTGCTTTAGTTAGATCTGCTGCTAAACATATAGTGGATTGCTTCGATTCCATTAGATGAAATAACTTGGAGCCAATTGCATTTTTGCACTTTTCGGCACGAATATGAAATGGCATCGTCAATCGGTTGTCTGAAATTTATTAAGATGAAGTACTCAAATTATTTAAGAGTTAAAATATATTAAATATCCTTTTACCTGGAGAAATGATTGGTGCTTTGGATATTAATAAGTAATCAGTCACATCTTTAACAATATTGGCAGCAATTTTATTAGCTTTCAAGAGGTATGTCATCAGTTTTGTGGTTGTATACAGACTCCTCATCAAAATACCATGACTCTCTATATTTTTTTTGCCGTTTTGTTCTCTGTCAATTACCACAAATGCTTCTGTTACTTTTAAACCTTCCCTTCTTAAGATATCTGCTGTCTCTAAAATACTGCTACCGCTTGTAACTACATCATCGAGAATCACACAACTATCTCCTGGCTTAAACTTCCCTTCTATAATTTTCTTTGTACCGTATGTCTTTGTTTGCTTTCTCATAAGTAACATGGGCACATTAGAGTCTATAGAAATCAATGTTGCTAATGGTACAGCTGCATAAGGAACACCACAAATTCTTGCTACATTTGGACATTCTTCTACAAATGGCAATAACATTCTAGCCAAACTGGTCTGCACATAGCAAATGTAAATATAACAAATATAAATTATTACATTTAGATGCAAATAATTGTAATTACAATAACAATAGAACTTACCATTATTTTTGGATGAGAGACTAAGACTCTTAAATCAAAATATATTGGTGTTTTTAGACCAACTTTGGTCACAAATTCTCCAAATTTAAACGCTCCTATATCAAAGAGATTTACAGCTAATTGTTCTAATTCACTATCCATGTTAATATGAATTCTGTTATTAGTTATTCAACTAATCTAAGGAAAAAACAGGATAACACGAGATTATTTAGTGATTAAGGTTAATCGTAAAACTTAATGTTATAGAATTTTTTATGTTGTATTTTATTTCTACTGTATTTTTAATTTCGCTTAATATAAAAATAAATTCAAAAGGTGTACAGAATAATTACGTTTACTATAAAACAGTAATTTCGTGATTCGTATTTATCACGTTCTCACTTTGCTTCTCGATATCCGTATCAACAAAGGAACAAACAATATTTGGTACTGGCATCAAACAATTTCCTGGAAATACAAACTTTAACGCGCGCGAATTTGATGTTAATTTTACTTTTTCAAAACAAATTATTTCAAATTAATTATTATTCAAAATAAGATGTTTATAAAATATTGACTCAAAAATAAATAAAATGTAGAGATTTTTAATCATTTATAGCGGTCGCGGAAACTTTGGAACTATTAAGAAAGGTAAAATGACTTAAGAGAAACCGTTTACGATGTTGTGGATTTTAGATCAATTAATTGCCGGTATGAGTTGCTTCAATAGTAATCGATGCATCGTAAACCCTATAATGGTGGTCTAAACCTTCAAGTAAGTCGGTGAGGGTCCCAGGTGCGTACACCAAGTACTCACTTTCCTTTACTCCACCGACTCGCGAATTGTTTTGAATGTATTGTTTATCTATGTTATGCGTTGACCTAAGTGGGAAAGGTTGACTATGAAACGTGTAATCATTAAATCGTAATACGCCCCTCATTCTGTTAATTTTATTTATTTTAATCGTGAAAGTACCTTTTATCACTTTCTTAAACTTAAAATCCCTTATTCTGCTTTACAAAAAATTCTATCCTGTTCAATTAAATGAAAAATATATGAAAAGAATATAAAATTGTTTAAATAATGAACAAATAATTAGAATAGAAGGATTAAACGTTAATAAAGACCAAGCACATATTAATAACATCCTCTACATTTTCATTATTCAATATTGCTGCTGCTGTAAGTGAAAGCACGGTTTTTGTCGGGCCGATTGGATACGGTAAAAATACATTATCGTACTATGTGCGATAATATCCAAAGTTGAATGTTTCTTGAATGTTTCCCCTGTTTTAATTATTACCGCAGCCACAAAGGCCTTTAACAAATTCGGTAAGACCAGCTTGTCCTCCTTTCTTAGTTTGCTTACCAAGTTTCTCACTCACATCATGGAATTCAACCATATTGAAGGCTAAATCAAACAGTGATTTGCAGGAGATAGGTCGCATAGATGGTGGCAAATTATAAACATTAGGTTGTTTTGTAAGAAGCGCATTATCTTCTCTGTATTCGTGTAAACGTTCATGCAGCGGATTCTTCGTTTTTGTATATTTATTAACACCTGATTCCTCTTCTTGTCCATCTTCTAAAACGCTGTGTGCATGTGCTGTATACTTGGCACCTTCTATAGAAATTTCTAGCTTTTCAAGAGCTTCTTCCAACGATTCTGGAAGTATTTTATCATATTCCAGCGCATCTTTTGCATGTTGTGCAGATCTTTGATACAAGGTCATGGCTTCTCACCATCTGAGAATATTTGCTAATAATGTAGATGCATCAAAATTTGTGCATCGCTCTATTTACAGATCTCTTTTTTGAAGTCGATGTTATTCGATTATTTGCGGTTTTTAACTGTTGTACATATAATCGAAAATAAAAAAATATATTTTTCCCATACACCTGGTATTTATTACAAAGTTATTCGTTTTATGTAAGCTGCCCAAAGTTCTTCCTTGTATTTTAATGTAGCAGCCAATTTATCTTCCGCTTCGGTAATACCTCTGCCCACTAAAGCTAAGTCAGCTCCAGATTTGACAACAATAGATTCTGGAGTGTTGTACTGCTGTCCCACGTCATCGGAACTTTTCAATATATCTACACCAGGTGTCAATTGAATATGTTCCAGAATAGGATAAACATGCGATTGAGAAACAACTCCAGCTACCACATCCGAATTTTCTGCAATACTTAGAACATTCTCCACGTAGTCACCAATCGTCAATGCTCCTTCGGTGGGCATTTCTACTAAGACAAATAGACCGCGAGGTTCGCTTATGCCTTTTAAACTATTTTTGAAGTCATCTATGATACTTTGACCTGCGATCGCGTGCACCGTAACGACATCTGCCCATTGTGCAATCTTGTAAATCCCTTTTTCATACTGTAAACATACAGTATTTTCGATATCAGCAAATTTTCTATCCTCCATCAATAAAAAGTCATGCTTTTTCGCTAACTCTTTTAAGCGCTTGATGAAATTATCACTAAAATCTTCTAATATATCGACATGAGTTTTTAACAACACTATATGTGGTCCTGCTAAATCAGCCAACTCTATAACAGCATCTGCTTTAGTTAGATCTGCTGCTAAACATATAGTGGATTGCTTCGATTCCATTAGATGAAATAACTTGGAGCCAATTGCATTTTTGCACTTTTCGGCACGAATATGAAATGGCGTCTTCAATCGTCTGTCTGAAGTTTAGTAAGGTGAAGTACTCAAATTATTTAAGAGTTAAAATATATTAAATATCTTTTTACCTCGAAAAATGTAGCTCCACAGGTCTTTGCATATGTAACTACACACATCCCTAAAAGTTTGGGAATCATACTTATAATAAGTGCAGATGAATGACCACAGTTCTACGGTTGAATACAGTTTCTTTGTCGAAATACTATGTCTCTTTAGAGTCATTGCACCGCTATGTTCTGCGTCAATTACCACAATAGCTTCTGTTACTATTAAACCTTCCCTTCTTAAGATATCTGCTGTCTCCATAATACTGTTCCCAGTTACAAGTATATCCTCGATAATCACACAACTATCTCCTGGCTTAAAATTCCCTTCTATAATTTTCTTTGTACCATATGTCTTTGTTTCCTTTCTTTTAATCAACATGGGCACATTACAGTTTGTAGAAATCAATGTTGTTAATGGCAAAGCTCTATAAGAAGCAGGACAAATGTGTGCTACGTTTTTACAATCTTGTACAAATGACATTAACTTACTAGCCAAACAACTCTGCACATAGCAAATGTAAATATAACAAATATAAATTATTACATTTAAATGCATACAGATAAATGTAATTACAATAACAATAGAACTTACCATTATTTTTGGATGAGAGACTAAGACTCTTAAATCAAAGAATGTTGATGTTTTTAGACCAATTTCGGTCACAAATTCTCCAAATCTATATGCTCGTATATCAAAAAGTTGTACAGCCAATTCTTGATATTCTTCATCCATGTTAATATGAATTTTGTTATTAGATATTCAACTAATCTAAGGAAAAAACAGGATAACACGAGATTATTTAATGATTAAGGTTAATCGTAAAACTTAATGTTATAGAATTTTTTATTTTGTATTTTATTTCTACTGTATTTTTAATTTCGCTTAATATAAAAATAAATTCAAAAGGTGTACAGAATAATTACGTTTACTATAAAACAGTAATTTCGTGATTCGTATTTATCACGTTCTCACTTTGCTTCTCGATATCCGTATCAACAAAGGAACAAACAATATTTGGTACTGGCATCAAACAATTTCCTGGAAATACAAACTTTAACGCGCGCGAATTTGATGTTAATTTTACTTTTTCAAAACAAATTATCTCAAATTAATTATTATTCAAAATAAAATATCTATAAAATATTGACTCAAAAATAAATAAAATGTAGGGATTTTTAATCATTTATAGCGGTCGCGGGAACTTTGGAACTATTAAGAAAGGTAAAATGACTTAAGAGAAACCGTTTACGATGTTGTGGATTTTAGAGCAACTAATTGCCGGTATGAGTTGCTTCAATAGTAATCGATGCATCGTAAACCCTATAATGGTGGTCTAAACCTTCAAGTAAGTCGGTGAGGGTCCCGGGTGCGTACACCAAGTACTCACTTTCCTTTACTCCACCGACTTGCGAATTGTTTTGAATCTATTGTTTATCTATGTTATGCGTTGATCTAAGTGGGAAAGGTTGACTATGAAACGTGTAATCATTAAATCGCAATACGCCTCTCATTCTGTTAATTTCATTTATTTTAATCGTGAAAGTACCTTTTATCACTTTCTTAAACTTAAAATCCCTTATTCTGCTTTACAAAAAATTCTATCCTGTTCAATTAAATGAAAAATATATGAAAAAAATATAAAATTGTTTAAATAATGAACAAATAATTAGAATAGAAGGATTAAACGTTAATAAAGATCAAGCACATATTAATAACATCCTCTTCATTTTCATTATTCAATATTGCTGTTGCTGTAAGTGAAAGCACGGTGTTTGTCGGGCCGATTGGATACGGTAAGAATACATTACGTACTATATGCGATAATATCCAAAATTGAATGTTTCTTGAACGTTTCCCCCGTTTTATTTGTTACCCCAACCCCAAAGGCCTTTAACAAATCCTGTAAGACCAGCTTGACCTCCTTTCTTAGTTTGGTTACCCAGCTTCTCACTCAAATCAGGAAATTCAACCATATTGAAGGCTAAATCAAAGAACAGTGGTTTGCAGGAGATAGGTTGCATAGATGGTGGCAATTTGTAAATATTAGGTTGTTTTGTAAGAAGCGCATTATCTTCTCTGTACTCGTGTAAACGTTCATGCAGCGGTTCCCCGTTTTTGTATATTTATTAACAGCTGATTCTTCTTCTTGTCCATCTTCTAAAATGCTGTGTGCATGTGCTGTATACTTGGTACTTTCTATAGCAATTTCTAGCTTTACAAGAGCTTCTTCCAACTATTCTGGAAGTATTTTATCATATTCCAGCGCATCTTTTGCATGTTGTGCAGATCTTTGATACAAGTTCATGGCTTCTCACCATCTGTGAATATTTGCTAATAATGTAGATGCATCAAAATTTGTGCATCGCTCTATTTACAGATCTCTTTTTTGAAGTCGATGTTATTCAATTATTTGCGGTTTTTAACTGTTGTACGCGTAATCGAAAATAAAAAAATATATTTTTCCCGTACACCTGATATTTATTACAAAGTTATTCGTTTTATGTAAGCTGCCCAAAGTTCTTCCTTGTATTTTAATGTAGCAGCCAATTTATCTTCCGCTTCGGTAATACCTCTGCCCACTAGAGCTAAGTCAGCTCCAGATTTGACAACAATAGATTCTGGAGTGTTGCACTGCTGTCCCACGTCATCGGAACTTTTCAATGTATCTACACCAGGTGTCAATTGAATATGTTCCGGAATAGGATAAACATGCGATTGAGAAACAACTCCAGCTACCACATCCGAATTTTCTGCAATACTTAGAGCATTCTCCACGTAGTCACCAATCGTCAATGCTCCTTCGGTGGGCATTTCTACTAAGACAAATATACCGCGCGGTTCGCTTATGCCTTTTAAACTATTTTTGAAGCCATCTATGATACTTTGTCCTGCGATCGCATGCACCGTAACGACATCTGCCCATTGTGCAATCTTGTAAATCCCTTTTTCACACTGTAAACATACAGTATTGCCGATATCAGCAAATTTTCTATCCTCCATCAATAAAAAGTCGTGCTTTTTGGCTAATTCTTTTAAACGCCGGATGAAATTATCACTAAAATCTTCTAATATATCGACATGAGTTTTTAACAACACTATATGTGGTCCTACTAAATCAGCCAACTCTATAACAGCATCTGCTTTAGTTAGATCTGCTGCTAAACATATAGTGGATTGCTTCGATTCCATTAGATGAAATAACTTGGAGCCAATTGCATTTTTGCACTTTTCGGCACGAATATGAAATGGCGTCCTTAATCGTCTGTCTGAAATTTAGTAAGGTGAAGTACTCAAATTATTTAAGAGTTAAAATATATTAAATATCTTTTTACCTCGAAAAATGTAGCTCCACAGTTCTTTGCATATGTAACTACACACATCTCTAAAAGTTTCGGAATCATACTTATAATAATTGCAGATGAATGACCACAGTTCTACGGTTGAATACAGTTTCTTTGTCGAAATACCATGTTTCTTTAGAGTCATTGTACCGCTATGTTCTGCGTCAATTACCACAATAGCTTCTGTTACTTTTAAACCTTCCCTTTTTAAGATATCTGCTGTCTCCATAATACTGTTACCAGTTACAAGCATATCCTCGATAATCACACAACTATCTCCTGGCTTAAAATTCCCTTCTATAATTTTCTTTGTACCATATGTCTTTGTTTCCTTTCTTTTAATCAACATGGGCACATTACAGTTTATAGAAATCAATGTTGTTAATGGCAAAGCTCTATAAGAAGCAGGACAAATGTGTGCTACGTTTTTACAATCTTGTACAAATGACATTAACTTACTAGCCAAACAACTCTGCACATAGCAAATGTAAAAATAACAAATATAAATTATTACATTTAGATGCATACAGATAAATGTAATTACAATAACAATAGAACTTACCATTACTTTTGGATAAGAGACTAATAATCTTAAATCAAAGAATGTTGATGTTTTTAGACCAATTTCGGTCACAAATTCTCCAAATCTATATGCTCGTATATCAAAAAGTTGTACAGCCAATTCTTGATATTCTTCATCCATGTTAATATGAATTTTGTTATTAGATATTCAACTAATCTAAGGAAAAAACAGGATAACACGAGATTATTTAATGATTAAGGTTAATCGTAAAACTTAATGTTATAGAATTTTTTATTTTGTATTTTATTTCTACTGTATTTTTAATTTCGCTTAATATAAAAATAAATTCAAAAGGTGTACAGAATAATTACGTTTACGATAAAACAGTAATTTCGTGATTCGTATTTATCACGTTCTCACTTTGCTTCTCGATATCCGTATCAACAAAGGAACAAACAATATTTGGTACTGGCATCAAACAATTTCCTGGAAATACAAACTTTAACGCGCGCGAATTTGATGTTAATTTTACTTTTTCAAAACAAATTATCTCAAATTAATTATTATTCAAAATAAAATATTTATAAAATATTGACTCAAAAATAAATAAAATGTAGGGATTTTTAATCATTTATAGCGGTCGCGGGAACTTTGGAACTATTAAGAAAGGTAAAATGACTTCAGAGAAATCGTTTACGATGTCGTGGATTTTTAGATTAACTAATTGCCGGTATGTGTTGCTTCATTAGTAATCGATGCATCGTAAACCCTATCATGGTGGTCCAAACCTTCAAGTAAGTCGGTGAGGGTCCCGGGTGCGTACACCAAGTACTCACTTTCCGTTATTCCATCGATTCGCGAATTGTTTTGAATGTATTGTTTATCTATGTTATGCGTAGACCTAAGTGGGAAAGGTTGACTTTGAAACGTGTAATCATTAAATCGCAATACGCCTCTCATTCTGTTAATTTTATTTATTTTAATCGTGAAAGTACCTTTTATCAGTTTCTTAAACTTAAAATCCCTTATTCTGCTATACAAAAAATTCTATCCCGTTCAATTAAATGAAAAATATTTGAAGAGAATATAAAATTGTTTAAATAATGAACAAATAATTGGAATAAAGGGATTAGAGGATAATAAAAAATCAAGCACATATTAATAATATCCTCTTTATTTTCATTATTCAATATTGCTGTTGTTATAGATGAAAACTCGGTTTTTGTCGAGCCAATCAAATACGGTAAAAATACATTACCGTACTATGTGCGATAATATCCAAAATTGAATGTTTCTTGAACGTTTCCCCCGTTTTATTTGTTACCCCAACCCCAAAGGCCTTTAACAAATCCTGTAAGACCAGCTTGACCTCCTTTCTTAGTTTGGTTACCCAGCTTCTCACTCAAATCAGGGAATTCAACCATATTGAAGGCTAAATCAAAGAACAGTGGTTTGCAGGAGATAGGTTGCATAGATGGTGGCAATTTGTAAATATTAGGTTGTTTTGTAAGAAGAGCATTATCTTCTCTGTACTCGTGTAAACGTTCATGCAGCGGTTTCTTCGTTTTTGTATATTTATTAACATCAGATTCCTCTTCTTGTCCATCTTCTAAAACGCTGTGTGCATGTGCTGTATACTTGGCACCTTCTATAGAAATTTCTAGCTGTTCAAGAGCTTCTTGCAACGATTCTGGAAGTATTTTACCATATTCTAGCGCATCTTTTGCATGTTGTGCAGATCTTTGATACAAGGTCATGGCTTCTCTCCATCTGTGAAGATTTGCTAGTGATTGTGCCACGTAATAACATTTAAAAGCTCTGTATCCCTTCGTTTTAGCTTCTTGCTCACGTACAAACTCTTCATCATCCTGTAGCTGTGATATTTCAACAAGATTGTGAAGTGCTGCCTCATATAACCGCACGATATCTTGTGGTTTTGTTTTAGCAGATTCTGCTGCTGCATTGATCAATGCTAAGTTCCTTTCTAGTGTACGAGACAGTCTGATGTATTGCAAATATGTAATTAAATGCTGTGGAGGAGATAGCTTGTCATTGTCCTTATTCTTTAGCTCATTTTTGAATGAGTCTCTTACCGCCGAAATCGCATCTTTGCAATCTATCAAGTGCGCTTCCAGTAAATCGATCTTAGCTTGATTCGTAGCTGCTTTCTCTAATGTCTGGTTTAGTCTAGAATCGGCGATTAGAAGACCAGCTGCTCTTGGTGGAACTACACCGCAGGACTGGCCCCGCCAGGTCACTTCTTCGGCGTTTATTTGTTTCTCTCGAGTTTGAGCTATCAATGAATCTAAACTAGCTAACAACTCGCCACTTAGTTGTCCTCTCATTTGCATTAAATCATCTATAGCAGTGGTATCTCCTATGTTATAGGCACAGTATCTAAGACTGGGAGCAAGCTCCTCGACGCGAGCGTTGTACATTACTTGCTCAGATTCTGGTAGTGCAGATGCCAACTTCCCATATACCACCTGAGCCTTCTTCAGATTCTCCATTGCTTTCTTCCATAGTTGCAATTCAAAGTGTAGGGACCCATGTATCCATGCTACATATGCTTGAGCTTCTAATTTTGTCCTAGCATCGCAATTGACACTCTGAAAAATATATTTACCATTGAGAAATCAATCTGTTTTAACATAGGAAAATTTAAGTTACCTCTATCAGTTCTTGCAACTGTAAAGAATATGTAGCAGCTTTCCTTAGTCTTGATATCAGGTGAAACTTCTTCCTTGGCTCTGTATTAGACTCTTGACGCAATTGCATAGCATAACTCCAAGCACGTTCTGCCATCATTAGGGGAACTTGTAAAAATTTATCATCCGTAACCATCATGGCTGTTATGTCTCTCCTCTTAAAGTGACGCTTGTCTCCTTGTGGGACTTTTAGAACTTTCCTAAGGCGTCTCAACCTTCTTGAGCAATATCCACGGTATCGTTGATAATCACCATGTCTCAACCCATGTTGTTGCTGTGCTTCTTTTATTATTTTTAGAACTATTCAATCATTAAGTAACAACATATAATTCACAGATTATATATATATGTAGTAATTGCTACATCATGCTTCGTTAACATAAATATGTCAAAAAGAAATCAATAATATAAGAAACATAAATAAAGACAGTATATGAAAAAAAGATAACTTTTACAGCTTTTTATTTATAAATTTATGAAAGTTATTATTTTAATGTAATTCCTGACAATGACATATATTCGCGAGTAAAAAAGGCAGAAAATGATAAATTTAGGTTAGGAAATAACATATGGCGTTGACAGAACTATTTTTGCGAGCAAAAAGTTTTTTGGAAAGGATACTTTCCATCGAATACGTCTTCTGCTCCGTCGGTGTCGTGTCATCGTTTGTTTGATTTTCCTTAAACGAATCACTACTTTTTTCTTCAACGACCATCGTATAACCACGTACCCAATTTTCACCAAGTTTTTCAACCGCAAATTCAACAATCACAAAATAACTATAGCTGTTACTTGGTAGAAATGGTACAATTCACATCTGACCCTTCTTTTATCCGGCGGCGATTTTGAATCTATGGCAATATAATAATAATGAAGATAAATTAACAAAATATGAAATTATATATATTTAATATTATGAAACGTTTATTTTTATTATTATTATTGTTATTATTTTTGTAACAATTAAAATAAATTAGTAATTGTAATTATTCTTCGCATTATCTTACAGTACTAATATTTTATACCATTCTTGTTATATAACCGGCATTTCTGTTTGTAATAGGTAAAATACAGAAAAGTCAGTACATCCCAGGACATCACAGAGAATAATTTAAAAGACGACTGCATTCTAAAAATTTCTTCAACCCGCAAATACTACTTTCAAGCGTGACATTATTCTCAGTAAAACAAATGTAAATTTTATATTATATTCTTTATATCATATTGCATATCTGTATGTAACAACTTGTCATATACACAATATATACGTTATTATACAATAATATACACATTTAAAGGAGTCATACATTCAATACAGCATAGCTTACAAATAATACATACTACTATAGTATAAAAATAAACATAATGTAAATCACTGCGTATTTTCTGAATTTCATTGAATAATTCAATATGTTAAAGAGAATTTTACTGTCTCGTCATTTACTCTCGACTATTATCGTATCCAATCTCCCTCTCTTTCTGTTGTCATTTGTGCAGC
The DNA here is from genome assembly GCF_024516045.1 of Bombus affinis. Lineage (NCBI taxonomy): Eukaryota > Metazoa > Arthropoda > Insecta > Hymenoptera > Apidae > Bombus > Bombus affinis. The sequence goes on along the minus strand of NC_066356.1, from coordinate 6,358,727 downwards.
CAATTCTCATAAAACACTGCCCTATCTATTTGTATGGCTGCTCGTATCGTCTATCTCTGTCCATTGAACAAACCAATCATGCTGTTTATTACCGTCGTCTTTGTCCAATGCTGTGTACGTACGTGTATATTCCTGTCCTTCTTGTACACAGCTGCATTCCTTGTCCCACTCGCAGCTAGCGTCTGTTCTTGCCTACGAACGTCTACTATTTTGCCATCTACTATCCGTTGCACCAACTTAGAGTTCCGACACCTCCCACCAGATGGCGAAAAACGTACTGATATATACCTGTCCTTGTCGCACATTGGTGCTCTCCTTGTTTATGGATGATCTATGTGCTGCCATCTAACAAGAGCGGTAAGAACCGCAACTTGGTATACCCAATAATAGATGACAACACATAGATTGTTCGTAGGACAAGGAGAGCACCAATGTGCGACAAGGACAGGTATATACCAGTATGTTTTTCGCCATCTGGTGGGAGGTGTCGGAACTCTAAGTTGGTGCAACGGATAGTAGATGGCAAAATAGTAGATGTTCGTAGACAAGGACAGACGCTAGCTGCGAGTGGGACAAGGAATGCAGCCGTGTACAAGAAGGACAGGGATATACACGTATGTCGTAGCATTGGACAACGACGGCGATATTATACAGCAAGGAAGGATTATTCAATGGGCGCTAGAAAGAGACAGAGACTGTGTGCGACAAGGATAGACGATACGAGCGGTCATATAAACAGGCAGGACAGTGTTCTATGAGAATTGGCTGCACGAATGACAGTAGAAAGAGAGGGGGACAGTGGGCAACAAAGATAGACAATGCAGAGGGCCATAGAAATAGATGGCGACAGCGATGTCCCAGGAGAATGGGCTGTATGAGCGTCAATAGAAAGAGACAGTGATAGTATGTGACGAAGATAGACGATACGGGCGGCAACAGAAAGAGATAGGTAAAGTGTGTAACAAGTGCAAACGTCCGACAGGAGTATAGTTCCTCTGTTTAATTAAGCAGATTCTTAAAATTATCCTTGGCCATTTCTCGGTATTTCTGAATCTCTCGCATTGTTCGGAAAATTTATTTGTTTATTTATTCGATGGTTATTTCCATCGATGATGTGTGAACATGAACGAAACTTTTCCAGTCCCTCGTATATGTATTTGTGAAGATGGCGAGGAAGAAGGATTGGATGCGATAATAATCGAGGGTAAATGACTGTAAAATTCTCTTTGATGTATCGATTTACTCAATGAAATTCAGAAAATATGCAATAATTTACATTATGTTCAATTTTATAGTTTAGTAGTATGTGTTACTTATAAGCTTTGTCATATTACATGTATAACTCCTTTAAATGTGTATATTATTTAATAATAACGTATATATTGTGTATATGACAAGTTATCACATATATATGAGCAATGTAATATAAAGAATATAATATAAAATTTACATTTACATTATAAACCATTTAATTCTACAAAATTCTAGCAAAAACATAGCTAGACGCAGCTGCATGATCACGCGATGTATATAAAAGTATTTTCTAAGGGATACCTGCGCGAGAACGTGCCCATTCGAAGAAGGAACACCATTTACTTTCTGGGAGTCCTTGCTGATTATGTAAACGACGCGTTAGAATGCATTCCATCCAAATGTTCGACATTCCTGTGGAAACTGCACCTTTCAAATGTTGCGTGTGCTACTGCGTACAATCCTTACAATTTTTCAGATCCTTTTTTAATATATCGTCCTTTTAAACGATCATCGTTGCCTGCAAGGAATTAGCATTTTCAGGCTCGTCTGATATTTCTTTCTGTGAAAAGGAAATGGAATCCACGTGAAATTAAATAAAAATGTAATTTTCACCATAAAAAGCAAAAGTATTGTTATAAAGATTATAACGAGTATTATAATTGTTGTTGAATTAGTTGAGTTTAAAATACCTGATTGTATTTTGTATCTTACATTTTTCGATTTTGATTTTTAATAGAATGAAATTAAATAAAAGTTTCAAAAATTAAACAGCTTAACCCTAAATTACTATGGTTCCCATGGTGCAAGGGGCAAGAGGAAACGCAGAGCGCTGGGAAACATAAAAGAAAAGTTTTATCTTTAAGGGAACTTTGGAGTGGAATAAAGATTGACAGAAATTGTAATTTAGAGTTGGAGAGGAATTCTGGATTTTTTATCGTTCGTTTTATCGGTAAATTTAATTTTGTTAACGTTCGAGACTCTGGGAGGAAGTAAAACTTGACGGGAGTTATGATTTATAGTTAGGAGAAATATTTATTCGAGATATAATTGATAGATTTCGTCAAAATTTGTTGAGATTTTATTTAAGAGATTCAAACACTCTATGGTAAGGTTTGGTGAACTAATTAGAGAATATTTAAAAGGGCAGACATTTTCTTATTTAATTTAATAAATTTGTTAATTCATAAAACATTACAGTTTTTAAAAGGGAGCCTAAAAGATTGTAAAATAATTTTACAAAGATTTCTGATTTTTCCAATATCGTGCATAATATGATATTTGTGTGGAAAAGATTTAAACGATACGCCACTTTGCAAAAAGAGGCAGAAGGAAATAAAGTTCTTTTAAGCGTTTTACGAACTTGAATTTGATATTTTTTCCTTTGACTTCTGATTCCAAACTATAACTGTATTACCCGCTTTTATAACGTGTACATTAATGGTTAATGAGGGACCTGATATCTCGCTGCTCCTATTTCTTTCCATCTACGAAATAATATATCGTCCATCTACAGTTTTGATCAGAAGTTACTTTCAGCTGCTGTTTGACATTTTATTCCGACACGACAATGAATTTTCAAGTTTTAGAGAAGAAGAAGAAAAATTCGACGTTTCAGCTGTATATGTGCGTGTGTGTGTGTATATATTATTTTTACAGTAACATCAATATTTTTCGATTCCTGGATAAAAAACATTTCTATACGTGAACAATGACAGATGTATTATTTTCACTGGCACTTTCTAGTATTTAATTAATATTCAAAAGAATGAATTTGTTAAAACAAAAACAGAACATCATATCACTATTTTGTACCTTTCTGAAGAAAATAATTTACGGATACTGCTTGTCACGAGTATTAGAACATCTACTAGTCGCACGCACTTGCTGACGGACTATAATAAATTGTACTTTATTTAGTATTTTACATTGTAAACCGTGTATGGCGAGTTTAAAATAATTAGAAAATAAAATCAGAGAAAACCATACGGTATATACCAAATATCATAGCGTATTGTAATGCTCATAATCGACAATGAACGCACTCGTGTATGGCCACTGAATATCGACAGATTTATACTCGTGAAAATATTCTGTACATCTTGGAATATTTATTCACAATGATATCCACTGTGTCTTTTAAAATTATTCTGAAATTGAAGAAAAACTAACCATACGCGCGTATACGTCAATATACCTCAAGAGGTTCAGAAAGAATTCGATAAAACCATGAAAATGTATGCTTTGTTACGATATTGGAACTTCAACGTTTTACTATATGATATTTCAATTTCCAGAACGTCAAGAGGAAAGAACGAAGAATTTAATTAAAAATATTATCCGTGTAATATACCGTAGAATATTATCTATATCGAATATTCAATATCAAATATTTTGGAAAAATTGTTAACTCTACGGGATCGATGGACGAAACTCGATGGGATGGATCTGAGGGTAGATTAGTAGTAGAGGTTCGTTCTACCGGAAGTTATTATTTGCAAGGCGTCGCGAGATCTCAATGATTCCCCCTGGAGATGAAAGTTTGCTGGATTTTCGAAAGACTAACGGCAGAGGTGTGTTCCGTCCGAGTATTCCTCAATTTTCGAAAAGTTTTCAGCGCGACGCTGCGTGGAAATTCGCCAGTTTGCTGTCTGCAGCGAGGACAAACCTGAAACACATCGAAATCGTGGCGAAATCATTCCAACGAATTGCCGGAACGCTAACATAAACGCTGTGTGTCTTTGAACGAAATCGCGCAAGTTTGTTTCCTCGTGACTCGACGTCTGATCAGCGCCCGACCTTATCTACTTAACTTTATACTAAGTAGCTACTTGCAATTGAACGAAAACTGGAATTGTAAGCTTAGTCGAAATTGAAGAGTCGTATGACTGTACTTCTTACAAAAATAAAGCAAATACAGTACTTGTATTTATTTGGAGGATTTTCTTATAAATTTAATTAAGCTAAACAAAACATTTACGACTAGTAAAATGTTTGAATATGAAAGCAGACTATCCCTAATTGAAGTGAAACTAGAATAGGTGCTGACAGTGAAGAATTGACTGATTGTACTTTTTATAAAATTAAAGCAAATAGAATACTTGAATTTATCTAGAGGATTTTCTTATGAATTTAATTAAGCTAAATTTTGGATATTTGAATATTCAATAAGGGGGGAACAAATTATTTTTTAAATGAAATGCTAGATTATTCTGGAATAGGATTTTCTGATAGTAAACAAGATTTCTGTTTAGTTACTAGCGTCAGATATCAATATAGTAACGTCTTCGTAAATGATTTGATGTATTTGAATATGCAAAGTTCGAATGTGGCAGATCAATCGATCACGGTAATCAGATTGAAGGGAAAGCTGTTTGGAATAGGAATTTGCGAAGAACAAAATGTTTCTAAAGCCGTAAGTATATTTTCTTTCTATCGAGTCGAGATTCTCAAGCTGAACTTTCAACATTCTTCTTTGGAAATTCCCCGTTTCGACATGCTTGGCTTAGATCAAAATAACAGGTATAAAGTATTCAAGTTTAAAATATTTTGTTATTCGAGTTACTATTGTTAATATTATAGAATAATTTTATTAACATTATACGATTTATCGCAGTATTATAGAATAATTTAATGTTCAAGTTTCAAATGCTTCATTATGTTGGCTGCCATTATTGATGTTATAGAATGTTTTAATATTCAGACGTTATTAATAATATTTAATGTTCTATTATTTATCATTTGGAACAACTATATCTCTGCATTCTAAATGTTATTGGTTAAAAACAAAAATATGAAATATTCTATTATTTAGTAATTATTTAATATTATTTGGTAAGTAGATAAAACAATATTCTACCGAAGTTTCACTCGTTTAATCATGTCTTCAATGATATGAATTTGTATAAAAATTCGCAGTCCAATCATTATTATAATATTACAGTACTTTAATATTACTTTAATATCTCATTTCAAAACTAGTTGAAAAATCGCGAAGTATCGTTCGATACAATTACATCTCTGTATCGTAGACATTGTTGACTCCAAGGGTATGAAATGAAATAGTAGTTAGTTATCCAGGGGCGACTTTTCTTCCCTCGGACAAATAAAAATCTATATCAGAGTGTAAAAAAGAAAGAAGGAAGAAAGCAGAAAGTTTGTTGGACTAACATTTCTCCCAGTGAGAAGAAAGTTGAGAACGTCGTCGAAGATCACAAAGGGACGAACATTAAGGGGTTGATTTATGGGGAGCAGCGAAAAACTCACGGTCCAATGCGCCCTGATAAACATTATCCACGTTTCTCTTCGATTCTTTTTTCTCCCTTTTCTTCGATTTCTTCTTCGTCTGCAACCTCTTCCTCTGAGGATTCAATTTGTAGTTTAACAAATTTCAAAATTTCCTGATTAATTTCGAGAGAGTGATGATACCAGGCCAACGTGGATATAATTGAACTTTCGAAAAATTAAGTTTATTATGCGGGGAATATTAAACGACGTGCCAAAATAACCGATTTTATGATTGAAGAATGATTATTAAAAAGAAAAAAAAGGAAAAAAGCACTGTAAGTGCAAAAACAAATTTTTCAGGAGCAAAAGAATACTTATGCATTAATGTAGTATAAATTTAGGAAACAAAATTGTATCTGTAGAAAATCCTGTATGTGCCATTTCTTAGTTATAAAGAACACTCCATTCATTTAGATAGATGCCATTCATTTCAATATACAAAAGCCAAGAAACGATTAACTAATGTTTGTTCGTACTTATATTTTTCTCTCTGGAGGCAACATTGTGACAGTTTTGCAAATTGTATTTAAATTCTATGCTACGGTATTCTAATTCATGTATAGAACATTTTCCAATGAAAAAAAATCAAAATTTTTCAATTTTGGCACGTACAATGTTTTCTACAAGCACTGTTCAATTCTTCACAGAAATTTGATAGATTTATATTTATACACCTTGCTATCTTTCTATATATGTATTCAATATTTTCCTTTCCAATATTATCTACCCTGAATTATATATTTAACAGTTTCTTCTTAATTATTAACGTAACTATTATTTATTAACGTATCCTACACGTTGTAACCAATATCACTATACAATTATCCTTCATGTATCTTCAATTTTAATCTCTTTTAACTAGTCGATGATTTATAGTCTTGAAAAAAAAAAAAATTCCAATTGGGAAAAATTGGAACGAAATGAAAATTAATTTGGAAATACAACGATATAATATAACGATATAACTGTGTACTTTTAGAACAACAGAAAGCAAGATTTATTCATCGAATGAATATTATATTTGAATATTATATTTGAGTATTTCTGTCTTTATCAGAAGAACGATTAGAGAATCGTCGAGTTGAACGATATAGAGATATCTACATTCGTCTAGATGGGAAGTTCGAGCTGTCAGGAAACAGACGTTCTGGCCAGGACGTTTAACGTCATAGGCAAAGCCGAGATTGCGTAATTAACAGGATATATCCTTCCCAATCCAGCCCTATGTCGGTGGCAAGGGGTTCCACGTCTTGCAAAGGGGGATTGAGATCGTGTTACGGTCCTGTCGGTTACAGGAACCACTTGCTAAAGCCGCCTAAGACGACTACCAAGATTGATTGGAATCCCGAGTTCCACACGAGCTCCTTTGGCCACAGAATCGATTGTTTTTGAATTGTAATCCCTTTGATACCCTGCCAGTGCAACTGCTGCAGATTTGATAAGGTGGCTTCCAAGTTAAACGAAAGAAACTGGTACAAACGACCAATTATCATACGTAACGTTTTATATATTAGTCGCCTGTAAGTGGAGTTTTCTTTGCTTACGGTGACATGAAATTATGATACAAATTATGGTTTGCTTTTATTGATTGTAACGTGAGGAATAGCAATTGTAATGAATATAATGATATAATATGATACAAATATAATGATAAGATATGTGTGTTAATTAAGCACAGGAAATGGAATTTGAGAAATATTGTAGAGTATAAGAAATACTTATATATGAATATACGAATATTAATGTCGGATATCCAAAAAATAAACGGATGACTTAATTTCACAAGCTCCGTTTTCGCGAGAACACAGCGAGTTCCAAGACGAGTTTACAACTCTAGTTGTAAGCAAATATTTTCCAATCTGCGGACGTAGACGTAGATTCTTGATGATTCAGTTATATAAATTCATGCTAAAGATCGCATTAAATATTACGTATATCGGGGTTTATTAATATAACGGACAACTGATCGTCGAAATATTCCTTCGACATTTACAAAACGCACGTTCGAAGTAAATGTCTTGTAACTTCCATGGACGTAAACGTTTTTAAATATATAGTTATGAGCATGGTTATGATTATTGTTATGATTATCGCGTTTCATCGCAATTAAAACGAAGTTTCAAGAAGTTTTATATGGCATAAATAAAACACGCATAAAAGCTTTCTATAAAAATATGTTCAAATAGTTCCTAAGTAATTATAAAGTTAAAACGAACAGAGAATAGCGAATTTCTATATTAAACGCGCTATTAAATTCTGTTACCTAATTCTTTGAAGGTCCACAGGCTCCTGCAAATATTTTCGAACTCTCTCCAAATATTTTCAAACTCTACAACAGCGTCGTTCCCGCGTTTTACCATTGAACGAAGTAAAACTTCCGACACGATTATCTAATAATCCGTTCTCGTAAATCCATCTTGATTAAAAGCACGGACAGCGTAAGAAATGGAAAGTTTCGAATGGATGCAGTTCTATTCGCGCGGTTTTATTGATCTTCCGCGAAAATTCGCCGTTTACCTTTGCACGTGAAGGTGGAAACTTGGTTCGTGGAGGGCGAACTTTCGCAGGAATAAGGGTAGCAGTATTGTGAATAAAGTGCCAGCTTCCTAGAACTTACACGAGTCGATCTGTATCGCTACGTGGAACGATCTCGAGGAGAACACTCGCAGAAAAATATTATTTCCAACGAAGATCATCGTCGTGAAGAAAGTTCCATCGGAGATATCTTCATGGATGGGTTGATTCACGCCATAGAAATCCACAGAAGTGACATTATCTTTTTATTGTACTTGGACTTTGGTCGATTATGATTTACAAGTTTTCTTTATCGACAAAATGATTTTTGTATCTTTTGCTACTCGAAGATTGATCTATCGCGATTCACAAGCCTTTCTCGTTGTTAACGGATAATCGAAGGCATAATTGTATTATTATACTTGAAAAATAAAGAGATAAAACATTAATAAGACGATAAAGTAAATAATTTTTGAGAAAATGATAAGCAAACGCTGTTCTTCAAATTTTTAATTTCTGCAAAAAATGAAGAAATTTGATTGCTAAATCGCGGATATTTATGCAAATTTATATTTTTATATAGATAGTTAAGAAAAAAGAAACCTAGTTGGAAAATTATTTTAACTGGTGTATATTGTATGTATACGTCGAGGTGGCGGAATCGTTTAACAAATTACACTTTGCAGCTCAATTTTTAATTATTTTCTTGAAGACTACGTCTCTCTTGTTCTGTTTATTATTATTATTATTATTAGTTACTTTTTTAATCTTTAGATTATTTTGCACACATTACCTATCATTTTAGATTGTTTCCACAATTTTTTTAGACCAACCACGTTATTTTAAGAATCTCTTGTACCAATTTCCTCAAACGTTGCTTCCTATCTTTCTGACAATCTTTCCACAAGTGTTTCGTTTCGTGTCATCACTTTTAATTGCCCTATTTAACATCATGCCACTCGTTCCACAAACTATTTTTGCGGCTTAGTTTAAATTGGTCACACTACCAAGTATCTTTTGTCCTTGAAAATCTCTCTGGAAATATTCGTGAACGTTTTACGTTCCTTCGTCGTCAATGAAGAAGAAATTGAAACCGATGAGTTTTGTGAAAAGAGGGACTGAAAATTCGACGGAGAGTCGAGTCATGGTGTAGCACGAAAACAAAACGTTTCAGAGAACGTGGTTAATAATGGAGGCTGCCAGGCCGGATAGCCTGGAAACTCTTAAATTCTGGCTCACGACGTAATTAAAAGACCTCCTGAATCTTTCAGATTCGCTTAATGAAACTCCGGGAAAAATTGATTTTTACCCGGTTGCTTTGTTTTCCTTTCATTAACGGTGTCTCTTTCCCGAACGATGGAATATCGGTTAATGCACTTTAATCTGAAATCCAATAATTCGAATACTGCTAATACGTAGAAAATCGCCGAGTTAACGGAAAAATGATCAGGCGTTTCTTCCTTTTAATTTCAACGATCTTTCGTATCTATCGTAGTAGAAATTGTAATAGCGTAAGTACGCTGTTATTTAAAAATTTATATAGACACTTTGGATGGTTTGTAGTAGCAATATATGAACATTAATAGTATATATAATGTATGAATATATAAATTGATTACATAAATATATAAAAGATGTAGATTGAGCAATCGACAGATGTAAACACTACTTGTTAAATTTAAATTTAAACCATTCAAATTAACGTATCTCGTTAAAGTTCCGTAAATATTAAGCTTCGTTAAGATTTTTCTACATATTGATGATTGAATTGTAAACTTGAAAGATTAATGACTATTATTTATAAATGTGGAGCAAGTATCTTCTTTATCGTACCTGTACCTTAGAGACCCAGATAGTCTGGGAATGAAGAAACTTCACAGAATTTTATTATAGATTTTGTTGGAAAATTGTTCCGTAATTTGTTTAACTTTCACAAATGGCAGTATTTCAACGGTTAAAATCAATTTTATTGCGTTATAATATATTAATAAAATAAGAATACATCATTTTATCAACAGATAATTCTTACTTATGATTCTGTTGTTAAATTGCTAATAAACATAAGCAAGTGTCCAGGTACTTTTAGTAGTATACTTAAAGGAAAGTACTTGAATTTATAATATCTTCTTGCCGAGAATTCTGTACTTCTTGTGAGCGTGATGAAGAGCAAGGAAGTCATAGTTTGATCGGTAACGTTGTTAAACCGGCAAGTTCAACATGATATTTAAGGTTCTGGACAGAAGTTTCGGAACTTTCCAGGACATTACAATATTAAATTATGCATAATTAATATCGGAAAACTTTTTATATTTATCTTAGTTTGTTTAAGACGAAGTTTAATCTGCGGAGTTACCAAAAGTGAGTAGAAATGAAATTGTATCAAGCACATATTTTGTTAATAGACTGCGGATTTTTATGCATTTATGGAATATTCCATGATGCGGAAATTGTACAGAATGCAATATGTAATAAAAATATATAAAATATCTGAAGCACATTTAGGTTCCATTTTTTATCGATATTCACAAAAATATGAATTTCCATAAAAATTCGAATGAAAAATTTTGTGTTTATAGCAACGAGAGAAAAATTGCAAGTTTACAAATGGTCTGATGATACTTGGATAAAATTTTAATAATTACATCAAATTTTTCGTCAAAATTCTTCCAATGAAAGTTATGTAGAAGATCCACAGTACGAATTACTACTTGAAACGAAGGAAGGAAGTGACGAGGAGGGGATTTCGATGGTTCTGAAGACTGATGCTAATGAAAATACATCGAGGGTTAGTTCAACAGAGCTTTTTTTCTTTTCCTCATAGCCCAAGAAAGAAAGAAAAAAAATAAACACTTACAAGTTACAGGTGCACTTTGGGAACATTCACAGTAGTACATGCGTACGAAAAGCACACTTTAAAAAAGGCTGCTTCCACGCACACGCATAGCGTTCGCCACGGATAAAACACACTCTCTCTTCACGCAATTTTCTGTTCGCAAGTGAAAACTGGATTCTCGTATAAAAGTCCGACGCTAGATCGCCGGAGCAGGAATTGCGTTGTGTCATCGCGAGGAACTGTGGCTCAGAAAATCGTTCGTCTCGTCCAGGTAAACGACAAACTCAGCGATAAATCGTCAACCCTTGGACCTCATCGTTGAGCGAATGATCCACGAATCCTAAGGAAACCAATTTCTCAGCCGACCGAAATAACACGTCCGTCGACTTGAGCGATGAAAACGCAGATTTTGTAAAATATTCACGGCCCTGACTGAAGCGATATCGATTCCCTTCCTTAATCTTATATACACAGAAAGCAGGGCGTTTTATTTTTTGATCTTAACTCTCTTTCACGTGCGTCGCTTATCATACATACACTATGTACAGCCTCTTTGTACAAGTTCCTCTCAAATAAAAATAGAAGGATAGAACAGAAGAAAGTAACATTATTCTGCATTAGAAGACAATAAGATTAACAATTTCGTAAAAATCTACGAAATCAAATCGAAGCACAATATTTGATAATTAACGTTGATCGATAAACAACAAAGTATCTTGTCAAAGATAAGATTCACTTGACAAGAAACGTCTTCCAAAACCATGAAACATATCGTCTTCGATCTTGCTATCGTTCGATTGTTCACTAATCGTTTCTTTCCTTTTTCTTTGTTTTTACACATGACCTCTTTACAATAAACTACACTCTATCAGCGTTAAAAATTTCTTAGCTAGTTCTGTTTTCCTTGTTCGTAACTGTTAATAAGAAGTTTCTTTTTCACTGGCACACGAAACGGCTAGGATCCAGTGTCTTCGGTTTTCTCGTGGACGACTTGACTCGAGTCTTCGCGATTCACACAGTCTCTTATCGCTTGGAGAATCACACGCACCCTCCTGTCCAGGGCTGCGAAATGGGGTTCCCATAGAACTGGCGCTACGGGATCCTTCGCCATGCTTCTTCGCAGCGCCTCGCTCAAGGGGTCTGGCCCGTTGTGAAATCTGAAAAACAAAAAGAAAGGAATGTTTCAATTTCTGGCGATAAAAGGATTTAGTTCTCTCCTCTTGTTCCTCGCTGATATGAACTCCTATGTTACAATGAAAATATTCAAGCACGTGTTACAGCCAGACTGTGGATGTTTAGGCAAATTTATATCTTTCTTAAAAAATAAAATCTACATAGAGATTTGTTTCATCTATTGCATAAATATTACTTTCTTGTTTTTGAGTTTATTTAAATGATAGCAGTTTAACGATAATCATGTTCGAATATTTTAGTGAGCTAATGTATATTAACGTATATGAACAATGAAACATTTTATAAACTCTTTTATAATCGTTCGCCACCTTTCTGTTGAATTTTCAGTTCCACATTTATCATACTTTTTTCATAATGAATTTTATCATTTTAATAAACCGCATTATTTATCGGATCTTTTGATATTAATACAAATTTGTTATTTATATAAGATTTCATTATACTAAAATACAGATTCCATTAAGTATGATAATATAATTTCATAAATACTCTAGACTCTGTTTGATAATTTAATTTCAATACGAAGTATGGATAATAGAATTTAAAAGGAACGGTATTAGATCGTAACATGAAATATTCAACTTCGAACGTACCGTGCTCCACTAAATACTAAAAAAGGATTCTAGAAAGTAAAAAATAATCCTAGAATGTTATACGCAAAAGAAAAGAGCTTAAAATTATATATGAATTATATATTCTCTGTTTTATCTACAGAAAGATAACGAATTCTTTGATCTAGAAGAAAAAAAAGAGAAAGAAGCATTTAGAAAATACATAAACGACCTAATAGAAATGGATTGCCAACGCAAGAGTTAAATAATACACGATAAATTGCAACGTTGCGGGGCAAAGACCCAGAGCAAATTTGAAAACCCTTACGAGACTACCTTAACTCTCTAGGTCTCAAACTGCTTAAAATAAAATCCCAAAGATAAATCTTTTCTCTCTGGACGGAGGTGGTAGAATATTTGAACAATTGGTTCATGGTCTGTCGCCGAAATTCTCTTTCAAAAGACCACGCCACTGTTTTCTCCCTTCCTCTTTCAAGAAAGACCCGGTTGATCCTCGGTTTTCAATATTCACGGGGAATCAAAGTAATTCGATCGTTTTTAATAAACATGCAAATCCACGGACGTAGAAGTCGTCGGAACTCGAAAGATTAAAAACGTGACCCCTTCCTCTCTCCTTCTTTCGTCTCGTCTCCGTCTGGCACATTGATCAGCGAGCTCGAGCGTGAGGCGACAGAAATTTTTCAATAAAAATGCAAATGCCCGTAATTAGAAGTTGGTTCGGCGGTAAGACACGTATCTTACTATCTATCATCGAGAGAACTTCCCACTTTCGTTTTGCCGCGACATCTACTCTCTTTTTTCTCTTCCTATCTTTTCCTTCCTGTCCCATGTTGGAAAAATTATTTTTCCGGTTTGAAATTTTCCACATTGCTGGAACCATCCTGCGAGATTTCGAGACGCGGCCCGATAATAGAGGATCTGGCTCTTCCTTGCGGAACAGGCAATGAATAAAGTATCGACTAAGCAAACGGCTCGTAGATGGTACTTATGGCGTATGTACAGGGTGAACTATTTGATTTTCAGGCTTCTTGAACGGGAATGTCTCGGATTAGATACATTTTTGCGGTGTTTTATCGACGATATTTCGTGGATCTTTCGAAATCTTTCGAGACTTGCCTTCTTCTAACTCTCATTCGTTTCTCGTGTCAATGTGATTCGCTTTTCCGATAAAAGATCGTATTACTCGGCTACATTTATAGAACAATTTTCCTGAAACTTATTGGCTTTGACGTGCGAATGAAGCGTCATATTTCTAAAGGAGAGTCAGTGTGAATGTATGTGAAAGACAAGGAGTAAAATTAGTTATTGATCTTTTCATTTCATTGATGCTTTACCACTCTGTCAATTTCACACACAACAAATATACATTTTGATTTCTTTGAGCAATGAAACTACATTATTAATATTCTTACTCGTGTTCACGATTTCGTTGATACTGTTTTTGATTTTTAATTGCTTTTTAATATCTTCTAAGTGGCCGCGATCGAACAGAATGTGTTTCATTGCAAGATTTTGGTTACATAGGGTACATATAGCTACAGATTCTTTTGAAAGTAGATAAGTCGAGTAGATAAGTCGATAAGAATCTGGTGTGGCTAATTATCGCACGCGTAATAACCACTTGGTCTGCTGCTGTTCGGCAATCTGGTGTCCGGTTTGTATTTATATTTATACCCTTCTGCGTTTCCTCTGCGTTTTGCTGCCGTGAGAGTTCGTAGTATAATCGAGCTTCTTTGAAATAGTCGAGAGTATTTTTATCTCTGTATCTATTTAATCTTCTGCACTACTAAAAATATCAAATGATTTGTCAATAGCATCTGATTGCAGCAGTTGCAGAACTGGTTCTGATTCCTTCGACAGATATTCATGGCTAATTCCTCAATGTCTAAGTCTGTATCTTATCAAAGTTATTCTATCTTACCTGTTCATGTCGAGAATGGAGATTTTTTGGTACAAGTTTTGTATCATATTGCGGAACTTGGGTCGAGTTCCATATGCTATTTCATTCTTCTTTTTCATTATTGTGGATCTAAAAACCTTCTTAAACCTTCTTATCGATTTCTTCGTGTCATTAAATTTTAACGTTAGACAGTAGAATTTTTTTCACACTTGGAGATTGAATTATCGACGATTTACAGAAAGGTAAAGAAAATGTTGGCTGATTACATATGATCGATTGATATAATGGTTTTCCAACGGGACACCCCGTATATGTGGGTTTGTGTGTATACTTAAGGGCATATTCTGGAAGAAGCACGCGGATAAAAGTATTTTTCTGGCTGGCTACTTCTCGATGTCACAGGGGAACGTAGAAAAGCACGCTGCTCTTCGCCGAGAGAAGGATAAAGACTTGATCGAACAGCTTTTATACCATTTGAACGATTATATGGTCTTCGAGGGTATTGATGATCCTGAACGACAGATCCTTTTAATATTTACCGAATCGAAACTCCAACAGAATCCCATCCTCTGAAACTTTAACACATACTTTTTAAACAATTTTTTAAAATACAATTACATTATAATTCACACTTTCACTGCTATTCAGTTATTGCAATAATTTTGCTTTGAAACAGCTATTTTATTTTTGGTTTTATTTAGTATTACAACATTATGCAGTGATAACTATTCGGTATTGTTATTCACTGATTTGATTGATTGATTATTACTATTATTGGATTTATTGTATATATGTCGTTATATAATTGGATCGAATATTGAATAGTATTGGATTAGTCCAAAAATTGGAAACTTCTGATATTTGGTGAGATTAAGGAAAAGTAAAAATACATATATACATATACATATGCCGTAGTATATCTGCACATACTGTTTAATAAAATTTTTGTTTAAACCAATGGAGATGAATAACCTTCAGTATTTTTTAAATTTCTCTATGAAATTTCAAGGTAACTTAATAATTATTAATGAAGCTAGGAGATAGCAATGCTATTTCTAATCAAAGAAACATGAAATGAAAAATAATAAACGTAACGATATATGTAAGAGCATGTCGCTTCTGGAGAAGGAAGATTAGATTTCAATAGTAGTGAAAGTGTCAAACGATGAAATTTTATCTTTCTCAAACCATCTACAAGCGAAAGAAAAAATGGTATACTTATACTACTATAAAAGCTGTTTCGTTTTCTCTTCGCCTACATTGTTATTACAGCGCATAAAAAAGGTAATAGAGAAATCCTATGCTCGATAATATGAGAAGAAATTACGAACACGATCCTCGACATGTTATCCCAGCTAATCAAACATCATGTTACCTTATAAATACAACGATTTCATGAAATATATTTGATAAGAGGGGTACAGTATCCCCCTATATGTGTTTCGTATTAACGCAGGTTGGAATAGTTGAATGGGAACTAAATGAAAACGAAATCGTAATGAAAGAGAAGTAACCATGACTGACACGATGAAGTAGCTGCAATGAAGTACCCACAGGATGCAATTATCCTATAATATCAGGTTTAATGGACAACGTGTGGGCTTCTTCAATGCGTCTTGAACGACCAGCACAATTTCATTCAAGAAGATACTCTCTGTTAGCTATGTTCTACGATAATAAGCAACTAGATCAAACTAAAACGAAATTAACGATGCTCTGGGTTCGATTTGCTCGTATCATTACACGATTATTAAGAGAAAAATAGTTAACATAATTACTGCTCTACGTGAAGATGAAAAGTCACGAGACATAAAAAGTACTGTAGCCACGCGAAGAATAAAAAGCAAAATACGACGATTCATTTTCACGAATAGAAACATTCTGTGTGTCATGTTTCTAGTAGGTTTGTTCAGTTATTTTCAGAAGTGGAATATTCGAGACACGTTCGAATCAAATCGCAACGTGCGCTAGTAAATACAGCGAAACCCAAATCAAACCCAAAGAAACATCAGAGAATCTAATAGTTGGAATTATCTTGACGTTCTCATTGTTTTCATAAAGAATTCAACAAACGGATTCCGAGCGGCAGCATATATACATAACAACTCAAAATGAATAGCTGAGCGAAAACGAGAAGGATAACTCGAGGCCGTAAAGGTTTAAAGAAATCAGCGAATCCTGGGAACCGAGATCCAGATTGCCGCGTGGAATTCAATCTGCGAAACGAGTTATCTCGATTTTTATCGAGACAGTGGCAGGTGTCGTGCTTGTAGAGGAACACGCGTGCCGGAGATTCTGGCGAAGAAGATATCGGCTACCGGTTTCGACCTAGCGGACACGTAACGACGGCCTAAGCAGCGTGTCGGACAGATCGATAATCGTTTGCTGTTATCGTGCATCGGTCATTTGGTGCACGTACATCTACACGTACACTCGCGGACATACACAAAAAACCAGGTACACATTTGTGGAGATGTGTGCACGCGTGTGTAGCTACGCGTGTCGACGAAATCCGCTCTCGTTGAATTTATCGCGGCCGTAAAAAGCCTGGTCCCCGTGAATTCGCATCAAAGCGGAGATTCACGAGCGATGCTGGCGACGGCCAATTCTGGTAAAACGTTTCACTCCGAAATCCGCCTTATCCAGCCCCCCGGGGCCACGGCTCGTAAAGTTTCCCCAGCGTTTCCCTTTTTCGAAATCCGCCGAGAGGCCATCCAGAGAGGGGAAGGGAGCCCCGCTCTGAATTGTAAATTCGACCCAGATCGATCCTCTGCGCTCTCGCGACACCAGCCCTCGATACGATCGTACCCACAGCGTCGAATTAGAGCCACGTCCAGATCCACGATCTTGCCTTCGTTCTATCTCCTGTTCCCTGTGGCATTGTGTCGATTGGAGAAATTAATAGGAGATCGGATAGACTGATTTATGGGTGGAGATGTGCAGGCGAAAATCGAAATATTTGATGGATTTGTTAGAAAGAGTAGAGGTTTCTGTCTATACAGTGGCTAAGGCCAGGATTTTTACCATCGTTGTGTTTACTATAGCGATTATACTATCAATAATTTGTACACGCTGGTAAAATCGAGATACATATTGTTGTTATAAATTTTCCTCTTCGTCTTCTTTTATGTTTCATGTAGCATCTACATTGTGGTCATTAGCGACGATGTTTGAGTTGTGTGAGTTAGATTTTGTTGAACATATTGATTTCCTTAAGGTAGCTTATTGTGTTTCTTATATAATCTCGTGATGTTAGAGCTTTGTCTGGTTTCGTGTTGTATTTTTGTTTTTGATGCTTCGTTCTTCTACACTCATAATTAAGTGACTAATGGTTGGTCTTGACAAAGGGACAGTGTGGTGGAACTGTCTTTTTGATTAACTGCGTTATTTTTGAGTATCCGGTACGCCAGGCCAGTACATTCCTTCCTCTTCTATTCGTATCGTTGAATGGAATTTTGTTGCTAGAAATGTTATACTACGTTGTAAACCTTTGCTCCTTCGGTTAAAGTTCAGATTTTCTTCCATTCTTCTTTTATTGCTGTTTTTGCTATTTTCATAATATATACACACACCCACACATACACACACATATATATTATAAATAGGAGTGTATAAAACTTCAAAACTTCTACTTATGAATAGAAATGTCAAGCAAATTCTACAAAACAATAGAGTTTCCCTACGTAAAGAACGTGTTCGCAATAAAACGAATTTGATACGATAATAGGAACTGGAGCGAATTTCTATAATACTGAAAGAACTTACTTTAAAAGGGTGCTTAGAGTTGTTTGTCTGATCATGCAGCACTGTAAGATAGGGGCCAAGATAGAGATCTCATCGTGGAAAGCTCTGCCAAAACCTCTACCGTGATCCAAGTGCAAGGGGAACGTGTTGTTGCCGAAAATCTTGAACGTCTCGTAATGGTGTCTGTCCATGTTTCCCATAAGGAAGTCTAAGACGGCCATGTCCATTAGATCCAGCAGCCTGCGACCCTCGTGATATGGTGGAATTTCTTTTACCAGGGAACAGTAATCCGAATCTGAAAGCATAAAAGAATAAAACATTACTAAGTTTTAAGTTGTATTTATTTTACAGAATATTAAAATGGTACTATAGCGTGGAAGGTTGGTATTAAACGAAGATTCAACTAAACTTAACGAAAATCAATTAAACTTAAAAGTATTTCAAACTATCGCTTTTCACCGTGAAATTTTAATGTCCGATGGATATATATATATATATATACATATATTATGTAACCAGGTTATACATGGGTTATGAGAGCTACGGAACTTTTACATTTTTAAAGCTTCAGACTATCAAATATTCAATTTATAGCTTAATATTTAATTAATATATAATTAATTATTGATAACAGAAACTACTTTCAAACAAATGCTGCAGTAAATATTGTATAAAATATACGTATTGAGTGACTTGGGAAACCATTTGAGTACTTACAGAAAAATGTTCTATTTACGCGTATGATATGTGTAATATAAAAGATTTTGAAATTATCACTGTAAGCATCACACGTCTGTTACGATCATGCTGCTCGGATTTCACACCAATACGAACATGCATCTATGCATCTATTTTCATGAGATCTCTATCTGTAAAGTAATTTGCTGAAAATGAAAAAATTAAAACAACTGGACTCGTCATATTCTTTGCATGTGCATTTCGAAGTGTGTAAAACGAAGTCTATAAAAAGTTATCGTTAGAAGCAGAGAACTCACCACCTTAAACCAGTTTTTGTTTTATCTCGGTGCAACACCTGGTTCCCGAGATATCGCCGTGCGAAGCAAGTATAATTTTTAATAATTCGATATCTCTGTCTCTATCGCACTCACACGCCGACCTACCGCAATCCAGATACCGGTGCAGCGAACAGTGAATGATGCTGATTTAGCGTTTTTTCACTGCTACTATTAAATCGTTACGTACACAATCCTTGGAGAAAAGTAGGTCACGGCGATTTCCACGAATTTTGACCGTCATGCATCTTATCGCTGAACTATCGACTCGCGATATCCCGGGAACCATTGAACGTATGTATCGACTTCAAACAAAGTGCATTATAAAAAGAGCGTGCTCTGCTATGTACCGAGTATACCCAGTGGAAAATTGGTTGGATATTCCGGATGGATTTTGCAACCGGTTAAGACGGAGGGATATTATGATTTTGATCGAAAAACAATAAATGTAAAATTGTTTTAGAAAATAGATTATTTTAAATTGATAATGAAATTATAATTTATATTAACATGCCTTGCGCTGGTCACGAAAAATGATCTATGTTTATTTGTACACAACCGTGTATACGTGTACATAAAATTATCCAGAAGATAACACTAAACTGTCGTAGCTAATATTCAGGAAACGACGCTAATAATCGGTGACTGGCGTTTAACTTAGAAAAGAACTGACGTTTAGATGAAACAAGCGGTCGCGCCAGTAAAAGTTCAGAAAAAGATGTAATAACAAATATGACGTAAAATCGTGGTCGTAGTAAAATGCACAAAACTCGTCGTAAATATGGAGAAAAACATTGGCGAACTATGCCAGCGACAGTTATAGATTTTGAAATAACGTAGAACTACATCGCCGGCAACCAGCCAAAAACTTATAAATGACGTAGAACCACGTCAGTGGCAACCAGTTATAGATTTTGAAGTGACGTAGAACTACATCGCCAGTAACTACGGTGGCGAACGAAATAATGTTTATAAAATAAGAAATATAAAGACAACATAATTTTGCGAATTAAAACGATGGATATATGTGATATATATATATCATAGAATAAATGACTGTTATCAATATTGAAAAATATTTTGGTAAGTATGTGGAAGAGGATACACCTCACCGGTTTCGATAATCTTGAAATATATTGCCAAGGTCAACATACTTAAACTTAAAAAAACTTCAATACAATTTATGTTACGACTATACTTCACTCCGGAGTAGGAGAGCGCGTTTTTATATAGTCCAACCTAAACTTAACTCATTGACGAGAAATACGACTATTTTTAATATCGTATAAATAAAAAGGAAGAAACGAACGTGCTATAGATTAGGCTAGAGTAATAAAGTGA
The DNA here is from genome assembly GCF_024516045.1 of Bombus affinis. NCBI lineage: Eukaryota > Metazoa > Arthropoda > Insecta > Hymenoptera > Apidae > Bombus > Bombus affinis. The sequence goes on along the minus strand of NC_066356.1, from coordinate 6,338,078 downwards.
TACAATATTTTAATGAATCTATTGCTATATGAAACGTTGCACTATGTCTTCGCCTGTCTATTACATACAAATAATAATTAGAGCCAGCAGATATATACACATCGATACTTGGCACCTATACCGGTACAACTCAAAAAATATAAACCTTAGAGGAGGGGTGTTTTCTTTTCTTTTTTAAACAAATACACAAATTACACGAATTAAAACAAATAAAACTACATTTTTTTACAAAGAAATCTTCGCGAGTCATCTCAACGACACTTGTAGCGTCACAAAACAACTGAAGAGGAGTCAGTGTCGCTGTAAAACCAAGATCAGGTTGATAGCGACATAAGTAATAATTTTCCCTTCTAACGCAAAATTGAGGGAGTTATAAAGATACCGTTTTATATGATAGAAGCAGAAACATAATATAGTCTTTCTTTTTGATAAAAGAAAATATGAAATTCGTCGAATTATTCCATTATCGTTGCCAAGCAGCGACATGTCCTTCACACAAATGACAAAAGTATATTTGCTAGCATATACAAATGATAATAAATCAAGTAGTAATCAAATTTACAACACATTTGGAAAATTGCATTTGCAAAATGGAGATAAAAATTAATTCATGACGATCGGATACTAATCTGACGCAACCTACAACTCGTTGATTTATCCTTTTTTATTTATCTTAAAGATAATTGGCATCAATGAATTAAATTTAAGTTGAGCTATATATATATATATATAATTTAAGTTAAGCTACATATATATATATATATACATAGGGATAATATAACCTTGACGTATTTCAAGCTCATTGAAATCAGCCTCTTTTCTATAAAATTACAAAAATCGTTGATACAGAAAATTATTAAAATCCACATCGCATCGGTTCTCATTTTTCTTTTGTTCGCTATTTAAGAATGACGTAGAACTTGTAACCGCTTGTGAATGTGTTAATAAACTAGATTCGAGGGAAGAAAAATCTCACCGTGCTCCCACTGCGCCTTCTTCCTCTTGTGATAACTCCTGCGCCATGGATGTCGCCAGGCCTTCCTCGCAACGAAAGATTTATCCGGCAAGAACGCGGCGAAGCTCCCTTCAAGGGTGTCCGGATTTCCGCAAATCGCGTGCGCCGTATCGCAGTAATAACTGCACTTGCCGTGGAAGCAGATATTACCGGCGGGGCTGACGAAGAACGTCTTCAGCAGCTCGCCGTCGGCGATCTGATAAATCTCTGTCGTTAGGTTCAACGTTCTACCGGTGACTGGCATCGCCCTTCGGAATCCCAGTAGTCTGCAACAGCGAATCGTTCGATGAGGGCAAACTTTTCCACGTTCATTCCTCCCGGATCCAAGAAACTATACCGATAACGTTGATTCATCGAAGATCTTATTTTTCATAGATCGTCTTTTTCCTTTCTTTTTTTCTAATAAAATTTCGATCGATAGAATACTTGGTTACCTGTCCAGATGAAACGCTGCGATCTCTGCTGTGTGTCTCTCGAAGTCCGTGAAGTAGAAGTGATTTGGTAAAGTTTGCTGTTCTCGTGGAAACCTGGTACATTAATGAGAAAAAGAAAGAGATAATATCGAATTGTTAATGATTCAGAGGAGTTGGGATAAATAAAACTTTGGTATTCTCTTGCTACGAATTTAGGTGGTTTTTCATACGGATAGGACGTATTAAAAATTATAACGATGTAAATCGAGGTTGGGAAAAATTAGAATTTTCACAAATATCGTCGCTTTGCTGGCGTAGTTAATTAAGGTATAATTAGATTGCGGATGTTTATGCATTTATGGAAAATTTAAATATGCAAAAATAACCAGAACGCATATGACATTCAAGTAAAATGTGTGAAATATTCAAAGTAAAGTAATCGTTATAATTTTAACGGGCGAATCAAATTCCTATTTAGTTTCCACTTCTTTATATAGTTTATAAAATTACAAATTTGCATATATTGACACGGTTCCATAATTTGAACAAACATGATGCATAAATAGAAATAGAGCGTTGCTTTATGAAAAACAGTGATCTCACTTATACCACTGTGATTTTCAACCAGCCATAAGCTTCTCTGAAAAATTATTGCAGTGCTATTTACACTTCAATTTGTTTGAAACATTGGAATAATAAATAATCGGCAACAAAGAAATATGAATTAATACATTCAATTTAAATCGCAAATGAAAGAAACGTGCAAATTATTTGGAAATTTTCGTAGAATACAAAATTCAGGTGTATCTGAGTCAAATCAAGAAACGAACGTTGACCTAAAATAACGTAGAACGTATTATCCGATGGAAATGTTCTTCGCGATTTTCCACCTCGATCGTGGGACTCGTGGGAAATTCCTTGTTTTCTCGGGAATATTTTCCGGTTCAAGGGCATCGTCGAGACCCAATGAGAATGCACGAGCCTCTCTCCACGTGGAAAAAGAAAAAAAAAAAAAGAAAAGAAAAGAAAATACACGGAAGAGAAAGTAATTTCCACTTTCGTGACAATGTCAAAACACTCGCGAAGAAATCTTCCCATAACTGAACACGACAATCTTAATTTATCATCTTCATTTTTCATTTTCACTTTCTCGAGGGAATAATTCACGCTTTATTACCACGTTCTGATGATTGAATTTCATTCAATCGAAATTTCGTAACTGATTCAAACCGAGATTCAGATAAGAGAGGAATTTTCATCTCGGTTCTACGATCGTTCTCGTTGCTTGAAAAATGTTTTGCTCGTTCAAGGCCATAACACGTACAGCTACGCGACAGTTTCGAGATGTCGGAATCCAGAAGCAAGCGATTTCTCGAGAAAACATAACCCTACAGAGAAAGAGAAGAAGAAACGGTTTTCTCTTCGTTTTCTCCCGCCCCTCTACCTCGTTTCCGGTTCTATCGTGAAAGTCGACGGCGATAAATAAAAAAAAAACCTCCTCCGGGGAATCCTTCTCGTACGTGTGCACCTTTCCTTACGAAATATGGCGCTAGAACAAGAAACCCAGAATTCCGTGGATCTACTGACGTTGAGCGAGTACGTGCTACGCAGGCTCTATAAGAATGTAAATAATGGGACAAAACTTTCAGAAAGAGAGCGTTCGATTTTAAATATTTATGAATTAATTCTAAACGATGGTATCGTTACAGTTAATTGGCTTACAGATAACTGTCATAATTATAGGGTTTTTCCGAAATCATGATACGAGCGATCGGATGGTGATTCTACGTGCAAAAATACATCGAAGAGAAGAATAACAACTTTCTCGTTCAAGGCTTTGTTTTCGACAAAAATGAGTTTGCAAACTCGCCAGTTACCCGTATCGTGTATTGACTGATAGTGTCGAATTACGAAATTTCTGTTTCTGTTCGTGCCTGTATTACTAAACATGGAAAATGTCACAATTCGTTAGATGCTACGTTTTACATTACATTATATTACATGGTAACAATACGGTGGCCATGAAAAGTATTGGCATACCATTGTATTTAGTATAATATCTATTATCGTATTTATTATAATATTTATTACATAAATTATATTAATATTTATTATAATATTATTACATTCATAAAGAAGTTCTGGTTTAGAATGCCATTTTTGGGAATTTTATTGAATTCTTTCCATAGAAACCACGATCCTTCTATCAGCAAACTTTTGCATACACATATTTGATAATGTTTGAAGGACATTCATCCTTCTTCTTGAACGAAAATAATCGAACTATTTTAAGCGAAGAATTAAAAACTTACGCGAGTTATGTAAACGTCATTACGCGGAGTTTCAAAAAGAAAATCTTTTACTAGTGTCTGGCACGATTCTGATTATTCTACTTATCTGAAAGGGAAATATAGAAACACGTTTATGGTGTGAACGTACACTTGACTCTCAGCAATTAACTATCTCTACTCTAATAATTATAAAGTAAAAAAATGTTTAACAGGATTATACAAATATTCCTAATTTCTTGTATTTCGTGGTCGAGGATGAAAACATGAGTAATTTGAAATAAAACTATCTTTAATCTCGATACTTGGCAAACTTTTTGCATATTGCGATCTAATATCCAAACTTTTACCAACTTTGAATCAAAATTCCAGTGAGAATACTGAAATACTTTAGCTTCTCATTAACCCGGTTCGAACTTCGTTTTATCAGTGCCCGGCGCAAATAATTCCTACTAACCATTCAGCAGGCTCCTAATCAAAATGATTTTTTGGTTTCCCAATTTTTAATTACGAGCCGAATAATCGTATTATCATCTCGTTTGATGTAACGGTATCTAGTAACTACGAAACTATGTAATTAACAAAGGCTATGGGGTTGATGATAACGGTAGAAAAATTTCGAACCGAAATTTCTCAATTAAATACAAGTACGTTGTATTTCACGTCTCTGTGGATTGTTTATCGGCGAATAAGAGAAGAAAATCAAATGAAAATCGCAAGCAAGTTTTCGCTTAATATCTAATAATAAAATGTGGATCTTTATGCAAATTTATATTTTCATGCTAAGATAAAACGAAGAAAAGAAGCCTAAATTGCGATTTGTACTTAGAGGTAGTAAGTGTTATTTCGTTAGAAAATTGATCATCGACTTTTCTTTCCTCCAGTAACTTGTTCTTAATACATTGAATCCAACTCCCCCCAAATTCCATGTCGAATAATTTCTCGGGAAATTACATACATTTTTATGCACTCGTGACGAATATAAAGGTGTAGAAATCCAGAGAATGCGCACATACAGAAATATTTATGTTAAATAAACAAAGTGGAGTACTCGTCGTAATTTTTAGTAAGCGAAACAAAGTACTATGCAGGCCCCATTCCCTCGTTTCCCTTCATAAAGACACGCAATTGCATAAAAGTCCGTTGTCTACGTTATGAATTTCATCAAAAGTGATAATTGCTCTCGAGGATGTTTCTTAAAAGATAAAAAGAATCGTCAAATTTCCGCGGAACATTGACTACGGAAAGAACGAAACAAGGAGAAGAAGGCTGGGCGGAACTTTTCCAAGCAGGCTGGGCTAATTAATACGACGGTCGTGCGGTAATTAGCCCGTAATTTGCATCCGATTAAAAGTTAACTGGCATCGCGAGGCTGCCAGCCAACCCTTGCTGTCTGACCTTCCGACTCCGCGGCATAATTCTGTTTACCAAAGGCTGCTTCCTTCTCCTTGGCGAAGCGAAATTTTCTACCGGCTGGCAGCAACGAGGTGCGCGGGAAAGATAACCAGTATTTCGTTGGAATAATTGCGCGGAATAAGACCGGGGTCGCGGCTATTTTATATTCAAATGAACCGGTTCGTACGCGATTTATTCCGAGGCAAATATTAATTGCATCGTCCACGGCTGAGGACCTACAGATTTATAGGTCAGATTAGAGGAATTGCTTTTCTTACAGGCTGCCTCGAAAATCTGGGACATACGAGCTTCGGTTTTTTCTCCCTGCCACGTTTTATACCGCAAATTGATTAAAACCTTGCTACGATTCTCGAATATCTATGTGTCGAGTACGCTCCCATTTTAACGAAGAAAAAGAACAATGTTCCAAGACGTTTGATAAAAGATTGGAACGAGGAGTCGTCGTGTAAAACTACATTTTTTAATTAACCTTTAATAAGACTTCTTTCATATTTTCTCCGGATTGAATATATTTTTCAGTATTAGAAGAAAATGAAAGTGACCGAAAGAATTTAGTTGAACTTCCGTGATGAGCCTACTTTTATGTCAATATTCTTGACAAGTAATATGTTATGTTATATTATTATATAATATAATTCCCTGTCCTGAAATGAAATGATTGTTAGAATTTTTAAGTGGCGCATTAGCAGTCGTACTTTTATATATTGATGGTTCTTTTTTTAATTATCGTATTTAAAGAAGCATAAAAATGAATCACATTTGCTTGAATTATTTCTCCATTTTTCCCTATGTTTTTTAATACATAGTACAGAGTTCTATTATTGAAATTTTTCGGGTTTGAGGTCTTGAACCTGTCGATATATTTTGCGTATACTCCCCTACAATTTTTCGTGCACGAGCAACTTTATACGAGTCACGTATACGTATACACGAGTGCTCGAGATTTTTGTGAAGCTCGTAAAACCAGTTCCATTGGAATTTACTATATCGTGAATGGTCAAACGCTAATTGCGGCTAGAACTAATGATGTAGGTCGATGGTAATTATTGCTGGTCGATTAGTCGACCGAGTGGTGGAAAGCGAATAAAAAACATCCGACCTACGACCAGCAACTTCTTTTCCTCGGTTGGTTAAACTAAACATGCAAAGCGTGAACAATGATTTAGTTCAATTATCGAAGTATAAAGAATGCTTTCTAGCTGACTCATGCTTTTCAAAGACATACCATTTATTAATATCATTCGCGGTTCTTTTGACGAGATAAGGCGTAAAAAAGTTGGCCGAGGTGCAACGAGGAAGATTATCGAAATTTGTTAGTAAAATGCGAAAAAAGAGAGGTGTTTTTAATAATGGAGTACACGGGATTCAGACGCTAAAGTTTCGCGGCAAATTTAATAACGCGAACTTCGCTAGCCGCAGGAAGGTGGATAAGAAGGAAACTTGTGTTTCTCGCAAACCATATAACCAGCAATTTTATTTTTAATAATCGTTCCAGAAATTGTTGAGGAATAAATAGACATTTAAAGAATGTAAGATGTATGGAAATTGAAAAATAGAAAAGATATAAGATTTCTATGCATGTCCAAAATATTCCATTTTTAGAAACACATAATTCAATAGATTCTAAAAAGAATGTTAAAAGATTGAAATCATATATAGAAGAGAAGCTTCTTAGTTTTAATTATTTTATAATCGACATTGTACTTTGATGAACTTTAATCCATTAAACGATGAAACTGGTAGTAATTTAAGCGCGTTATATAAGTTTCTTACAAGCATGATATAAAAAGACATTCCAATCTAATATACAATTTCATATTTACAAGCAAACAGAATGGTTCAGAAAGCCTGCTAAATACTCCAATATTTCTTCGTCCCTACAAATTAGCGTTTTTTCCTCTCCAAAGATCAAATACAATTTTCCATTTACAAATATAAATATGTTAATTAGAAAAAAAAAAATAAAAAATAGGAGAGAAATATAAAAAAGTGGCGCCTAATACACTAGCCACTTCAATCTACATCTACTTGTTCTTTATTGTTCGAAATTATCGTCTTTTCATCAAAAATAAAATTCGCAAATATAAAAATGTTTATGGAAAAGACAAAAAATATGAGAAAGCAGTATTACTTAATACATCGGTCACCTCAATCTTTAGCTATTCCTACTTGATCCCCTGAAATCACTGCCTTTTCTCCAAAAATGAAGTATAATTTTATGTACATCCATGAATATAAAAATATTTATTAAAAAAGGAAAAAAAGAAATATAAAAAAATAGTACGACTTAATACACTAGCCACCTCAATATCCATACCATAACCACGTCAATCTTCATCTATCCCTTCTTTATCCATCTTCTCTTCGAAAATAAACTCCACAGATATAAAAAGAAAAGTATATATATATATACGTAAAGGGAATATAGAAAAGTAGTACAACCTAATACACTAACCACTTGAATCTCCTTCTATTTCTTCTCCATCTTCCGAAATCGCCGTCTCTCCTCAAAAAATGGAAATAAAAGTCGAATCTGGCAGCTCGAACGAAATCGAAAATCACCGTTCAGATTCAACGAGCAGTTGTTCATCTGCCCGAAAATCCAAAGCTCGCAATCAAAGAGCCTTGAAGCGGGCTTCGAATAAAAAGAAACCAAGCGAAGAAATAATTTCGCGAGAAGGAACGTCGTCGTGAAAAATTGTCCATTCAATGAATCTCTCTTCGTTCGAGAGTGGAAAAGGGGAAAAAAAAGGAAAAGGGAAGGAATACGAAGAGCGAAAGAGAAAGTCAGAACTGGTTCGTTTCGTGGGGAGAGAAAGAGGTGTCCTCTTTAAACGTGTAACGAGAGCTTATTGCGGGATTGGTGGCGCTGCAGACGCTGGCAATTTTGTGGAATTCCAGCTTTCTTCCTCCTCCCACCCATTGACACCCAAACGATTCCAGCCCTTTTCGTAGCGTGTCAGAGGATGGTCCAAGTCCGGAAACTTTCCCTGAAACTTATTGCCGAACTTATTACCGGAGTTTAAGCCGGCCTTGGCCACTTATCGTGGAATCTTCGGCCGACCGGAAGTTTAAAGGGCCAAGTGTGTGCACGGAAATGGTTGGAGGAGGTGGAACCCCTGGGAAGAGACAAGAGGGATAAAAAGGAGTCGCAATAAGCGTCCCGACGAGCCTCACTTGTCTCGAATTTTCTCTCCACTTCGGGATATTACGTTTTCTCTTGCTTTATTCTTTCGCTCCTTTCCCCGGTTCTTCCGGTTCCGGAACACGGCGATGGGTATTTGCCGCGAGTAACGAGGGGCTGACGGAAATTATCGTGAAAAATCGCGCGAAATTAAAACGCAGTGGATACACAAAGAAAGAGGGCCGATAATTGGAGAATTAACCCTTTACGATCGTATTTATTGGATGGAATTAACTTTCATTGAACGAATTTATTATTATTGAATTTATTAATTTTCTTCTTTGAAGTTTAGATACGTTTAATATAATCGTATCTCTTTTTGTTTCCGTTTTATACTGAAAATTGTATCTTATACTCTTCTATCGTGTGACATGTTTCAGAGCTTCAAGGCGTCTTTCAATCCACGATTCTATTTCATTGTCACTCGTTTATTATACGTTAGATGTGATTTATTGAGTGAAATTAACTTTCATTGAACGAATTCTAATTATATGATCTTGGATGCGATGTACTGAGTTTATTAATTTTCTTCTTTGATGTTTAGATATATTTAATATAATCGTATCTCCCTTTGCTTCCGTTTTATACTGAGAATTGTATCTTATACTCTTCTATCGTGTGACATGTTTCAGAGCTTCAAGGCGTCTTTCAATCTACAATTCTATTTCATTGTCACTAAAAATATAAATTTGTACCGTAATAATTAGTCACTCTGATAATTCCAGTTCTTGAAACTTACACATTTTTTCGTTGGAAAATAAATGTAACGCAAACGAAAATTTGATTACAATATATCAATTTGGATGATGTTTCAAGAAAATATTTCATAAATATATCATACATAGAGCATGATAGAATATAAAATTGTTTATGTACGGAACATAAAAATGTCAAAAACGCTATGAATTTTTCGAACAGTTAAAAAAATTTCTTAAAAACCTTGATCTCGGTCTTGTCTGTCGTTTCACTTGTAGCAGTCAGTTATCACTGGCGAGCATAAATAGTAGTCGTAATTAAGCAGTAAGAAGAGCAAAATCAGGCTTCTCAGAGTTGCGAACGAGGGTGCAATGGGCTCGAAGATAGGGCGAGGAAAGTTTGGTATTTCGAGGTCGCAGCCAGAGCGAAATTACTTCTGCAGTTTATTCGCGACGTAGCTTTTCGTCGCGATCCCACGAGGCTGGATTCGAAATACACGTCGATAAGAACGAGAAATTAACGCGAGAAACATCGGTCCTCCGCAACTTCCTGTCGACGCAATTGACCCGTATAAGTTAAGAACAGCTCGTATCCGGTCTGGCAACGTGCGCAATTTATTCGACAGGAAACTAAGCAGCAATATCTTTTACGATTGAGATCTACTATGATAATAGACAATTAAATCTATTCTCAGACAGGATAATTAACTCTGCCATTCAATTTCGTTCAGGATTTATGATTTATGGCGATTACGGTGATTTACGATTAATAAGAGAGTGCCTTCCTTTTACTGCAAAAGGTGATTTAAAGAATCTCTATTCTTCGCCACTTAATTTTCATAATCTTCCTAATCTTATTGTTATCATCAATTTCGATATTTGTAAAATAATCATCGAAGAAAGAATTTCCTATGTTGCAACTAATTTACTGTTATTTTGAGTACAAGAAAATACTTGTGTACATCGTTCTCGAGTTAAAAGGCAGGGAGCAATTTAAATTATAGATTTATTAATTTATATGGGATTTCCGAAATCCCACTGTACACAGGTAAGAGTCTTCTATGGTAAAGTGATCAATTCTGTTAAATAAATCCATCAACAAACTAGTAAACCCATAAATACAATTACTTGGAGCATAGAAAAGGGACAAATTATTTTACTTGTCGTTATATTCTAGCCGCAAATAAAATACTGTTGACATAGAAATATTGTTTTCGAAATATAAAAAAGAAAAGAATAAAATTTACAATTCGTTTCTTAGATTTATAACTCATTTTTCATGAGTATCATAACTTTAGTGAAACGAGAGGGAAAATGGGCGAGTAGGAGGTTGAAACTGCGTACAATAAAAAAAAAAAGAAACGAAAAGAATGAACGTGTCTAAAATGTTTTGCGACCCTCGATGCTCGTTTCCTCCAGTCTGCTTAAGCTGGGAAGTGTTCTTAGGCTGAAAGACAATGGGAGGATGTGACGTATCGCGTTTTCTGGAGGGAAAAAAGGGAGAGTGGGCAATGATAATTGAGTGGAAGAGAGGCAAGGACAGTTGGAGTGGCTCTCGCACGGCACGAGGCACTTGGCCCTCCACTTATGTAATTGTGCTCGTAATCCCATCCACGTAACTTCGTCAACCACGTGGCAAGAAAAACCGCAGGCCTCGTTCCTTTCTCTTACTCTTCTTCTGTTCGCATTTAACTGACGAATCTTTCTCCTTTTCGAGAAGGAAGGCGTAGGAAGACCTGAGAATAATTTCGTAATAGCTGGCTGGCTAATAGCTTTTTCTTGTAAAATGCTTGAAACGAATCAAATTTGTTATTTGAGCCACCGAGAAGAGAAACTGATCGATTTCATAATCCTTAAAACTACCTTAGTAACAGTGGAAAGATACGATTAATTTGGCGCGGATATTCATGGAAATTTATATTTTTATAAATGGAACTAATGAAATGGAATTTAGGTAGAAATTTGTTTCGTGCATTAAACACTGAGTGTTATAATAAATATTCTATTCTGGAAATTTTCTATACTTTTGCATATTATATCATTTCTATGGTATTTTTATATCTTCAAATTTCCTGTAAATGCATAAAAATCCTCAGGTCAATGGATAGTATTTAATTTTACAAAAATCAACGTAGTAACTTCAACGGAGTTGTTCAGTCTGGTTCCTGTGTCTCTTAATTATGATAATTGTATAATATATATATTAGTACAGCATCCATAATATATTCATAAGATGTATCTTCAAGTTTAAATGCTTTCACGAGCTTGTGTAGCTTCAAACTGACGCGAATGTAAAGCTGGCACGCTGTTCGTATGCAACAGGCTCAAGATCGAGGATACAACCAACTATGTTTATTGAATTTGAGATTTATATATATACTTCTGTAGTAATTACGATATTCAAAGTAAAAGCTGGAATATTATTGCTTGAAAGATATTGCAAATATATATATAAAACTTCTATAGTCATTGTAATATTCAAAATAAAAGCTGGGATATCATTGCTTGAAAAGTATTGCGACTATTTGTAAGAATTCCGTAATAATTACAATATTCAAAGTAACAGCTCGAATATTATTGCTTGAAAAATGTTGCAAATGCAGCAATTACGTCCCTCTTCACGCAACAAATTGGATTACAAGTTTGATATATTTTCAGCATTGCAACAGCAAGGCGTCCCTACTGCAACAACTTATAAGTTCTTAGGACTCAACTTCAGAGGATTAAACGGTGTATAACTCGTACCTGGAGAGCTCTCGCAAGTTTAGTGATCAAATAAATTGTTAATCCTCGGAACTAACATCCGATTCGGACGGAATTAAATGCTCTCGCTCGATTTTATCTCGTCGAAGACGCGTTTCGCGGATTCGATTCTCGTCGAAATAATCCTTAGTAAATCGTGTCCTAAGAAACTCTCTCCCTCTCTCTCTCTCTCTCTCACTTATCTTCATTCTCCAAGTTTCGAGCATTCATTCGTTAGACTAAGCAGCGCATCCCACCTATTCGTATATCAAACGTGACTCACATGCCTGCTGGAGATAAGCGGACAGCTTTCAAGAAACTCTCAGTTTTAGTCTTCGACCAATTACGTAATTATACGAAGAAAATTTGAGAAAAGTAAGAAAATGAAAAAATGAGAAAAACGAGGACAGTATTCGAAGTATACTTTATTCTAAGTAACTTCATCGGCTTTTTTGTTAATATATGTTAAGGAAAATTCTAGATGGTAAATGCAGCCTTTCTGCGATCCTGTCATTACATTTTACTTGATGAAAATAATTCAGTCGGATTTTATATAAAAGAAGTTTTAATTTATTTACTCGGAGTATGCCAAATACTAAACCGGAAATTATTCTAAAATTTGCTAAATGTCTATGTCGATACTTTCTGCATGTATCAAATGTTAAAGCAAACGTTGCTTTGTGAAAGATCAGAAACAAAGATCGCATTATTCCTGGTTAACGTTCGATTTAAGATTGATCTCTTCTTGGAAACATTTAAATCCATTCGACTTACCTCATAGGCTTGAAGAGAGCCTGCATGTTCGAATAATTTATTTGGAGTTTCAGTTGCGTGCCGCCCTCTTTTTGAACTGCGAACAAAAAGGGAAAATACAAAGTCAGAGTGGAATCAAACTATTTACTCTCTAGTCTCGCGGAAAGATATCCGATTATTGGATCGAGGTACATGAATCTCCGACTCGATTTCCTCGAGCTGAATCGGAGCAATCGAGATTTTCGATTCAATTGGTCTTAGTGCGATTAAGTCGCGTTTAATTGCGCTCTCGTCGTATACCGATACGGGGAAATAATCAACAGACACCTCTACGCAGCGTTAATCGAAATTCTCCGTTCTAAGTTAAAGTGAAGACTAAATCTCATTATAATTCCAATCATTTTGTTCCCTTACTAAGCCTATGAAATTTTATTTCCTTTAGCTGTGCAGGTATCTAAAATATGTACAAAAAATCCAATAGGTAATTTCCCTAGTTTAGATCACAGTTTTTAAGCCTGATCTAAAAATATACTCAAAGTATATTTTATAGATTTATACAAGCTAAAAATTAAATCCAAATTACGGACGAAAGAAATGAATACTAAAAGCAACCAAACTGGAAAAGAAGTGAAAGATGCACGGTCTAAAAATATATCCAAAATGTTCTACAGATTATACAAATTAAAATTAAATCTTAACCGTCGAAAAGAGAACGTTAATAATTCAAAGTAGAAATTAACAAAATAAGATAAGGATCCAAAGCAGAAAAGGAGCGAAAAAAAATATTTCTCTGTCAAAGATAGTATCAAAATGCCATGTGGAGCATGCAGATAGGGTAAATTTAATTTAATCCAAAGTTCCTGCATGATATAATTTCGCGAGTTTTTATGACAGAAGAGAAAACGATGCGTCGCGCGAAGCTCAGGCAAGTTGAACGGGAAAAATTTCTTGGCAGAGACGCACGGAATGTAATATCGATCGTGCGTCGTCCACTGTGTCAATTTCATAAATGATATATGCCTAATTTAGGTGCCAGCCGTCTGGGTTACCCGCGGTCAATTTATCATACAGGACAATTAATCGTCTGCCTGCCGCCGCGCCGCTGGAATTATTGACTCGAACTACTTAGATCCTGGGTGCTCGAAGCTTAAACCGCCACTTACTCGGTAAAAACTAATTTACTCCTATTTTTTTTCTTTTTCTTTCAATTAACTAGACCAGCCTATGATTCCAGCATTTTCTTCGAACGTTCACTTTATTTATGATGAAGTGGAAGTGCTAAGAAAATAACTATTGCTATTCGTTTTATAAAAATATTTTACTCTTAAGGTTATATAAATTACTTTTTACATTTTTTGATGTTTCCTCTTTTATCATCGCACATATTCCAGAGAAATTAAATTATGCTATTGTATATAATTATATAATAATTTTTCGATCGTTTTGTTTCTTCTTAATTTCCAATAGAGCTATTTCGAACACTATTTTGTACACAGCATGGTCAGTAGAATGCTGGCTGATTTTAATTGTTTGAAGTTTCGCGTTGGAATCAGATAGATGCTTCATCTTTGGAAATTTATTGGAAGCTTCAAAAATTTTCCCTGTCGTTCAACTGAAATTTGTTCCATACTTAAGTTAAGAATGGTAGACTGGAAATTTCAATAATTGAAATCATTGTATCGTTAATTCTTAAATTTCTTTTGTTTTATAAAAGTAACAAATTAAAGTTCCCTCTTTTCTCTATCGAGTTATCAAATGCTTTATCAGTCATTACTTACGTCAGGTGTGTTAGTCATGCTGCAATTTCTTCTCACTGGTATCCATATTAAATAATGAAATGGTCGAAAGGACAAGTAAAAAACGTGACGTGTATCTGGGTAATTAAAATTGGCATTGAAACTTGGAAAAACGACGTTGCGCAACGAAAGAAACGAGAAACCTTTGTTGCATAGCTCATTACCATTGTTACGAGATTAAAAGTCACGACTTCGCGGAATATTTCGATCACTGGTTTCTCGGAAACGTTTCAATTTATGTCAGACGTTGCTTTATACACTTATCGATTTTCGAACTTGATTGTGTGAGCTGGTCTTACCTTGAACTCGAACAAAGTTCAAAGGTCGCGAAGAGGGAAAAAGAGGAAAGTTCGGAAAAGCCGGCGTAAGGCAAACTCTGGGTGTTTATCGACAGCTACTACCTCATCGATGAGTCAGATAAACGTTAGAAATCTCTTAAATTGTTTTCCAATAAATGAGCGAATTTCTGGATATTTTCTGATGACGTTAAAGATTTGATACATTTGAAACATCTTGCTTGTTTAATTCACGAAAATTTGCTTCTTGATTGACGCTATTTTTTCACAAAAACAAACGATTCGATTAAATGTTCGATCTTTGAAACGCATGGCTAGACATTAAAATTTTGATTAATATCAAAAATTGTCAGACTAAAAATTCAAGGAGTCTTGAACATTTCAATACTTTAACCAGTTAGCTGTCGCTTTGAAAAATGTGTGCCTAAAATGTATCGCATTCTTCACACCACATACAAATTTTTCATAACAATTATTTATATATTTTTATCACTTCTTTTTACTTCTTCTTACCCTCCAATTATTCAAAACATCATAAAATTTACGAATATATTTTAGTTTTCACTAAAATTGCAATTTAAACAGCAAATTATAATTACGTTTTACGCACGACGAGTATACTCGTTATAACACAGAATATTGTTATTTCTTTATGACGAATATACTCGCGAGAAACTGCTAACTAATTTATCAAAATTTCATTCCTCGGTTTGTGCTATCTTCTTGGAAAACCATCAGCAGCTATTGAAATTCTGATTGTCTTCGAATCGAAGATTCGATAAATTCCGAATATTTCGATCTGTTAATTCACTGAAATTCTCTAACAATGTTTGTATTTAATTACCATATTGTATTAAATCGACGCTTTCTGTTTTAGAAAAATAAACGGAAATTAAAAACGATAAGTTTTTGAGGACCGTGACCTGATAATATCACAGCTCAGTTTTCATCGTATCGAGTGACGAAATTCACTCTGAAGTAATTTAATTATTGTCTAGGAAGTTGGATGGGGCTGCTTTGTTACCAAGATACCGGGGCACCGTCTTTGTTCTGCTCTCCCTTCTGATCGCCGATCTCATTTCCTTCACGCCAGCCCGATACCGCTTAATAATTGCATCCCCGTCGACCAGCCACCGGTTGCCGTTGATTTAACTTCCTCCTGCTACCTCTGCATCGTGATTTGTTCAACAAACTATCGTATCGACTGTATACTATCAAAATTACATCGACCCACTCGGCTCCGGTACGCGAAACTTCTCAGTTTGTTCGAAATCCTGCGACCCGGTTTCTCTATGAGACATTTGAAAAGTCCACTTCGATCTTTGATTAAATTTTCTTCCACCCTTTCGCTACCACGCGTCACGCATATACGTGACGAGTTCTATAAACCGCTCGGACTATCTGCTTATCATTTTCTATTGTTATACACGTAAAAATATGTTGGAAATTCGTGAAGAAAAGAGAATGAAGACGTTTTCTCTTTTACGATTGTTGATATGTCTTATGGTTTCTATTGATTCTGAATTTTATTATTGAAAACTATTAAAGATGTTACGTTCTGTGGTTTACGTTAATCGCTGATTTCATTTCTGGGAATTATTTGGGTCGCTATGGCTATGTGCAAATTCCAAGGAAATTTTCTGCAAGAATACGAATATCAAAGTATTCTACAGTCTATTTTATAGTTATTAATAATATGCCGGCGCTTGCGGCCAAATTATTTACGAAAGTTGTGCAACTTGCGAACGAGTACTAAATAAATAATTAAAAATGCCAATCATTAACTGTATACGAAAATATATTAATAATTTTACTAATAATTGTTCATTTCCTATGCATCAATCGTCAAATCCAAATCAACGCTCGTCGATGCCGAATCCATTTAATGATCAAACAATAGGAAAAAGTAAAAAAAGAGAAGCATGACAAATTTCACGGATTCCGTTCCAGTTCGAAAAGGAACAAAAGGTAAATCAAAAGCCTCCAACAATTGCCATTCGATTCGCCAATGAAAGAATGTAAAACGAAGAAGAAAGAAATAGAAATGTAAGTGGTACACGTATGGTGAATAAAAATAATCGAGCAAGAGTAGACATAATGATCGAAGCGGAAATTGAGCGTGCGACATGGTGCCAGATCTAATTTTAAAACGTTACGCTCCGAAAGTCTGTGAGAGCTGATCTTCCTCCATTCCTCTCTCTCTCTCTCTCTCTTTCTCTCTCTCCTCTCCTGTCTGTCTATTCTGCTCTTTCCATAGGATCGGACGATCGCGCGGCATTGTTAGTCAATGAACCGCGTAGTAGCAATTACTAAGCACAAAGCCACGGCCACAATAACACCGGTTAATTGTCTGGCTTCATGGGCCGGAGAGAAATTAATTCCAACAGAGAAGATTATTGCGCCACCGTTTCCAGATTAATTTTATGCCGGCTCGTCTAATTCCCTTCTCTCCCCGATCTCCACCCTCTCCTCCCTCCTCCCAGCTCGTTTCATTTGTTGCGTCGGCTTCGTTAGCTCCCTGGCTCGCGACGATGGAACGGACGGCGATGGGAACACGCGTTTCACTGTCTGTCACGGTTTCGTTGTCCATCGAATGGACGATTATCCTTCCATCGAATGGCCCATTATCCTCCATCGAAAAATGGATATTACAAAGATAATTAGCCAATTCGATACCCTGCGAGATCTCTTTTCACGGTTCATTTTTGTCCAAATTACTTTTGTTTGACTTCTCGGATACTTAAGTTATGAAAAATAGCACGTTCTTCGACAACGAAGGAAATTACTAGTCTACTACAGATGGTGGAAAATCATGAGTAACGAGAGATACAGAGATTAATTAGCCGAAATTTGTATCATATATATATAAGGCAACCGATGGTTTCCTGTTAAGAAATAAACACGATATGAATTTTCTGAGCAAATTAACCATTTATTTAAGGATCAATTAAAGGCAATTTCTGTTATAATATAGAATATTTGACTTCTTCCTTTCGAGAATCTAAAGTTAATGATTTACTTGAAGATTAATTAATAACAATTTCAAAAGAGAATTCCTTTTTTCAACGTAACAAGGGAATATTTATCGAAGATTAATTAAGAGGAAAGGCAATTGACTTTTTCTTGTCAAGAAATAAAAACGACAGAATTTTCTGATCAACTTAAGAGATTAATTGATAGGAATTTCTGCTATATTATTGAACACACTTGATATTTTTCCTCTCGAAAAATAAAAGCGACAGCACTTTCTCATCAACTTCATGATTTACTTAAAGGTTAATTAACAGATATTTCCGTCGTAACATAAAACACTTGACTTTTTCCTCTCGAACAATGAAAATGACAGAACTTTTTCATCAAGCTAATGATTTGCTTAAAGATTAATTAATACCAATCTCTGTTATATGCATAAAGGTTGGGTTCCTCTGCAAAGTAACAAGGCATATTATATGAGAACTTAATTAATAGAAATTTCCATTATATATAAAACGATAGAATTTGCCCGATCAAGGTAATAATTTAGCCAAATCTTTTCCCTCTTTGTACATTTTTCCGCGGAACGTTGTATCGACTGAGGAAAGAATGGAGGAAGGAAGACGTCGATTTATTTCGAGCCACGTAAAATTTAATAAACGTCCACGTACGGGTTCCGCTGGCTTACCATCTATTATTTTGCCGTAGGAAAAATTCCGGGCACGATTTGCGTGCACTGTCGCTCGAAAATTTATATTACAGTATGTTCGATCGCGTAGCATTACTCGGATGTTCGGGAATTTCGATTATCATGCGCTGCATTGGCTTGGAACGAAGGTCTGACCAGCGGCGTCCGATTCTACTGAGAATCGCAATTCTGTTCGTTTACGAAGAATTTCATAAATCTACCCGGCTGGTAATAAACGTAAATTGGCAATAGAACTATTTTCCTTGCAAAATTAATTTGCAATCTTCAATTTCATTCGCTTCAAATACAATACGATAGAATTGCATTTTACCTGAGATCATCGAGGAACGAATAACTCATAGATGTTTACCGATCCTCTCTACTGTTTATGATCTTTCTTTCGCATAATAAGAAATTATGTTTATAAGAAGTTTATCGTCCCAATAAATTAAAAAAATTAGCGACAGGTTTAGAATGCATCATCGATATCTCGCAAATACGAATTTTGTTAAAAGAGGGGAACATTTGGAGAACAAAGACACTCACCAACGTGAACGATAGGCTTCGTCGCGATTTCGTGCAACAATTGGTCCACGTACTTCGAGTTCTGCGGATATAGTTCTGTCCTGGAAATTTGTAGGTGGAATTTCTCCAGCGTCGAACTGTTCTTCCTAAAACAAACAAGAAACGCTACGTCAGTCTATGATCTAAGAATCACACGTACATCGAGCAAGCCTCAAAAAAGAAACAAAACAGGGTACTTGGTAATATTCAATGATATCGTACCAGAAACATGGAATTTCTAATATTCAAGAATTCGAAAGAAAATCAGTTACAAGATTTGTGCTATCTCGAGAAACATTTTCATCAAAGATCTATCAAACTGGAAGAGCTAACAGGGACGATTAATAACGAAATTATTATAGCAGGAGATTCGGTAGAATCGACTGAGAAGTGATACTAAATTTTTGGCCGATGGTGTAAGTTCAGAGATGCTGAATGTCTGGGTTACGCGTGTGACGGTTCAAAAACGCAATTCGTGGCCTTTTAAAATGCATGGGACATTGTCGACACGAGCCTGACCCCTCGTTTCACGCTGGATCTAAGGGCTCCTCGCCTGTCTGATAGGCTATCCCATAGCGAGGAAGGTGTTTCCCATGGCGGTACGTGAACACCGTTAAGGCGTGCTTCTTGGCTTATCTCCGGCTGGAAGGGTTTAGTCGCGTATGCGTGACACGTGTCTACGATAACATACATTTTCCTGTTACTTCTTCAGTCCACTAAAACGTCATCTTTTTGCTCCCTTTGTCGGTGTTTGTCTTTTCTTTCTTGTATTAGCTTAGGTTTAGGATATCCGCGGTAAAATTGAAGAAAAATGTATAACACGTACATTATCTCAAGAGAATTTTCGACAGCTGTAGAGGAACTTCGATTTCTGTTAAACTTATTATTTTTAGAGATATCTGCAGGTCGTTAAAGTATCCAACGTTTCGCAATTGAAAGCTTCGTAAAAGTCAGCATAAATGACAGTAAATTATTTCCAGCGAATGGCATTGGACATACGTGTTAAGATAAAAAATTTATTGGATGGCCTTCGTTGATATTCGAAGCTCGATGTTATCATATCGAAAAATGGGACCTTCGTGGTAAATAGATTTAATGTGATGGATAGAATTTATTTGTTTACGGGAGATTTGATAGCGAATTATATAGAATGCCTACGGTATGTAAAAATGTATAAAAGATACAAATTAAAGCGTTCGGTATAATATACGACGAACGAAACTAATCACTATCTGGGATAAATTTCTATAAAAATTTGCCACCTAGTATATTTTTCCTTTATCTTTTTCATTTAGTACCCAACTAAAATTAAAACTCATCATTCGATTCGATTATGTCTTGACCACCTCAGTAAACTACGAAACACGCTACAAACTTTCCAAACGACCCAATAATTTCAGTCCGACCACTATGCTTCAACCACATTTCCACTCGATTCTTTATACTTTTGATAGATCCATAGATTGAATCTTTACGGCGGGCAATTTTTCACTTCTTATTCGTCTAGTTGACAGTTTATAGGTAGGTGTTACTTTGGAGAATTTCTTTTGTCCTGTGGTTTGTAAAAGAGGATCGAAAAGGGAAACGGAAAAGAGAAAGCTTGTTTCACGATGGTTGATTTACTGTTTCAGCGGAAAGTCTTCATCCTTGTTCTCTTCCTTTTTCCGGAAAGGAAGTCGCAGAATGGCTGAGCCATTGCTTGCCGACTTGCATACTGATCGTTCGACGACGCGTCGTGCTCAATCTTTTGAATTATCTGGAGAATCAAAGGAATGGCTGAACTTGCTGTAGATGCTGTTCGCGACTTATTCTTACAGAACTCTAGCGATTCGTAACTTTTTTCCTGTAGCGTCTGTAGATTTTTTATTCACGACAAAATTAAGTTCGTTCGTTTCGTTGGTCAACAAATCCAAAAAAGTGAGGCTATAAAAATAACGAATTCCAAAAATTACTTATTTTTCCATGTACACTGGCTCACGGGGCGACGATAGTAGCATAGGACAAAGTAGAATAAGATAGGATAAGCTAGCAATAAGAAGTAGAGGAATAAGTGTCATAGTGTACACGAAAAATAGTATTGTGGTATTGTGTACAAATTATACACGGTAATAAGGCTGATAGGTGGTAGCCACTCGAATCTGAAAGGCAAAAATTAAATAAAATAAAAGATTGAAACACTTGTGAACATTATTTATGGATATATTATAAGCGTTATACATTTTGAAATTATGTATTGTACATGCTGTGTATATATCATTCGTGTATATATCGAGCCAATATATTTTTTATTCCAATATACATATAAATAATTTCAAAACGTATAACACACATAGTATATTCATAAATAACGTTCACAGGTTTCTCAATCTTTTGACGAGCCAGTGTATGAAACAATTCATTAATTTTAAAATTTGAGAAAATTCATAAACAGAATGTTATTACGATTTTATCGCAAACAGAAGAGTAGTAAGTATTAAGAAAATCATCTTGGAAGAAGTTCTGCGAAAGATACTGCAATATGTGTTTTAATAACGGCACATCCGATCTGTTTAGTTTAGTTTATTTCGTTAACAGTTGGATAAAGTAAAATTTATAGGTGATATAATAATTTTCGTTAATATCTTAGTCACGCCGAAGAATCAGGCCACGAAAGTTCCATCTCGTCGCAACTCCGATGAAGTTAGCTGCGATATTGAAATCAGTTGCTCCGAATGAACACGATTTACGTCGAAAACACCTGACAGCCTAAACTTTCCCAACTTCGAAGTGGAAATCTCAATCAGTCTTTTTCCCGTGTTTGCGGAATGGTAAGGAAGAATTACCATAAAAACTCCAACAATCACAGCTAACCACAATCTTGACCAACTTCGTACAAATAGTCTTTAAAAACCCTGTGATTATCATCTTGGACTCTTCCATTCGAATGGTGTAATACTCTTATCTAAATGTCCCAACATGTACATTCAATTATATTCGATATTAAGCTTCCACTTGTAATATGGGTTGCCGAGTTCCAGGCGAAATTTTCATTGTTTAATCTCTGCGAAACGAAGACGTCGGAGGTATTTATTTTTATTGCAAAAGAGTTTAAGCATTTGTGCAAAGTATGGCTTATATAGTATAGTAAATTACGGACTACAAGTACGTTGGAATTTTGTCAGCTTCTTTTAAAGACCGAAAATAAGAAGAAATCAGAGAGCCAAGGAATGAAAGATGCAGGATGACGATCGGGTTAGTGAAAAACGATATTTCCAGAGAGTTAAGAAGATTTATGATGAAAAATATCAAGTAAATTATTTATAACTTTAAAACGAATAATACGGATTAATAATATTAAAACGTACAATGCGGACATATAATATAAAAACATAGTGAAAGATATAAAATAACGCTTCCTTAATGCTGTTTCCATCTAGAAGCCCCGATTTTCTACGTAATTTGTACCGAACTTCTTCCTCCTTGATCCGTTAGATAATCGATGACGAAACAAAATTCGGAGACGGATATCGACCACTAAAAATTGAAACGCTGGGAAAAGCAACATTTCGTATGCAAATTTAATATTTAAACGCAGCCATGTTTCCGTTTGACATTAAATTCAATGGTTGCTGGTGCAATTACTATAAAACACTCGAAGGCCGAGTCGGTCGGGGCCAATGAGGGCGAAAAATATTTCCGGAATTCCATACATAACAACTATTCAGACGTTCGCCTCGTAAATTTTATAGGAATCCGGTGCGGCAATAACGAGCTTCAGGGACGCTCGTAAAAGTTGCTTTTTCCTGAAAACTTTATCAGCCATCACGGTCGGCCTCGGCGCGCCATCTATTAAAATTAATCAGCACACTAATTGTCACCTTAATCATCCTGCGTCTTCCCCTCTCTAACCATTTCCCCTGTGTGCCATTATTGCGACTGAGTTACGCAACGCGTCTCGTTTTTTCCCCCGTGGAACTTTCCCAACCAGACAATGCGGAATTCATTTATTCATAACAATGTATCTGGGTCTCTGAAACGACGAAAGATTATGTTAGAGTGATGATGGTAAGTTGACCTGGTTTTTCGAGTCGATCAAGAGAGAATAATTATTTTTCCAATCGCTTATTGTTCACTGTGATTTATAAGAGAATTAAGTATCTTGGTGTGTTGTCGTGTGTGTGTGTGTGTGCAGTGATTCGTGAAAGTATTTGAATATTCGAGCTGCTGAACTAATTGACTTCGCCTTTTATTAATTTCACTGTATAAGTGGACGACTAATATTCGGTTTTAGAGAAATGAATAATTTAGTTTCGTAAGATCATTCGTCGAATATGATCGATAAACAACGACCGAGTTTAAGCTAAATTGAAAAACAATAATGTTCGTAGAATCGTCACTTTCCTCTATTTCACAATTTACGAAGTTGACATCATTTTTCACATTTTCTGGAATATTTCCAGACTTTATTAGTAACGAGATTCGTTATATCTGGATGGATGTTTGCGAATTCAGGGAAAATTTTTAATATACAGAAGACGCACGAAGAAAATGCACATAATGGACAAAAAATATGCCAAACACCAGTAAAAAAATGTGAATTTCCATAATTACAAAGACTAGAATGGGAAACGTTCGTAAAGATAGGAAATTTGCATAAATATCCGCAATATAAGCGTAATAATCGTGTCTTATTACATCCTTATGAAAGTTTCGCATGACGCGATGAAAGTTCCCACAAGTTTCGGAATACTTTCGCGGGTCGCTGTAGTTATGTTTTCTCGATATTAATGCAAACCATGAAAAGGAGAGCGAGGCGAGGCTTTTGCAAGACAAAGTCGATTTAAGTGAGGTCAATGTATCTCAAGAACCTTCTTGGAGAATCGACTTTATAGAAGCAATCCTAACAAGGGCGTGGATATCACGACACCTTAATTAACCAACTTCAGAGATGTTTGTAGGTGCTTTGAATTAATTGCCTCAATCCTTCGCGTATACCATATCTATACACGAGAGTCAGACTAAATCACGTCTCTCCTCTTTTCGAAATTGAGTCATTATACATTATATAATGTGTATGCACGTTCTGTCGCAAAGATAATCCAACTTCTTAAGCTTGTTTGTTTTCAAGAAAAACAGTTACGTGCATTCAATATCATGCAACAGAAACAAATTTTTCGACAAGTGAACTTAAACTCTGCTCTGACTTTGATCGTAATTCGTTGATTATAACGCTGTATCTAATGATCCAGCCGCCATACAAATTTCACATAATGATAACGAAGGATGTATTTCTATGTGACAAAAATTTCGTATCGATGCTGCCACTGGTTTCTTCAAGTCTTTAAAAGATCGTTTTTTTTTGCGATAAACTGTGTGTATATCATCTTACTTTACGTCTTTTCGTGTACTTTATCAGAATAAGAAAGGGAATAGGACTGTCTGTCTAGAAGGATCTAGCCAATTCAAGGAACAGATTGTGTTAGAAAATTGCTTTTTAAAAGCTCGTTTGGTGAAGACAATTTTCATCCCTGGTGAAGTCGTTGTCCGAAGAAATTCCAGTTGAAGGTTGTGCTGTATTTAGGAGGCGTGGAAGCTTTAATCTGCGCTACAGTCTACTGTCGCATATAAGCTATATGAATACGTGGAGTGCATTTAAGTGTAATTTATAAAATATTAAAAAAAAGGAAGCATATTACCGAACAAAATATACATATTTCCTTATTTTTTCATCCCTTCCTTTATTTCTCCTCCATTCTCTCTTTTCCTTTATTTCTAATTTTCCCCTCTCTTGTTTCATCCCTTAATCCCCTCCATCATCCCCTTTTCTATTTTCTCTTTCCATGACTTGCCTTCTCTTCAAGAAGAAAATAGTTGCAGATTTTTTATACACGTAGGTAAATGCAATGTATCATTTACAAGGTGTATTTTACGTAATAAATGCGTAAATATCACTTTATGGTGGAAAGCTCTGCTAAAAAATAAGAAAAAAGAAAAATGTTTGGTTCAATCTGTCTCCCGGATGCAGATATCTAACCGACGCTATCTTGATTACGCTATCTCGAAGGCGGAAGAGTACTTCCGATCAATTTCAATTATCTTATTCCTTCTGTAAATATCAACCACGACAGCAATCATAAAATGTCTTAAAAGCAACTTTTCTTTACACCGTTCCTTTACACCGCCGTTTATAAAGAAAATTAATTTCATAAATCTCCAAAGAAATACGAATCTCGCGTTGAGTGTTCAAATACAAGTAAATATCGTGTAATTTCTATAAGGAGAATCTCACACAATATAATCGTGCCAATCGTGTCTCGTTATTGCGTCAATGAAATTTCGAAACATTTCATGCAACACGTATAACATGAACATGCAAGATTTTCATGGCGTTCGAATACTTTCAACGACGGATACATATTCTTTCGTTTCAGAAAAAAGCACGGACAGCCTTTCGACCGTAGAAGAAGAAGATTGATGAACAGATCGGTATATACTTTGGACGGTTGGTCACAGTGATCACGAAACGACCTCTGCCATGCTAATCTCCATTGTTCACTGCACCATTAATTCCAAGGACCGTCGTGTGCTGTTTTATAAATAACGTCAACCACGAACAACATATTAATGTGGTTATGATTCACTTCGATAATGTCATCTCTCGCTAACGTTCCAGAAAACGGAAGAAAAGTCTTTGTGTTGTATCAGCGACTAACGAAAGTATTCGAACAAACCTCTAAAACAGAATAATTTCTTTAACGTTGGGTCAAACGAAGAAAATAGATCCATTTGAGCTTATAATGAAAATTAAAGAAACATATTTCGTGACTCCGATCAGTCGCAATTTTTACAAAACTTTTTCGACGCATCGTCTAGTAAACTAATCGATTTAGCTTCTTAAAAAAGCTCGAGTCGTTCGGTCCAATATTAAAAAAGTTATTCTGTTTTATAGGACGTCGAAATGCTTTCGCGAGTCACTGTACATATACGGTGACTAATTTCCTTCCATGGAAATTCGTCATCGTCGCTGCGATTCTCTTTTTGCTTCCGTGCATAATTCTTTTCACGATGAAACCGACGACGTAGTAAGATACGGAAGCAATTTGGCTTTGCATACGCTAATTAACGTAATCTTGCGAACTGCGGCTGGCGTGTGAGAACGATACATTAGACTTCTATGAGCACGTCATTTTATCGCGTGGTTTGTAGAAACCCTATGAACGTTCTTTCATGATCCTTGACAAGGGAAATGGTTATCGTTCTCCATGAAAGCGTTCTACAAGATGAAACACGAAGAAAGAAGAGAAATTCATTTTATAACGTTTTCAAGTCTCTTAACTCTTCAGTTACTGCGGATTAAGTTACGATGTAGTACAAGAGACTCTGTTCATTTTTATATCTATTGATAATAAACAACAGCAAATGAATATAAAATCATCTAGCATTGTTATTTTTTGAATAACTTGATACGTACTAATATTCAATTTTGCAATTTCTATTTATACGTAATACTGTACATTTTCCACTTCATCTGAAAAATTTAAATTATATTTTCTAAGGAATTCTCCAATTTTCTAAGAATCCAGATTTGTTCATTTATATTCCTGTCGATGCGAAACAACAGCAAATAGATATAGAATCTTCTGGAATTTTTACCTTTCCACTAACTTGATATAAGTTACATATAATATTATACATTTTCCATTTTATCTACAGAATTTAAATTCTCTCTAAATTCTAAACTCAGATAGTTCAGATTTGTTTATTTATATCTCACTCTTACGGAATAACAGCAAATGGATAGAAAACCTTTTGGAATTTCTGTTCTTCGAATAACTTGATCTACATTGATATTAAATTTTGCACATTCCGTTTATATGCAGCACCATAAATTTTCTATCTTACGTTGCACAAGTTAATCCAACAACCCAACTTCTGGTAAACGATCTAAAGAAATACGAGGGTAGAAAATGTGCCGAGACGTGTATCCGGATTTTTGCTCGTTTTCTTCTTTCGAAATCTGTGTTTACTCGACTACGTTGTTCCACATAATGCGTGTGCCTCCATTCCGCGTAGATGCGTTTAATATGCATGTTGCTGTACGTATACTCCCGAGGATTAAACTCTGTGCCAGGTCAAAGCATCGAATTACCCACGTAACTACACGGTGATCTCGTCACTGTGGCGTCAAAACTCAACATAATTCAACACTTGTGTTCGTCCTAACGACTTTCAGAGTCCTTACCAAGTTTAAGAGACAATCGTACGAGTTGGAGAAGAAATTTTAATCTGTACCCTTTTTTGATAATTCCTACGAAAGTAGATGTAAATCACATTTCCAGATTACTTTCTCGTGCAAGGATTGTCGTCGAGCAGGATCAATCTTAGTGGAAACGAAAAATTCTTCGATCTTTAACTTGTTTGCATTTCCTTATATTACTAAAAGTATGGTAATATAGTTGAGAAGTTTATGGATCTACGGTGATTTACAAAAATATTTGTATATGTATCACGGACGTATTTCATGGATATAATATGCGTTGTTTAAGAAATTAAACAAAAATGTTAACAATTCATTATCATCTCTATTAGATCGTCCGTAAAGTTTCTTTCGGTATATAAGAAAATAATAAATGCGCAACACCTTCTGCTTTATCCATTTTGTTCTATTACTACAAAATGGATCACACACAATTCAATGAAATAATATAAAACAAAAAATTTGCAAATTTTTAATTTATTACAATATAATAAAATATGTGAATAAATAATCAAATTACGTCAACAAAATGTCAATATCAAATTGAAAATTCAAAATTAATACGATGAATTGTAGAAAAATGATTGTTTATTATTAAGGCGACCTAACACATCCGTAAGATTACTTGTAACGAAGAACTGGCATAAATAATTCGTTGCAACTAAACTTCCACAGGTAAATAATTTAATTCGCAACAGTACTACATCTATCCTCCTAATCTACATTAATCGATCAACACGTTCTGAGCTTTTACATTCGATTGCTGTTATTTAGCAATAAGAAAGCAGAAAACGTTCAGTCTCATAAATTATCAACAACGATCGAGTATGCGGTACAGCTTGTAATTACTAAACTCCGATGCTCCGTGAACATGCTGAGCTGATTCGTTATTTATAAGAATCACGTTAATTCGTTTGCGTTCCCCTTTATAGATTCAGATCGCGATGCCGCGAGATACGTCAAGCCGGCAGCTACGTGTATTTTAGTCGCGGGTAATTTCGTGGGAAACGCAGGACGGACGAGGGATCATCTTAACATTCTCCGGAGATAACCGCTTGCCTGGATTCTGTTTCCAATTATCCCCTAGGCGATCCTCGCGTCTAGACGAGGCTTTAATTCATAATACGATTGGACGGAGTCTCTCGCGACGGATTGGAATCATTCTGAAGGACGTTCATGGCGTCTTTGATAATCGGATATCAGCACAAAGATAAACGCGGAGTCCGCATCGGTTCGTTAGGAGGATTAATTTTAATATCCTTGAAACTACTGTCCTCTACGCGTGCAGGCAAAGGAGACCAATGCCGCTCGCTTATACGCAGTATGGTATTGTCTAATTTTGTCATTAATTTAATCATCGTGTATGACAAAATGTTTACTGTGTTTTTTTACAATTCGTCTTTTCCTTCGATAAAGAAACTACGCTTGCTTTGGCTAGATAGCTAAGAATTTTCTATCACTTTGAGATATGGCTAGACGGTTCCTACGAAGAGTTTTGAGAAAGAGAACTTTCATGGTAGACGTAACATGAAAATGACGTATAGTAGAGGCGTTCGATAGTCATCGAAGGACCGCGGATTTGTACGTACTTATAGGAAATCTCGAGATGCGAAAATATACAGGATGTGGGAAATGTGCAAAAATATATAAAACATCCAAAGTATGCAAGAACCAGTTTTTTGTCTGAATTAAATTCGCAAAAAAAAAAAAAAAAACATGAACGCGCGTAAATATCAGCGGATCTGTACTCGTGAGATATACTGACATTCACCAATGCTCATTTGCGCATGTAAATACAGCTTCAAAACGACAATAAATGTTACTGCATAAAATTCACCACCGAAAAACGTATAAATCCTACAAATTTTTCAAGCGAACTGTGTATTTATAATTCCTCTCAAAAAAAAAAAAAAAAAAAAACAAAAAATAGAATAAAAAAAAATAAAAAAACTACAAAGCAATCGTATCGAAAGTTTCGTGTTAATTATTTCCTGTTAACCCAGTAAACCAATTTCCAATGGAGCGGATATACACGCGGGAAAATGAAAATAGAAAAAAAAGGCTACGTGTGGCGCAGGCATTGGTCGGTGATGATTTTTGGCGAGGGGGTGTGAAAATCGATAGGGGAGAACCGACGGCCACTGCACATATTGGCCAACCGGCAATTGATGAGATCGTTAAAGTAGGCACACCGTGCATATCTAGTTGGGGTTTCATACAATTCGTGCAAGTGTACACGAGCCTCTGTACGTGTACCTGGTCGCGCGCTTCTGTGTGCACAGGTCAGAATGCACACAGTCTACCTCAATATGCAGTGATCACTAATGCAATTTCATGGCGCATGCACGTGCAGTAACGAAGGCTTAGGTCACGCTTTCATATACACTGACTGATTACGTCTTGCCTGTCTACGTGCAGCCGTGTAACTAGGCTGTCCGAGTGTCGTTTTATGAAAACGATTCCGCGCGGAATCGAACTAGTATCCACCCTGTTCGCCGTATTAATTAACTTTCTTGTTTAGTTTCGTCGGACACTGCGATCCGAGCTCTTCTCCGACTTCCATGGATTATTTTTAGGCAAGAACGTTAGCTGTCGCTAAGGTTATACCGGTCTATTTCAAAATTATATCGATCTATGAAATTATGCTAGCGACAACATCGCACGTAACGTTTAACTCGCAACTTTCTTCTCGGTTGATTTTCAGCATCGAATTCCAGTGTTTGACGTCGAGAGTTCGGAGTTTATAAAGTACAATGTGAGCATATAAAGAGGCGAAAGCGAAAAGTACTTCTGACGATATAAATAAAATTTTCTTCTTTTTATACGTTTCAAGTATCTCACATGTTTTGTTTATCTAAATAAAACGCTAAGTATCCTCTATCCATCATAGTTCTGCGAGTATTTTATTCTGCGCAATGATAATGTCAATTTAGGAATAAATGTAGAAATTCACGTTTCACATCTGATGAAAGAGTTATGAAAACAAACGTTCGAATCTGTAGTTCGCCACCGAATGAAGGAAATGAGATATTTATAGTATTCACAATAAAACATATTCTGTCTAAATCATGGAAGCAGTTTACGTATCTCTGATTTATTTACTCGACCTAGTTAGTTAACATATCACATCTACTGCTCTTTTCTTTTTTTTTTTCAATTTTTCAAAATACGTTGAAACATTGAAATTCACCGTATTCCTTACTTTCAAGCAAAGTGACGTTACGCAGGACTGTTACGAAACAATTAAAATTATTTCACGTTAAACGAAAACGAGAAACAAAAAGGACACAAGGGAAATTTTAAAAAAATGTTGCAGTTACGAACAACCTAATTATCATTTTATTCTCATGGGAGAGGGGAAAAAAAGGAAAGGAGTGTTGCATCGATACTTGACTGAAATATGCAAATGAAGCGGAGCAGTTTGGTTTCGCTGGTAATATCCGTAGGTTACTAGAAACGAGACGGACGTCTTTTTTCTTTGGACGGATGTTCTTGCGAACAGGACAGGCCGCGAAATTCACACGAGAGGAACAGGACAAGAGACAAAAATTGGGAAACTTCCCGGAAGCTTCGGTTTCTCTCCACTGGTCTGGAAAAAGTTCCTAACGACAGCCTGCACTTTTATCGGAGTAAATAATTATCGGTTGCCTGTTCGACTCGCTCGCTCCCTGTATATTTTTCTCTTAAAATGAAAAGAGAAATTCACCAATCGAAGCCTGCCGGTGTAAAAACAATCAACGTTGAACGAAGTCGCTCGTTATCGACGATTGGATGATGGATGACGTCGAGATGTTCAGAATAGAAAAACAGTGATACGTTTTGTTTAAAGAAATCCAACGAAAGCGTCTCTTGATCTTTGCTCTCTGTTTGCCGGCTTCTTATCTCGAGAAATTTATAAAACTGGCAATTAACCTTAATCGAGTTAGCCTTGACTGATGAATCTTATCCGCGGACTGACGTTTCTCGACGTAAGGTATGAAAAAGAAGCGACGTCACGTGAAACCAAACTAGCAGCGAGATGTGCAATAAACATCATTGCCAAGATTCTCGAAGCTAAACAGAATTAATTGAATCTTAAATATTTGAAGCGCCATATTAAAGCAAACTATTGCTAATAAAACTGCACGGACGTCATACATTATCTTTGATTTAACCGACGTCGAGTGGAGTTTTAAAATTCATTCTCCGAACTAACCAACTTCGACAAGACTTCAAAATTTATTTCTTCCCTTTATCCGATCGATTCCCAATTTCCTTTAAAGATTTCTTTAAAATAGAACAATAAAGGAGAAACACTGCGTTGAGCGACAGACATCGTCAAACTTCATTCCCTAAACTAATTTAATATTCAAATTTCATACCGAAATTCTATTCTGGAACTAAACAAAACCAAGTCCATGTACTAAAACAAATTAAATTCAAATGACGATGAAAATTGATTATCATCTGTTGCATGATCAATCCTTTGACATAGTCAAACTTCGTTTCTTCTGCAATTCCATTCCTCCATCATTCTATGTAATAAAACATTCAAGCTTACGTAAAACCAATTGAAATTCAAACTGCCTTGTCTCTAAGTTAATCTACTGCAACGATAAAAAAATTTCACAATTCATTATCGTTTCCTGTTCGATAATAATTCATTCTAAATGTATTCTAAGATCTCTCATATAGGTCGAACTTCGCCCCCTAAAATAATCCATTTTGATAATAAAAAATCAATGATACGCTTTTATATATAAGCATTCGAGCGAATATACAATCGTCTGAAACTCGAATTCCAGTTCCTAAGCTAATCCATTTCACTGATAAAGAATCGATAATACATTTTCCGTTCTCCGCGCGCTAAAAGAATCTGTCTGCAACGAAATAAAAAAAGAAGGAGGAGAACACTATCAAACTTATTGGCTATAAGTGAATTATCAAGTGAGCGAAGAGAGTCGATTGCTTCTCCTTTGAGACGTATGATCCTGGATCCAGGCAAACGAGCCCGGTCTGATTAGGTGGATTGTCTGATTAGTCTGTTTCCCAACGAAAGGAGAAGGGGTTAGCCGGAAGTCAAGGAACAATCGCGAGTCTTCCGGTGTGGCTGGCAGCCAGCGTGTACGCGAACAAGCCAAACTGCAAACCGAATCTTCCGCCGTTAGATTGAGTTCGGAAACACGCGCGCCAGTCGAACTAATCTCGCCCCATCCTCAGACAGGTTGCCACTTGCGAAGCATCCCCTTTCTCAGCCGTGTCTGTAACTCCATCAGGGACTAGGATTTAAGCTTCGTTCGCATGTACGAGCGATCGCTAGCCAGCAGATTCGAAATCCACAGGCTGGACGTACGCTGAATTTCTCCGAATCCCCGGTCTTGAGATGAATCTTCAATGAAGATGGATCCCATTTCCGCTTCTATGAACTGACAAGTGTTATCGAATGGACGACGCTTTTGGTTTCTTAGAGTTCACAGGTAACGTCGATGATTTTCAAGCAAGTTTCACGGTACTGGCAAGGTTTCAACGATGCTGATGGAGTAGTTGAAGATCGTTTGAGACGTGAAACGTTCGCGAGGAATAATTGGAGTTATTCGACGTTCTTTGGATCGAAAATTTCTAATCTCTTTCTCTGTTTTAGCTACCGTGTGTTTCCTCGTGCTGTCTTGGTCGTTTTTGTTGGCTTTTAATTAGAAAATATTAGGAAGAATTTGGGTCGATTTTTGACGACAGAAGTTTAAGCTGTTACTTTTCTAACTTTGGGGGGTCAGAGATTGAACAACGAAGAGAAGAATACTGTCGGCTCAGATTCATTGAAACTGAAGACGCTGAATGCAACCGAGAATGATAACCGATTCCAGTTTCGTGATTACAGATATTTCAAGTCTTGCAATTAGATAGTTACACTCTGAACCTGCCAGTCTCGTAATTGCTCGTATAATGAACCTGTATGCATCAAGAACCATACTGGCAATTACGATAATTACGACTTACGCGGAACTCTGATTTCGCAATGAAGTAAATCTTGCACGACACCGTACAAAGAGACTATCAAACAAAAAGAGAAAAAGAAGAAGACAGAAACTGTCACGTAAAACGTGATACGGACGCGAACAAAACGCGAATAACCTAATCTCAAACCGTACGCATCGCAGATGTTTCAATGTTTCAAACATTGACACAACCCAAACAAGTGTCTCAGAAAAATCGAAGAGATTACGGAAAGATTAGGGAAAGTTGGCAAAAAGACGAGAACTCTAGGAAACGATAGTCGAATATTGTTCTTGGAATCTTTTTATTCTTATTCCTTCCATCTTCGGAGATATCTTTAGAGATATTGTCTTCTGTCAGACACATACAGCATTGAATTATTTTTGCTTGTGACGCTTTTGAAACGCGCGATACGCCGAAGGTCGCAGGTATTCCGGTCTCTACCGGAATCTTAAAAAGAGAAATTGGAGAAACTATAAAGCACGGAGGGTAGCTAATGGGCAGCGGCACTTACCACTGAATTTTTTAGAGTGGCTTATCCACGTGCTGTTGAAGAACAAAGAAGGCGTGAAGCCAGCACGAGGAGGAGGAAGCCAGGGGAAAGGGAAGCGACGGGTTGAGAGAGAGCGGAGAGCCACGAAGGTGGCGTTCATTTGTTATTCATAGGGTCGCCATAGCGCTGGCACGTCGTCGAACAGGTTTCGAACACGTTCGCCAAGAGGACCACGAAGCCCGCAAACTCATCCGACAACTTCAATTACACAGATCTCTTCTGATCGCGAGCCGTCAGCTTTCGAATATATGTATTTCGGATATTCCATAATTGAAAAGTTTTCTCGAAAAAAAAAGAAGTTTCGTAAGAATGCAGAATGCGGAATTAAGTAAATTAAAAAAGCTTTTATGTCTCATACTGTACGTGTTATGTGGAGCGTTGATTTTTGACGAATTTGAGAAGACGAAAAAATTTATGTGCTTACTTCAACGTGTACTTTCGATTTGCGAACAATTTAAATATTAAAACGTTCATTTGTCTTAATTGATTGAAATTTTATTAATAGGAGGAACTGCGTGGTCATCTATTTCGATGTAAGTTCATTTCCTGTGATCTGCATCCTGTTCAGTCGAATGATCGATAATGAAAAGCAAATGACAACGAACGTAATTCTAACCTTTGTATCTGACGTAATATTGCGCGTGCGGATGTGAACAAGTTGTTTAAATACGATCCAGTAATATACTCGTCAATTATTATTATTATTGTTATCAAGTTAAATTGTTATAGTTAAATGTAATTATCATTAGGTTTAACGTATTATTAAATTAATAATAGTCTTACATTTATATCGTATCGTATCAAAGTACAAATCTAAGATTGCAGAAAGATTCGAAGAAATATCACACGTTGTCGTTATCTTATTTTCTCTTCTCCATGAATAACCTCGTATCAACAATCGGTATCTGATGACGATACACGTATGTATATTGCAGTCTAATATTATAATATTTATTTAATTTCACTCTATTTATTTTCAAATACCCTACAAGATATTTACACAGAGAAATAATAGATTAAAGCATAAAATATAGATTTAAATAATTAAAATTTAACCAATCGTACAGTTCACTGATTTCAAATTAGCGTAAGTTCATTCACAGTCCTGAAAAAGGATATTGGCCTAGTTAATTTCCCAAGTAGCTATTTGTACAATGAACTCGTTCGTACTCAAACAAATAGAGACGCGGACAAACTAAGTAGACCGTATCAGGATTTTTCAATCGATGGAAACGCGAACACTTGAATATTTCAAAACAGAGGAAAATACGCTTTCACCACTTTCAAACTGAAGGATCCATATAAAACATCCTGAAAGTTCATTAGATGGATAACGAGAGACCACTGTCATGATTATATTGGTCAAAGCTGAAACCAATTTGAGAATGTATATAGAAATTGCAAGATACTGTAAATCTATATTTAATTCATAAGAATCAATATTAAATTCAGGAGAAGAACCTATAAATCTTCCACGAAGAGTCTTCCACGACGTTCTTTCTTCCTTCAAAACGAAGGAGACCATTCCTTTCGCGAAAATGAAATGCTAACACAGTTTTAATAATAACACAGGCCCGTGTAGTAAGGATAACGGTCCTCGCGCAAAGGAGCTAGATTAACCAATTAAAAATTGAATTGCCAATTGAATTCACCTTCTTTCGCGTTTATCGTACGAAGCAGGCTAATTATCGATCAATTGGAACGAAACGACAATCGAAAGGTCGGTTAATTATTTTGTTTAAAGGTGCGTCGATCAACGGAATCGTGCAGTTACCGCGCGTTAAAACCGACATTTATCACATCGAACGCGAAGTTACGATAGATAAGAACAATAATTATCGATAACCGCGAATGTGTCGATAGGGTAGAAACTCCATTAATACGTCTCTGCCTGCACGTAATTACGCAATATCGAAAATCCAGCGAAACTATAACCGTATAATACCTCGAAATTAACGTGATCTAACGAAATTACGGGTAATGTAATATTCGATTAATGAGTAACGTATATATACCACGAACTGTTTAAGATGAGAATTGAGAGAACGATGCACAATCTAAGCCACGGCTAACAAACGATGAATTAAATACCAAGCGAAATTAGTAGTTGGAACGAATCAATATTTACTAAATTAATACGAACGAAGAGAGGCAGGTTCATTAATTAGCGAGCAATTGCCCGGTGTGCTTCTCAAAAGCATATCGCTGGGCCAATAGAATGATTCGTCCGCCAAAACTACACTCGAATCACCACATACGAGTTACGATGATAGAAACTATGAATTAGGTTGTGCATAATGAGAGAGGAACCTCTAAGAACGACTATCGTGATTATATCAGCGAAATTTGGAACAAATTCTGAAATTTATGTAGCAGTCATCGTGAATGCATTTAAGGTTTAATCGCAAAATTTTCCTTCGTTTAATTACTAAATTATATATAGACAAATATAAGAATACGAATTGATAAACTATAATAAGTATAATTTTTATGATATTAATATATAATGAATAAAATTAAGATGTAATTTACAAACTTTACTGAACTGATATATCATTGCCGATCCTCATAGTGGAACATATTCAATTTGAATTATCCGAGGAATCGATAACTTTGAAGAATATTTCTTCTCGACGAAAATTGATGTCTAAGAATATTCGAAAAAATATGTCTCTATCGTTAACAGATTGCGAATGTTGTCGTGCGAATATAATTAAATAAAAATGGAATCCAAACAGGGATGCTTCATCCCCTAAATACTTTAAAAAGTATTATACTTTAGATATTTCATGTGTATCATGTACATTCTTACATCTTCAAATATCTCGTAAATGCATGAACATTCGCTGTCTCATTAGTAGAAAAATGCTTGCAAAAAACACTACGAGTGAAACAAGTTTCCCAGGAGGAAAAGGAATCTTATGCGTGCATTTGGCTCACATTCACAAAAAGGGAAAGTGTATCTGTAGGAAGACCCGAGCGTGCCACTTGTTTGTTAGTTGTAAAGAAAACTCAACGTTCCATTCGTTGAGATAAATGGCACAGACAGAAGTCAAGAAACAATTAACTAACGTTTATTAGAATTTATATTCTTCTCTAAGGAGGCGACACTGTGACACCATCTTCTGACATTATTAAATAACTATTTCGCAAGGGAAATTACATTTAAACTCTAGTATTCTCATTGGCGTTTAGAATATTTTCCAATGAAAGATGAGAATTTTTCAATTTTGTCACTTTCGGTGCTATTTACGAGCATTCCTCAACGAATTATTTTCCATGGGCCAACTTAAATCAATTTATTAGAACCCCATCTAAATCTAATTAAACCCAATCTAAGCATCTCCAGTACAATTTGAACGTTAAGTAAATTAAATGGAAATTGAATTAATTAATTAGTGAATAACTGGTCCGATGCACTTCTGGAAAATACATCGCTAGACTACTAGAACGATTTCTTGACCAGAACTACTCTCGAAACATCACAGACGAATCATGACGATATAAATTATAAATCAGTCGGCCGTACATTAAGCAGGGACCTTAAGAAGGCTGCATCGACCTCTTGAAATCGTTCTCCTACGTCTCGACGGCTTCTCAAAGGCGCCCTGGCACCGTACATACGAAATGAGCTCCAACCCTTCAAAATGCGCGTGCACACGACCGGAAGTTAACCCTTCGAGAAATAAGCCATCGAGGTTGGGCCATTATCAATCCCTGATTTTCTTTTTTAGAACTTCTCTGCTTCCAAACGTTGGACGTTCATGGTACAATAAAAAATCAGTAGAAGGCGGAGTTCAGAGAAAATTTTTGGATCGTAAAATTTCATGGTCGGTATTAGACTGCGAGATGTTTTTTATAGAGTTCAAGAATTTGGAAAAAAGGCACCTCGAAATCTGCCTATTTTACAACGTTGAAAATTCTTCGATATAAAATTTTAGAATTAATAATGAAATTAGCAGATAATTCAATATAGTAGTTAGAGTTGGAAAATTGATCCGTAATTTCTTATAAATAATTCATCTTCCATTTTACATGTCTTTGGTGTGAATCATCAATTGTATATATACTAGTATTCATATCTTAAGCAAGTCTCAATCTCCACGAATAAATTAAAACAACCTGTCTGACCACTAAATTTCAGATATCCATAGGAATCAACGAAAGATAAAAATAAAATCTGAACATAGATTTCCTGTTCGAAATATTAAAAGGAATATTACGCAGAATATTATTTCGTACACATTTGCATGCTGCTTGCACTCTGTACAACCGTGTACTCTTAAATTTTCCACAAATGCATAATTATACGCATTCTGATCGTAAAGAATATACTATACTTTAGACGCAACACATATATTTGCATATTATACACGTTGCAGGTATTCTTGCACACATTTAAATTCCCCATAAACGCGTAAATGCCCTTAGCATGCTAATCATCAACGCATGTCAGCGTTCCAGCAGATTCCACAACCTGTTAAACCAGGTCAAGGAATCGGATAAACGTACGTACAGTCGGAGCCTGTGTTTCTAACCATAAAATAAAACATCGACGTTTAACACCTGTCGAACATCTGC
The DNA here is from genome assembly GCF_024516045.1 of Bombus affinis. Taxonomy (NCBI): domain Eukaryota; kingdom Metazoa; phylum Arthropoda; class Insecta; order Hymenoptera; family Apidae; genus Bombus; species Bombus affinis. Next base: position 6,299,915 of record NC_066356.1, on the reverse strand, counting down.
CGCTACGAGCGACAAATTTTAACGGTGACACGGGTCGTACAGATTTTATTAGAAGGCTGGCCGACCGTCTGTTGAATCGAGTTAAAGTTAGCATGGGAACGAGCGGAGATAAGCCATTGGGAAGGACGCGGCGCGTGGATGTCGGCATTCCCTGGCAAGATTTATCGTTCGAACAAAACGGAGACAAAGACGTCGTCGGGCGGAGGCCACGTATTTTACGGGACATCAGCAATTCTCCTGGGCAAATATGCCTGGTTGTTTGTTTTAGAGGCGGTTCGCCGCGATTCAACGAGCGCCCGCGCGACGTACACGCTTCGTCCTCGCCTCTCTTCGAGTCTTCGCGAACGAAGGCGTGATCCACGAATTCTAACGAGGCTGTGTGTGCAAATTTATGCGCCTCGAGTGCACCGTGCGTTCCAAAGTTCCGCCCGAATCTCGACATCCTCTCTCTCTCTCTCTCTCTCTCTCTCTCTTGTCATGGTCGTTAGACATCTAACAGAGAACCTTCGAAAAGCTCCATTCGGTTGCTATACGCACATTAGCTTGTTCGAATATTTGGAACATGGGTTTTAAATAAAATGAATATAATTGTGGGAGAGAAGATTTGGAAAATTTGCGGACGCATGTATCTGAGCAGGTGAGATGTTTTTCAGGTTTGCAGGTAAAGCGCGCGTGAGCTTTCGAGAAAGAGAAAGAACGCGTTACAAGGGCAACGAATTTGTATTTCGGTTTGTATGAGTTAATTAAAATGAGGGGATAATGTATGGAATATTTGAATACAAATTATGAATTTATTAATTCAATTCAGAATCTTCTACGTATGCCTCAAATATACTATAAAATCTGAATAAACTAATCGATATAATCTGATTGTTATACATATTCATTAAATGTACTATAAAATATGAATAAATTTATTAATTCAATTCAGATCTCGTTATATATGCCTCAAATATACTATAAAATCTGAATAAACTAATCAATATTTTTGATTAAAAGAATGCAAACTGATATAACTTTGATAATATGACTAGTAACGAAAACATTAAAAAGCATATGGAGTAATAATTAATATAACGGGGAAACAAGTATTTATCCACGTAATTAGCAAAGTATCATTCAAATCTTCAGAAACACATAATTCAAAATGTACACAATTCCTATTATAAGTGTTAGGCATTTATCATTTTGATTGCCTTGATACATCTAGTGTTGATCTAAAAATGATATAAAAATATAATAAAACATACCCGATAAGGGAGGACTACAGGGATTGAACAAAATATACAAACACCTTTTGTATATAAGAGGTGCTTCCACTATTCTGACCATTCCTTTGTATGTATACAAAATAGATAATAAGACAGAATAATAAAACGTGCCAGGGGATTGGAGTATCAAATTGACGACACGACAGGAAGAAGATTTTTTAAAGAAATCAGATACAATTATAGAGGAGGAGGTTCGAAGAGTTTGAGGAGTTCGGATTGCAAGGAAAGGGAATGAGAATGTGACTCGAAGAACCTCACGGCGAGTTTTGGGGTACCCTACAGATTCGTGAAGCAGTTTAGGAAATCCCGAAGGATTCGTGAACTAGTAGTTAGGAAGTCTCGCTAGATTCCTGGATCGATTTCAGAATTCCTCTGGGATATGTGAATCGCGCGAGAAGGGAAAAATCTGTGGACCAATTTAAGAAGTTCGCAACGACAGATATCTCGTAGTTCGAAACGTACTCTTAATAAGTAGCCTTGCTTTCGCTTAATTATCCGGTTAATTAATTTTCTTCGATATTCTTTGATTTATATATGATTGATCCGTCCCCGATAAAACAAAGTAACGAAACTATGTACCTATTAGAATCTTTGTAGGCTACATTTTTAACAATCACGCTGATGACGACCTTTCTGTTATTCCTCGAATCATTGTTCTATGTCTCTCCTTTAGAGAACCATCAATTAATCGGTTACAGTCATTTAAATGCGTTCAATCGTACAAGAAATAACTTTTTAATATTCCAGAAATATTCTTTGCAGCTAAAAATAATAGAAAACACATCTCGACATGACAAGATAACAAGATTATTTTCGATGGCCACTCTAAAAGTGCTGGAGGGAGGAACTCGACAGTGAGAAGTTGTCTTTATTATTTAGGGGATTTGTATTCTTTGTAAGGCGACGTATGTCACGGAATCGAATTTGGACAAAAGGGAGAGACGTTCTCACCTCTTCGCATTGATATTCCCGTACCGATAATATTTCCCTCTGATGCAGTCCAGATCTGGTAAGTGCACAATATGCATTATGCATGCCCTACTGATATCCTCGTATACACTGGGACGATGGTCTACGATCGTCCTGCATCGACCATCTAAATCATTCATTCTGCCAGCTATTTTCATATCTTTTCGCAGTGACTACTGTGCTGTTAGAAAAATATAAATAAAACGGCGCATGATTTAAATCGATATTTGATGAGAGATATAGAAATATGACAATTTTTCAGCTTGTGCAAATTATAAACGAAAACTAGTGCTTAATTCTTGCGGATATGGCGACACAATTATCGTATTATTTCTATTTCCAGTGAACATATCAGCGTAATATCAGTTTTTAAATATAAATGAGTAGAAATATGCTTCGACTGTCAAAAATCTAAAGTGCAAAATTCAAATAACGAAATTTTGTCCAAATGGACTCGATGAAGATAGTCTTTCGTTCGATCTAGAAAATTTCTTGTTGATCGATATAGCTTTGTTTGGTCCCGTTAATATAAAGAATAAAAAGAAAACGTGAACCAATTTCTACTATTGTATACCAGTAGCTAAAGCACTGGTAAATTCACACGCTACTTTGGTCAACCCGATTTTACAACACTCCTGTCAACGACACTTGTCTCTGACATGCCAAACAATACCTAGCTTTTATCTACAAATCGAAATAACCAGTTGAACATGATAAAGAAGAACACGAAGTCACGTTTCCTAGCTTTTACAGCGAAACAGATTTAACGATTCACTACGCTTTTAATTAACTTTGTATTATCAAAATTTCGTCTGTATATTTGAGTTTGCAACTGAACACATGATTTCTCGTCCCATTCGAAATCTTCCAAATATTTCTGTCCGTAATATAATCACAATATCAAATATTAAAATATTTATAATTATTATAGAGTTCAAACATTTTTTGTCTTATAAAATACAAGTATTTTTGACTTCCATAAAATTTGCTCGATTTACCAATTATTTTTCATAAACATACATTTTTTGACCTGACAGATAATTTACACTGTCATTTTATTACCTATATTTATTATTATATCGTTATATCATGTTACATTGTACCACTATATTTATTTTATTTACACTAAAATTCTCCTGTTCAATCGTAAAATGACATTAAAAAACCAGGAAATGAAAAAGATCTGCCAATCATATTTTTCTCCCGTAGCTTTTAATCGATAAAATCTTGTCTAAAAAGAACCTTCGAAACTCTTAAACAAGTCGACGGAGAACACTTGTTGCGAGAAAGCGAATGAACAACTGGAAAATAAAAGGAAGAGGCGGATTTATTTCTCCGAGGTTTGATCCTATCAAATTCGTCGGATAGTTAATCCACCAGAGAGGGATGAAATTCCGAAAAGGCGCTCAGCCTACAATTTCTTTCATCACGATGAACAGACGAAATACAAAAGTGGCATTTTCACTTTGCCATTGAATAGAGTTCCTTTGGCAAGCGCCTCCTCATGCATATGGATCAGCCATTCATCATATTTTGACGGAGAACGTTCCCACTCTCGCGCTTCTATCCGGTATTAACACGGAATAATTATGTCTGGTTCGTCTGCTGGAAATCAATCGATGAAGTGTCGATTTTATGCAACGGGTCGAGTAATAATCTCGCGCTGCTTTTTTATTCAAAGTTGCTCCATTGATCACGGCCGATCTCGCCGTGTAACCGTGTTTGTTCTAAAGTTCCAGTCTAAAGTTTATGCTTACGGATCAGAATATTTTCGATTGGTTGAATACGTTCTTCCCTCCTTTCTCTTTCTTTTTTTCTTTTTTTTTTTGCGAACACTTTTGTAACCAAATTTTGTCCTAAAAATGAGGTTTCTTCCGCAAGAATTTTCATAAAGATGCATATTTCTGAAAATCCTATGTACGTGCTTCCGTAGCTTTTATCACGTAGAGAATGGAAATTTTTGGTTCTTTTCTAAGTCACGCCAGTTCTGAAAAGTGCGCACCGTCAAATAGAGTGCTCGCTCGAACGCCGTCATCTTGTTGAAAAAGAAATAAATAAATAAATAAAATAAAATTTGTTCTCCACTTATCGATAGTAATGGAACGAGTGTTATCAAACAGATTTTCTATCGTGTTCGTTGTTTAAAAAAGGTGTGACTTTCACGAGTTTGAGATATCATCCCTCCATAATCGTATTCTTTGTCAACTGATAGAATGGTCTCCTTTTTATCTGAGAATCACGTGATGATAAAATCACGCTCATAAGATTGTTTTGTTGTTCCGTAATTTTTATCTGCTGCAAGGAAATTATGCAGTGGTCTCTTATCTGATAAGGAACGAAATTGTTCGAACCTTTTATCTCGTTTCGCCACTCTTGATGATTGTGATACACGTGCTGCGAGATTGTATTTTTAGAAAATTGCCGTGAAATTCTGCGAATGTACAGTGCGTGCAATTAATTCTCAGCTTGCTTGTAATCTCAAGAAAGATTAAAAATCTTCGAAGCGGAAATGTTAGTCCTCGAGATCGAGATATCTACCGTGTTCTTTTATACGTTTCAAGTATCAATTATGATTTTAAAATATTTTACAAATCAATTATACGCTTGAAGTGAGATAATTGTTGCACTATGTTTCGCAATACTTAATTTATTTATCGTAACTTGGCGTTTAAAAGGATCATAGAAAAATCAGATAAATGTTATAAATTCCTTCTCTGTTATTTTCTGTCATATAAATTGACAATTTCAAAGCGTGTTATTATATTCGAAAAAATCATACGTTCAACGATGGATAATTAAAATTCGGAAAGTCTTTTCAGTAGTAAAAATTACGTATATTAAGAAGCGAGCAATAATGAATCGTGTATAAAATCCGTGAAAGACGTCACCATGGTCTTGTTATCAATTACACACGAAATTATCAGGGCAACACGTTACATAAATTTATTATGAATATGCATGCGATCCGGCGTAACTTCTCTTGGCGCATCATCACTGATCAATGCAAATTGGATACCACGAATTAAGCGCAAGATGACAGGATGGCGAGATTGCAACAACCGCAGGGCAATCCAATGTCGTATACGCCATAGGATATGGTCCCATTCCCAACACTTCCTCCCATATTTTCCATTCTTCAAAATAATAAATCGAGAAAATCATATAGATTTATAGAATCAGAAATATCACTTGAATTTAGTACGATTACAAACACGTATGTACCTTGTGAGGTAATTTTTTATTTTAAATGATAATTTTATAATAGAAGCATCTTCTAATTACTGTCAAGCTTGCAAAAAATCTTTTCTAAAATTAATTCCACGTGGTTTGTCTACGACGATAAATTTTTCGAGTTTGAATAACATTTTCAAGTAACAAATGATTTATTTCCACAGGTTTGTGTATCGCAAAAGGATGTCATAAATTGTAATAAATTGCAAAGTGAATTAAAAAAAATGATAGTTACAAATTACACAAGCGTGTTTAAATAATTTTCTCTGATTTACCCTATTTTTTCCATTTTTTTATTTCCACTCTTGTCTATTTTCCAATTTTGCAGTTGAAACCAAAGCGAGACAACAATTGACGTTAATGTGAAAATTTCTGCAACGATGAAATTTTTCGCAGATGGCAACAATTTGATGGCACTCCCTTCCGAGCGAAAATTTGATTTCAAACCCTGATCAAAATTTTAAATATACATTTCTTTTGTTCGCGCTCGCGTTTCAAGCGTTTGTGATTGATGCAACTGCTACGTGATTAAATTCATTATCGAGGGAAATAAATTTTAAGAACGTTGAACGCGAAACTGTTTAACGAGTCGGTGATTTCCATCGAAATCGCGATTAATCGAGTCGTTCGACGGTTTGGAAACGTTAAGTGTCTAGAGGCTCAGAGCTAGAAATTGATTTCTGCGTCGACGAACCGGAGACACGGAATTTAGCGAATAAGCTGCTCCACCGGAGAGAAAAAGGACGCAATTTCGACTGTTCTTCTGTGACGCTGCGAATCGATTACTCGGAGAACAAGGCGCACTTTTCTTCCAACGAAAGGGTGAAGTCTCAGCAAAAGGAACGCGTGGAATTTCAATTTCCAAGGCCCACCCATTGATAAATGCCCTCTCCATTAATTGTTTTGTTGAGTTTAACCCTTTAAACTTTACGCTACATTAGCGATTCATTTATTCTAGTCGTCAGGTTAGCGATTTGTATTGCCTTTTAACGTTTAAACCTTTGTATGTATGCATTTTCTACTAATTAGTACTAAAGTAGTATTATAGATTCATTGTCAAAATAAAATAATTATTATTATTATTTGGATCTTTTTTATGGATTATATCGTATAACAAGATTTTGAGAATTTGAACTTTGAGAGATATTTAAATTTTTGAGCTATATGTATTATTCGTTTGTTAGCTTTATAGTTAATTAGGTTACGATTACTTTCTGCCATGACTTAAAAACATATAATGAATTTATTTACTACATTGGCGAGAAGATCCATTAGTATAATACGGGAGGAGAAGGATAGTAAGCATGTAAACGAGTAATCAATTAATTATAACCTAATAGCTAAGATTAATTCTGGTTAGTACGTAATTAAGAAAAAGTGACTAAGGAGGCATTTGAATAGAATTTAAATACGCAGAAATACTAATTAATGAAACAATAACGAAAGCGATGAATTTCTCCTAACGATAAACGAGCCGTTTAGAAGGCATATTAATCAATTTCGTAAATCGAAAAGCAGGAAAAGACAATGATATTCTAAGCACCACTTTTTGAAATTCACCTTAAAATTTACTTAATTTAAATAGAAATAAATAATCTTAAAATTAACAAAAACCAACGTGGATGAAGCACGTAAGAGGGACGATGAGTAATACCAACTGGTTCACATCGTTTTAACTCTTAACCAGTTGAATATTTCTAGCATTTATCGCGAGATTTCCGCGAAGAAAAAAGAAGAGAATGAAATTTCAATCCAGAATCAATTTAATTTAGTAATGTAACCTTAAGATAAGAAGGAGCTGTGAATCTACTTTAGAAGCTTATAAGAAGATCACAATTTTCCAAGATTTCTGCGTCAATTTGATAACGTACTCGATTCAATCTGTCGATGCATCCATTTTACTCGCCTCGAGGAAAAGCGAGGAATAAGCAAAGTGAAATTTCTTGATATTTTTTGTTGGCTGGCGAAGGAGCCAATCGCAATCGAATTTATCGAAAAATGAGTCGATTCGCTCGTGTAAAGTGATTACCATAAACGTTCCATGGTGGTTATGGAAAGCCCCGGAAGTTATAGAGAACGTGTCGTCCGTTGCTCCAACTTCCGCCAACCACAATATTCACCGACCTCTGTAAACATCTGTCGGCTCTTTGTAACTCGGTTTAATCGGAAACTCGTTTAACTGGCGGCCAATTTTTTCTTCTTGAAATACCGTGGACGCTTCGAATATAATTATTCAACTTTGCTTGTCGACCAACGCTTCTCTTCCAAGCTGAAAATGCAAATATTAAGCTCTTCCAGGCTCGGAGTTATTGGCTGTTTCCAGTGAAATGTGTAACATTCGACGCATTCTATTTTCGCCAGGTGGTCTACCTTTCACGTTATTTCGTTGCATTTTTCCTGACTTATATCGTTGATTTAATAGAAAAATGATCGAGTCGAAAAGAGCAAAAAGAAATAAACTTCTTTAGCAGTTTCCTACAATTTGGCAACCATCTTCGAATCGAAAATAGTTAACATAATCTTCTCGTCAATTATCTGTGTTAATGCTACAACGATCGATTATCACGATATAATACAAGATCAATCTCGTTGTCATCGCTGTTACGTTAAATTCATTTTCGTGAACAGAGAACAAGTTTTGTGAGCTATGACGTTCTTCCTGCTAAGCAGTGTAAGTAATTTAATAGCATAAGCAATTAAGTAATTTAGCAGCTTTTTTACAACTTAACTAAAATTTCGGGGTCGAGGGTGCTTAACCCCTTCCCCTACATTAGCGAGTCTGACTCGCTAAAAGGCTATGGCCTTGTTAATTATCATTTACCTTGTTAATATTTAATTATCACATATTTATACATGTTAATTATCAATTTCATTATCTGAACTATGACATTCCTCCTGTTGAATAATATAATTTTGTGAAATGCCAGATTGATGGAGGCAAATACTACTTGTTCATTGATTTTCAGTGGTCGTTCAGTTTTAGTTAAGCTAAGTAGTGCAATTTAATTGGATGATTATGATGCTCCTATTGTGGGAGATTAATAGACAAATACCATTTGTTCGTTGATTTGCAGTGGTCGTTCACTTTTAGTTAAGTTAAGTAGCGTAATTTCGTCGGACGATTATGATACTCCTAAGCTAGTAAATTACTAGGAAAAAACTATTTGTTCATTGATTTTTGATGGCCGTCCACCCTTCATGCCACTTTATTACGTTCTTCGCGATTCACATTGCCAGTTTGCTGTATAGGTGAGCGACACGATTAAGAAAAGAGAATTTCTCTTTTTCTCCGGTGAACCAGTTTGAAATAGAAAATCAGGAAATTAACTTCTTCTCGTATGCTGTTCAAATGCCATCTGATACACTTAATTATCCGATATTTCCATTATATTTAATCACTGTGCTAGAAATATCCAGTTCGCTGCCTTAACACAATAAAATCTACATTTTGAAAAGCCTTTGCACGAATAAAGAAGCATCGAGGGCCAGCTGTCAACGAGTTTTATACGACTGTCGAATAGTTGATGTCGTCGGGTAACGCGTTAATTAGGAATTAATTGAGCCCCGGCCAATTATCGATCCAGCGTATTTCCGGTGTCGCGAATATTCTAATATTTATACAATTAATCGATGTAACAACGCGGCACACTTGTCAAGTTCTCGATTTCCGCGACACTTTACACCGAAACGATTCAGTCCTCGATCGTGTTCCCTCGTTAATTGCCCAATTAATTAAGCGTTATTGACGCGTGCAAATGTACGTGCAAACACGACACACAACTCGTGCATAATCTTTGCTCTACTTAACGACCAAGCGGTTTACACAGATTTACACGCGAGACCTTCGATAACGTTCTACGAAATATTTTCCACCGGTTGATTAATTCCTCGTTCGTTACTATAGAAAATTTATATGCTAAAATATTCCGGCGATATTTTATTAGTCAGCCGGTATTCTTCAAGCTATCCATCTATAACGATAACAAGTCTCTACGTTATCATGCTGCAAGCTTCTGTTTCTGGGAACGAAATCATTGTAAATGCACGAAAACTGGCAAGCTCCTATCGTTGCTTTACAGCTTAAGTCGATCTTTAGAATATAGACATATGACTATGAATTCGATGTAACGATCGTAATATTTAATTCGATATAATGTCGCACGATTTGAAAGTTACATAAGCTATCTCTGTATTATTATGCTATTTTATTCCGCTCGGTATGTTACGTTATATTAGTGCAGGATAATCTATTTACAAGTGTATCGCGTGGTTTCGTGTACTTACGGAATATTTAAATTAGCATGAATCTACCGGATTTATAATATTTATATTGTGCAAACATACCGTTGCAATATTTGGAGATCTGAATTTCAATTTTAAAATTGCAATAGAAGTGTACGTAAGAAAAGAACAGGTAATTGTCTAATGATAATCTAATAGGCGAGGTGCATTTAGAAAAATCACCAGCTGTTAGAATTTTATTCAAGAAGCAATGCAACGATCAATTATAATTCTATTATTGTAAGAGAATAATTCTTCAACTAAAATTCTGCTTGCAAATATGTGCGAACGTAATACGTAGCTGTTGTCGGAATAATAAAAGCAAAATTAATTCGCTTATTTCAAGGATAGCTGTTAAAACACTGAATCAACGTAACGGTTGAATTTCACGCATTTACAGCCGGGGAGTACAGTTTGAATTCGATTAATTAACGACGCGCGACATCCTACCGGTTACGGTATTTATTGATTTTCCGCAAAATTTGCAATTAACCGACTCCCTTCCCCGCTTTACAGAAATTAATTTAACCGCAAGATAAAATTACTCTTCGATTATTCGCTGTACATGTATGTAAGCCAACGACAGAACCTGCCAATTTGAACAAAACGAACCGATAACAGATTTGATTAATTAATATATCGTAATGACAGCGCGTCGTTAGTAATAAAATATGATTCGATAAAAAAATGTATCTTTAATCAGAATTACTCGCAACACGTAATGCATAAATCGCGTTTATTTTATTTTGAAATTCAAATGAAAAATTATGAAACACATTGTTATTTACAGTTTTCTAATATTTTTAAGTACTTTCGTTAAGAGCTTCGAAAACTTGTACTGCGTGTTGTCGTTGTCCGTTTAGCTAAGTTGTTAACGTAAATTGGCATTGTAGATTGCCATTGGAAATTGTCGATATAATTTGTCGATATAAATTGTGAATGTATAAATCGTCATCATATATTGTCAATATAAATCATCCATATAAATGGTGAATGTGTAGGTGGTTATTGTAAATTCTCAATAAAAATTGTCAGTGTAAATTGTCAATATAAATTATGAATATGCAAATTGCTACTGTAAATTGTCGATATAAATTGCGAATATGTAAACTGTTATCGTAGATTCTCAATAAAAATTGTGAATATAAATTGTCAATATACCTAGGTTGTCATCGTACACTGCCAATATAAATTGTGAACGTAAATTGTCGATATATGTTGTAAATGTAAATTGTCAATATATACTGTCAATGTGAATCGTCGATGGAAATTGTGAGTACGTAAATCGTCAATAGAAATTGTGAATCTGTGAATTGACAGTACAAATTGCCAATCGAAAACTGTGAATGTAAATTGCCAATATACCTATGTTATATCAATGTAAACCGTCAATATAAACTGCGAATGTAAATCGTCAATAATGTGAACAATGTAAATTGTCAACAACGTGGTCAATGCAAAATGTCAATAATGTGGTCAATGTAAATTGCCAACGTATATTGTCAGTGTAAATTATCCGTATACGTTGACGATACAAATTATCGATATATATGTAACATTCTATCGAAACTGGCCCATAGAAACCAAAAACATGCGCACGATTGTCCCTATTGTTAGCGAAACTAATAAACTTTACGAATTCGTAAATAAGTCAAACTGGCGTGAGCCTTGTCACCTGCAGGAACGTAATTTGTCAGTTCGACAACCTAATTGAAATATTTATCCCGAAAACTCCGCACAGTTAACTTTCCCTCGATATTCACCCCAAATGCCTCGAACCAAATAAATTTTTCCACTCGGACCTTCCGCCGATACTCTCGTTTCTATTTAATTTCCAACATACTTCGATCGATATTGTATTTCCGGAAATATTTCAAGCGTAATTAGAGAGCCTTGCGCTCACTTTCCTCTTTGAATCCGTGTTGTCCTAATTCTCGCGGTGTATATAGAGCGTCGTTGCGGGTTCCGTGGCTCTTTTGAAAAAGTTTTTGCGCTTCTTTCAAGAGGTCGTTTCGAGTCAATAGGCCATCCGACTTGAGGATTCGGCCAGGCCAGCACTGGAGTAACCGTGCATAGGACAGAGACGGGGACGAGGAACGGAATGGTTCAAATATTTGACCAAAGGGTGACCACATCGAGAGAGCGTAGATGGCTATCTTTAAAATTCAGTGCTCCTGTCGGTGTAACGGGTGTGTTCAGAAGTTCCCGCCATTTTCTGCTGGTCTCTGTCCACGGCAATGGAATTTCGGAGGTAAAAACTAGTCGAAGATGCTCGGTGAAACCGACAGATGTCGAGATAACTATTGGAAAAGTTTCAAGATGGAGAAACTTGTCGAAAAATTCAGCTCGGTACAGAACAATTCTCGTATCGATGTGAATCCTGGCTATCGAGGCAGATTATACTATACGCTTCAGCTCAAAGTGTATTTCATCCTATTTATTAGAGTATACACGTAATGATTAATCGTAGGCAACCTGCAACGTTTATGCCTCAAACTCGAAATTTCCCTCGTAAATTTCTTTGAAGCGAATCTTCGTTTCTGCGGAGGAGCGTTCGAAACGTTTGACTCGAAGTTTCATCGTATAGCGTTTGTGAAGACTTGCAAAGGTATTTCAACATTTTGTTAGAATATTTTGATATTCTAAAATGGTACGAAAAGTGGCGGATATCAACGATATAGTTTGGCTGTGCAAGGAACGAGAAAATATGTTTAGCCACGGAGGGTTAAAACTAAATTTGTCACGTTTGCCAACAAATTTTATACTTTACCATTTGCAAGATGAGAAAATCCAATAACACCCTCATGTAAACTTAAACAAAAATGTAGCATGGAATAAGATAAACTGTACACTGTATGTTAAAGATAATAATAAAATAAAAGTAATTATACTATAAATAATAATAGTAATTTGATGTCGTATTCATCATCTTTTTTTTTCTTTTCTCGCCGTTTCTTTTTTTAATGAAAAGCATATTTAATTTTCCCACGTTCTCCGATCGAGATCGTTAAAAATGATGTTTTGCGGGATTATGCATGACCAGATGAGAAAACGATACCCAAGAATGATCGAGGTAAATGAACGTGAGAAAGAAATAAACTATACTTCAATACGACTACTGTTACTTGGTAAAACGTAATATTCGTTCTGTCTGTTGAAACAATTAATATTATGAAAATGAACGAGGATCGGAGTATACGAAGTATTTTCCAGGAAATGATTATTCCATCGTATAATAAATACGTGAAGCAACGCGAGACGCGCCTGATCCTTTGATAATATTATAATAATCGGTTCAAGTATAACAAGCGATCCCATGTTAATAAGAATGATTAACATATCGTGAGAGATCAGTTCTCACAGAGTTCAGCACGAGTCAAGGGCTATTTATCAAATGCTGAAAGAAATTAAATCCCTGCTACGTTCTCTGCGACCGAATTGTATCGTGCAATCGTTGAAAGGTTTCTGAACTGCGAGGAAGACATAGAAAAAATTGTTGATCGAATGTTTCGTTCCAATTTTACGTCGAAGGTATTCTGAAAACATTAAAAATGTTTGTATTTATCGAGATGAGAATGAGATTAGAACATAAACATTCGACAACTGCGACGGTTTTAAAATACGCTTTTAAAATAGAAACGTAAAACAGCCGGAACTCACGAGATATATTGAGATGAATGTTCATTGCGAAATAAATCGAGCGTCGTTGGAAAATATGTTGGAAAAATAGGACGACTCTTGGAGGGACAAACTGGTTAAAAAAGTGTTTAAGAAAGAGTGGTCCCGACGAAGGGAAGTTTGATCAAGACTAAGAAGTTTTGGCAGCAAGTAGCATAGTCGATGTGCTAACTTCACAAAGAACTTTGCTGTGTGCCTCTTACCCTTTCTTCAAGGCCGTCATGGTCGCTGTTTACTAGGGTTGCTATTGTCGAGGTGAGCGAACTCGTAAGTTCCTGTAAACAAATCAATTCCGCAGTAAAAATTACCGGCTGGCTATTCTCTCGTTCTTCCCTTCTTCTTCTTCTTCGTGATTGATCGAAGTTTCTGTTCTTTCTATTTCTCATTTCTAAAGTTGCAATAATATACGGGAGTGCTTAGCGATTATACTTATTTACTTGGAATTGACATACATATACTGGCACATAAATAGGGAAAGTCCGTGTGCCAAATTCAATTTGGTTTGTAATCATTGCTCGAAATAAAAATTTGGAAGCTTCTCTATGTTTATAGCTGGAGCAGAAAAGGAAAATGTATTTTTAAATCTTATACTGTAGAAAACAAAATAGAAACACTGTCACGTTAGATCAAATTAAATCTGTCGGAATTAAGTAAAATAGTCAATCTTCTCTTGGAATAAAAATAAATAAATAAAATAAAAGTTAAATACAGTTAATATTCCTTACTCATGGATTTTACCAAAAAATATCCGAATGTTTCTATTTCTTTCTACGCTCCAAGTACCCATCGATTATAAAGCCAGCACATAAATAACAAATGAGTATGAATAAGAAATGTACGTATGTTTATACAAGATTTTCACAAAACACTTGACTCTCAATCCACTTGATACGTTATAATGAAAATACAAATAAAAAGGAAAAGAAAAAAAATCGGAGAAACATCAGGGAGCTTTAGCAAACGAGACCACGCGCTCGTTAACAATGGAAAAGAGCATAAAGCGTGAACGAGAAACGTTATGGAATCGCGACGAGGCGTGAAAGCTGCGTCGTGACGCGTTTAACACGAGTCGAGAGGCGAAGAACTCGGAAAGGAAATCCATTCATGAGTCTGATTCCAGCGCCACTGACATCGTAACTCTCTTGCTCATCCTTTTCCTGTTATTTCAACCCTAACTCGTTTCAATAATATCCGTCAATGGATTTTGTCCCTTTTTACTCCGTTTCGTCCTTACACAGAAGCCTTTGCTTATTGAGTCTTCTGCCACAGTGCAAGGAAGACACACGAAAAGAATTCGTTCAAAATTTCTTCAAATCGTCAAAGAACAACGACGTCGAACACACGACGATGATACAAAACTGATATTTGCTTCAAAACACGATATATTTATACTCCATACGTATAACACTCAATTTAATTGATCTAATTTGGTACTGTTCGATTAGTTAACGGTCAACCGCAGAGCGTGAAAGAAACATTTTTGCAAGTACTTGTTTCTCGTTGGCCTGGAACAAACTCAAACATGATTCACCAAGACAACGTAAGAAGACCACGTGTCAAAAACTGGTGCAACTTGTAAGTTCTGCCCCATCTACCATATTCACTGGATTTGCACGCTCAGGCTATCGCGTATTCCGCTCGTTACGAAACCTCAACAATAAGAAGTTGTGTTCTTTGGAACACCGGGAGAACGAATTGGTTTCTTTTTCTCGCAAGACCGAGCAATTTCACGCCGATGGAACAACCAAGTTATGACGAACGCGGCGAAAAGTCATTGGCGAAAGCGGCGGTACGTAGATTGAAAACAATATACGTAAAGGAGAAAACATCTTTCAGTTTGACTATAAAAACGGAACGAAGCTCTCCGCTCAAACCAATTCTAATTCTAACTTGTTAGAAAAAAAAAAAAGAAAATCAAATTTGGTTCGATTCTAAAAAAGTTGCTCTGTCTCAAAGGGCGCGTGTGCGTTCAGTTTTGCTCGTCGCCTTAAATGTTGAAGCGTGCGGTTGAAACGTTACGGTGACCCGTAAAAATAGAATGGACGAGCGAGATCGTAGCGAACGTAACAAGCAATTATAATTAATATGCCTCCGACAGGAAATCACCCTTGGCATTTTGCAGCCACCTTACATGGTCATTCGTGTGTGTGTGTTCGCGTTTGTTTGCTCGGCTATGGGACGTGTTCGAGGGGAAATCAATATGCGAGGCGACGTGTGTGCGCACGTGTTTGACAAACGCGCGATTTTCCTCAATTCTGCATCACGCGATTGTTCGTAATGATTTATTCGACCAACAGCACCGAAGAGGACTAAGTTCCGGGTTAGGTTTCGTGTATGGAAGAATGTGGACGATTTGTTCATGTTGAAACCTTCAGCTGGATTACCGTATCGGCTTTGGAAATGCAAAACTAGAGGAGAAATTGCAAAATATGAACTTGCAATTTCTTTTCAAATTTTTCGGTTACATGCGGTTCGTGCACGTGTAATTTTCTTTAATTCGAACATCTATTTTGGCGAATACATTATCCTGTTTGGTAGAATCTTTTCCTGACTTTAATAATACTTTTGGAGAAGACGCTGCTAATGGACCATGCCATTCAACTATCGACTGTCAAAACCATCATCTATCAAATAACAGCGAAGAACGGAGTAAGTAAAGATTTAGTATAATCCAGAATAACAAGGTTTATCCGAAAATAGTAGTAGTGACGTTATTCGTGGATGGTAAGAGCACGTTGGAACCAAAGATACGGTGCTTGGATGAAATTTTCTCGGATGAAAATCAACGTTGAACTTACTTCTAAGTAAATTTGTATTAAGAAAATCTGACACGTTACACGATACAACTGAGTCTAGAAACCTTTAAATCTTATTTTCAAATTTGTATTTACTGAAAGATAGTTCGCCAAGAACGGATACTCGAATAATGGAATAAGTGGGCAGTTTAAAGAATGATTTTTGTGGTTAACGAGACAGCAAAGGAAAGGGGGCGAAAGGGAACGTGACGAGACAAAAATCGCGGCGTTTTATCACTGGCGCCCTGTCACTACGATTTCCATTAGTTTTTTCCGCGCTGATTAACAGCAAGTGCATGGCAACGTGAAACTCGAGAAAGGGGTAATTAAAAGGCGACTGGGTAAATTATAACTTTCGATTACGAATGGATTTTCAATTTCGCGCCGGTGGCTACCTGGTGAACGCGGAATTACCAACTTGAAAATTAGTTCGTAGTCGCGTAGTTGCAAACGCTTTAGCAAATAGGCCAACGTAAATAAAGCCTTTAGGACAATTCATTACATATCGCAGACTAACGCTGATAACGAAAACGTTTCATGTAAACTTGATGTTCCTCGCTTATGCTTTGGCCTAACTTTTCTTTCTTCTCCTACGAATCGTTAAATTTGAATTTTCTAATTGTATATAATATTCCCACGGAAAATACCGTGTTATCCTCATCTACGCACAAGTTGTACAAATCTTATCAACTGAATTTTTCTGATATTTTTAAATAAATCATATTTCAAATTTCTTTGACTTCTTAATTATCATCTCTATCTTAACCTATTTATTTTTATGTATAGCTGAAGCTAATGTACAATAGCTTTGGCTGAGGATAGTAGTATTTAAACTTATAAGGAGGAACTGTTCGAATTATTCGTTGTATCATTGCAAAGAGAATAATGAAAAATTCTCAACGCTTCTTCCTCTTCTCCTGTGCTTTATGTCCACATTTATCTCATTAGCGATCGTTTGGTTCGTGCTAATTAGATTTTCTTGAACACATATTGACTTCTTTCAGCTAGCTTATCGTATTTCTAATGAGATCCTGCTATGTTAGCAGGCTTGTCTGGTTTTATGTGATATTTTTGTATTTGGGGTTCTGTTCTTCTAAATAATTTAACAAAACTAAATTTTATAGAAGAAATATTTATATGAGATTTAATGTCATCAAGTTTTATACGAATCACGCTACAACTAGATCTAACTAGATCTTGAAGATACATATCTCACAGAATCTGCGTGAATGAAGAATCTGAAGAGTTGAGATAGACATCATACGTGTTAACGTTCTCGACTTCGTTAATACAGTTTCACAGACGTTAAAGGTCTTATCTTTTTACTTGCTTCTTATTTCGCCCGGTATTTCCAACATTAGCACATTGAAATTTTCTGAATGTGCCTTGTCACTCATCAAGCATCGCTTATCTAAGCGTCCGTATCTCAGCATCGTTCTTATCCATTTACGGTAGTCAAATAAATTCCTACAAGGAAACGACTCATGAAAAGGAAAGGCACGTGCTTGTATAAATCAACATCAACGTGTAGAGAGATGCTTTTTATAATTAGTGACGCGACGTTATCAAACTTTACATTCTCGCCTTGAAAATCAGATTGAAACGTATCAAAAGGATAGTTGGAAAGAAATTCCGAGACCTCCCGACTTGAATCTACTACTTTGACTATTAATACAGCGTTAAGGATAGAATTGCCAAAGGTCAAAGCAGCTTCGGTTAAAACGGTCAGTTTGTAATTTTTTATACAAGTTTCATACATTTATCCGGAATTTTCCTGATAATTGATACCGTCATAATAACACAATTTTAAAAACGTGTGGGAAATTGTACAAAACGAGGAAAATGACGAATTCGGATTTGGTAAACAGATTGTAGGACCATTTTACCATTGACAAATACCAGTCATTTTGACTGTATAAGTAACCATGATACAAGATTATTTTGATTTTGAATAAATTAATAAATTCTTTAGTTATCGCTGCAAAAGTCATTACATCATTGCGGACGAAAAATGTAACACGAAGTAGGAATTTTAAAATAAAATTGTAAAACCAGTCGTTCTGATTGTGTGGTAGTTCTAGTTTGAAAGTTTATTTTCATCATATTTCTTCTAAGTTTTATACACTTCCGTTTCATTTTTTTTTTTTTTTTTTCTTTAATACAGATTCTACAGTTTAGTCGTCGGTGGATCTAGTGTTAATAAAGATCGTTTACTATACAGAGAACCGGCGATAAAGGAAGAAAAGAATAAAAGAGAAAGAAAAAAGATTTTCTCGTGTTTACTCTTACACGATCGGCTCGTCCATTTTCCGTGGCGAAGTTTCCGCGGAAAGGTGAGGCGGAAAAATGGTGGAGATGGCTCTTTTTATAGGAGCCACCGTAAATCGATGAACAAAAACAAAATTTCAAGGGAATTCAGTACTTCAAAAGGAGGACTTTGCCGAAGCTACCGGAGTCAGAGCTGCGTAAAGGGAAAACAAGAAAAGTGGAAAGGAAATCTGGGCCGCTATCGAACTTTGTTTTTTAATACAGTCTTTGGCGATTGGTTTAATTAAAAGCAAGCTGAGGACAGCTTTCAAACGAGTTTATAAAATTGTATATGTCATTTTCAGTATAAAGGGGATCCGTATTTTTTAATCGGTAGACTTCCCAAGTTCGGTGAACAAATAAATATTCAGAGAATATATTTTACAACGCGCGTAAAGTTCGTACGCTTTTCGAGCGTCGACATTTTTCAAATTGCCCCGACAAATTTCGTTCGAGCTCGCAAAATTGATTGTCGACCTCTCTAACTTGGTCATCAATCACCTCGATCAAGAAATAAATATTCACTGGAGGATAATAAAATTTCGTTAAACGCGCATTCCACGCTACTTTTATAAGCCTAAATATTCTGCAGCTTCGATCACCAAAGATCCCAATCTCATAATTCCTGTTACTATCATTATTTTATGGATTATTACACTGTGGATTTTTATGCATTTCTACGGGAGATTTGAAAGCGGGAAACTGCTAAGAAAAATATACGAAATATCCAAAATACAGCGCCTTTTATAGTATTCGGTAGGTAGAAGAACTATCTTCCACCGAGGTTCCGTTTTTTTTTAACTATATTTAAATTATACCGAGTGACTCGTGGACGATCGACTGCCAGGTGATTTTACGCGTAAAAATGAGTCGAAAAGAAAGAATACAATTTTTTCGTATGACGCTTTGTTACGGAGAAAATCGATTTTCAAAGTATGGTGAGTATATGTGAAGTTGGCTAATTTCGTATAAACTTAACAAAAATGCAGAATAAAATCAAAATCTCTTCACAAGGTGCTTTGTTTTCGAGAAAAGTAAATTTGAAAGCATATCGTGTCCGTGAACTAGTAGTTCTTAACTGAACATGTTCAAACTTTATTTTCTTGAAAATGAGCGCTTATGAGGAAAAATTTTATTTCGCATTTTTTACTTATTTCCGCGTATAATAACCTTCTGCCGATACCTAAATTCATAGCTAGCCTGTATTTGGCCAAGTTGAAGTGTACTTGGCAAGTGTTCAAACTCGATTTTCTTGAAAACAAGGCCTCGAACGAGAAAATTTTATTCTTCCTTTCCAAGCCATTTTTACGCGTAGAATCACCTCCCGGTCGATGGTCCACGAGCCACGGGACACTCTGTATATTTTAACTGGCTGAAGTGGTTCGTAGATTTCTAATAAACGAAACGAGCGTATTAAAAACTTAAAAATTGTGAAACTTCAACGAGAAAGAACTCGGTTCCTATGTGATTGTTATTATGTATTACTACTATAAAATTATGCATTCTGATCAATCGAATAGGATTGGTAAATTTATAACGAAAAAGATAAGCCAGAAACCTGCGTCAAAGTAAATCTTGCCAGAAAATACCGTCAGCTTTATCTACAAGATACATTCTACTCCAAGATAGTCTTCAACCCCTAGACAGCATGATGTAACGTCAAGCATCGCTCAAGACGAACTTTACCAATACGAACTTTCTCAAAAAGGATGCGTCTTGCAGACGTAGCTAAACAAAGTCTAGACTACGTGGCGACAGCTTCGAGACAAGTTAAACTTCGTAAAAACAAAATTTAAAGGTTACTTAAATCTAGATCCGTTCGTACGAACTGATATCCAGCTGTACGCCTATAAATCGCAAGACAGTAGTTGCCAATTTTGAACGTAAACTCTAAGCTTGTCAAGTATATTATTATTTAATTTCTCTTATAATTAGATGTTCATGCGTTGATGTTTGTATTTCTGGAAATTTCAATTTTCACGTGTACAATTAAAGAAATGGAATTTATATAGAAATTTGTCTCATTCCTTAAATATTATGATACGAATGATTTAGTCGAGGTATCGTGTACTTTTTGCGTTATTACGTATTTTTTCATATTTAAACCTCCGATAAATTTGCATAAACGTTCGCAGTCTACTTACGTGAGATTCGTTTAAAAAATTACGAAATACATTTATTCCGATTTTTAAGTTTAATGTAGTGTATATGTTAAATGCTCATGAAATATTGATACTCAATATCTAGACTATGTGGATGTTTATGCAAATTTATACGTGTATGAATTATGAATACAATTAAGGAGATAGAATCTCGGCAGAAATATCCTTCGCTCGTTGGATATTGTTAACAGCATCGTAGTTTGAAGACTCAAAAACGCACAGAATACACGTAATCAAATATGTTAATATATATTTGGGAAATTTAAACCAAAAGATATTCAAATATCGTCGATCATAAACGCGTATACAACCGCAGTCCATTATAACCGACATAAAAGGACAATAAATCAGCAGATATCATTAACACGATAACATACAATAGTATGCATCTCTCATCTTTCACAAACTTTCATACGCTATATACAATGTGATAGTGAATTGAAACAAATCACTTAATCATCGACCGCATCTCTCATCACGATCCAAGATGAATAAACCTTTCTACAAAGATGAATGTACTATGATGGCTGTTCTGATAGCAGGCTAATCCCCATGAATGTATCACTAGTGACCAAATATCATTGAAAATGCCTTTCGAAGCGTGTACCACGCAGAGAATCGTGCAATGGAAAACCCAGGCAATTTCAGAAGCCCGTCTAATTGCGGATGTGTTGGCAGACGCGTACGAATAACTAATCAGTACAAATGTCACCGGTTGTGTGCACTGGCTGCATGTACACACGTTCGCAGTTCCGCAAAGCGCGCCTTGTGTGTGCCATTGCAACGACGAATATGCCCAGCACGTGCAACTTAACGTCGCCTGTAACGAGGACACCATCGAATCTGGTCGACCGCTCACGGTTTACTGCTTCCCCTTGTCCCTGACCATGCTGTTTCCGTTCAAATACCGCCAGCTTATTACCTGTCCATCCCTACGCAGCCAACTGGATCACACAACTGAAATAATCAAATCTCCTCCAAGAATTTGCGTAAAATCTAATGAAAACGATCGACGATTTGTAGATCATTTTTTGGCGGATGCGACACTGTCGGAGATTCCGTTCGAGTTTTTATCGTAGTTTCGAGTAGGCGAAAGTCGGAGAAGAATTATAATTGACAAAGGATTAAACAAAAATTTGATGATTCTCGGGAGGTTCGAATTCCTGAGAATTTGACCGAAATTTAACGTTTGATGTTTCCCCGGAAATATTTTAAGGGGATGTGCAACCCTAGAGTCTTAAAAAAAAAAAAGAAGAAAATGGTGTGAATTTAGCAATTTTTTTCGACTACAAATACTTTGTAAAGGATCAAGAATTTTATGGCGAACTTTAAACAACATCTAAGCTCTGTGTTCGTATTTTTTTTTTTTTTTGTCACATAAAATTACAAAATGACCAAATGCTACGACATTTTCTGACCCCATATCCAGCGGTACCTTGTTTTTGCTCGTAGCCAGCGGTAAATGTGATTGGATTGTAAAAAGTCTGTGCAAACTTATACAAAAATACGTTATCTTCGATGGAGCGTACGATTTTTCAATAATTTTGAAAAATAAGAAAATGGCAGCTTGTTAAGGACAATAGTTTATTTCCTCGGTGGAAAAGTTCAACTTTAAACATTTATAAAAATTCAACGGATTACGACATTAAAAAAAATGCACGTTGTATTGTAGATAACGCTATGCAGAATAATACGTGAAAGTTCCAAGTTAATCGGATGAGGAGTTTCGGAGATCTGGCGGGTGCAAGGTCGAAAACTATAATTTCGAGAAAAACGCGCCAAAGTTTTAAGTAGATCTTTCTCGGAAATAAAAGATTAAAGAAATAGAAGACACTGGTATTCAGCGTTATTTTTTAAAATTATAAAACACCCTTTCGCCACGGTATTTTACGCATATCAAGCTATAGACAAACAAAAAAGAATTTCGATTTTCTGAAGCCGACGTAATTGCACAGCCTCCTAAATAGGACAAATATATGTAAAACCAATTTGCTGGTTTTTAGAAGGTTCGAAGTTTCTGGGACTTCGGTTCCAATTCAAATTTTAAAGTTTAAAGTTTTTCGCGAAAAGGCACAATGAAATTTCGAAAGTCAAAAATACAGTGAAATTTTTAGCAGACTTTAAATGTCTGAAAATCCGATTCAAGCTTATTGCGAGATGTCTCGTACTATATAATATTCGCGATGTTCACACTCAAGATTAATTCGCAATCAACCACTGGCGATGTTACATTGTAAAGAAACGATATTAACGAAGAGGTGCGTGGGAAATGGGAAGAAAAAAGCGGTACCCGAACGTTTATCAAAACGATGCATCGTGTGTATGGTCGGTGGAGCACGTCTCTCATTAAACGTATCTCGGCAACACAGTGTAATTAGAAGGGCGGTATATTTACGACGACCAGCCGGAAGACGCGGCTTAATTTGATCATGGAAAACAAATCCGCGCCTACCGTGAAATGCTATGCATCCGATGGAAATGTAATCTTGCGAGCTGTCCGCGTAATTAAAATACTTCTACCCAATGGGCTTCGAGTTTCGTTAACGAAACACTGCCGAGAAATGTTATTCGTTTGGATGTTTGATAAAGCTTTATCGTACACGATGTTTAAGCTTTATAGAAAATAAAGCCAAGACGGTATCGAGTATAGGAATTCTTCGTAGATATGATAACACGCGTAACGTTTGTTGAAACCTTCTATGGATATTTTACGTGCGTGTGTTGTTTTATACGACGCATTTGAAATTTAATTAGCGGTGTAACGAGGCCCCATAAAACTACCATGCTTGTACTGGTTAAATCTGAAACGAATTTGAAAATATATAAAAAGATACAATTCGTGTATTGCAAATATATATATATATATTTCGCAGAGATTATCAGAGGACTTAAACAATTAATAATTTGTAACATCAATGACGTGATATATAACAAAGCTACAGTGGTTTATCGCTTGTTATATGTTCAATGATGGGATACTAATTTTTCAGTGAATATATATTTGCCATATTTATATTGGCTAAAAATCTGATCTGTTTTATTATATCGATAATGAAAGTTTCAAATGTTTTATATAACGCACATAACACACACGTAAAACGTGTCCTTCGATATCCGCGCAGTAAGAAATCATGGAAATTTGCTAGCAATATTTTTTTAGCCTTTTCTCCTTCTTTTTTTTTTCCTACGAAAATTGGACGTTAGACAGTCGAAGAACGGCGGACCTCCATTTATCGAGACGAATTTTACCGAGTTAGCGCATGGTTGAGTAAATTCCTGGCGATTGAATCCACTTACCTGAACGCGAGCTTCTATTATTTGAACGAATAATAAGAAGAAGAAACATTCCAGCAACTGGATCTCACGTGAAAACACCAAGCCTCCAACGAAATTCGCAAAAACTACCGCACTTGGAGTCGTATCTTGGCTAGATTCCATTTACAGGCAGTGGTTAAAAATTAACCAAATAAACAACTAAGAAGCGAACGCATTTTTCCAACACCGCGGAACAGGTTTCTGCCGGCGAGACCAGAGAAACGATGACAAATCGGAAATTTATGTAACGAAGGCAACATCCGCCACGCGACATCCTGCCTGTCTGCTCTATTATATCTGTTTGATCGGCGAGACTTGCTCCTCTATAGTCTTACGCAATCGATTGTTCGACAGACCAGCCATTAGCACATTTTTCTTGTATTCGTTGTCAACCTCGTTCCGCTCGATATGAAAACAGATACTGTTGAACCGGAGATGGAAAAAATTTGGCTTTCGACTGGTTTGAAGAGTAACGCAAAGAGTACCGTGGAAAAATCTTGAACTTTTAAAGACACTCGATATCCTTTAAAATACTGTCTGTATAAAATATAAATTGACTAGATCGGTCGGTTTATTATATTTCTAATTATATTCTTAATTACGTTTACAGATTCTGTGTTACACATTACCCAAATTATTGGATGCTTTCCTATAAATTATTCGATCTTGCTATGAAAATTACCCGAATTCAAAATGGATCTGGAAATGGTATTTCCCATTTTAACGTCTATCATATAGAGATGTTAACCAGTGACTAAATAATTGTGTAAAAAAATCACTATTCTCTATATTTTGCACACAAATATCCACAGTGACCTAATCATTACGAAAAATTGCATACTCGTATTTCAGAGGGTTTCTTAAAAATATACTCGACAACCGCTGCGTTATTAATGATCGCAGAATTAAAAAAAATGGTCGAATAGTTTTATCGAACTGCAAACGTCAATCACTCCGTAGATATCTTTGCCCCGACTTCGTTTAATTTTCATGGTTATGCAGTTGAATTTCCAGTATTTGTATTTTAAGCATGTTCTTGCCTATTCTTAATCCGTCTAACCTTCGTCGATATATTTAAAAAATAATCGCAGCGTACAATTTGTCGAAAGATTATTAAGTACAATTTTAAACGACGATACTATTGGGTTCTTGGAAAAGCTGGTTTCATTTTTATTACGAATATTTACACGATAATATTTACGAATACACGCGCGTAAAGAAGCTGCTGTCGTTAAACGGACATTAAAGGGAATTAAGGAGAAACATCCAAATTCATCGATGAAACAATATGTTTCTCATATATCTGAGAAAGAATCGTAGCTGAAATGTACACTCTCCGTCTCTATGCGCTGAATATATTTAGAATATTTTAAAATATTTATATTTATGTCCTAACTTCTGCAACATTGACAAGAAATTAAATTTTCATCCTATTATTATATATAAAAGCTATTCGAATTTTAATCACTCTAAGAAGCATGCAAAAACTACTTGAATATTAATTATTCTAGAAAACTGCGAAAATCTATTTGAAGAAATATATTGGGAAAAAAAGAAAAAAGGAGGAGAAAGAGGAGAAATTTTTCACGAGAAGAACTGCTGAAATTATAGATGACGAACGGTCTAATTCTACTTGAATCTTTCTTAACTTTCGTCACGAATTGTTCGAACTGGATACGTGTTAAAAAGTGCAGGTTTACCTTGCACCTAGACGTTAAGACGAAGGAACTTTTCCAAGTTCTCATATTCAAGAAGATGCATGGAACGCGTTTCGAATTTATTTAAATTTATTCATTCGAGGAAATTATTCGCGCAACTGTTCGCACCCGTGAAACTTCATTTTACGATAATATGCATGCGAATTTCGGAACAAAGGAACCTTTGACCGGCATTTACGCGTCGTTGAACGAACGAAACATTTCTTTGTGAACGATAGAGAGGGAAGAAAAAATATACGAAAAAATATATTCGAATGCGAGCGTATGTGCGTGAAGTTGGACGGTAAAAGGCAGGTAGAAAAAAAAGATAGAAAGAGAGAAAGCGAGTAACTGATGCATCAAGTTTTGAACGCGAAACATTTTCGCAGCATCCAACGAGCTCGTAGCCGCAGAAACGCGATATTGCCTTTTAGCTGACGATAGGTCTTTCTGGAGAACCGGAAAAGTTTATCTCTGATACGCGGTTACTATATTTGTCTGAAAGTATTGCATTAACGAGCGATTGCGCCATTGTTTTTAACTTGCACGAAAAAACCAAGATTCTATCGAAGTAGAATATTTTTTCTAGTTTCTTCGTTGATTATATTATGCGTGTTATGTAAAACACTTCGAAATGTCGTTGGTGCTGTAACTAGATCTGATTATCAGGATTACATCGGCGAATTTTGAAACCAATCTGAACATGTGTATAGAAATTTGATTGGAAATGAAGATATATTTAGGAAATTGAAAGAAGAAAGAGACCATCAGCCTATAATCCTTTTGCCAGAAAGCTTTCGATTCTCTTTTAAAACGAAGAGCACAGAGGGATAAATCTGGGATTATTAACTTTCGTTACACTGCTAACTAGAAGAGATCCCAGAAGAAGGAAATAATCTATACAGTTGAAAAAAATATTCCGATATTTGTACAAATCTTTTATGAATATGTTATGTATCTAAACATTTTAAAATTTCATAAATTAAAGTACTATCCTGATGTTAGGTCGTAGTTAGACTATGCTATATTATTATAGATTATATATCATACTGAAACGAGTATTATACACTATAATTAAGGTTGGTGAAACTTGAAACCAATCTGAAAATACGTATACAAATTACAAGACGTTCCACACAAATCACAAAGTGTTTAAACAGTTAATTAATCGTTATATCGACACTTATCACATTTAAGTTAATTTGAAATGAATTTAAGGTGAAATTAAAATATATCGTGACCGAATAATCAGCGAAAAATATTCAATCGCAAGCTCATGTCGCTGTCGTACGATATTACAGATCGAAGTATCCTGAAATTAGTTACTTAAATTAGTTATAGTAGAAACCAGCCGCAGAGAAGGGAAATACAACGCAAGCATGAAATTGTCAAATAACAAAGAATAAATAAAGAGCTTGGACTTACGTCAGACGGAAGAATAAAGACGCTCGAGAGAAAGGTAACAAATTATTCAGCAAACTGTATTCCCAAACAGCCCCGCTCGACTATAAACGATTCTCAATCCAGCCATAACATTCCTATTTCCCGTGCAAATACGCTTTATTCCTCCCACATAAACAACGAGAACCACGAGCAGCCATTTCATAGTTGTTCCGTCTTGTTTCTACAAGCGCGCGCCTGCGCAATTTTCTCCCATGTTAATTTCAAATTTGGATACTCGTCTAGAAAAAAGAAAAAGCAAAGACAACGAAAGGCACGTAGAAATATTTCAAAGCGTCTGCGAATTTTACTTTCTCCCTCGAGCGAGGAATTGCGTGCCATAAATTTATCGAATGCCAAAATGGATGCCGCTATGTCAGAAAACAATCGAATTCACAGGGAGCCGAGGGGAGCGGGAAAGAAAATGGTGTCACGGTTATTGGGTCGTTTCATAACGCGCGGCGGTACGTGGGCAAACTTATTCCTCACTGATAAGACTGCGTTCTCAACACAGGCGACAACTTTCGTTCATGCCAAGACAAAGGGAAGCTGACAGACGCTCGGCCATCTAAGAGGAAGGTAAAGTGGATTCTTCGGAGCTTTTGTTCGAGTCCAAGTATCGTCAATAGTTGTCCCACGTGGCGGTCTAGATATCGATAATGCGGTAGCCTTCACGACGTGGTAGAATAAAATTGGTTCAGAAACAAAGCTGCGTCAACCGCATTCTCATCTCGTAATTAAGAACGAGCCAAACCAGTGCGATCATTGTAACTGCACTCTGTACATAATCGCGGTAATATTTTGCAATAGCAAATTAAGCTTGGTCTTTGGAAACGAGATTGAAACGTGTTGAATCGTAAAAAAAGTTGCGGTGATCTTCTTCAGATATCTTCTCAAGGATGTTAATTTGCATCACCAGTTGTGATACTTTGAGCTACTGGCTTAGTTCCGTATGTACACCGTGCCCTATTAATTTAAGTTTAGGTTAATTCTACTGTGTCGTAGCGTATACAATTCATGTTCAAAACGTATAGATAGTAGTATTTGAGTTTGCAACTTGACTTGTTGCATTTTACGATATTTTATATTATTTTGTTTACCGCTAATGGCCATAGAAGAAACTTGACGCAATCTTAAATAAGATACAGTTGCGTCAACATTTCGTTCGTAATTACTTCTTTTGATTTTATGACGCAATATTTGTATTCTCGAATTCTATTCGATGCATATTTTAATTAAGAGAAGGAATTTTAAGAATGTCTTCGATATTTTCCTCGAAAATTTATTCCTTTTTCCATCTAGATCCTGCAATCTTACGAAGAAATCGAAGTATTTTACATCACTGTGATAACCTGTTTTTTCCCCAGATACAACTTCCAGTTTCACTAGCGAAAAGAATCTCCTCGTAGCAAGAACAGAAATAACAGTTCTTTGAACAACACTCGCCACCTTTAATCACGAAACAAATTCGATTTTATTTGGAAGGGAGCTGGGGAGAGGATCAAGGTCCCAAAGGTGGGAAACCAGACGCTGGATGGCTCGTGAAAAGAGCGTTGATCGTCGAGATGGGATAGCCGAACAAAAGTTTTTCGTGAGTGGAATCGATTGTAAAAACACTGGTCCCGGTTGCGCAAATGATCGCGCGAATAAAAGGGAGAAAGGAAAAAAAAGGAAAAGGGAGAAAGGAAAACGCGGTCAAGACCGATCGATCCTGCCAGATTAATTACAATGCAAATTGATTGCCGCTACTTTTTCGCCGGGAGCAAATTGATTTTCCGTTAATTAAATGTCGCCGTTCGACCCGATCCTAATTAGGATTCTCTCTTCGTCAGTCGGTACTACAAACCGAGATGTGTCCTTCCATCTCTCTTGCCCTCCAGCGATTCGATTCAAGAGCGTCTCTCTAGAAGAGAGATCTGCAAAGCTTTCAAACAGCTTTTCCTCTCGCGAGCCAGAAGAAGCCACGAGAAGCAGAAGAGCAAGACGGACGAAGAAATCGGAAAGAAGACGACGACCAAATAAAAAGCAAAAAGAAAGAGGTAAGGAATCAGAAGAAGAGGAAGAAGGATGGAAATAAGAAAGAGGAACGTAACGGTGAATGGAAAGCAGAGAGAAATCCAGCTTTCCGCACGAAGGACGAGCCTCGTCGAATAATCGATGGACCTGGAGGATCGGTTCGACCGCACTGGTGGCTTTTTCCACCGTGGAACGAGTCGCAGGTCGGATGTAACGGAGAAACCGAAAGTGCAAGAAAGAGGAAATATATATATATATATAGTTTTTAGTAGCGTGCCGAAGAAGGAGAGACAAGGATAAAGCTAGGCTGAGAGACGTTGCTGTTCCGCCCTGGAAAACAGAGGTGCATTTCTCCCGAGGAAAAGCCATTTTCTCGCCTCGCGCCGCTTGTTTACCTCGGCTCATTTATAATTTCCACTGCACGCTGGTTGCCTCTTGTTTACGACGTCCCGACGAATTCTCCAGCCGAGTCGACGATTCCACCCCGTTCACCGCGTCGGGATACAGCCAGTTCGATTCGAAACTTCCGTCGACCCCCAGTTGTTAACTTCGCTTTCCAGACTTTCGATTAGCCAGTTGAGAGACAGACTCGCTGTTACTTTGTACAAGTGCAAGTGCAAGTGGAGCGTGCTGCGGCTCGTGGACGCGCGAGATAAATTTTGTTTTGACAGAGACACGCATGTGGGTTGGAATGCGTCGAATTGTGCAGAGCTTTCTGTTTTTTTATTTACGCTTTACGAGATTTCAGAGAGATGGAGCTTTTAGGTCTCGTATATGCGTATGTAGAGTGGAGCTCGGGCATTTTGATTCGACGCTTTTGCACCAGTTAACCGTATAGTTGTATACTATGTAATAGTTGAAACTTTCGAATGAATAGCATTAATAATGCACTGTAAAGTCGGGCATAAATTTTAATCGCTCTTTTATTTGATACCTAACTGGAATCTATGCTTAAACCAAATGTAATCTCAACTTGATCGCGTTTTTAGAAAGTAGTCGAGAAAAAATTAACGAGAAGTCTCGTTTATCGATCAGCGAGAGAATTTCTCTGAATTTCAGCCAATTTCTTGAATTTCTTATCCGAAAGGAATTCGATCCCCTCCTTCCTTAAGAAACTCCTCTTTTTCCTTCAAATTTCCCGCGCAACACTAATTGAGGTACTCAAAAGCTGAAGATTAAAAGAGACCCAAGATGCCCAAAGCTGAACAATATGAAAATCCTCAAAAGAGATTTTCGAGGTTTAACGTCGAAGCAGAAAACCTTGCTTGACTCTTTCAAAAGCAGATCTTTATTGAATAGTTGGGAAAAGTTGTGTCATATATTTGCAAATATTAAAATTGGCCCGACTGAAATTGATTTGATTTTATTAACTTTGCCATAAATATAAAAGTTCATGGTTAAGAAGAGACCCACTTACAGATACCTACAGGGTGTCTTCGAAAGTATGGTATAAACGGTTGTGTGATGATTCTATATGCAAAAATAAATTGAAAAGGAAGAATAACATTTTTTCGATTAGTGCATGGTTTTTGAGAAAACTAAATTTAGAAATCGGTCGGCTGTCCGTGCACTAAATATAAGTTTCGAGGTATCCGAGGTTTCTAAAGAATATAACTAAAGTACTAAAGTTCTAAAGAAAAATAGAGTAATATTCTTCTTCGTGAAACCATTCCAAATACAGACATGTTCACAAATATCAACACACACAAAAGAGAAATCGGCAATCTCGAAACTCAATCAGAACGCGCGCACCCGACGGACTTCAAACTTATTTTTCTCGAAAACGATACCTTAAACGAAAAAATGTTATTCTTCTTTTTCGACTTATTTTTACATATAGAATCGATATGCGGCCGCTCGTAGCATGATTTCTGAGAGAATCCGTACGTGAAACAAATCTCCACGTAGGTTTCATCTCTTCGATAACGCTCATAAAAATGTAATTTACGTAAACCTGTCCACGTCCTATCTATTATCTATATATCTTCTATCAGTTTCTTAATAACTCGTTAGAATACAACGTTGTATACGAAATACCGAACGTCAAAGGTTCAATATCGTGTCAAAGCAATCGATAGTCACTTCGGATCCCTTTATTCCTGGAAAGTTATCGGTGAAACAGAGTGGTGACAACCACCGCGTGAAAATCACGGAACAAGTAACATCCGTCCGGAAGTGGAAGACGCGTACCGTCGAAATGGATCCGTTCTAGTTTCGAGTGTCGCGATTTTACCGTGACAAAGCGGCGTTCTGTTCGTTAGCAACGGCAATTATTCGACGAGAAAGGAAGCGACCTAACGACAACGAGCGAAAACGCCTTCAAACAACAAAGCCTCCATCTACGGCTCGGAACCCTTCTACCTTTCCAAATTCAACGAGATTTGATGCTGTTTTCTACTAAGAGATTCACTTGCCCTTCTACCTTTGGTGTTCTACTTTCTCATGTAGATTTATCTGAATATTAACAACGTGACGGAGTAAGAGTTTTGGCAAAGTTTCGAATCTTCAGGAGAAAACTATCTTGTACCCTGTTTGGAATTACGATCTAACACATTCGTGCCCGGTAATTGTAGCGAAATCGGAAAGGATGAAACCACAAGGTAATTGAGACAGGGACTAAAATTTTGAAATTTTAATTTCAAGCGCTATACGTTCCATCTCTTTGGCTGACGGAAGAAAGTTTGAAATTGATACGCCACGAATTTTAATAACTTCAGTACTTACATTTTTTTATCTTATTGGTAATATTTATTTTATGGTATATATTACGTTTATCCATCACTCCCACTATATATATGTTGATAAAATAAAAAGAAAAACGAAGAAAATGAAAAGAACATTTTGAACAAACATATTGATTTCATACAAGTTATTTAGAGACAAACAGGATTGGTACTTACAATGCTTGCAAATTCAGTTTTCTCTACAACTAAGAGATGGGACATACATACAGGCTTCTCTACAAATACTACTTTCTTGCTCGGGAATTTTCACTATACTAGTTCCAAAAAATAGAAAACTTTGTGATGCATTTGAATTATCGTACATTTGATATCGTATAATAATCGAAAGAAATCAAATTTGGAAGATAGTCTTAAGTCAGACAAGTCCTTTCTCTCTGCTAAAAAAGTATCATGTTCGGCACTTACACTATTGTCTACGAGAAAATTGCCTTCTGCATGTACTGCATGGACTTACTTCAGTTATGAGAAGGCAATAATAACACGTCGATTTTATCAGAATATTCTGCAATTAAATCGCATCCTATTAAAAAGGAAACGAGCATTTGGATGCTTCTCGTGAAAAGACGTGGGAAGAAAGAGGGGGGAAAATATATCGTAAAGGTTGCAGAGAGCATCCGTGAGCATCCAGACTCGTGGCCTCGTGTTTTTCTCCTTTTGCTCGTTTTTCTTTGCATCACGCATGCAACCTGTACATTCTCCACGGCAGCCAACATTGCAGGATATTTTTCACGTCGGCCAGATCCGACGATTTAAAAGGCAATCCTGGCGACTCGAGGTCGAAAGGCCGAGTTGACGAAAATTAATCGAACATAGCTCTGCGCGACTCACGGAGTCCTGATTTCTAGTGGTTTGCCCCGTCGAGAATCGAAACAAACGTTCGAGAGATTGGAACACTTGTCGTTTGGGGACTCGCGGGAGACCCGGCTTTCCCAACCAGCTGGTTTTCGTCGGTGTACTCTGTAACTGACTGAGATATTAGGCCAACCACCGCTCCAGCTCGTTCGTTTTTCGGCAGATTGATTTTTCGCGAACAATTTTCCACTCTGTTGTCTCTGGTATCGGCAAGATTGTTGGATTTAAGATAGATACACATGGCTCGCGAAAGTACACGAACGCTTGGACATATGCACGTTATACGGAACATTTTGGAATTTCATCGACACTGTCGTGGGACTCGGTGTAAAGAGATACGGAGAACAGAATTCGGCGGACTACCTTTTTAATTAAATATTTTCCTTTTTTTTTAATTCGGCGAAGCAAAAGGATGAGTAGAATGACCAAAATCGTAGTAGTCATGAGACATTTAACTACTTAGCTGTTGCTACCTGTTTGAAAAGAAGGTTTAAAATGTGTCGCAATAAGCAATCGATGACGAGTATATACCCGCCACCATAGAGTACGTGT
Organism: Bombus affinis; assembly: GCF_024516045.1. Classification (NCBI taxonomy): domain Eukaryota; kingdom Metazoa; phylum Arthropoda; class Insecta; order Hymenoptera; family Apidae; genus Bombus; species Bombus affinis. The sequence continues at coordinate 6,266,605 of NC_066356.1, read as the reverse complement.
GGTTGTTGTAATATAGAATCAAGTTGTAATGAAATGACTGTTCTATTTTTTAATCTTATAACTGCAATTTACTGCAAATTGTAATTACTTTTTACGTATGACGAGTGTACTCGTCAAAAACAGCTAATTGATTAAGAACCACGTCGATTTTGATAATTTTTCACCTCAAAAAAATTTGTCAGCGTTACTGACACATGGAGGAATAAATGTGTCAAATTGCAATGAAAAATATCGCGTAGATTTTTAGCAAAAAAATTCTAAAGGGGATCTAAAATAACACACTTGAATATTTTATAAATTAGAAAACCGAAGCATCTGGAGCTTGATATTCTGACGGATTTGATAATCCTATAATCTGCGAATAAAATTACGATAGTTAATGAAGTCTCCTTTAAAATATACGAAGAGCTTCAAATATATTTCTTCTATCTAGGAAGAAATTTTAAACGAATATTTGCAAAAAGTTCTCGATGCGTTAAGGAGATATAAAGAGTACAGTTATTACAGAGATGCATAGAGTTTCATCGTGTTCCATATATCATTTGTATTATTTACGCGACTAAGCAGGTTTCTCCTCACTATGTTCGATATTTTCATCGATTTGAACGCCTATGATGCATTTCCAGCGTCTATCACAAAATTTCTTTACTCCATTTCCTCTCGCTTTCTTACTTTCACATCTATCTGCGTCTTTACTGTCCGCGATTCTTCTGGGAAACGAACGATATAGGACAGAAAGTTACTTTCGAAAGCTCTACATTTCCGCGTGTTGCTGTCACTGGGTGTAAATAACGTACGAGGTTTTGTTCACTAGACACCATTTTCTTCGACCGATTCCAGATCCAGTTCGTTCGAACAACCGGTATTTCTAGTTCATCCGGAAATTCATTGGTATCGATTTGATCTCTGTTTCCACGATTGCATAATTTCTCAATGATCTAATCTTTTAACGTTTTTTTCTCAAAAATCATAAGCTGACATTAAATTTGATAGATCCGTTCGATAAAACTACACGCGAAGTATAATTTCAAGTTAATATAAATACGATGTGATTTAAAGTTTCTTAGGAACTTAGAATGTAGTTAGAAAAAAAAGGTGATTCATAATTTTTAATTAAAATTTGATAAACCCTTAGGACGATGCATTTTTTAAAAATTCGAACGACCTTTGGTAAAGGATATAAAGGAAGGCTTGCTTTTTAGATTACGTATTTTTCTTGGTTGTATAATGTTGAAGTGGTCACCACTTCTACGAAAACTCCACATCCGGTCTTTTTAGTTTTCTCAAGCGCTGAAGCCATCGACAGCATATAGACAAAAGAATAGCATGAACAAAAACAGCAGACCATAAACAGTAGACAGGCGACGTTGGCTTCGGGGTTTTCAGTTATAAGGTAACACTGCTAGCGTGCGGATCTGGACCAGCTCAAATTGTATTCCTACTTATTATTATACTTCTCTATTAAATGAAATATATATATTTTGTACCTTACACTTTATCCACGCGTTTTCTCTCTTTATACATCTAATAACCTCAACATATAATTCACTGTTAATTTAAATAGAAGCTTTACGTGTACTTCAATCGTTCGCGTTATATGGTTGGTCGTATAAGCTTCTGTTAATTTCACGCTGTTCTACCGTTAAAGATTCTATTCACAAGAGGTCGGAACTGTCTGTAACGAAGATATCACACGGTAATTGCACGCTATTCGCGTACCTCAGCTGGAGCCACATAAACACCTGTCGTGCACCAATGCGTAGGGAATCGCCACGGGAATAGCAAACGCTCCATACCAAAGAGAAATTGTTCACGATCTTGCGACGAGGTGGTCGATTAGCTTCATCGATCGCGGCAATTCCCCTTTCGTTCAAATTTATGATACACCGCGGTATATATGCTGCTCGCCATAATGGTGGCCATAATTATTCAGGCATTTCTACTAATCTTAGGAAAAACTGTCTCGAACGTGAGAAAGCGAATAATTGTTAGTTCCCAGGTGGAAAGAAATCGCGATAATGAAAATGGCAGGAGCTTTCTCGTTTATCAAAAACTTCAGTCCTATGTAATTTTCTGCGATAACTTTTTAAAGAAATGAACCTAAAGCGTATGTGAGTCGTGTGCATTCGTTCTACGCTGGTCGGACAATAGCAATGTACAGGGTGAACCAGGAATCGTGATCAGTAGAGATGACTCTGTTATTAGCAGTCCGATGGGAAATGTTTGTATGAGAATAGCATGCTTTCCAGAGTGCTTCAACGTGGTTATAGTTATGGTTTCTTTTCTCGTGACTTTTCAAGGTAACCTTGAATCCTATCATCTTTTTACACTTGTCTGTTAGACGATTTTAGTCGGCAAAACGATTGCTATAATCGCGTTAAGACTCTTTAGAAACCACGCTGTACTTGATAAAAACATTTTCCATCGGACTGATAATAGACGGATTTATCGCTTGTACTAAATTGACAGGTCAAAAAAGCACATTTATTGTAACCATGCGAACATCGTTGGGGCAAGAGGTCAACTCTACGACAAATACGACCACTGTATGCATTCGCTTAGAAAATACTACTTAGTATCAGTTTGTTTTACGCGTTAATTTCGAAAGTTCCATTGGTTCTGTTTCATACGTTAACTGGGAAAGTAATTATATTTCAGGCTGACCTTTCAAGACGTTACCCGAGCACAGACTGGAAGCTCGTTTAGACGAACCCATTGATCTAACCGAGCTACGAGTAGCCACTTACTACGAAATAGTTTAGCGCGCAGGAAATGTACCTACAGTTACCGTAAAATCAACTAGTACAGTTTAGTTAAGGATTTGATTAACTGATACTGAGTGGTGCAGCAAGTTCTAATGTCCGCGCCACTCCGCGCACAGTAAGTTACCAGATTGCTCGTCACTCCGCTAAAATCGTTGCATGTGCGTCTGCACGAACCTCGACTTCCGTTCCAATCGCTTTATCGTCCAATTAGCGGAAAACCCAGAAAAATATCGGCCACCGTTACAACGAGCACCCTGTAGATCCATTGCGTCCGCCACACGAACAAGCATTCGTACACGCGAACGCCTACCGAACTACGGCATCGCGAATGTACACATTATTACCGGTGCATTTACATGTGTATAATAGCGTGCAGCGCGCGCACACACTCGCCAGATCGTCTGTGTGTATACGCGCGGGCAAACATGCATAATAGCGCATTATTGGGGCCGAGTTAACGCGTGTGTCGTATCGATTCATCGACAGGAACTTTCAAGCCGGGTCCAAACATCGGTGACTTCAGGAGCGTACGGCGCGACAAAGGGTCTCTGCGAGTCTACAGGCCGAAGATGACAAAGGTGGCCGAGCCAAGGTGAGCCGGATGTTTGCTCGGAAATAATTCATCGTCCGTAACTCGGTCGAGTCCGCCAGGCCTGAATTCAGGTGACAGGAAGTAACCTCCGTGCGCACCGTCGGTCCGCTCTCTCTCTCTCTCTCTCTTATCAGCCGCTGATAATTTCAATGGGTTCCTCAGCGGAGACAATGAATTTGGCAAACGCCTGGGAATAATTTTTGTTAAGGGGATTAAAAAATATTCAGCAAAGTCCACGAGTTTGTTCTTAATTATTCGTGAATTTTCAGGCAGAATTTACATTGATTTTCTGAACATATAGTTAAAGCTGGATTATCGAAACTGTGGAATCAACAACTGGTGGGGTAAAATGCGAGAATATTCGATTTTGGAAGGGATAGGGAGTGATCTATTGCTAATGGATCTTTTTATTTCTTTGTTTCACTCGCAGGGTGATAATTCACTTGCAGAGTTCCTTGGTTTAGGCGATAATGATTCATAAGGGGAATTATAGAGTATTCCGTTTCTAAACGTAGTTGGTAATGCATCCATGAATCTTATTCCTTTTTTCTTTCGTTCAGTTATGGTGATTCGCTGGTAATTTTAACGCGTTAGTAGATTCTTCCATCTCGAGAACACTGATTTTTAAAACCGGTAAACGATTGAAACCTATGATACAGGTGACGTATAAAATACTGTATAAGATCTATAATTAATCGCAAAATAATTCATAGATTTTTAGGTAAACCTCTGAATCAACCAAACGGAGAGTTGAGGAAGAATGTTCTCTCGATAAAAAGCATTTCACCGCATTCGTCACACGGCACAATCGTAGCTGCAGCGTTTTAGTAAGAATCAATTAAAAAGATTAAAGAACATTCGATTAGAGAACTTCAACAATTATTCGTTCTTTTGATAAAAAATTCCACGCACTCCATTCGCGATAAAACCTGATCGTCCTCGAACATATACGACGTGTGCAGGAAAAGATCACTTCTATTATTTCACCCTCGCAACGCGATTTACCCTCTACCCCTGAAACTGCTACGTACTCGTCGGAACCATCCTCGAACAGCATATGCAAAAATAGAGCAATCCTGTTACACGATTTTCACCCTCACGACGTATCACAATGTAACCCTCTGCCCCCAAAATTAGCGCAAACTGGTCGAAACCTTCAAATATTAACAAACCCCCTGTACCTGCTGTGAAACTACATCAAGGGGAGAAGATGTTAGGATCTCATCCGGAATTCCCTACCCCTAAAATTGCCGCATAGTCGTCGAGATCATTTTCGAACAGCGTATGCAAAAGAAAAATAAGAAAGAACAACCCTACTACACGAGTTCTCCCTCGCCACCTAACTCAACTAAAATTAGCCCTAAGATTAGCAAACATTCGTGGAAACTGTCGGAATATTAACCAACCACCCGTATCTCCTCTGACACCACATTAAGAGGGGAGCAGGTTAGAATATCATTCGGTATTCTCTGGCCCTAAAATTGCCACGAATTATCTCGTGGTGGATTGCCACGAATTATCATGGTGTAAGAGCGTGCGCGAAAAAAAAACAATCCTGTGATGCGTGATTTCACTCTGCCAGACGTAACTCGACGTAACCCCTTGGCCCAGAAATTAGCAAACACTCGTCAAGACCTTGGAATATTAACCAAGCCCCGTATCTCTGTGTATCTGGAATTACACTAAAAGCAGAGGATGTTGGAAAATCATCGAGTATTCTAGGTACGCGCCTAACCGAAACACCTGTCACGAAAGAGGGAAACTTGAGAAGCAGCTTCGTCTTCGAGGTAAGTACCGTAGGAAGACCAAAACTCTCTTATTCGAGGCACACATTCGACGCCAGGACGAAGCTTCGAGAGAACGATTGCACGTCGAACGTTCAACCCGGGGTCTTGAATAAGTATTCAAGCAGCACGAAGTGTATCTGTTGCTTAGTGTATCGCCGTTGGTTCTCGTGTAAACGATCCGGCTCGTGTATATGCACAGTAATGCACACACGTAACCTATTCAGAAGCGAAGTAACCTCCGAACAGCAGACATTGTCGACGCTTCTGCGCCCGCGAAACAATGCTTTATTCCCTAGACACCCTAGGGTCACTAGAGCTGTCTATCGAGGCAAGGAAGCTTACAGCGTGCAACCAGGGAAACGTTCTCCGTTCCTTGTTCTCCTCGTCCAGAACTGTGATAATACGCGGCGGAGACTACGTACTCCCCGTACAAGTTTTTCCTCAGATCGATCCTAGACCAGCAAATGCAATGAAAAATGCAGTCTGACTCCGTGGCGACGCATCCTATTTCTGCTTTGTTTTCAACCTTTTTTTTTTCTTTCTTTTTTTATTACTCCGGATCGGTGAATACTTGATACGAGTTTTCTTTCCTTTTGCCTCGAAAGGCGAAAAAAGGAGAAAGTTTCGTACGGTCGCTATTAAAGAGATTTCACTGAGGCGCTTGCTTGTTGTGCGAATTTTTTGTCAAAAATATTAGGTCATCCCATAAGTTCGTTCCGTTTTTCGAGTGGTTATATATGTTAAGATTGTTTACATACCTTTCAGTTTCATGAAAAAATGTAATCCCCCTCTCGTTGCACAATTTCTTCCCATTTTTCAAGTGCATTGGTCCCTTATCGCCGTATGTTTATAAATCGACACATGAAATGTATACACAAAAGTCGGCACGAACTTATGGGATGACCTAATAGTATTATATCGGTATTCATTCGTTTTTCGTTAATAAAAATGATAGATTATTAATAGAAGTCATATTTCATTGATATACATTTGGTAGACTGTTATAAGAATTATTAAGAAAAAGAAGAAAATATAAAGATACGTACACATGCAACTACAAAGAAATGGGATAATTAGTTACTCCTCGATTAGATAGACTTTATGTGACAAGAGTAAATGCTTCGTGTGCTTTTTTAGGAAACGCGAACGAATTTACCACGTAATTAAGAATATTTGCAGCCGATATGAGACGTGATTCTGACTTCTTCGATCATTAATCCTTTTAAGGATCGAATTCTGATTTTTGACCCAAGAAGAAAATTTCTTCTCGCCAATCGTCAATAATAGAAACTATGCTTTCGAAGTTTAGAGTTTCGGAGCTGTGCACCGAACTCGTTGAATCCATGACTGTCGATAAAAAAGCTCTGAAATAGTTCCAAAGTCAGAGAGAGAAGGGAACGAAAAAAAAGAAAGGGAATAATCGATACTTGCTAAATTAACGGGAAAGAATCGTCGATTGGCTACGCGTGCATTGTTCGTGGCAATTAGTCGCCCTTCTCGCTGGGACGAGTTAGGCCTCGATGGGAAAAGAAACATCGAGTGGGTAGGAAGAAAGAAGAGAAAATCCACGTGCGGGTAAACGCTCGTGTTTCAATCGATAGGATTGGCCAGTCAGTAGCAGACGAAAACATAACCATGTAAATTACTTTGCATTTAATTAATACTGCAGGAAATCGATATTTAAAATTAATTAGCAAATTGTCGACACGATAGGGAAGGGTATCGAACTGGGATTTTATTATGTTTATACAGCGTACAATGACTGGTAAAAATATTAAATAGCATAATGTGTAGGCAATTATAATTTTCAGGGAAAATTAACATTTTGGATATCCTAACCGTTGAATGTATAATATTCCCGTTTAATGATACACACCGTCTACGAAAAATACGATATTTGCACACGTTCCTAATTTTCAATCTATTTATTACGTTCTACGTTTCATTTTTACGATAGCAATGTTTTAATCGCGTGAAAGTGCTCTTACGATGTAAAATTTAACTTAATTAACTCGATTAATATTAGTATATAAATGCTACGATACATAAAACGGTGTGCAAATTTTGCATATCGACGATAATACGTTCGAACGTACGATCATACCACCAAACGAGTAGTTAAGTAATAAAACACCGATACGATCGAATAGACGTACTATTCATCTACAAATAAACTGTGTTCTACTTTGTACCGTTCTGGGAAATTTTATGCATCGAAGAGTTCAAATGAATTACGAAACTGTCGTTTCGATAAGAAAAGAAAAATATAGAAAAGCGAATTTGCAAGTCAAGTGCCACCATGTGTATATGCACGTACGTCGATCCTTGTCGAATTGATTTGAGCGATGAAAATATTTAATAGAACACATCCGTCCATACACAGAATCGTGAATCACGCGGATTCCTTCTATCACCGGTATAATTACGTTTGCCGTTGGACAACCTGCTTGCACGAGAGAGCACGTTCTGTATATGTGTAGAAGCACAATGCACAAGCATGTACCGAGTGCATTCTAACGCGATATACCAACGTGACTGATATTTGCTTGTCAGACAATAAAATCGCATAAGCAGAATGGATTAGCGTTCGAAGAGGTCAACAGGAACGATTTAGACTTAGATTAAGCAATCTTCATTCACCAAGGCCGGCTACGATATTTCGCTTCGATCGAAGCCGTAAAATATGAGAAACGTCGATTTGTGCTTCGTTTCGTGCAACGCGAGAGTCTCAAGGTCGACAATGAGACTGACACGATTAAAGTAATTAATTTACGAAGTGTATAAATAGAAGAAATTTTACTTCCGCCCAGCCGTTGTATTATGTGTTTTTTATTTAAGATAAACGGATATCGTGATTAAAAGATAAAGTTAACATTTATCGATCGTGCGAACGTGAAACAAATCAAATTATACTGTGCGCTTTATATAATAAGTTACAACGTCTCGAAGGTTTCGTTAGAATTCTATTTTGCTAAAGTTTGTGATAAAAATTAGCAACAAGTCTACAACTAATAAACGAGGGAGTATTTTCCACTTTGTGATATTAAGCAGGAAAGATATGAAAAATAAAAGAGCAACTAATTTAATCATCGATGTAATGAAAATTAATTAAAGCGACAAGAAGAAAAATTCGATTCCTCTTAATCGCGAACGATAAAGTTCAGTTAGTGGACTACTATTTTTACAGATTTGTCAGAAATTTAAGATAATCAGAAATAATCAAAGTACGTGTACCATTTGTACGTGAAATGTAATAGGTAAAACAAATCTTTCTGCTCAGTCTCTACCCTTTCAATCCTCTTTACAAAAGTACGAATTTTCAGAAACAATTCCGTAATCTACTTTCCTCGGTTAAAACATAGGTCCAAAGTTGCGTAACCTCAATCCTCGTTCATCAATTCGGTTCTACGTATTATTTCGCCGGATAACGAGAACGAGACTGGAGGTCGAGGAGGGAACAACATGATCCAGATATCACCAGTCGCGCCTCTTATCAGTCTATTACGACAGTAATAACGTTCTTGATTTCACCGACATACAGATCGAAGCCAACACTACCAACCTACCGACGCACACATCCGCAAACCAGACTCACACGATGCAAACTAACAAACAATCTGTTCAAAAAGATCTCTCGTATAAACAATTTCTACGTTTCGAGGGTTCGTGGGAAAAAAGTGGAACAATGTCTATTTTAACGAATTTTCATTTTTTTTTTTTTTACCATTTAAATGTGTTATACATTGCTTAGAATTGCAAATAAACATCGAACATGACACAGAATAAAATGAAGAATAAAACGTTCTATTTTGATATAATATCTACGAGAAAATATGAAGATGCGACACAGACAGTGGAAAGTCAATTTTCGTTTCTTCCCCTATTTTCCCCAACCCTATTTTCGGCCATCTTTCCATTGGAAACCTGGTTCGATGTTGGAACGACGATTTTGGTTATTTTAAGCGATTCCACTAATTGCTTTTCTACCCGGTGCTTTCTATTCGATAGGGAGGAAACTTTTCCAACGAGGAAACTAAAAAAAGAAGAAAAAGAATGAAAGAGAGAAAAAAAGAGAAAAAGAAGACCATCGAGTTTCTGTTTGAAGTTCCGTGGAAAATCGGTTTAGGAGATTTCAACGAGGACCGAGCAGGTGCGAGATTTAAACTTGCTACTTTCGACGGTATTTCGGTTAATTAGGTGTCGCGTTGGAAATTCCGCTTTATCTTACGGACGTCGTATACACTTTTACGGGATGGAAAATTTTCACCAGTCGTCTCACCTCTGTTATTATCAACGTCGATAAGGATTTCATCGCTGGTGGAAATAACAAAACTCTCAAAGTCGTCCGGGAAAACGCCTGTCAACTAAAAATGTATCTACAATTCAACGTTTGATAACACTTCGTCATGTTATGTTTGGTACTCTCTTTTTCTTTTGACGATCTGCTTTCCATGCGATTGTTTGGAATTATGTTCATTAAGAATACGTCGATCTACTTTTTATGTTCGACGTTCCCTTCGATAATTTGTTTGCTCGTGATTGACACGAATTGATAAACCTTCGGTTTGTTTCGGTCGCGTTAAAATTACAGTGACCTAGTTTGTCAATAAGTCATTTATTTCCAGATACTAAACGCTAATTCGAGTAATGAAATAGTGTCTCACAAGAAATGGACTATTATAGTTATTATTAATTAAACCTGATGTTCTCTTCCTGATCTACTATGATCTACTGACCTGATCTACTATGTTATTTCCGTATCCCTCTGGATATTTTTTAGTATTTTCTTTTATTATTTTATCCCTATAGAGCACAAATAGAGTACACAAAAAATAGCGAAATGGCATTGAATGCTAAAATCAAATATTTCAAAACTATTTATATCTCGATAATATCTACTGAGACATTAACATCCATTGCAGGTTGTACAGACCCAAGGACGACAGGATTAAAAGATATAATATTTCAATGAGAAAAGAAAGACTCACTTTGGATTGATTTTCTTCATCTCCCCAAGCGTAGGATTGTACGTATGGTCTTCTCCACTGATCCTAGCTACTCCTTCGTAAACACTAACACCATAACCTTTCTCCACGAGGTACACCAAATCCCGGAAATTATCATGCACCTCTGTCTTCTCGGTCCTCGACTCCCTAGCTACGTTCTCACCATCCTTTCCACTATTCTGCGTCGTACCGGACATATCACCACTGGTCTGCTCTTTACTTGCATTCGTTCGTTGCAAATATCTCCTGCGAAAGTTATAAATCGTACCGGTATTCGGGTCGTCCCCGACCCGAACACGCCCATGACTGGGTACCAAATGATGTCCACTGTATCCAAGATCCATCTGCAGATCCATCACCAACAGAATAGTGAACAATATCGCGAAGGCACTCAGGCCTAGCATCAGTTTGTCCCGGATGCGAATCATCCTGATTGTGAATTTCATCTTCCAGTCGTTCCAATCTGGAACTTTGCAGCCAGATCCAATGGCTTTCTTCTTCTTCGCCGATCTCCCCTGGCCTTTGTTCTCGTTGTTTTTACCGCGATCAGCTGTGATCACCGAAGCAGACTTCAGGGTCCCTTGGTTGTCATCTCTTGCGTCAGATTCTAAGTCACCGAGGTTCACGCGAATTGTCACGACGTCTGAGTCACCCAGAGCATCGTTCACCGAGGCAGACTCTATCCTGAGGTCAGAAATGACACGTGAGCCGTGCGTTGGCTCGCAGACAGGCGTCGAAGGGTGACGAGTCGCGTTCTCGTCCAGCCTGTTCGCGACTAGCTGCTGTTTACTTTGTTCTTCCGCAGGCTCGCCGTCTCGCAGTCCCTCCTCGTCCCCACCGCTGCCCGCGAAATTCGCAAGTTTGCATTTTACGAGCGACGTGAGCCGCGCGTGCACTTCGTCGCCTTGTATTCGTGACTTCCTTGCCGGAACGTTATCGCCTGACCCGTGCGTGCTATCACGCCTCGACGAGAGCCTCGGCGACCTCTGAACCTGCCAGTCGTCCGGCGGTGGCGATCGTTTCGCTTTCCACGACGTCCACTCTACCTTGTCCCGCCACTCCAGCGACCTTGACTGCCCGCTACTCGACTTTTCGCGATTGCAAACGGGTCTGACGAATCTTCTGTGAGCGATAGGCGAGCAGTCTACCGTCACGGTGTCAATGGAAACTTTGGAGATGGGGAATCCCACGTGGAACTTGCGGTGAACCTGCTCTATAGCGTGCACGAGACTTTCTTCGCTCCAGGATCTTCGCTGGCCTGATTGCAGCGCCTCCAGAAGCTTCGTGGATTTTTCTAAACGTCTTCTAATGAGAACACGTTGCTCCAAAAGTCGGAGATTGTTCTCCGTTCGAATCAGATCCTCCACGTCTTCTACCGAGACGCTTTTAGACGAATCTTCGTTCTCGACAAAGTATGTCGAGGAGATTTTAGTTGTTGATTCGTTCAACGAGTGATTGGTTCTTTCAGTCTGAGGCTCCTTGTGAATCAGCAGAAAGTCATCCTCTATGAGCTCAGCGCTTGGGCACACAACAGAAACGTGAATATTATTAGGTTGTTCAGGATCGATACCTGTGGAAGACTGTTTATTGGTAAAATCGGGCTCCAGAAGTCTCTGTTTGGACTTCTTTCTACGGACTGGTGCTACTGGTCTCTCTTCGTCCGTAGATTGAAACTTCTTTCGTAGAAGAGGACTCTTTTGAATATTCCTGACCAATCTCTCGCACCCTTCGGTAATATTGTCCTTCGAGCTTCTTACCAATCTTCTGAGGAAAGAATCGCTCTTGTGTAGCTTGGAGCGTGTTTGTGTCTCCTCCTCAACGTCCTTGGAGCAAGGAGCATCTAGACGTTCCTTCTCTTCGCTGGATTTCCTTTTTACCCTGAAGGTATCAGGATGTTCTTCGGATTTCCTCGACTTTTCTCTGAAAGTGAACTTGAACTTAGGCCTGTCGAAGTTGCGCGACGATTGCACGCGGTCGCTCAAGCTCTGCTTGATTCTACCGACGTTTCGTCGTGCCCTGAACCGCGAATCCTCATCCCTGATCGAAGAGGAATCGACTTCGACGACGCTGGAGGTTCGAGCTCCTCGCGACCTTGACCCGCTATCTTCGAATGTCTGGCGGCTTGAACGTGTCGTCTCCTCTGTGGAACCACTTTCGGGACATCTCCTCTCGTCCAGAGTTTCCCTCGGTCGCGAGACGCACCGGAAGCTTGGAATTTCGAGCGCGAATCGCGAGATTTGACCAAGGTTCCGCGAGCGTCGACGTTTTGGCGAGAGTCTTCTTATCTAAGTCACTAATACACTGGTTGGCTGAGACTCGAGATGTTTGTTGAGTCTTTCACGGCTTCTGGAATGTTTCAGATGTCGGCCTGGGTACTGTCAGCCTTTGGACTCCACTGCGCCGCGTTCTGGAAAATAAACAAGGCGGGGATGTTAGGTCGCTGACCAGATGCGAATCTCAGAAGGTGATGCATTGGTCAAAACAATCGCAGCATCGTTTTCTGGATTAGTTTGAACCTTATGCACGCTTCTTGCGTTCGTATGATTTTTTTAAAATTATTGTTTTAAACTAAATTATTGTCGTAATTGAGGTGTCGATTTATCGCGTTGTTTTTATTCGTTTGATTGGTACGAAGAAATTATTTATAGTGATATCACGTCCTCTGATTGCTTTCAACAGTGTGTATTGAATTTGTTCGTATGAAACGTTGGCTTTTATTAAAATATTATATACAGACTCAAAGTAAATTTTGCCGAATCTGATGTACTTATTTTCCTAATGATAAACTTTTGTCTCATTATTATAGATTTCTGAGAATTATAAAAATGAGCAATATCGTTGAGAATTGTTAGTACATTAAACGAAATCTGAATGGAATAATAATTGTTTTTAACCTGTTTAAAAATATTGTTTTTCCAATAAGATGAAGATGAAGAGCGTTTACACTCTATTAAATTACTTGGTTCCAAAGTACTGCTTCCTTTTATGCACGACTATAAATCTTGATATTTACACTTTGTCATGCAAATTTAATAGATCCGACTCGTTTGAACAATATTCTCCATTTGGTTTATAGTAACATAAGAACAAATGTTCGAACAAACATGGTAATACGAAAGCAACCAAAAGTAATTACATCTCAGGGTTAGAATAGTGCTATCCCGCTTACGAATGTTCCAATCTTCTAATAGAGGAATAATAACTGCCTTGCATATTCTATCACACTGAATTATTTTGAGCTGCGATTTTTAAAATACGCGAACAACAATCGTGAATTTCGATAATCTATCAAACATCCATTTTAACAGGTGCAACTATATACATTAAAATTGCCCTAATATTTTTCTAACACGGCAATGAATTTTTTCCATTTAATCGCGAATGTCACTAATCAAATTTTGGTATAAGAAGATGTGCTTAAAATAGACAAGAAACCTGTTTACAGGGATCTATGTAACTCCAATTATCAGCTTGAAAGCTAGAAACTTGAAAGCTAGAAAAGAACAAAGAGGAAAGAAAAGAAAAAGTACAACCCCTCGTGCAATTGATCAAAAGAAATCACTGCGAAACATCGGAGAACAAGCTCGGAGATCATCAACCCCCGACGACCATTCCGATCGTTTAAAAATAAATCACCGCTCTATGGTATAATAATAGGTTGGTGGTGCGCAATGCTTTTTATCGAATTTCCTATGCAGGTGCATACACACGAGAAATTCACTGGGTCAAGGTGGGGCCTTTAAGGGGATGCTCCGAGGTGTAGGTGGCCGTAGCAAGCTGAAAGAGGAAAGATATCAACTGCGAAATAGAGTGACGGTAATGGCATGCTTCGTGTTGCGAGAGTGGCCATTACAGTTATCGCAAAAGTCGCGTCATAAAGCCGTTGGTGGTGGGAGGCTAGCTTAAGGGGGAAAGAGAGAGAGATATCGTAAAGGTTCGTTCCTTTCCTGTCTTTTATATCGCGGAAGCATCGTTGCGCCGAACCGCATAATTTAATATCGCGCATCGACCTGGCTGCATTAAGTTCAATAACCGGAAAAGGAAGGCTGGTCCCATCGAATATTCGTGTCGAGGGGTGGTTAACCCTAGGAACCACATTCGATGGATATTCCTTGGTTTCTAAATTGATCCTTCAGGCGATTACATAGGGTGTTTGATCAAGAAAGCTGTAATTGACGCGAAATTCGCTATTAAGCAATTAAGTTCGTTTCGAAGAGCTCGCAGACAGGTAAGTCTGAAACGAGAGGAAGAAGCGCCGGTACCAAATTTGAGATCGCAAATTTAGAAATTCATTGGATCTAGGTAAAGTGCTAGTTGAAGAACTTTTGAAGAAGAGAAAAAGAAGAAGAGAAAAGAAAAATTTCATCTATTACGAGTTCCATGATAAATTGATACTTTACACGATTAGAAGAGAAATTCGAGACAAGAAGTTCTAATTAATAGCAAGTTTAGTATTAAGCGTTTGCCTTCGTACCCTAAGAGAGATTAAAGTTTCTGGAAACTTGGAAATTTTGATGACTTGCCATGTACAACGGGGCACGAAAGAAAGTTTAAAATTCATACCTGTGTATAATAACTACGTTATATATTAATACTAACTTTGTTATACTAAACACCTTTTACCATATCGCTGAGTCACGTACGTTGTATCTATTCATAATTTATCTTATCGACCGTATCTTATTGATTATAATTCTTTTCTAAAATTGTAGCTCCGCTCGTACTTTAAATTTTCCTTCATTAAATCCCCGTGGAAAACAGAAAAATCTCATCCATTACAAATTCCACACAACGATGCCCCGAACTATTCATTTCCCTAAAACATATTGGCCTAACGCTCACGCAAACGCATTACCGTGAATCGTCCACAGATAAAATGGAAAATTGGTGCTCGAACAGCAACTTAGCTACAGAACTATCAGGTTTTCTTTGAAACTGCTCGTGTTAATGTCTGGAAAAAGGAGATTGCCGGCCAAAGATTTATCGTCTATCTGTGCTTCCTCGAAACGATTGGAAAACGGTGTCGTTTCTTTCGAATCTTTGATCTGAATAGCCTCTTGCATCCGTAAGAACGAAACGTAAGGAAAACGTTCTGCAGTAATTCTTTGCTCGGTCGATGCAGCTGGCGAATCAATGCGCCATTGAAATTCCACGTGTCCTTGCGCGATAATAAAGATAGCCAAACCCATTGACGTTTCTGTCGGGGTGAAAGAGCGTCTCCATAAAATCAGACCCCCTGTAACACGCCACGTGCCTTCGTTGCTTTTAGTTATGCATATACAATCGCAAATAAAATTGCTCGATATTCTGTTCTATCTACTTTGTACATCCTTGCGGAGGATTTTTAATACATAAAATTTCTCTTCTTTTTTTTTTTAGGGCGCACCTACGTCAATCTTTTATCTGTAGGGAAATATAGGTCCATTTCGTGTACGTCTATCAACCTCTCGATTAATCTTGGAAAATACTTTCGTTACGTTTTACAGCGATTTTTACAACGTTGATCGTATTGTACGATATGTTTCGGAAAATTAGCCGACAGAGATTGGAAGATTGAAATATACGTTTAACTCGGATTGAAAGAAACATGAGATTATTTCGAATGGAATCAGGAAACAGTTGTCTTCGACTGACCATACTTTGTCTAACATCTGCTTTATAAAGTGACGGAGTGTGTTGTCGCATAGCGTTACAATTCCCTGTTAGACGAGACGTCTTTAACGTCTCTGTTAGACGAGACGTCTTTAACGTCTCTGTTAGACGAGACGTCTTTAACATCTCCGTTAGACGATGGAGCAGCATTTGTGCAAACAAACTGATGCGCCGCAAATCATGTCATCTTATAAACAGACATCATGAATCCGCGCCACTGTTTGTTACTTGCGAGCGACGCAAGAAGAAGAAGAAGAAAATTAACGGCGTTAAAATGTGATCGGATTTCGGAAACTGTTCCAACGACGCGGATAGTTGTAGCTTCTAATCAAATGGCTTCTAATTATGCCGTGGAATATCGGGTTTACCGCGGGACCGTGTATTCGGCTTAATAATCGAAATTTTTAATTAGAAGGAAGCACGCGAGCCTTTAACGCTATCGCAGGAAATCGGCGCCGACTGGCAATTAGCCGGTGTATTTATATTCGGGAAAGGCACACGTGCGACCATCTGAAATCGGAAGAATCTCATTCCTCGATAACACGCCATTGGAACTGCATTTTTCTTAATTCCGATCATACGTTTCTCTGTTTTACTAATAAAGAGACATATCGTTGTCTTTGAAGAGACGCGCTAAAATGTTTGTAACAAATATTTATATAATAAAATATATTTGTCCGTCGCGTAATTGAAGCAACGTTACTTGCAAAATTATATAAAAGCTACCAGCTCTGACAAGTCGCCCCGGATAACGATAAAAGTACCGTAAATGAATTTCGCAAATTATAAGTTGATTATCTCGTTCGACGTAAAATTATAACATTAAATAAATTTGAAAAATCTGCAACCTGTCGCTTGTCAATTTGCTAATACTATTAGTTATAATCGTAAATATAATAAATCGCCTGTATCTCGCTTAACAATGATTTTTTGTTCAAGTTTGTTCGGTTTGTAATTATCGCTTAATAATCATAAAAATAAAAATAAAAATTTGCAAGCCTTTGTATATTTGTAGCGTTTCGAGATACAGGCGATTTATTATATTTACAATTTTTATATTGTAGAGAAGGGAATATTAACTAGTAATATTAGCAAATTGACAAGCGACAGGTTGCAGGTTTTTCAAATTTATTTAATGTTATAATTTGATTATTTCTTATTATTTGGCCGTACTCTGTATATAATAGGCTCGCAGCTATATATGTTGAGTGCCAGATACTCACTCGTATTTAAACAGACACAAAAAACGAACGTACTTTGATTAATTTCGCGATACTACACAGAGGAGAGTTTTCTATCAAGTCGGGATGCAGACGAATGAAAGATAGGGAAAAAACGTAATAATTTTCGCGCGGAACGAGGTAACTGCAGGTCGCTAAGCTTGAAAACGAATTCGCGGCCGTTTTGTTTGCTCGAAATAGAATCTGCTCGTGATTGTTGCCAGCAGTAACACTCGAAACATCCGCGTTTATTATTCGTCCGGCGTCTGATGGAAAATAAAAAGTACATCTCGAGATTCTCTGACATTATCCATGGGTCCTGTGAGGGAAAACTGCAATTCGCCCTGGGGGTGTGACAACTTCCTTCGAGGCACAGAGCCTCGTGAAAGTTTTGAGAATGGATGGAACAGCGTCTTTTTACTTAGAACTTTGCCTTGCTGTTGTTCCTCCCAAGTTCCTGGGACAATGACTCGATCGTCTGTCGAGACGTTCGTGGCCGAATATCGTTCGATTATAAAATTGAAGCTCGCTATTTTCAGCGTCAACTTTCGCACCAGAACACTTTATGTAAATTTATGAATACCGTAAATAATTGTAAGCTGAAGCCAGTTTATTAGGATCTTCATGATATTGAAAAGAAAATTGAGAAAATCGTTCGTGTAATTTGATATTGCAACGTAAAGCAAAACTGAAGATACAAGCGAAGAGAAATTTTCTTCTTTCCAAGGTCTGGACAAAATTGAATTTCATCTTAAAACTTTCTAAGAATATTTCTAAAAATATAGAAAATATAAATTTAATGTTAATTTTCTTATCTTCCCAATCAATGTTTACTGAATCTTTCTCTATTTTCGATTGCTTCTGTCAATCCGTTAGGTATACTATCCTCTAATTTATTTAAAGTTTTGCCGAATGAGACGACAATTCGTTTATATATCGTTATTTCATATGTGTTACATCGTTAAGTGTATGTTAAATCCTTGTCGATCAGCAGAATAAAATAAAGAATCGCAAGATTTCAGTGTTACACGATGCACTATGCTTCTATTTCCAACAATGTTATTTCCAGGTCACGTAAACATACTCTTCCCGCAAACCTGATAGAATAATATCGTAGCAAAGATTAGCCATCAGACGTGCTAAATTCGTTCCTCGTGGCGCTCACTTTCCTAATAAATTACCCTCGTATTAATAAAGATACGTATTTTTCGCTATGTTCATGAGGAAATTATCTATTTTCCCCATCGTACAATTATAATTTATACATAGAGAAACACCGCCCTACCTATCAAAGTATGGTAAATCTCTCGTAATCATAACCTCAAGAAAGAACGAATGAGATTTATACGAAGTGTAGAGTTTAGGCTATACGTATTCGTCATCTTGAAAATCGGAGCAACCTGCTGAAGAAATAAACGTTACCAAGCGGCACGTCGATCCGAAAACGCGCGGAAATTCATATTCTGCAAACGATAGGATTACGTTAAACTGCTTCATCTTCTTGGTCTATATCTTCTTGAAAATTAGATCGGCTTGTTGAAAAAATAAACATATCTGCCAAGCGCGTTAGCGGTAGACACGACTCGATATTATACGGAACAACGGCGGCAATTTAAATCGTCAGCTCGTCATTTTTCATGCACGACGATTAACTCAACTTTTGCTGGTGAAAGTCGTTTATCTGTACGCGAGCCTCTATTGCGTATTCGTGATGATAGAATAACACGTAGCAGGGAAAATTGATGAACCTGTGTTACAATAAGGAACTCTAATTGTACAGGTGTTCGGTAGCTGGTGCTACAAGTCGAAAATGTTGAATGAAATTTGTCCATGCTGAAGCTTCGTTTGTGAGAAAATCCAGTTTATCGAGTATGCTCAAATTTAGCCAAGTAGCGACCAGATGCGAGCAGGCGATTGTTACAAATACGAAAATGAGTGAAACATGTGAAATCAAATTTTTCATTTAAACAGTAAATTTTTCGTCCGTTGACAAACCCAGACTAATGAAGCTCCACGTATGGTGTTCTATATAAAATTGCTACTTTTTAGTAAATTTCCTGATTTAAGCGGTCAATAAAAGAGACTAACAGTTATAGGCGCGAAAATTCGCACGCGTTCGCGGAGAAATGAAAAATAAATGACGAAAAGCGTGGCGAAGGGGATAGAGGTTGGTCTCATGAAATATTGAAGGGTGAAAAAATTATGACGACAGCTTAGAGTCGGACGAGTGTTCCCTGGTGACCCTGGAAGCTTGACGAGGAAGAGGAATATGTAAAATGGATAGATGCAACGGGCCAACGAGAGCCACTAGGGTGGCAGCAATAGCAACAACAGAGTTCTATAGGTGCTCGAAACTACGCTCATGGATCATTTAAATATTGCACGGCGAATGACTAAATAAAGTAGAAGGTCGAACGTATGCTCGGAATCTCGAATCAGTTTCCCTCTTCCTTTTGCTTTACGTAGAAATGACCGAAAAGTCCGTCCCAGTTTTATCAAAATGTCTCACGTTTCGCTAGTCATAAACGTGCTTCGATCTTCGCTGTATGGCCCCTCTGTTTATTGGGAATTACAAGAACCGGCACGATGCTCCCCATTTTGTTCTTCTTTTAGTAGACGAGGGGTCAGAAAAAGAAAAGAAGGAAAATGGAAAGAAACCGAGCAATTGTGAATTTTAACCAAGTTCTCTATCTCGAAACTTTTTTCTTTCGTTCGTCCGTTGGTAAAAAGGAAACGAAGAAAAGTAAAGGAAACGTCAAGCTGCCATAATTCCTACGCTGTGAATTTTAACGCGATATGTCACCGTTTCTTTTTAAGAAATTGCTGTATAGAGCAATTGTAAGAAATGGAACGATGATCTCTAGATCGAAATCGTCTTGCGTTTAATTCTTTCGTTGGTAGGAGAAGCAAAGAAATATTCGAATAATCGTGCGCGGAATTACAAGAATTGGCAGGATGATCTTTATATTGAAATCTTCTTTCGTTTAATCCTGCGGTTGGTAGAAGAAGTAAAGAGAAATTCGAATAATCGTGTGCAGAATTACAAGAAGAATCGAGACGATCATCTGTATATCGAAATGTGCGCAATTTTTCCGTTGGCGAAAGGAGCACGGAGAATTCGAGTAAACGTGGCAAAGTTGAAAGTTTTAATAAAATTTTGCTCGTTACATTTTATGGATTATTACGCAGAATTACAACAATTGGTACGGCGATTCTTACGTAAACTTTTTCTTTCGCTCTTTCGTTGCTGAAAAGAGAAAAGCGAAGAGGAAACTTCATGCCCGGAGAAGCGAAGAGGAAACGTAGAATTTCAATAATTCCTGCATCGTGAATTTTAAGAAAATGTTCCTCTTTCCTTCGCTAGAAGATTAACAAGTTGCGATTAATAACCGCGTCTGAGAAAAATTAAAGGAATTGCGACGACGAAAATTTTCTTCGGTGCAATTGTTTTTATCGTGGAGGAAGCGGAATGAAATTCAAATAATCCACGGATTTTCAACAAAATTTTCGTATTTTTGACCAAGTGCCCGTGTCAAAATAAAAATTGAGGGAACGATAAAAGAACGAATGACGAGCAAACGAGTGCACTTTGTATATTATCAAAGTTGTTTCACCAGTTTCGCCGCTCATTAGCGACTAATCGTTTCTTTCATTTCACGCATTCATCGATCGCCCCTTTTGTTCAAACTTCCGTTCTCCGTGTCACACTCTGATTGAGACATCTAAACGAATGGAATGCAGTTAAAATGGAAATTACATTTCAGCCTGGTCGTAAAACGTGCTTCGTTTTGCCTGTAATTCATGCACGATAAAAATCCTTTGTTCCAGTCTCGATAAAAAGTAATTCGAATTTTAGCGTGGTTCGCGCTAAAGGCGGCGTGAAATTTTATGAGTCGGTAGCTAGACTCCTGAAATATCTCGAACAAGGCAGATTAAAAAGCCGAGAATTTAAGCACGAAGATTTATTTCGCCGCGGTATAATCGATCCTATTTTCTGATACCTACAATCGTCCACGAAAATTGTTTTATTGAAATAAAATGCAACAGAATATTAATATAACGTTTGCGTGTTCTATGTCAAGATTAAGAATTCTTTTATCATTGCTTTGCATGTTAAGAAATAAGTCCTGCTGTTACACGACGTCTCGTGTACGCTTTATTGAAATAAAAATTACCCTAACAAATTTCTATTCCAATAGAAATTATCCTTTTCGATGAAGTAAAGATTAAGCATATAATATTAAAATTCCAAACACATTTGTCTCGTAATTTTAAAATCGTGTAATTCGTTTAACAAAAATGGCTCCCTCGAACGTCTTTAGCAGATAATAAAAAATTTATTTCTTTCTGGCAAAATGTACGAAACGCTGCTCCTCCTCAATTTTCCATTTGATTTTATACACAAACGAGAAAATACTTATGGAGATTACTGTATCTGTAATTCAACTCGAACTGAATCAACAGCGAACGATACAATGGACCCAGAAAATCTAATCGAGCGTATTCAATTTACGTAAGATTTCGTCAACGAGCCGTGTCATGTATTGTTTTACTTAAAAAATAAATAAAAGAGAGAGAAAAGAAACGGAAGAAAGAAGGAACACTGACGAAAAATCCACTAACAAGAAGAAAGATTAAGCGTTCTCCACACGTTGTACACGTCCTGGTTACTCGATTCTATTCAAGGAATGGGAGATGCATTTCGTTAAAACCGCGGGCGAGGTCGGTTTAAAAATACGTCGCATCAGGAACCTTTTTATAATACGGTTGTAAAAGGCAAAAATGAAATCGCGTTCCTTTTTCCGGCCCGCGGATTCTCACTTTTCCTTCACCTGGTTTTTCCATTTTCTTTTCGCTGCTTTCTCTTTATACACACAGGCCGCTTAAAAGCCTCAATTAATTGCAATCCGTTCTCGCGAAACGAGACCTTACACCACGCGCCGGAAGAATGGCACGTTAAAAAGCTCTATGGACGTTAAAACACCTCTTTCTCTCTCTCTTTCTCATCTTTCTCGTTCTCCATTGCCCTACTACCCCCACTTTTAGCCACGGAATTATTAAAGGCGATTACGACAAAGAAAACGAGATCAAAGCGATCGTGCGCGATGTCAGAAATAATTAGAAAATTCCCTGGCAACCCGAGATCCAAACAGGCACTCGTATTTCCGATCGATCGTCGAAAATCTGCTGAGAGAAATACTCGAAAAGCTTCGCGAAATGATCGTTCAACCAGTTAGCTGTTGCCACTTCCTTGTGAAGCGCGTACTACTAAAATGTGTCGCAAAATGTAAGCGATGACGAGTATACTCGTCATAACACAAAATGTTTCCATTTCTTCATGACGAGTACACTCGTCAAAAACAGGTAGCTGATTAATTGTACGACCGACAAACAGGTCGACGATTTTCATGGTGATTCATGTTTTTGTGACGAAAGGAAATAAAATCGGAACAGAGAGGCGAGGAAAGAAAATATTCAAATGGCAATTATCCAATTAATCGCACGTGGTTAGAAATTGTGATAACGGCGTAGCTATTTCTTTGAGGAATTAAGCCAAGGAAATTCATAAATTATACAACGTTATACCCATAGTATGGAAGTACGAAAGCATGACATAGTATGAAAGTAGTAAGACAGCTTATGAATGAAACTGCGGATATGTTCATGGAAATTCGGCTTTTCGCGAATACGATTAACGAAATAGGACTTGAACAGAGATTCCACCCTTTTGAGAACTTTTTCACAGCTTCAATGTTCAATATGTGGATGAACATTCGGTCGATCGAAATATTAATCGCAGCTTGCAATGGGTAACGAAAAGAATATACTGGATGATTATAGAATGGAAGAAATTGTAAGAAAGAAGAAAGGAATAAAAGTAATTAAGAAAAATACGCTTTCTTTGAATCTACGTATATGGAATTCATTTATATATATATATATATATATATATATATATATAAAAAAGGGAAAATAATCAGCGGAAATTAATTTTCCAAAGAATGAAAATGGCACTGGAACATAGGAGAAGTGATACTTGGAATTTTTTCGCACTTCTGCGAGCAAACTATTCACCTCTGAACTATCCAACCCCTAAAACTGAGCCACGTTAAGCTCGCTAATTAATTGCCGGCCGTTCTCACGCGTGTGCCAGCCGAGTTTACATTGGCCCCACGGGCGCCTCATCTCTAATTATCAACTTAATTAATAACTCGATCTTTATGCTTATGAATGGGAATTTTCTTAGACGCCGCGGTACCATTCGACACTGACTGGAGAATCCATATTATCGCCGCAAGCTTTAATTCTGGCCGAGCAACTTCGGCGCACCTAATTAACGACATAATTAACGATCCATCCAACGTCCCTTTTTCACTCGGACTACGCTCTACTAACATTTCTCAAAGAGAGACGTAATTAGAGATGCACAGAGACAAAACTCGCGCAAAGATGTCCCGTAAATGGGTTTAAACATTCCGCGGAAACAAAAAGAGAAAGTAAATCGAGCATAAAGATCTTTTCTATCATCGTTGCTTCTATTTCGACGAAACTTAACGTCTTAAGGAATAGAAGATCCGCTCACTATTTACTGTTCGTGGTAAATATAGTCATCGAGCGAGCGAAGAATTGGATAACTCGAGGATGACGAGGACGAGACTTTTTCGAAGATTATTTTTATTTTATGTTTTCTTATTTCTGTATCCGGCTCGAATACACTCAATATCGTCGATTTTTTTATATTTGGAGCAATTATTACGTTAACATGCTTTGAGAATTATTCCACTGTTATGAAAATCGAGTTTCCAATTTATATATTCCTATGATCTATATTATGTTCCACAATAGTTTAAGTATCGTCCTGTTGACATGACAAGGATTCAAAGATAGATTTATGATGACGTTCTATCTAGAGAAATTTATTATTATACTTTGAATTGGAGCAGCGTAAGCTCGAATTAAGAAAACGGCACTAATTTTTATGTGGACAACTATCAATATAGGTATGCTGTAAGCATAAATTTACGTAACATCAGAGGAACTGTGTGTTGCCAGATGCCAGAAAATGAACCTGTTTGTAATACGTAGTCCAATATACGTGATCCAGTGAACAATAAATTTATAATAACTTTATTGCATCATTATATTAACTTCTATACTATATATTATATTTTGCAACTAAACCCTCTTCCAGATAAAGAAAAGATACGAAAAATGAGATTTGAATATGTAAATTATATTCTGTAATTTATTCCTACATTGACACGTATATTTTTATTATTATTATAGTAAATGAATCACGTTTCTATCATTTAGAAAAATCATGCATTGATTATCCCAGTTGTTCTCGCATCTATATTATATCTGTAGTAAATATTATATATTCTAATAAATTCTATAATGTATATAATATAATCTATAACAAAATAATAATTTACTATATACTTACTTTAATTTAATTATACTTTACTTTACTTTAATTATGAAATAGCCAGCTTCTTAATGTCTGATTTCATTATGCATAATAATGCAATTTTACCATCTTTCGTGCATTCCACGCTCTTTGTAAATAAAGTGCTGAAGAACTGAAGATATACAAACATGAAGAAGAAGAAGAAGAGAAGAGAACAGAAGGATTCAACAATTATTTTAAGTAGCCTGACGGTCACCCAGTATATTCTACTTATCGTAATCAACGACTTTTCCTGGTTCCAGGCAATTACCAACGACACAATCATTCTCGTATCAAATATCTTTGTCGGTCGCATCGCGGCAATTAACCTCCTTGTCGATTATAATTAAGCATCCATCTTGTTCCGCTCAAATTCCACACGTATACATACATATATCGTAATCAGCGTGTCTGGTCACAGAGAGGCACACTTTTGTTCAATTAATTAGCCGCGAACCACATATTAAAGGATCGACATGGTCGGCAAACGAAGCCAGATTGGCTGAATGTATCGCAGATGAATCGTGAATGGTGAATTAACGAGGGAATGTGTTCTCGCTGCCATTCCTCGGAATAGTAATATTTTTGTGTATCTTTGAGGGAGAGCAATTTTCAATTTGTAAAATTACCGAAACCCCGTGGTCGCGTCTCCCTGCCTCGACCAACGTTTTTATAAAAAAAGGAAAAAATGTTAGGAACGTGATATTAAAAATACCAGTAGCGGTAGGATTAAAAAAATATCAAGAGGTGAAAAGGTTGGAAAATATCAGGCCAACAGTATCGGGCTCCTCTTTCACTGATTAAATTAAAATTAAATCGTCTTAAATTAAGATCAAAGACAAGGGTTCGACGATGAAGAAATTTCAAGAATAAAAAAGTATTCGAGGTAAGATATTAGAAATTAATAAGAGGATTTTTATTGAATTACCTCGTAAGTTCTGCGAGCATTGTACAGGTTAATTGGTACCTAAGAGAGGTGCAAGTTTCAAGGAGATTTCCAATGCGTTGAAAGAATGCCAGCCGAAAGGCCAAATGTAGAATATTTGCGAATTTCGCGAAGCAGAGGATAAAGCAGCAGCGACGACTAGAAGTTTTATGTTTGGAAAGATAAATTTACCAACGACACGATCGTTCAAGATTCATTCGCGAGCTCTGCGTGCAAAGACGTAAAACGACGATGGTTTTCGAAAGCTTTTTACACGGAGAATTTTCATCGGACTTAATACCTCGGAGATTGTTCATGTTGTGAATGGGGAAAAAATCCCAAAAATTTCCGAATAAGAAGGGAGAACACGACGTTGATAAATCCATAAAGCTTCTCTGTAATCTGCCGTCAAAATTTTAATTACGAGGAGAAATTGAACGTTCTAAGATAGAAAATGATTAAATAAAGATAATTACCAAAAAAAAGGACGAAAAGACAGAACGGACAAAGAATCGATGCCTGTTGTTTCTAATCAAAACGGAACACTCATTGAATTTCACGTAAAATTTGCCGCACCGCTGGCGAAAATGGAAATATCGCGCGATTTTTAGCGTGCGTAACGAGACTATCAACGTAATTTCACTGGGTCGTAAAGCGTACAGCAACAACGTGAAAATTGTCTCGAGACGAATTCTCGCGTATCGTCGACGCGAAAGCGACGTATGCTGGATAAAACGTCGCATAAAAATGCGACGTCTTTACGGAAATTTCGATTCGCTTAGCGAGGATCCGCGATTTCTTTGACTTCGTCTCGGAAACGTTCAGCGTCGTCCAAACGAGCTACTTTTATATTTAATGGTCCAAATGCTTCAAGGACCAATGATTTCTGAACGCGATATTTTTTTCCATCGATTCACCATCTTCGATCCTATTTCTGAACGTTGCGGCTACGAAAGATAATTTCGAGCATTCGTTCAATCCCTTCTTTACCTAATAATTTCTCAACATCGCACGGCAATTATTTCTTCCGCGTAAATTGTACAGTTTCATGAGATTTGAAGAACTTGAAGTATTTGTTATAGTTTCGGTAAATTAATTCTTGATTTATGGATGGATTAAGGGAACTGGCAAATCATAAAGAAACAAAGAAAATCATTTCTGGATGTAAATTTGTTAAACTGTCAACGGCGCAGTTAGGGAATTTCTTTACATGGAAAATTAAATTTCATTATAAAATGGATAAACTATGCGTAAACCTCTGTTTCATTCTTTCTCATAAAACTTTTTATATAGCGATCCCTAACAGATTAGGCGATTAAAAAATAATGGCCACGTGAGGGAAAAACGAAACCATCGTTCACTAACTTCTAAACAATTTTCTTTCCATCGTCAAATTGTACTTTTAAAGAAACCATAAAAATAGCCCATAAAATGCTACACGGGAATTTATAAGGAAGTCGTATACTAGATCTATTCAGTACTACTAATACGATATTCATTGTCAGTCAAAATTTAATTAAAAGTGATTTACAGCTTTAATTAAAAGCAACCCGTGTACTGTGTGTTCCCTGGAGCAACTTACACGCAAATTATAATATCATTGTACAATTTGTCACGGAGTAACGATTTTACCTAAAAAACGAGGAAATCAAGAGATACATACATGTTTGGTAAATGGAACAAGTGACACGACGAAAGAGCATTCATCGCAAAATTAAAGTTGGTGAAACCGAGCGTCGAGTGAAACTGTTTCAAAGTTACGTTTTGTTGCGTGCAATTGCAAATACAATTTTCTGTTCCAACAAATTTACACGGTGCTTATTCTCTCCCTCTCTCTCTCTCTCTCTCTCTCTCTCGCTCTCCTGTTTCTCCGCGGTAAAATTTTTGATTAAACGTCATCCACATCCCCTTTTCGTGACAAAGGCTTTCCAAGAGAAAGACGTACACGTTTCGGCCAAATGTTATCTAGCCAACATCTCCATTCGATTAAGCTTTCGTTGATTGGTGGTAATCTTATTCAGTCGCAAATTCAATTTGATTATCCGATTTCGCTAAATTAGCGACTCGATGGAAAACCGAGCCGGCAGACTGAATCGTAGCTCGGACTTGCTACCGATTCAATTTCACCCACGTCTCTCGCGTAATATTCCCCGCGTACAGAAATATTTTGCAATTCGGTTACAAAGTTCGAGACTGCGCGATTTTAATTAAAACCACCGTGAAATAAACTGGCCGGGCAAAAAAATTACGCCCTCGAAAATATTGCGCTCGAGCACAGATTTCAGGGCAATTTTCGATTTCAATGGTGTCTATGATTTCGTGGATACGGGGCAGAAGTACATATACGGAGATAATTGTACGCGACGATCATCGTTCTTTGGTAGACCGACGAGGAAACATCTGTCTGTCGACCACATTTTCGAAGAAACATTTACCAACGTAGCGCTAGTCGAACTTTCTTTATGCCGTTTCGCCAACGCGAAACTTTAAGTACGTATTTTACTTTTTCTAATCGACGTTCCACATCCGAACAAGCATCGCTGCGTACATTAGAAAAAGTATGTCTCATTGCCCGTGGAATAAAAATACCACTACAGGCGTACGTTCTTTAAATTTTCTTCAGAATTGACGATTAAAAGTCGGAAGAAAATATTCAGAAAGAGGATATGATAGGTTCACCTTACAGGATGTACAGCAAATATTATTTTAAGTCGAGTGATACGTTTATTAACCTGCTAATTTATGCTAAGTAAATACTTTACTACGAAATAGCTGACAGAAGTGCATGCACTGATAGATTCGCTGATATAAGGCTTTGGAAATAGACGGCGATTTCAGAATATTTCGCGAGAAATAAGAAGCGTAGAGATTAAAAACGTTACTATTGTACATGTATTATATATATACATATTATATATAATTATGTATTATATATAATATGTATAATTTTATGTGCTAAATTAGGTTAGCTGCGTAGTAGTGATACTTGTATGTGAATATCAGTGTGTGGGCGGCGTCTGGAAAACAAAGGAATGTAAACTGTTCGTTAATAACAGTCTGTTATGGAAGAAGGTGCAAGGTATCGATGAATATCTTTGAAATCGTTTATCAAATACATATACAGGGTGGTTGGTAACTGATGGTACAAGCGGAAAGGGGATGATTCTACGCGAAAAAAGAAGTCGAAAATATAGAATAAAAATTTGTCGTTTGAGGCTTTGTTTTCGAGAAAATCGACTTTGAATTTTATTTATGGAGCCATATTAAATCAATTGTCTATTCTGAAGAAATCGCAAGCTGCGAGCAATTGAAAGAAAAGATTATTGTAGTCTTTCAGACTTTAAAACAATCGAATACGTTGGAAAGTGTTCATAGAAATTTAATTAGAAGAGCAAAAGTATGTGTTCGGCAGAATGGGCAACATTTTCAGCAATTTTTGTAATAATAAACTTTATGATTTCTTCATATTATTTCATTATGTATTCCTAATTTTCCGTTACAGCAAAAACAAACTTAAACTGCGATAATATCCATCGAGACAACGATCTACAGTGAGATCCGTTATATCGAAAGGTGGTAAAGTGCACGCGTACCGAGCCAAAATTCAAAGTCGATTTTCTCGAAAACAAAGCCTCAAACGAAAAATGTTTATTCTATATTTTCGACTTCTTTTTTCGCGTAGAATCACTCCCTTTCCGCTTGTACCACCAATTACCAAACACCCTGTATAACTATTCTAATATAAATTCTAAGTGTAAATTTAGTGTTCCTATAGCATTATTTCGCCAATTAAGATCCAAAATTCTCAACAGTTACTAATGTTGCTCAGATATTCGAAAGAGCAAACGTTCAAAGCCAAGTGCGAACATGATTTTCACGTGGAATTGGTTCGCAACGTATCGAAGTTTAAATTCCCTTCGTAAAACACGTTGGTCTCCTATTATTTATCATTTTCGCCAGATAAGTTCACTTCTCCATATAATTCACCAGCTTTTTAAAAAAATCGAATATCAACGACGATTAAACGGAAGAAGAAAAAAGATCGGAAAGGAAAACACGAATTTTGTGAACGGTGTGCGTTAGAATTGGTTTTTATGGGGGTGGACGAGGCATATTTTGGCTGTCGTGGGCGGCTTTTCACCGGACCGTTCTACCGATGTTATTTATATTTATTGGACATTTACGAGAGGCTCCTCCGCACGAGCGTGGTCCGCCGCAGGCGAATTCGCTTCACGTCACAAACGTTCTCATTTTCAAACGGTGTACTTGTCAACCCGCTATTAGCGTGCCGAGTATTCTTGGCACCGGTCCTCCCGTTCCCATCCGAAAATAATTCCGAAGACGATGCGGAAAGCCACGCAACGCGCATTAAACACCGATCATCGTGTCCGATCTTGGCATTCGAACGCGATATGATCGAGTGTCCTCACGAATTTCTCTCCCATTTTACAGACACACTATTTACATATCGATAGGTACAATTTTAAAAGTACTCGGATATTCTGCTGTATTTATTTTTATTTATTTACCTGTATTCTTAAACTTTGTTTAAAAAAAAAACAATATTCATTTTATGGGTTTAAAATTTGATCGATTCAGTTTAGAGAAGAAGACAGGTAGAAACGTTGCATCAGAAATTTGCAGTAATTTCCTTGTTAAATCTTGTCCATTTAGCAATGATGATTATATCACGAAGCTACTGTATTGTTAAACTTCGTTAAAAAACAATGCTCACTTTATGGATTTAAAATTTGATCGATTCAGTTTAGAGAAGAAGGCAGGTAGAAGCGTTGCACGAGACATTTCTAGTAATTTCCTTGCTAAATCTTGTCCATTTAGCAATCAGCAATGATGATTATATCACGAAGCTACTGTATTGTTAAATTTCATTAAAAAACAATACTCACTTTGTGGATTTAAAATTTGATCAATTTAATGTAGGGGAAAGGAGAAAACATTACACGAGAGGTTTTTAATAATTTTCTCATTAAATCTTGTGAATTTACCAATTCAACGACAAATTATTATATCCAATACTACGTAACCAATGAGAACGAAGAAGTTATTACGACGAATATCAAATACTATATCAATGATGACAACCTAACAAACATCTTGCTTATTTTCATCTTCTTATTAAAATAAGAAATACATTAAAAATCAAATATTAGAAAAACAAGTATGTTATTCCTACCTTCGTGGATTTTGTCTTATCATTGAAATAAATAATCCAGTCAGCATTCGATTTACATACGCAGTAATTTTTATCGGTGTTTATTCGCTTTAACGCTTCGATCAGACTCTTCTCGCTTCATCGAACAATCGAGCCATAAGTTTATCGAACGAAAAAAAAAAAAAGAAAAAGAAAGAAAAGAAAGAGGACGAGAAACGTTCTGAACGATCGACATAGCAAAATCGATTTTTACTCTTAAAGAGGAGCAATTTGATAAGTTTCCGATCGTATCGTACAAATATTCGCAATTAGATCCTTTAATTTCAATGTTACATACCGTTTTCATCTGCCGCGTACGAGAACAGTTTCGGTAATACCACACTCTGTTTTGATGCAGGGAAAATTCCAGAAAATTCATATTTATGATCAAGATAACGAGGAGATTGCGGACGAAATGCAAATTGGACGGCGGTTGAAAACAATGAAACCGGGCGAACATTATTAATCGAGGAGTAAAACATTTCTAACGTGCGTGAAATTCGATCGGATCGACATCATTATACCGGACTACATTAATTAAACGTCCGTTAACGCACAATGTTTATGATTGTTAATGTGCCGCGCCATGTATCAAATTATGCCATGCGAACGGATGTTCTATCACAATTCAACGAGAAACGAAATGGAACCAGGAGGCTGATTGACGCGAACACCGAGCTCGACTCCATTAACCAACCCCTCTGCAATTTACGCATTCTAATAAACTTTTCTATCCATGACTCGTCCCACGATCAAACCCATAAATAATTTAACAATTAAAAATCTACGATCGCGAGTTGTAATTTTGAAAATAATCCGGGGTTAGAAACTCGAAGCCTAACGTCCATTAAGAAAAATGTATAATTTATAGAATAAGTAATTTAGCTGTTAAGAGCCTCCGGTTAGAGGCTGAAAGTTTGACTCGCGTTAAGAAAAATGTCCAACTTATAGAATAAGTAATTTAACTATTAAGAGTCTTGGCTTACAAGTTGCAAGTCTATAACTTCCATTAATGTGTAATTTATGGAATAAGTAATTTAGCTATTAAAACTCTTGCGTTACAAGTTGGAAATCTAATTTTCGTGAAGAGAATTGCGCGATTTACAGCAGCGGTGTGTTTATTTCAGCTTCTTAGCCTGGAAATTCGACTTGGTTACAGAATATACACATTGCCATCAATTGCTGAATCTGTGCTACATGATTGCTTCTTTCGTTTCTATTCTAAAACTGTCTTAAGTCTGCTATAAGGCACTTCTGTTCCTCGAAAATAACTTAAACTGTTTCATTGGCTACGGTTTACACTTCGCACTTTGCACAGGCCCCTTTGCTCAACTCGCCCCTCCGTCTCTTCCCTCTTTTACGTCTTTCCTACCTTCTCTAGCCATTCGACTGCTTCCGTTTTCCCTTTCTCAGCTAGTATTTCTTCCACTTTCAGGTTTGTTCTATCAACTTCTTTGCGTACCTTCCAAGTGTTTCAAATGCCCCACCGCTGCTTTTATAAAATAAGCACGTTTTTTCCTCTTTACTCGCTGAAAAACTACACGCGTAGTTTGCCACCTTGCTCTTGCCAGTAGCTTCTACCCCCTTACTCCTCAAGTATTTTGGTAAACTTTCTTCACTGTCGGGTATCTCTTATCGTATCCAGATCCTTATATTCTGTTCCACTGTTCCTGTCTTTATACGCCTTCTTCCCCCTTTCTCAGAGTCTCCTCTGTTCCCAGCCCCCCTGTCCCATAATCGCTCTACTCCTTCTTGGCTCTTTAAAGTGTTTCAACATTTCCTTAAGTCTTTCGCTATCTCCTATCCCGGCTGCTCTTTCTTTCAGACGTTAATGTGCAATTTATGGAACAAGAAATTTAGCTATTAGGAATTTGCATTCGGAAAAACGCTGTCGATTCACAGAATAAATAATTTAGCTATTACAAGTCCCGGGCTAGAAGCTGATAGTCTAACTTCCATTGGGAGAAGCGTACAAAGATGTGAAAAAGTGTACAAGTTCCGGAACAAGTAATTTAGCCGTTGAGAAATCGAGGGGTAGAAGTTTGTATTTGTGGAATGAATAATTATTAATGGTAATTATCGAGGGTCAAAAGTTGTACGATTTGCACGAAGAAAAATGTAAGAAAAATGAAAATGCAGAATGAAGCTTTGTGTTCTATAATTAATTTCTTCAGCTACACGTACATGTACACTTGTATAACAATATTGAAATACTGAGAAGAACAAGCTGTCGCCCATATAATTTACGAAAGAAATTACCCATATTCTCGAAGCTACGCAATTGTAACTCTACAAAATTTTTAGGAAAAGTTACGAATTGATATTAGTTTTGATTAATACAGAAGTAGAAACAATTGGAAACCCCAAAAATGTCTTAAATTGTCAAGTCTTAAATTCCACTGATTGACCATCTCATATGATGCGATATTTCTCGATTAATAAACGCCGGATAAAATAATTCAGAGATCCGTTATGGCTGTATAAAATTTCTGTAACCGGTTACAAATTGGCAGTCTCGGCCGAATAATTTAAAGCCTCGAGGAGCTCGTCGCTCTAAAAGATCTATAAAGTGTCTATAAAAGATTATCCATTTATCAAATTATCTGATTTACGCCGATACAGTAAATGTTAGAGCCAAGGCAATCCTAATGCATCTTTCTTCCGTAGCACGTTCGATCGAGACAGCTATGGAAATTGGCAGCGACCTACATAGATAAAAATCGACAGCGGTCGCAACCCTGATGAAAGTGGACTAAGCAGTTCTTATAAATATTTAACTGTGCAGATAAAACAAGATGCGTCTCTGTTTGCGCGTGTTGCAGCCAACGAAAGCGTCGATAAAGCTTTTATTACATAGGATAGAGACAGGCAACGGCCGTTTACAGTTGCCGACAGCTGTAATTAACCTTCGACGAGACTTCCATCGGCGAGAACTTTCGAGGCACGATAAACATGCTCGTTAACTTGTCCAGGAATACGTGTCGTCTTTGAACATCTCGTTAACAAGAAACGTACAACTGGCGCGGCTGAAAACTGCTTCCTATTTTCTGGCGTTTCGGCGACGCTGATTAAACGCCACCGGATCAAAGAGAACTCTGGATCGTCTCCGCTGCGATCGATCGAATTGATCTAGGAATGCGCGTATACGTAGCAGCAAGTATTATAATTCGCGTGAATCTTGCTTGAAACATGATATCGTTGGACTAAATGGCGTATCATATAACAAATTAGAGGACACCCTGAGGTTATTCTTGCGCGAATGTCCTTTTTACTTGAAAATCTGATTCGTCGAGATAAAATTATGTGCAATAGAGGAACTGTTACACCGTGGTGGATTGTGTTTCAGTTCTTTAAAGGATTCTACGATTCTTCTTTTTCATAGTCTTTCTTGTATTTCGTTGCAAATTCTGCGCTCCTTCTATGTCATAATTATACGGTTAAAATGTAGAATAGAGTGGAACAAAGAGAATAGGTGTAAATGTTCGACTGTGGGTGAAAGCAGTGTCCGTGAAAGAAGTCGATCGGCAAATCGACGCGTTTCAAGCTCCGATCACTCGCACTTTAAACGATAATACGCAAACCATGTCACGTAATACCAAGTTTCATAGTACTACGCAAAGTATAATATTACTGAATATTACGTTACATAACATAATACAAGAGGTACTGTGCAGCGACAGCGTAATAATCCAAAATATACTGCTGCACGATCTAGCAACGTAACACACTGTACTTTATTTTTGAAAAAATTGTACCTACCGCATTCCTATCGACATTCTAAACGTGCGAATAAGATTTCAATAGACGAAGCGATTAGGCGAAAGTAAATGTAGATTATCTGCTTATTAATCTTATAATTAGGATTTGGAGAAAATATAACAAATGATGGTCTCTACTGTTCGAAATATTCAAATTAAGTTCAATTGTATTTCTTCATATTCAATGTAATTATATCTATCCCTTTCGATTGTACCTACGCGTTATAAATTTCATGCGCACTAATGGCAAATTAATGTCCAATCAATAGCAACTTTCTTTGGTTTGATACAATCTTAATTGTATCGAAAAGTTTCGCAGGTAATAGAAAATTCTAAACTGGCCATAAACTTATTATAAATTCCACATTGCCAACCGAATGCCTCTTAAAATCGCAATTCTTGAATTCTGGACTACGAATTCTTAACTCCGAGCTCGGAACTCTGAACTCCAAACTCTCAATCCTGAATAGTCAACTTTAAACTGTAAACCCTGCATTCGAAACTTCGAAATCTGAATTCTGAATTTTAAACTGTAAACCGTGAACCCAGAACCCTGAACCCTAAATCCTAAGTTTCGAGCTTCAAATTTGTTTAATGGAAAATGAATACAACAGCGTCGAACTTTCAAGCAATCTCAAGTACGAAGAAAGTGAAAAGAAAATCGATAGCAAAGAAGAAGACGGAAAGAAGATCTTACAACATAGATACACGAGTTGCCTTTTCTCTACGTTGCGCTTCCGATTTAATTTTAGCCCATGCGACTGCTATAATAAACGCTCTATCCACCGCCTCTAAATATATCGTTGGTGTTTTCGTTTCGCGGCCACCTTGTCCTGTAATCGTAACAAAACAACCGAGTAATGCATGCATTAATTATTCATTGGTCAATCGAGCTCGTGTATATGCGCCAGTTTCTCGGTTTAGTCGACTAGAGCAAAGTTGTTCAGGTAGCCGTGGAAAGTTTTGCCGAGTTTCCAGTACAGTCGATTAAACTGTGTCAATAAATTGTCACATGCGACCTGAAACGGCGATACTTAATGTTCGGAAAACACGCGATCAACGGCGACACACTTTTCAAGATACTAACACAGCAAAATGGACCAAGTTTCTAAAAACATCGTATATTAGACAAGCTACTTGTCCTTAAGTTTCAGATCGACAAAGTTGATCATAAGCGGATGTCTAATGAAAAATTGACGAAAGAAAAAGTTTCGCGCGTTCGTCGTTGATTAAAATTTCGAATCGCTTTTTAGTTATATCCAAATGAAATTTGTTCTTAATTACGCCAATAATTCGAAGTCGATGTCACGGGTATTATAATACGATTTGTCTAGTTCGATTTTAAAGAACACGGAATCTTAGGTGAAATTCCTTGGAAATTCTCGAATTTGAAGAATTCCAAATTTTTGCTCAATAAAATATGCTTATCGATGGATTTACAAATTACGATTGAATCGAAATTGAAACTTTGAGAGAAAGGAACTTGTATATCCGCGTTCTAAGATACTTTCGTTCTCTGTTTCCTCGACTGATTCTAATAATGCAAAATTTAGGATAACAGATAATAAAAGAATAACTCTACATGTAAGATAAAATATCAGTCGAATTCACGTAACTCGATTGATCCGAAGGTCGCGTTGAACTCTTCTCTACTCTACAACGGTCGATTTTCTCCAGAATTTTCAAGATTGAATTTGCATATTGAAGAGTGAATTTTACAGAAGAGAATTCCAAGAGATAACGAGAATTTCGGGTATCAATTAATGTAGAGCTCGGACCTTCTCCACAGAGGAAATATTCTTCGAGGAAATAACGTATTTAAACAATTGTCAGGACGTTCCCTGCGATTTTCCTCGTGTTCTATTCTTCTTCTGTTTCTTCTTTTTCCTCGAACTCCCAAAATAAAAGGGAAAAGTTTAGCAAGAAATCGTGGACAACGGCGCGAGTCGCGCACTGACGTCAGCCGCGTTTCGCGGTCACTTGCATCTTAAACCGAGTGAATTTCACTGTCTAAAATTGTTCCGTGCCCTCGTGTATGATCGTTCTGACGCAAGTGACACAAGCAAGTGCCAAATCGCGCCCGAATGCCACGCGGGACCATTTTACCACTTCGAACGAACCCGCCAAATTTTCGATTCGTTACGAACGAAACACCGCTCCCAGTCATGATAGGAAGCTTTCCAGAATTTTCAGAAGTGAAACTTCTGTTCGGTAGATGGTCCATGTTACGTTTACACGATGCTTCCTTTGCCATTTCTTCCAATGCGTTACGTTTAACACTAGGCTTACCAGTAGCAGAATTTCATTTAAAACAGTACATTCACTGTTATTTCTTTCGTTCGTCCAACTTTATGTAAGTTCTTATACGAAGAAAAACGTGAGAAATTGATTGAATTGATATAAGAATTTACATAAAGTTAGACGAGCAAAATAACAACGAATGCACAATTTTAAATTAAATTTTGCAAGCGATCGCTTGACCGAGTGTGATAAAACGATTAGTGTTAAAACGTTCTTCTTTATTCGCCACTGTACATAATTTACCAAGCTCTTGTTTCCGATATTTATTAACAAAAACCTATTAAAATTCTCGTTCGATAGACGTTGCGAAACTTTCGCTCAACTGTATATTTGTTCAGTGGTTTTATGGAACATAATTTCATTTCACAAAATTACGATATGTTCCCCTTCGTGGTCCTTTCTTTTTCAACTTTCTTTTACCGTCCGCCGTATATCAAACATAATTTACGAGCCTTTTATGGCTAACATTTATTAACAAAGGTCTGGTAAAATTTCCTTTTAATACGTATGTTGTAAGATTACTCTATATTCTACATCTGTTTTATATATCACATATCCATTGCTTCGATCAAACGTAATTCCGTTCCACCGAACTACAATGTCTTTTTATACTCCTTACCCTTCAAACTTTCTTTCATTTCCCACCGTGTATTAAACGTAATTTACGAGCCATTCGTTCTTGGCATTTATTACCAAAAATCTGTTGAAACTCAACAGAAACACGTCGTAAATGAAAAAGCTGTACATCACAAAGAGAAGCGTTTCCAAAGTCACGTGGGAAGTTCGACGCGGAGAGAAAGAGAGAGAGAGAGAGAGAGAGAGAGAGAAGAGAGTAATTAAACGGGGCATCAACTGTTGCTTCGCTTTTCAGCCAACTTTTCATCGCATCGGTTCAAAGTGCATCCCGACGAACCAGAGCATTTACCTTCTCTCTCTTTCTCTCTCTCGTGTTTCTCTTGATAGCTTCATACGTGTGAGCGTATACACGTAATCGAGTATTGCTGGTGGAATCACGATGATGTCGTCGTCGTTTGTAAAGTGCACCTACAGTGGTGCTTCCTACAGATAATTGACGATAACGCAGATACATCGTTATTTTTAGAACAGCAGCGATTACAACAGTTCGTCCTTCACGACCTAACCCAAACTTCTCCATTAGACGATATTGCTTTTTAACCGTATCGATTTGGCATAATTCAAGGCCGACCTACCGGGGGACTACGCCTTCCGCTCGATAATAACGATTTTTCCAGAGTTTCGAAGGAGTTGTGGCGTGGCATAGTTGCAACGAAATTTCGAACCCTCGCCGCGTCAACCTGTTTCTTTCGCGTTCGAAAATAACGCTACGCTTTGTACCGCTTCGTACCAGGGGACGCGTGTATTCGCGTATGTAACGTAACCTAGCCGAATTACTTGGCAGAAATTTCATAACGATGCTAATTTAGAATGTTCGACGACGTTGTACGGCTTTTTCTAGATTTTCTTGCAAATTTTGTAATACAGTTTCAATCGGGAACGTTTGAACACGTCACACGAATGTTTGGAACATTTTTACGTAAAGAATTTCAACAGAGTTTTATCGCGATTGAAACACTGAATTTTATTACAATCTGAATGTAGAATGTCTGACAACGTTACACGAATTTCTTCAGATTTTTCTCCGAAAGCTGTTGTTCGCTAAAAAATACGTGGAACGCGAAAGATTCGCAGGTTCGCTTTAAGGCTGGCATAAATACGTTTTACGCAGTGACGTTCAACTTTGCTCGCTAGTTCACTCACTTGCTACATTTTTCCATCTGCTCGATATTTCGTTTACGCTAGGTTTCCTTTCGTTTTGAAAAATCATGCTGTTTCCACGACGGTGTACGC
Source organism: Bombus affinis (assembly GCF_024516045.1). Taxonomy (NCBI): domain Eukaryota; kingdom Metazoa; phylum Arthropoda; class Insecta; order Hymenoptera; family Apidae; genus Bombus; species Bombus affinis. The sequence goes on along the minus strand of NC_066356.1, from coordinate 6,228,068 downwards.
TATGGCGATGCATCGGAAACCTTTCGCCAAACAGCTGACGCAAGATTAATTCAGTAAGTCGCCGATGTAAATCAACCATTTCTTTTCCATGAATTATAAAACATAATCGATCATTTCAACCGACGATAAGTGGTCCCACTGATCCATTATTGATTGGGGTTGATGTGATTATAAATAATCAGTTTAAAAAAAAAGAAATATATAACACGTATTGGTGGAAGCGATACGATACGTAACAGAAACATTTGGATATTTCGATTCGCAGGAATTTCGCGAGAACACGATGCGTCGGCAGGGAAATTTCGTGATAAAGAGCGCGCTGTATGCAAAAGATAGTGGCACAAGCTACACTTGATTCGAGCTCGGCGGAAACTCACTGCGAAGCCTGCCCTTGCACAATCGAATTAATGACAGGAAGCAATGATACAATTACTCTGCAGCCACTTATTAAACAGAGGCTTGGCTGCGTTCAGCCGTGATTGCCCGAGAACCAAGAGAATCCAGTGAAATCTCGCCGTCTCGTGTCGCCGTGAATTAGTTTAGCAAGATCAGCGTGCTCTGATTCCAGCAACTTTTTCTGCTGAAGCTCGTTACGCGTAACTAACGGAGGATTAAAACGGTTGGCTTGTGAAAAACTAAGAAAATAAATAATTAAATATATAAATAAATAGGTAGATACCTGGTTGGAAGGGAAAGGAAAAGCGGGAGACTAATGGAAAAAACTCGACGAAATTTTACGTGAAACGAGAATATCGTAAGAAACTCCGAAGAATTATGCAAGGAATTTCTATTTCGTGTAGAAAGAAAACATTTAAGTGGTAATTACTGACAATTGCGTGGAATCAGTCGTAATTGCGCCAGACAAGATACGAGAGACTGTTATACAATATATTTCTTCACGGAATGCAGTTAAAAAGGTTGATAAATTATCCTTGGATATAGAAAATGGATAAAAGGAATTGGAAACTCGCGTATAACGATGTTTGGCTTGATATGTTAAATGCGTACATTACAATCATAATGTGAAAGACAAAGTAGGATAAAGCGATAGGTCCGTGTCTATGCCATTTATACTATTAAACAATTAAACAAAAATATCTAATCTGTTGGAGATTGAAAGACAAGTTATGCTAGCAGTAGATTAAGGAATGACTACAAATGACTGTATTTCCGTCGCAACAACTGCTTTCAAGGATAGCAGATTCAGCTATCTCCGTCCCTGAATACAAGATTCGACAACACACTGTCCCAAGAGAAACGTATACCAATATTTAACCATATCCAGTCTACCGCTATTTCTGTAGAATACCAAAAGATATAGCTTCGTAGAATAGAATTCTCCGGTAATTTGAAATCCATGTAAAATCAAAGTTGCCATCGGAACGTGCAATATTTTATAATTGACATAGCGAAATATCGTAACAAGGCCGCGCATTGTATTCAAGTTTTTCCTCAAGATATTAACAAACCTTTTGCTCGCCGAAACAGAAAGCAGAGAAAACGGAGCAGAGAAAGCAGAGATTCAGCGATGAAAACTGAAGAATCGCAGCACAGAATTAAATCCATCGAAGTTCAAAGTCGCCACCGAAGCGTGCGATATTTTACAACTAACATAGCGAAATAGCGTAACAATACGGCGAATTGCGTTAAGAGTTTTTCCTCCAGATATTAAGATACTTTTTCTTTTCGTTTGCCGAAACAAGAGCGAGATACAGCCACGAAGAATCGCGGCAGAATTAAATCTCATCGAAGTTCAAAGTCGCCATCGAAGCGTGCCATGTTCTACGTTAACACAGCGAGACAGCGAGTAACGATACCGCGTATTAAAGTCTTCTCTCAAGATATTAAAAGGCTCCTTTCATTGTGCCGAGGCGAGAGTGAAATTCGTCCGTGGAAATTGGAGGATCGCGGCGGAACCGAGTCCGATCGAATGAAAATTCAGAGTCGCGATCGAAGCGTGCAACGTTTCGAAAATTCTCCGGGATATTGAGAGAGACACGGCGAGATAGTGTCGCGATACAGCGTTACCACTGTCACCGGAAGAGGGAAACGAGAGAAACCTGGAGCAGTCGTGGGGTGGTTCGAGTGACATTAAAGGTTGTCGCGAGTTCTAAATTGCAGGCCGGCTGGCTATGTTCGCCCTGTTCCAGCAAGATAGGGGCTCGTTTCGCGTTCGCCGGCAACAGATACAAATTTTCTCCACTTAATTCCATCGGCCGTAGAAGTCTAATTGCGCCGGCGACAAGCTGGAAAAGAGTGTCGTTTAAACATGGGCCCCCGTGGAAAAACCGACGCCCTCTGTAACTGCATCCACCGTAAAATTCCCGTGAATCTTCGTTCTGCAACGGGAAAAACGCTGGAGGACGTCGTTGCCCGAAGATGAATCTACCGTCGAATAAATCTCGTCGTGCGAGTTATACGGGGATCGATGCCGCCTGGTGACAATTAATCCATTAAATCCGAGGATTATCGAACAGCTACGAGAAAGAAGTAATTAACGCTGCAGATAATCGGGGAGAGCGTTTTTGGATCTTTCGATTCGTCCGTACAAATTTGCTCGATAGGTTGGACGCGACGTTGAATATGCAGTTTTACGCTCGCTTCGATTATTTTAGCTTTTGCCGGTATTTACGCGGGCAGGTTGGTGAAACAGGCGGAGATATTTTTAGTTAATATCTGCAGTAGCAGTTAGAACGTTTTAACAACTAGAAATTTGCTAAAAGGCAAGACGAAGGTACGACGGCTGTTTAAATCATTCCCACCTTCATTCCTGAAATACTGAAATCTGTAGCAGCAAAAGTAGGTACTAATGCTTTTCCTTACTCGACTTTAACTTTTCTCGTTCCTTTCTACCTTCTTTTTTCCCTCTTCTCCGTGGTCTTTTCCTTTTTATTCTTCCCCTCTTATTTCTCCTCTCTTCCTCTTTCTCTTTCTTTCTTACATTCGTTCTTTTCCCTTCCAAACCTTCCCATTTCTTTCTTCCATTGTATTATACCATTCCTCCTCGATTCCCTTACTATCCCCTCTGTTCCCTTCTATTTCTTTCCATTCCAATTCGTTTATCGCATCGTGGTAAGTTTTCCATAAACTTTGTATCCCCTGTATCGCAGACCGATCCAGCTTTTGTTCCACAAGGTTCATAATTGGTCGGGGCATTAGACGAATAATGAAAATTTACTTGTCGAGGTTTTCACTAGGTTTTTCGAGAGTAGCGTTCGTGTTTACGGGTTTCTTGTAGATCTACGATAACTTGATAACGATGTGCTTGCGTCGTCGACGAGAAGATAAAACTCATGCAAATTGCCTAACGCGCCGACGAAATTCGCTCGTGTAACGCGAATTTTACAGCCGCGTTCCGCAGCGTTCACGCTGAAATTCCGAGAAAAATGCACTACAATTCCCCGAACACGGATTTTCCAAGAATTCATTCAGCCAGACATTAAACATGCATCATGCAAATGCAATCCTCGCTCTTCGTATTTCCATCTTTATTTTCGTTTTATTTTTTCCTCTTTTTCTTTTTTATCAATTGCACCGCGATTAGATTCGTTTCCCTTCATTTTCGCGCGAATTATTCGCGAAATATCATTGGTACGAATAATCGGCCCGTTGTTTTGGCAAAATAATTCTCCACTGCCTACACGTGGTAGGATAATCTATTGATTATATCGTCTTCTGGAAAAATGGAAAGGGTGTTTTCAAAGTACTACATCACGAAATTAAAATTAAATCCTAACATCTACTAATATATTGAAACATTTCAAGTTCTCCGTATCTTCTACCCCTTCAGCGAAATTATGTTATACAGACTGTTACGAAACGACAGCATACTAATCATAAGAACAACCCGATCGTAAGAATTCTCTTCGAGTTATCTCGTTACAAATCTCATAATTCGTTGGTATCGTAACAAGGCAGATTGCTAAGTGAAAAAGAAATTTTTAAAATTTGTTACAGCTGTGCGATAATCGTAACGAATTGGCTCGCAGTAATTGCAACGAGTAGGCGTCGCTGATGCTATACCGGTGGCCGGCGATGTACAAGCTGTAATACTATGAATCTTGGTGCCTCGAAGCGTAATACCATGGAGGATCGTACAACGGGACAGAGCGCAGAACTACGAAGCACAGTGCCATAAACCATAAAACGCAGAGAGCATTATGAATGACGATGCCACAGTAAATATCGGAATTCGCAATTCCTATATCCACCGAATCAACGCTCGGCCATTCTAAATATCACCAGACGTAAATTACGAACACAGTGAAATAAATCAGCTTCTATTCGTTGGTGCAACAAGATTACCACTTTCTCAATCGCCCACGCCACCAAACGTAATCGGCCGGTAAGCCTGTGCCAAGCAACTGTGCAAGTAGACGAGCTACGCTTTACGTAAGACGTTAATTACACCGCCTTCTAACTTGGCCCTTTAATTAAAACGCGTAACACAACCAGCAGAACTGGTCTTCGATTTTTCGAGCAACCGAACCTTTTCACTTCCTCGCTGGTTCTAGTTGGAGAAAGACGAAGAACCAGCTTTCGGATCGCTACAGGCTACGACGGTGTGTTCTGTCTCGTTTCCCTTCTGGAACAACCTGTCGGCGTGCGTGCCGCGCGATCTTTTAAAACCAACGTCCACGGGACGCGGGTATCGGTGAAGGTGCACGCGCGCGTGTATAACTCGGTTTTCCTTAATAAACCGCAGCGACGCGACGCCGCGCCGCGAGAAACGTGAGAACGTCGAGAGCGACGATTCAAGGAGAGAATTTATTATTCGACGCGTTGCATACTGCACCGGCGGTGAATTCTCCGGTGACTACAAGAAATTTACAAACGAAGCTTCAGCCAACCGCGTCTCGATGCAATGGAAAACCTGACTACGCCACGGTTATCGTATTTTCCTTTCCGGCTGTCTATGTATTATATATGGCAGAGATCAAGTTATTATTTTGTTTTTTCTTCTCCTTTCCGTAACCATTAAAGGAGGATTGAAAAGAGGCGAACAATCCTCTGTTGTTCTTGTTTCTGCTGACTTACCGCGATCGAGCGTAGCTCGTTCTTTATGGTCCTTTGGCCAAGCTTCAGAATGGCAAAGTGTTTGTTCGTTATAAATATATTATAAATATATCTACAATCAAACGACTAACCAGGATTGCTTTGCCACGCGTTTCGATTTTGTCCCAAACTTCCTATCGCTCCAACGAAACTACCGGTCGTCAAGATGTTAATACAAGGGTCTGTCAAAGTGTCATTTTTCCATCCAGAGCCTCGCCAATTCTGTGAGAGATTCTCAGAAAAACGCCCATCGGGGCAAAAGTATTCATCTTCGACGTATCAAAGTCGACTGTATAGCTGGCGATAGCAAAGAACGAACGATAGAAGAACGAATGATGGAAGAGCGACATTTTTCACAGGCGAAACAAGGGGCAGAGTACGGAGATGATTTTCATTTATCCTTGATTCTCTGGCTGGGGAACGGAAAAAAAGCGTGCGAAGAGGATGAAGAAACAGGCACGAGCTGCTCGCTAATCCCTTAAGAGCGCAGCGAACGAAGGGCCGAAGAGCCGGGAGGTAACGGAAAAAAGGCGCGATACAATCCCATCGGGAGCGGGTTTCATTGAAATGCCGAGGAGTTTGCAAGAAAAACAGCATCTGGGTTAAATTCCCGAGGATCTTTCGGCTCCAGTCAGCTTTTCCGGCACGGCTGATAGAATTCCCCTTGCGAGCCCGTGAAACAACAGGAGCGGAAGGCTGTGAGGAGCCGAGAGAGCCAACGACGTCGACGAGTTTCTTCTAGCTGTCGGCGATGTCGCAACGACGAACCGGCCTGACTTTCGGCGCCCGCGGGAAATAACACCGTGGACCGAGCTGCAAATATGCGCGTCACAGCCGTGAGATTCCCGAAAGAAGAATTGGACGACTGCTGTTAGACCAGCGATAGGAATTTTTAGGGAAACACCAGAATGCAAGAATCACCAAGAAGTTTGATTCTTTGAATACTACTGTCGCGTGTACAGTCAATCGCAAAGATATTCGTACACGGAATAACTTTTCAAGAATTGGACTTGTGCTACTTTTGGAGCAAACTGGGGGGGGGGGGGGGGGGATCAGTTCGTGAAAATTTGGTGAAAATTGAAATTGGTAGGAACGACGATGAAAGTAGTAGAAAAATACAACCTTCTTATCTGGGTTTCTAATGAAAATTTCAGAACACACTTTATATAATATGTATAATATATATATAATATAAATATATTAATACGATATAATTAATTTATTAATTATATATATATCGGAGATGAGGGGACATCGGGGCGTTTCTTTTGCAATTTTTGGGAAGATCCCCAATACTTTAGTCTAGACTATTTATTATAGCTGTACCTAAATGATAAAACTTAGAAATAGTTGTTATGATTCAATCCTACTATGTTTGCCCGAGATTTGTGACGGTGGGCTTGGGCTCGAGGTGACACAACTGGTCGCCGAACGTAGCCACGGTCACGGGATGAGCGTTTTTACCTAACAGAGAAGTGCCAATATTGTGGGACACGCGTTGTATTAACAATCAAACCCCGGGCAGCAGCAATGTCAGCTCTACGCGGGTCTGCCTAGCAACGGCGGCTGGAATTTTGTTGGTATCCCGGGCCAATATGCAACGAACAAACGCGATCGTAAGGAGAGGAAAATTTCCATCGGTCTTTTATTCTTGCGATCACCTTGGACAGTTTGCATATCGTCTTTACGTGCGATATTATACCGAGCGTTACATCAAACGTTACTTTATGCTCCAAAATATATTCTACGTTTAACAAAGAGTTACCCCGTTGACCGTGGATTCGTTATTGAAATTAAGAACATTGTCACTAACCTCTCGAGTGTTTAATCACCATGGTTATTTGTCAAACTTTGTAAAAATCAATATTTATACTAGTAAATATAATCTCTATTGTAAAACAACGATGGCTAGTTCGAACGAAGATTCGTTAAACGCCCATAAACCTAACGCTAACCCGACATATATTATATATATAAAATTCCCAAATTTTACAACTTTTTCGAAAAATGACGAGAAGACAACTCTTAGGCGAACGAGGAAGGTCAAGCTGCTGGAACTTTGATTCTTGGCCAGAGCTGAGACGTAACGGAAAAGCGCGTTTAAATGCCGGACAGGTTCATTCGTTTTCCCGTAATGGAAGACAAAGCGACGACCAACGACGTTACGAATTAATCGTAACGCCATTTGACGCGGCCGAAAGAAACATGACAGTTACAGTGTAGTTAATCGAATAAAAAGTTGCCCCTGTTCACGATCCGGTACCAATGGGAAAAAATTTCACGGGACGTCTCTCGTAACGGGCAGATACTGTCGAAGGAGAAGTCATTACACGGTACGTGACTGCGTAACAAATAGACCGAGGATACGCAAATCTCTCGGATCTGCATCCTTGAATTCTGAGAAAAGTCGAACTCTACGGATAGCTGACGGTCATAAAGCGTGACTCGATCAAAGACGAGACGAGAAAACGTAATGTCGAAGAGGCACGGAAGTCCGCTGCTAAATACCGGCAACGACTAATTAACCAGCTCGAAAGCCGTGACGCGCGTTCGTTTGACGCGCGAAAAATGAAATTTTCAGCGCTTCGAGCTTCCACGCCAGCTATACTTTCACAGATTTCTATAGAAATATTGAGAAAAGGCTAAATGAAAAATGTTACAAAGGATATACGTTTGAATCGACACTGTGACGCAAGCCGAGAAATTTTATTAATTTCTGTGTCTACTGCCAGCGAATAACATGTAAAATATCTCGTACATTCTTATTATAAGTAGCCTTTCAATTTCTTTATCGTTCCACTTTTATTCATTTTTATCTTCGCTGATTTGCAACGGCGTATCGTTATAGCTTCGTTATAAATATAACGCATTCACTGTTTCTCACAGTTAAGACTATCATGGCGCAACCTGGGAAATTTGAATAATTTCTATCGCTACTGATAAGAAACGATAAAAGCTTCGAGAGTTTCCTTCCTGCTGTATGTGGAATACTCCACGTAGTGTCTTATTTTTGTGACAAATTACAATTTTTTTAACGTATTTAATTACTTTACGGCAATAAACTATGATTATTCGATATAAAATCGAACGCACATAGTTACGCTATGGTAGAATCAATATGCGATGTATTCACGTCATGTCTAAAGGTTCGAGTATGTTTAGAAATTCAAGTATGAGAAAAATACCATTAAATGATGAAGTTGTATGAAATGGAATATAACATAATTATCTTTTTTTGACATTGCAATATTATAAATTGACATATTGAAGTTCATACGAAACTCGTCACTGGAATGTATCAGATGTTATGAACTACTTATTATCAATTCGATTATCTGTAGAATAAACAAAATACCTGTCTGCCTTCATGCGTGACTTTTAAATAGTTCGTGCCGATCTGTGTTCACAATCTCGAAACCTTGTAACATAATTTATGCAAAATACCGAAGTATAACATTCCATAAAGTGACTCTAACCAAGAATTTATGCTATGCCAATCAAACAACTTTTCATCTTGAAATAACGAGATGTAAATTATATTTTTGATAATTCTATTCTTGATATGCAGATCGAGATTCCAAAGAAAATCATTCATATCCTGCATTAGTAAAGCAATTTTAAAATTCAATATCTCTTCAATCGATTACTTAATAACGAGAATCTGTTTTTAGCATCTGTTTTGGTTTGCAGATGATATATTTTTACCACAAGTTTTTTAAATATTTAACAAACATCGATTAACCGTCGGTTCAATTGTTCCGCTGAATTTTGAAAAAATAGACACGAGAAAAGAGGGTAATACGAGATGTGAGTTGGAGAAAATTGAGTCTTACTGGATGGAAGTCAGAGTTACGGATATATAACTAATTCTATTACTCCAATAAAAACCTGTAATTCAACATTCCTACATATTTTTCACCATTTGCATATCCCATTAAAAAATTACACAGCGATGAAAAAAAAGAGGGGAAAGAAGGAAAGGAAATACGAGTTTGATAAAATTCAGTTTTAATGGAAGAAGTCAGAATTATTTCCACGTATTATTTCTTTCTATCATTTTTTTCAAAACCTGTTTGTAACTCAAAGTTCCAACGCAACGAATCGTCTTTCATCATTTGCATGTCCTGTTAAAAAATTGATACAGCGATAAAAAAGAACGAATAAACGAAATATCAGTTTAATAAAATTAATTTCCTTTTACCAATTCTGTGGGATCTGTTTGTAACTCAACGATCCTACGGAATGAGTCATTTCTCACCATCTTCGTCCTATTGCCAAACGATATATAACAACAGACAGGAAGAAACAGAAAAGAAATGGAAGAAACGAAATGTGTGCCACATGAAAATGACTATGCGCAGCTGTCATAAACGCGTGCTACGTTGATCGAAACAAGGGATGCCATTGAGGCGTCGTCGACTGACACGGCTCGAAGGTTGGATGCATTCTGTGTGCAGGCCTGAAAATTATGCGTTCTTATGCAGAGGCACGTGCATCGTGGATTATGCAAGACGAGTATATAGCCTCGTGCCGATCGCTGTTTAAAATGCCAGCCGCGAACGAGCCGGGTTACCTTCGCCGCTCTTGATCACGATCAAAATAAAGAGAAGCCGCGCGAAAGCCTGCCACAGGCGACACTTCCGCGGTGTCATTAAATTTTCATAGAATAATTCCCAGATCTCTGTGACCAATCTACAACACCTTTACCGTTCACTTTTCGTTCTGCCTTTTATTTTTCATTACGAAGGTTCGCGGTTCTATCGTTGGCTATCAAATACAGCGATACTTGTGGCTCTCAGAAGCCAAGTTCCGTGTCAACTACGGTGTTTCGCGAACTCTCTAACCAGTTACATGTTTTCGACGAGTATACTCGTCATGAAGAAATGGCAATATTTTGTGTTACGACGAGTACACTCGTCGTCGCTTACTTTTGGCGACACATTTTACGTGCACACTTCTCGAAGAGGTCGCAACCGGTCAATTTCATTGCAAAAGTACAGAACGATATATCTGTACGACGAGACTAGTACAGAGATATTTGTGTCTCTCAGAAGCTAAATTAATATCAAATCCGCTTTTCCTTAACGGAATTAAATTTCACTCCGAACTGTAATCTTTATATACATTTCTATCCTATCGTTTTTAATATATAACTATTGTTCTTATTATCATTATAAACTCAGACACACATAGTCCGCAGATGGCATCTTCATGGACGCGACTATTCACGTGCTATCAATTCTAACTGTTATGTTAATCAGCCAAATGTCTGCTCAGACAAATCGCAAGGACAGTAGTGTATGTAAAATGAAAAAAATACAGGATCGCGATTAATGATCCATTTTGAAGAAAACAGTCATTTACTTTAATTTCGGTTCATTTATCACACGGTGACGTTAATTCTACGGTAAACGTAAAAAAATAGCGTATCATCGTCACTTTGCTGGACGTTTTAATTTATAATGTAGATTACTCACCAATCTTTAACACGATGATTACCACGCAATATTTTATATATATTGGCCTGGAAGGTGAGACAGATTGAAATGCGATATACATCGTAGCGTTAAAGTTTCGCAAACCTTGTATTTGCGCTCCTTTTTCTAACAATGTCATCTAAATCATCAACACCGTTGAAAATCGTTTACGTCCGCGAAGTCTATCTTTCTTAATTATTTTACAAAAGCTGACAGTCAACGTGTTAATATCCCTTCTGGAAACTCGTTAAGCCTATCGATAACAGAAAAAGATAAATGGGAATAGATAAAAATTAACACGCCCTGTGTCACAGGAGAATAAAGATTTAATAATTTTAGCAAAGCTTTCGACGCTTCTAATGGCAGTTTTATCCACGATAATCATGGTCGATGGTAAGGTGATTAGCGAGCCATGCATCGCATGTAAATTGCAAACACTCATAACCGAACGAATCTGCATAAATTACTTTAGTCGTGGTTTATCGTCAAACTAAAGCACTCTATCCACTTTACCGTGGCATCGTTTCACCGTGGTCGACTGTTCGTCTCGGAAACAGCTCTGGCTATTGTCTTTCCCTTCCAACAAACGAATAAACCGATAGATAACTCTTCGCCGTGGTGGTATTCAATTTCGTCGGTGGAAGCGCGCTTGCTCGTTAGCCGATAGAGGGAAAGAAAAAGAAAAAGAAAAAAAAAGCGACGAAGGAAACGAGCAACGTTTGGTCGAGGTGAAAACCGTAGAAACGTGCAAACACGCGGCCACGACGTGAGAGAACGGCCGAAGAAGCATCGACAAGTTAGACAGCAACGTGGAAAAAATATCCGAATGATGGAAAAGCTATAAGCCTTCGCTGGCGAAACTGCCAACCAAACGAAAACCGATGCTTGTTTGCGTCATTGAGTTCGCAGTCGATACTACGTTCCAACCAATCACGTGTATGGACGTTCTAGTCGCTTTAAAAAGAAGACTTTAAGCAGATTTTCGAATTAAGTATATTTTCGCTCGATTCTCAGCCGTCGTTCCTCTCCCGTCAAACTTTTACGCGTCGAACACGAGCTAAGAGTAGGCAAGTGGATTTGGTGGTACGCGATCAGACCTGCAGTTAGACGAATGGACAGACGATAAATAGACGAATGAATATTATTTATACGCTGCGAGCAAAAGTAAATTCTCGTTGATCGTTTTCTGTCGAAGCTCTCGCGTAAAAGGTGAAATAATAGAAAGTAGATTCAGCGGTATGTAATCAGACGTTTGGTTGAAATGATGTCTAGTAGATCAGGTAGTATGTGGTCAGACTTCTGGTTGAAATAATGGGAAAGTAAATCCTGTGCCGGTATGTAAGCAGAATTCCAGTTAGACGAATGAATGGACGGTTAATAAACAAATAAAAGTATACGTCAAATAATGGGCAAGTAGACTCAGTGGTATGTGATCGGACTTCTGGTTGAGAGGATAGGAAAGTAGATACAGTACTATGTGGACAGACTCTGGCACAGATAAATAATCGATCGATACGTTGCAAAACTGTATACCAAATATTACTTGGTTCGTTGATTTAGCTGTAAACAAAATGAGAAATATATACGGCGACTCTGGTAAATATTTGATATTGTCCACGCACGCCATTCTTTATTGAGGCAACGAACATTATTTTGTTGTATCAAAGTCTGCAACTAGTTTTATCCTGGAATGTAAATTATTCAAACGAGGTCTACCGACTTTTCAAACCGTTTGAATAATCATGAGCGGTAATGTATGTGCGTAAGACACATAATTGGCATAATTTATATTACTCAACTCGAGTAACGAAATAACGTTTGATGGGGAATATTTCAAGCTGAACAAAAGAAAAAATATAATTCAATATAATTAATTTTCTCGTAAATAAGATGCTTGGATTTTTAATAAAATCGTATACATACAACTATATACCTAAATTGATGCCAGCTCGTTTTCTATAGAAGATCACTAGCATCCACAAGTTTCTTGGCAAAAAGATTTGGTAGACCATTTGGAAAATGAAAGAAAACTGATATATTTCCAAACACGAGTGACGAGAGAAGACCGTATTATATTTTTCGACATGGTTCGATACTTTCGTTAAATTGAAAAAAATTCTTGTAATCAATATCGTTGAACAAAGAACGAACTGAAGAAAAAAAGTGCACCGATTGCTTTCTAACTAATTGATTTTCTGCTTTCAAAACGAAGATCTGGTTGATAAACCAAGCACCGGTTAAAACGGAATTGGATAGGACAGAGTCGATCGTAGATCTCAAAGATAAAAGCAACGTGAAAATACTTTGTATATCTGCTACATCGTTGTCGGTGCTTTACAACAAATTTGTTGATTTCTACGTTCAATGGAGATTCCTCGAGAACATCCTCTAGCAAATTGATGGAAAATGTCCGGCTGATGGATGAATCAGGTCGCACACGCGTGCGGAGTTGTCGGAACGACACCCGACCAAAACTTGTTAAATGGCAAATGCTGATAAACTAACAAACTGTAGCCGGTTGATTAATGAATTTACAGCTACATTTGTGTATGTACCAATGTACAGTTATGGAAGAGATACGATGCTGTCATAGATTCGATCAGTCCGTAAAACATTTATTAATCACTGTTCCGTTTTAAGTGACTTCACTCCCTTTTTGTCGTTCGACTACGAGCTTGTATCTCCTTTTTTTCAGCCTCGAAAAATTAGCTATGAAAGACATCGTGAATCATCGTCCGGCTGATCGCTCGTAATCGTTCGAAGCTACGAATATTAAACTGCTGGTGAACTTTCAGGAATCTGATTGCAATTTATTACGCAACGTAATTTATAAATAGACTAATAGAAATATATGAGAAATTTAAATGTCCAGGAACGTATTGGAATATTGGAATAACATATCGAAATATCCAACATGTCCATGATATAATATTTGCGTTGTGATTAAGCCGCGCACTTTACGCATTAATAAGGAAAACTGCAAAATTGCGCGACAAAATGCACGTAATACGAAGAACGCGCGAAATATCCAACTGCTTCTCTATTTTTATATCAAAACTTGATAGGTGAAACACGATTTTCTACCTTTTCGATTAATTCTCTGTTTCTTCGTTTGTACTCGGAAAAATCTGAATTTGCATAAAGACCCGCAGCCTACTAATAAACTCTGACGCAACGTTAATAACAAAGCACATAGTTTCTTTTCAAACGACTCTGTCGCAATTGTGGTTTATTTTATCGAAACGGGTAGATGATTCGTTTCTCTGGACTAATTGGAAACCGTCGGTTTAAAACGTAGAAATTAATCGAGTCTACGATGAACGAAAGGTTTCATTCTTAAGTCGTTGCAACTTTCGATCAGAGACGAGCCGAGAAAGTCTATCGTTTCCCGTTATTGCGGTTTCCAGATGGAATTATATCTGCGAATGCTGCCGATCTACGACAGAAACCGAAGAAAGTGGTTCGTCTGTCCGCAACCATTCGCTTTATGATCTCTTTCTCGAACAAAAACCGGCCCATGCAATATTCCACCGAAACTGAAAGTGTAAACAGGCTCACGATAGTCTTCCAACATTTTTCACAAAAGTTTCCGACACCTTATAGCAAATGTGAATTAAATTAATGGCATTCGTGTGATTTAAAGGATAAATGATGAGAATGTGAATTAAAGTCAGAACCTGTTCTTGGGCTTAAAGATCGGCGATACAATTCACGAGACGAAAAGAAGAAATTGAACGTTTCATAAGCCGCGTGGCTAAGTATCGCGCGATTCGATTAAACGGGTGATTGAAGCGAATGAAGTTTCCATTTGGTCGCGTTTAAATTAGTTGGATTAAATTAGATAGGCCAGGGTTCGATAATTTTACGATTAATTTTATTTTCATCCAGGTAATGTTTAATTCTCTGTTTGACTCGAACGTGGTCACGATTTTAACTCGACGCGCGCCATCCCATCCGATCTGAAATGTAAAATTTCAATCCACGACAGATTCAATTCTCCATTCTAATATCCGATTCAAGTTTTGTATATTTGCTCGAATATCGAATTTGCATGCTAATTGCGATCCTACGATTTTGATTCAAATAGCAATTACAAGAAAAAATCTGTTAATCTTAACGTAGAATTAGAACGAGAGATCAGGCAATGTGAAAAAGGCAATGTTTCGCGTTTTTAAACGATAATAACAATACATAAACATTTTTAACAGACTCACTTTCTTACGAAGAAAGTTCAACAAATTCTACGATAAATAGAAACTCGTTTCATCTGTTAAATATCGTGACGAATACTTCGTTACATATATTCTTGCATTTTTATATTCCATTTATACTTTCCCACTGCTCTACTCGAATTATCTATAAGTATTTATACATATTTGTCTCGAATTAGAAAAAGAAAACTGTTTAAAGACAATAAAAAGAAAAGTACAGTCAGGCTAATAGTAATGTAGGAAACGTGGCTGAGTTAATTAAAACCTCGTAATTATCTGACTCTTGTGAAACGACCTTAAATTATGCGCGTCAAAGGTATCCACACCGGACAGCATTCTCTTTAATCGTTTCGTTTTTCCACCGATGAAACTTTATTTTTCCGTGGCAAGAAGGTTACAGAACAAGCGCATGCGGTTAATCGAGGAATAAAATGGCGAAACAACTCGTAAAAGTCAAAATCGACTTACCCTTGGTGGCTCTTGGATTGCTCCAAGTCGACCGGTAGACCTTCTCCATGATTACTTTCGTGGCGTTATTTCATGACGTTAATAACACGTTAATGCGGCTCTCACTTCAACACTCGGTTAATCTCCACACTCTGTTAGTAGGGAATCATCTCCACTCGGCAATTAGTCTTTTTTCCCTTCTTTTCCATCTGAAAAATTTCAAGAGTCCCTATGAGGATGAGCAAGTTTAGGCGTGCGCGTATTCTCGTCGGAATCGCCGATTAAAATATATTTCGTAGCGGTACTTTCGAAATTTGCATTACGACTGTTGTCGTTAAGATGTCATCCTTAAATTTGTAATTAAGGTCCACTTGTCTTACCAACGCTGCCTATTGATATATTGCAAAGAGAAAGGTGAAAGATTTTAATCGAAAAGGATAATATTCTCTTCGGAATAATTGATCTCACACTGCTATTTTGCAATTTTTCGAATTAGCTACTCTCGCGTTAAATTTCTGTAATTTCTCGGCTTCTTTTTACTTTAGCGTTAGTGATATTTTAATTTGATATTTAAAATCTGACTTTGTAATTCTGATATTACAAATTTGCAAAATTTAATATTGTAATTTAATATTTGAAATTTAATTTAAGACCCAAGAAGATCTCGAAGCAAGATATTTCAATCAAAAATGAGAATTCGCCGCGAAACAATTGACCTCGCGCGGCTATTTTGCAAATTTTTTAATTACTATTCTCGCGCAAAATTTGTAATTTCTCGGCTTCTTTTATCTTCATCGTGATGTTTTTAATTTGTAATTTGATATTTAAAATTGAACATTTTCTGAAAATATTTAGGAAAATCTCGAAAAGGTCTCGAAGCAACATATTTCAACCAAAAACGAGAAATCATCAATTTGCACCGCTATTTTGAAATCGTTAGTTATCACTCTCACGTTAAATTCTCTAAATCGAAATTCACACTAACTCCTGTTCGTCTCGTTCGTACTGTTTTAAAATTGCATTCGCACGAACCAGTTAACTGCGTTTGACGAGTATACACGCGAAAGAAAAACTTGTCGTACTTAGCTACGCAGTCCATGACCTAACCCCATGACAAATTTCCGAAACTAAATTCCGCGGTTAAGTGGTTCAGCTCGACGAAATTTTCTGTTCGGCGAAAGATCCGCTCGACTTTCGACCAGCAACGAGCACCTTTGCAAAGCGTTCACAATGCAATTTACTCTGTTTACTGCCTCCACTAATTGCGCCATTTTCATCCGATAGGCATATTCACGACTGGACCAAACGAACTTAAAAGGATCGAGGTTCCGGGAGATCGATGAAATACGCAGAAACAAAACTGGTCGGCGGAATTAATCGAACAATCGTCGCTGTGAAAAATAGGCCGTGCAACAGCGGCGAATTAAAATGGAAACGCGGCTGAAACTTGCACGATAACGCGAAATCGATCGATTTTTCCCAGTAACCGATGGGAAAAAATCGCCGGAATAAATGAACAAAGGTGAAAAATCGGCAGTCTCGACCGCTTCGCGAACGCTTTTTACGGATACAAAACGATTGCCATCGATCACTAAACGATTCGCTACGTCTTTCGAATAAAAACAGCGGTAAAAGACTGCTGTTTGCCATACTCGTTCGAAAGAAGAAGCGCAGATGAAAGTTCCGCGAACAAATGACTTTTACACGCTTTAGGATGTGAATTTTTTAAATGAAATATTAGCGAACCATAGAAGTAAAGTATTTGTCTGTGACAGAGGGATCGAAACGACGACGAATTTAACGTAGTAACTTCTAACTAAATTTAAATATCGAAAACGAAGATATTTGAATGTAAATTTATGCTAGACACAAGTATTCTACTAACAGCGATACGAATACTAATTTATCTATCGTAAATGATGGTCAACGAGTCATTTTTCTAAATGTTTTGTACGTGAGCGGTTAGTCATCCTCTAGACCTTTGCTTCTTTTCTTTCTACGTCGTTCCTTGCTACGAATTTATGTACAAAACAACGAGATACGAGATGTAATTGATGCCTTGTTGCTCAATCTGTATGTGATTATTTCAGCGAAGATGCTCTGGACGAAGGTCGAACAAATAATTTCATGGGAATAAAACCTAATTTATTCGTATGCTCGTTGCTATATATACACATACACACACACACACACACACATATTGATTTTTGTGATAAATCTTCCAACTCGCAGTCCAATCAAGAATAAATCCCTTCTAAAGAATTCTAAGATAATATTAGACGTAAATTTTCCATGGACTAGCACCAGCGTAAAAGTTATACGAGCTGCGAATCGCGAGTTACAAATACTAAGAAATTCGTCTGTATAACAGCAATAAATCTAGCCGTAAAAAAAGAAAGAAAAGGAATAAAGTTCCAGAAGGAAAGTTTACAGATTACAACTATTCGATATAGGGTTATAAAATTGTAAAAACCTGGTGCGAAAGAAACAAGTCTATAAGGTGTCGACTATCACGTTGGTTATCGGTGAGCCGTGATGACCATAAACTTGTAAATCATTCAGAATAACTAAAGTAAGACAAATTTCATGGATTAAAAACTTCCAACGATATGAATCATTTAGACGACATTGCCAGAGAAACGTGCGCAAATACAACGCGATATTTTGGCGAAGATTAAATATCACGCGTAGTATGTTTCAATCTGTTGCAGCTACCAGGTCAAAATATAGAAAATTCTCGTGGCAGTGAACGCGATAGCCCGGAATTTATCGCTCGTCGATTCGCTGTTACTGTTAATTGGTAAATTATCGCGCAAGGGGGCCCAATTATTTTTCCTAATTCGAAATCTAAATCTGGAATTTCGTTCAAACGGAGACAACGAGGTGAGCTATTTTCAATTAGCGCTGGGTAAATCGAGGTTGTCGATAACAAAGTTAAATAGCACAAGGGAAAAAGAGGATTCTCATAAGGAACAGAAATACGGCCGTAGATAAACAGGTGCAAAAGATAAGTGGCGAATGAAGAAACGAGCTTCTGCTACGTTTATTGCCACGATACATATCCAGAAACGCATTAACCGGCAACGTATTTTTCCGAATATTGCACGAAAGAAGATTATTCGTGTCCTTTGTCGCTAACCACCTAGAAATATTACAGTGGGAACACAAACGATTCGAGCTGCGGTGATAAAGAATGATTACGCTGTACGTATTAGCTCGTATACATTCTGGCCACTATTTCGACGATCCTCGTGGTTTACCTCGCTATTTACACGATCATAGCCTTTAGCGAACATTTTGTTCGTTTCTTTCGATTAATTTCACAGGAAATAATCTCACTTTAGAAATGCATCGTTAGACAGAAACACCAGGGGACGATCTATAATTTACTGTTTTTCTTCGGTTCCTTTAGCGCCACTTTCATCCTTCTAATATCATGGAAATGTATAAGATGATTCGTCTTACAGGACTGCATAATATTGCAGAAATTACGAAATCGACTCATAATTTACAGCGTGCGATGAAAAATCGTACGATGTCTGTCTCTTCCTTTTTTTTATTTGGTAGACTTTCTACAATGAATTCTCATTGAGAATTATAAATAAATTAGTGTCTTTTCTGGGAAAGTGATTTTCTTTCTTTTTTTTTTTTTTTTTGTAAATGGCTTTATAGGAAGATTCAACCGATTAGATACGCTGATAGGAAGTACATCTACGAATTTAATACACCGTTAAATTTTACGCTAATTATTAGTTAATTATTAACTAAAGTTTTATCTTACGTTAACAGTGATAATGGTTCGATGTATAAATTCACGGCATTGTTCGTAAACGTTTTGAAATTGTATTTTTCCAAATTAAAGGTAGTTTAATCGTAACTGGAAATTCGATTTCCTCGAAATTTCATTCGATACTTTTCAATTCATTTGTTCGCACAGAACCATTAGCCTCTCGATTACAGAATTATTGCAATGATACTCGACTATCGCTATTTTCGTTGATGAAACTTGAAACAAATATAGAAATGTATATAGAAGGCGCAAGATATTTATTGCAAACGTATATATCGAATAAAAATATGATGTAATTGGAACACCATGATATATGATATGCAGTTGTAAATCGTGCGCGAGAAGGTCCAGAAGACGTTGATCGAGAAAATAAATATGCCGTTCCAATTGATAACACGGAGTAGCTGATAAGTATGGATGTAAAATGGTTTAAGCTACGGTATCAATTGTAAAAAGGTATCATCTTGAAAACGTTTACGTTATACACAGATACTTACATAAGTACTGGTCTTTATGAGACACACGACAGATGGAACGTACACTGATCGACAATTACAATTACAATTGTTGCGTAAACTTTGAGTCTTGCGCCGTCTCTGTTGAAGTGGATCCCACTTCTAGGAAAACTTCACGCCTTTTCTAAGGTATAGTTTTCTTAGCCCTCGAAGCCATTCAGTATTGTTTAGCACTAAATCAATTTGAAGGGTCTCTCAGACTCATAGTTCTTTTCTAGGAGCATGCCTTGCACGGATGATACAACGAGGTACAGACAGGTCAGTTTTCGTAATTGTATCAGGTCTGTAAGTATGAAACCGGAATTTGCCTATAGATGGCCCTAGCTGATAATGTAGTTATCACTAAACTGCGACATTGATGCCAAAAGTCTTTGTTGACATCTCACAAACATTTTCGACTCAGAACAATACAAGTTTCATACAACAGCATAGTTTGTAATATCGTTGAACATGTGGAATTTTGTGCCTGGAAACTACGATTTGCGGACAGCATTGATTTTCTGTTACCATTTGAAGAAAACTGCTGCAGAATCGCATCGAATGCTTGTCGAAGCTTACGGTGAGCATACTCTTGGTAAATCACAGTGCTTTGAGTGGTTTAAAAAATTCACAAGTGGCAATTTTGACGCGAGGAACGAAGAACGTGAAACGTGGAACGTGATCTATTATGAGCTGTTAAAACCTGGCGAAACCGTTAATACTGAGCGCTACCGACAACAAATGATCGATTTGAATCAAGCTTTGCGTGAAAAACGACCAGAATATCAAAAAAGGCAACACAAAGTAATTTTGCTTCATGATAATGCACCATCACATACGGCAAAACCGGTCAAGGAAACGATTGAAGCGTTCAGTTGGGAAATAGTTTCGCACGCGGCTTACTCACCATACCTGGCTCCGTCCGATTACTATTTATTTGCATCGATGGGACACGCATTTTCTGACCAGCACTTCGCTTCTTACGAAAATGTACGAAAATGGCTGGATGACTGGTTTGCCTCAAAAGAGCGACAGTTTTTTTGGCGTGGCATCCACTAATTGCCAGACAGGTGGGAAAAATGTATGGCTAGCGATAGGCAATACTTCGAATAAAATATTTTTAATCATTTTCATACAATAAACGTGTATTTTCTATACAAAAATTCCGGTTTCATATTTACATACCTGGTATAAATACCCATAGACCCATAGTTTTGAGCCCAGCGTGCGAATCTGCACTAGCATACACATTGTACTTATACTTAAACTTGCTTAAATATATTTTCTATTATACATTCAACCACGCATTTTCCTCTTTTTCTATTACGAGATAAAACCTTAACAGTTTCTCACCTCGCCAATTCGGTTACTGAAATCAAAATTAAGAAAATTCTACTGGCTCATTGGCAGATGCTCCAACTTAAACATGCAGAATAAAATAATGCTATATAAGGCCATATTCTCATTAGTTACCCCAATTACTTGACACGACGGACCACATCCGCAGATTAAAAAGACAATACTCTTTAGATTGAAGCATTAGATTCAACCAGAATCAGACATACTGTAAACTCTTATGATCCAAGTTACCACACCAAAATAATTTACTTATAATTCTCAAAGAGAATTGATTGTAAATAGTCGACCAAATATAAAAAAAAATATGTAAAGTCATATTAAAACCTGTTTGGACTTATGGGATCCAACTATGGGGAACAGCGAGTAATTCCAACATAAAAATTCTCCAACGATTCCAATCAGAAACTCTAAGATTCTTAATAGATGCACCTTGGTATGTTACCAACGAAACAATACATCGCGACCTTAAGATACCCACAGTTAAAAAGGAAATATCCAAATTCACTAAAACATATAATATAAGAGTTAACAGCTACCAAAACCCATTAGTTACCCAATTACTTGACACGGCGGATCAGATCCGCAGATTAGAAAGACCCTTTAGATTGAAGCATTAGATTCAACTAGAATCGAACATACTGTAAACTCTTATAATCCAAGTTACCACGCCAAAATAATATACTTATAATTCTCAATGAAAATTGATTGTAAAATAATAATAATAATAATTTAAATAAAAGCACACGGAACGTGCACTGTTCCTCGCTTCACTTGTCGAAAGAAAAAGACATCGAATTCATAAAACTTCGATCTGAACCAACCGAGATAATTAGAACGAAACCCTATGAAACTTGTACTGTTTGTCACCTCGCCAATTCGATCTTGGACCCACGAGTTACAGCTGAAATTTGAGACAATCAAAATAGAAACACATTTATTACACCTATTCGATTAATCCTGCCAAAGGGAAAAAGACAAACGTAGCAAGTTCATCCGAACTTGCGTAACAAACGGTAATCGCTGGAGCCCTGAAACAAGGCGTTACCTCGATGAAAACGATATTTTATTTCCCTTTCGTTTGTCAAACAATTCGAATTTTGTCCACCTAATTTCCGCTGCCGCAATGGACCATCGTTCGTTTCCCCACTGTGTGATACAACAGAACACGCACACACATACACGCTCTTACACACGCGTACGCGCGCGAAGCTGAATGGAACGAGAGGAAGAGGAAGAGGAAGAGAAGAGGAGAGGAAGGTGGGATATCAACGGTTTAACCGTGAAATAAAAACGACACCGTTAAAGGATGGAAAACGACGATGGTTTAATCGATGGAACGTAATGGAAACATAGTGGAAATAATTTAACATCGGTGCGACGCGATCGGCCAGATTATACGGCCCTGATCTCCCCTTTCACGCGAGCGAATATTAATCACCAGTGAAAACATTTGCCTGTAAATTTGCCGCGTTACTTGTGCCCTATTAATTTCTGATTAATCGGACAGCGACCGTTGCCATAGACGATAGCCTCTCATTCTACCGGCGCTCGTTGTCATCGTTGTTAGCCCCGATTTTATCGCGCCCGTAGTTGCGCGAAAAACCATCCACCATGCTGTTCCGCAGCCAGCCAAATTGCCTCCGGGTTTTCCTGCAGCCGTGCGTCGACCAAGGAAATTCTGATCGTTGGTTTTCGAATTTACAGGCAGAATAAAACGGATCATTCAGGCGATTCTATATAATTCTATGGAATTAGTTGTGCGGATCTTGAGTAAACTCGCGAGACGTACAGCGTGCGACAAAGTACGTGGTTGTATATTTATATACAGGGTGGTGCGGCAAAGTAACACGCACAAACGGGCACGAGGTGAGTCCTTGTGAGGAAAACTGGAACAAAACGTGGAATAAGGTTTGTTCGTTTAAGGTTTAGTTCTCGAGAAATTCGAGTTTGAGGAATTATCGAGAGACGGAACGTATTATCTCCACTGTTGCTTGTATTATATTTCCAATAGGAGTAATTGCTCCTTTATTTTTAAAGTTTCTCGTACTTCTCATAGCAGATACAAAAAAAGTTACTTGAAAGAATGTCTCGATAAAACAAATTAGTTTCCTTGGAGGCTATTTACGAGGCTGTCCCTATTGAATGGCAAAAAATCATGCAACGAAACATCGATCCTATAAAAAGGCATTAGCTATATACGTTGGTACAAAACTTTGTTCACGAATTCTGTTCGATGATCCGATATAATTCTTTATGCTGATTTCGCGTCAGCGATTGTGAACAATCCACTTCCGCGACTCAAAGATGCAAATATCCCGCTGCACTTTCTTCGTCGAAAGTTTCGAGAGAACAGTTGTTCCATCGAGGCGAAACACGATCGAGGCGAAAAGAAAAATCGCCGAGGCGTTGCGTTGCGTTGCACGTCGAGAACTCGAAACGCGAATTGTCTTGTTAAACGCGCGACTAGGGATAAAGAAAGCATAACGAACGAGCCATCAACAGCAAGTCGGGCAACGAGGAAGAAAGTTGCGGTTGCGAGTGAGAATCGCGCTAAAGTCCTTCTGCCGTGCTGCGATAAAGTAACAGCGTGTTGAGGGAAATTATCTGATCGTGAGTCGTCGATAATTCAACTCGTCGTTACGTATGGCAATTATCGAGGATTATTTAAGAGCTTCCAGAGTAAAATATAGAAGCTATTCGAAGATGGTACGACGACCCTGATTACAGAAGACATCGAATGGAAGAATAGATTGATTCTTCGATTAATTGCCGATGAGTAATGGATAGTGCAAAGGAAATATATTCTCTCGTGACTGGGCACGCCTTCAGTGGTCAGACAACTTGTTTGATGATTAATCTAGAAGTTTTAGATTAGATTTCTAAGAGTGTGGCGATACCTTATTTAAGGTTTAAAAGTATGCTTATAAAGTATAAGATTAGCTTATAAGTATAACAGATTGGGAAAGTTGAGAAATTTGAAAAATGTACAGAATACAAATAATATGCGAAAATATATAAAATACCCAGGTAATGCGATGGTTATTAATATTTATCTAATTAAACAAAATCTTCAAGTTGCATTGCTTTAGACGTACCCATAACAAAAAAAAAAAAAAAATGAATTTACGTAAGCGTGCACATTTGTAAATTATAATTATAATATATTTATAACATAGAGGTATTTTCGAACTGTACAGGACCAATTAAAGATTAAAGATATAAATATGTAATATTAATTTCTTTTGTGAGATTTATCGATATTTGTAAAGAAAAACGAATAAAAATCGAAGTATAATATCGTTACACATATTAATAATAACCGAGGAGAATATGGAAATTCAACGTACCTTTAATCACACGATGAAACGCACTACAATCAGGGTATCGGTTCGATGAAAAGCTTTTTTCGAAATTGGATCGCTTTTTGCTCCGTCATTATGTTAATTACCCTTGTGTTTACGTATCCTTTAATAATTAAACGCGCTGCGATCGTACGCGATTAAAACAGGATATAAATAATTTAATTGGGCTAATGGATGCTGGTTTCAATCGTGTTGCGGAAAACGAATTACAATAAATGTTAATGCACGATTATATTTCTGTCTCCTTTTTTTGGTTATGTGAAACAAATAAGAGAAATTTGGTAATCGGCGAGACACGAGGAATTTGAAACAACACCCACGTCTCCGTCAACGACATGCTTAAGTCCTTCCAAGAATTTAATTCCAGCTGATCGTGATCAGCGACAACACAACCGCTTACAGACGAAAAGAGAGATGTCTTTGACCAAATTATGCGATGAGAAGTTAATGGTACACTCAGCCAGTCACGAAACTCTTCGTACATCCTGTTATGACAAAGGATATTTTTACTAACGTAAGATTCCACCAAATATTCCAACAAAGTTAACGTATTCTATATTTGCAAGACAAGTGAGGAACTACTTCAAGGATAATGTAATATAGCCAGAAAATATTAATATAATCTATGTCTTGAATTAATCAGCATCGCCAATAAGATTAGTCTATATATATAATAAAATTATAATATATTAATGAAATTATTTTATATCAAGAAGGTCAACTAGAAGCTGTTCCAGTATGTAAAGGTATAACATTTTTACAAAATGTTAGTATAATCTACGGTTTGAATGAATTAATATTTCCAACGAAATTAATACATTCCTTATGAAGAGAGCCAATTAGAAACTATTTCGAGGGTAATAGAAGATTCCGCGAAAATATTACTATAATCTACGATTTGAATTAGTTAACATCACCAACGAAATTAGTACATTTCATATGAAGAAAGCTAATTAGCAGCTATTACGAAGACAATATAAGGTTCCCAGAACATATTAGTATAATCTATAGTTTGTATTAATTACCATCGCCTAGAAATTTCAGCAATAAGACTGTAGAGTTCCAATTATATAATTCGAAGTTATATAATTAAAATAATGAAACTGAAACGATTATTAATTAATATATTGTTAAGATTACGTTTCATCTGTACGAATATTTTTGTAGGGCGTATCGTAATTAACGTAACTGGTATGTTAAATTGAATACTAAACTCCATTCACATTGTCCTAAAGTGTAATTACTGTCATCTAAAATCTGTCCGATCATATCGATCCGATTTCTCTATGAACATATATATCTTCCATAAAAAGGTTCAAACACGTAGTTTTACATAATTTTGATGTCTATTTTTTCGTTAGAAAGATCATCCTGATCCAATGATTTACGATTAACAATAAAATTACCAGACCCGGTCAAACGACCGGTTTCAAAATTTAATTTAAAATTGTACATTTATTGTTATTTCTTCTGTCCATCGAAATTTATGTAAATTCGTATATTAACAAAAATTGGGAAACTGAATATTCAGATAATATAAGAATTTTACATGAACGTCCACAGTCTACATGTAAATTATCGCTGGTGTTAATTAAGAGTGGAATTATGACAATAAATTTCTAACATTCCAGATATTTCCAAACTATACAGAGGCAATTAAGTATTTAAAAGGAAAAAGGAATAAAAATCGAAGTATAATATCACTGTACATATTAATAATATCCGAGGAGAATATGGAAATTCAACCAACCTTTAATCACACGATGAAACTCATTACAATCAGGGTATCGGTTCGATGAAAAGCTTTTTTCGAAATTGGATCGCTTTTTGCTCCGTCATTATGTTAATTATCCTTGTGTTTACGTATCCTTTAATAATTAAACGCGTTGCGATCGTACGCGATTAAAACCGAATATAAATAACCTAATTGGGCTAATTCTTATATTAACAAAAATTGAGAAACTGATCAATCAGATAATACAAGAATTTCCATAAAGTTAGATCAACGAAATAAATAACAATAAGCGTACAATTTCAAATTAAATTTTAAAACCGGTCGTTCGACCGGACCTGGTAATCTTAGTGTTAAAATATTCTTGCAAATGGAGCAAATAATATTCTCTTAGAACTTGCGGAAAGATCGCTCTTCTTTTTTCCTTTCACTGCAAATCTCTAATCACCCGTGGCACATAGGCTTTACCAAGAAAACGACGAAAGTAAACGCGATCAAGTCCAAGAGGCGATCCAGCGCGTACAACTCTCCATTCCCAAGCTCGCCGCGTTCCGATAGGAATTAAATGGGCACCGGTTTTCCGGCCTGTGATCGCTGAAAAATGCTGGAATCCGATGGCCAGCATTCTTAGATCGCGCGAAATTCGTAATCGTCGTCGGCACCGATTCCATCGTCCTCCAGAGATTCCTTTCCTCAACGTTTCACTACCAACAAATTCAATTCCGTGTATCTCTGTGTCACAGATGCGCAAAAACTATCGCGATTCCCGTAGAACGCGATGAAATCGTCTCGAGAGGGTTGCTAGCTACTTTTTTATCGGTGCATTTACTCGTTCGATCGCGGAAATCTTTCCTTTCGATGAGTTTCTAATTGCCGAAATTACAGCGTTTATGTTTAAAACGCTTAAAAAAATAGTTCGTCTACCTCGGATTCTTACCTTTCTTTTTCTGTTTTCATAGAATTAATCTTTTTTAAATTAAACTTGCTTAAACCTACGATCCTAAAGTTTTCAATCTTTCTTCTCCTTTGCGTGGAAAGTGGAAATACTCGAAACTGAGTGGAGAAATTTATTACACGGCGTAAAGGTTACGCTTGACTCTACCGAAACCTCTTTTTGGCTCTGTTAGTGTCTCATTTGTTAACACTAACCTTACCAGGCTCGGTGAAATGATCGGCTTCAAAATTCGATTTAAAGCTGTACGTTCATTGTTACTTCTTTTGTTCGTCTAACTTCATGCAAATTCTTGTTATCATCTTGATTAATCAGTTTCTCAACTTTTGTTAATATAAGAATTTACATAGAGTTAGACGAACGAAAGGAATAATACAATGAACGTTTGAAACTGGTAGTTTGATCGGGCCTGGTAATGTTAATGTTAAACTACAGAATTTCTGCAATTATTCTGAATTCATATTCATCGCGTTTCTCTCGCCACTCTTACAAAACAATTTTCGCAGAATTGAATTACTTCCGCACAATTACCGTGCAACATCTACTTATCGATTGTTTGCTTCGTCATTTAAACTAACTATTACGTCTTATATGAAAAACAAACTATTCTAACGTTCCACATGAACAGATGTGCACATACAATGGAACGTTCTTTAATTATGTCAGACCTTGACTTGCATATGCGACGTCTGTGGATAGGAAAATTGTGTAACGAATTTTGTACAGGCTCGTTTCACTTTTGTCACCATATATGGACAGTTTGCAAGCAACTTGCATCCGTCTTAAACACGATCGTCGATTTACGAGCACCGTTCTAAACGATCGCCGTATTCAGCCACGTGTTTTACGGTTCTCCATCGCACGTGCTGAGACTTGTTTCGCCCGATGTGCCAGTTAAAAACGCTGCTGCATTTCAAATTTGTTATCTTCCGCAATCATATGAAACATTGATAACGCGATTCTAACATCGTTTCACTGCAAAGAAGCTTCCACTAATTTTACCTCTCTTTGCTGTCCTTTCTCATATGATCTTATGTCACGCGCTGAGATAATTAGAAAATCGAGTTCAAATTGCAATGGAAATTTCGGAGAAATGTCTTTCGGATAATACGGAAAGATCGATAATATTGTGCCTGTATTTAGCTCTAATTAACTATTTCATCCTTTTTATTCAAGTATTTATCGACTGAAAATTTGATCAACTGTATTCACACGTTTGAACATTTCGTGTCAGACAAAAAAGATGAAATTATGGTAATGTTCAAAGCACCTCGGACGATACGAAACTTTGGTTAAACAGGTCGCGGATGGCCGAAAGTCCACTATAATTACTCTATTGGAAAGTCGGCTAATGCAAGGAACGCTGGTACTTTCTTCTCGTTTTATAGTCATTTTTTAATTTCTTTCTAACGTAATAGGACATAATATTTCGCGAGACAATCGTAAAAGTGAGTCATCAAACATCGAAATCCCCTAATTACTAAATTAACACGTCGGACCAGATCCGCAGGCTGAAAAAACACTACCCGTTAGACCTAAGCACAAGATTCAACTAGATATTTAGATTAAGTAATATTTACTTATTTATAATAATTATTTATAAATTATACTTATCTATAATAAGTATTAACTTATTATAAACAATTATCCATGTCACTGCGCCACGCCAGAGAAAATTACTTATAATTCTCAATGCGAGAATTGATAGTGAAATAAAAAGTAAATAAAAAACTCGTAAAAGTAAATGGAATTATTGTTAGCCAAAGTGGGCCGTATCTGAGATACAAATTGATCATCTAATACGTTCGCACGTTATCTAAACCTTGTGTATTGACGGAATTGCGTATCGTCCACTGGATTAATACTCGGCGCCTGGCGATTAAATTCGATAATCTAAACGCCGACTCCCATTATACTTGCCTTCCGATAAGTTCAGATAAATGTGCGTTGATTTCTCGCGTGTCAACCTGGTAGGCGAGCATGCAGTTACGCACGATGGCGTAAAAATGTGAGATAATTAATTCTTACAATTACTCCAGATAATACATTGGTTTAGTCATGGTGATACGACAATAGTACATATACGTGATGAAATCTCAGTACAGCATCGAGAAACGTAGGTAACAGCAAACACGTGGTGAATTCCATATAGATAAAAGAAATTCCTGAGGGTCGTCCATAGATGATAAAGTAAGAATCTAGCGACAAGCGAACGTTATATCGTTATATGGAAGCAACTATATCGTAAGATGATTAACCGGCGTTCGATCATCTCGTGGAGGAGATGGCGAATGACAAAGGATATTTCCCACGCTGTTCTCCGTTCCTGAAAGAAGCTTTTTATTCGCGAACAAATTAAAAATACAGAGGCTATGGAACACGAACAAAACAACGTTCTAAGGCTATGACTGTGTAATAAAATAATTATTGAGCCCTGCAGCGTGGGAGAAATAGCGAGTTACGAGGAATCTCTGGCGGCTGCATTTTCCTCTTAAATCGAAATTGATCGTTGAAAGAAGGGCTGGTAAACATCGGGGCAAGAAAGGGTGGATAATTTGACTTTCATTAATCCGATAAAAGGGGCCGGGCCCAGTGTGACGACGGAATATCGATCACTTTCAAATTCTCCGCTGCTAATAATGGTTCGCGGGGTGTCGGAGGCGCGTGGCGTTTATTTACTCGGCATCGAGTGCTGGCCGATCGCTTTCAGAAGCGGAGCCGAGAGCCAAGAAAGTTTACTCGATGTCAACACGAGGACTCTTCCCTCCTAAGAAGGAGAAAAAAAAAGAAAGAAGAAGAAGAAGAAGAAGAAGAAGAATTAAAAAGAGAATCGGAGCAGAGAACACAGTAAATTCCGAAAAATTGACGAACCACTCTGTGATTTCGATGAAGGTCTCTTCGTTCGGAGTCTATCGGCTCCGTTCTGCGGGAATATGGAATCAATCGATGACTTCCTGAGGAAGAGAGATCTTTTCTTCAGATTTATAGCGAACGAGGATGAAGCGGAATAGAATTGGAATTTGTAGAGTAAACTGGACCAACATGAGAACTCGGTATACCATTTATTAATGTCATTGTCGCAGAGTTGGATCGGCTTTTTCATTAATCCAAAGCATTTTTCTTATGTGCTTGTAACAAGACGTGAACAGCGTAATTGAACTAATCGAATATTTCGAACGTGGATACGTACTTGTATTGTTTGTTATCTCGACTGTATTTATTGTCTCGATTATTTCAATTTATTGTCTTAATTCCGGTTCTATTAATCAATTAGCTGTTGCGACCTCTTTGAAAACTTTGAAAAGTGTTTGCGTAAAGCGTGTCGCGAAAAGTAAGCGACGACGAGTATACTCGTCAAAAACAGCTGATTGGTTGAGGATGTTACTTACTACAACTTACTGGTTAAGTTTCAAGGAAAAGAGAAATCGTTTTAATTGAACAAAGCTAAAACAAAGCTAAAAGGATATCGTAAATAAATCATTTTATCGAAGAGTACAAGAATAAAAATGCACCAGTTGCGTCAGCTGCATTACTCGGATAATTTCGTAGAATGTCATAGATACAACGTATGCGTCAATAGCAGCGAATTTATTAGTCTCAATGACAATAAAAAATGATTCATACGAAAACTGCGGTTAGTAGTTCAATTATACTCTTCGTTCTACTCGCAACGATGCCTCGACTTTATGTAATAAACTGGCCGTGAATTCCTGCATCTTCGATATTTGCATATTTATTTCGAGAATCTTACAACCCAAAATAATTCGGCCTTGCGTTAAAAAAAAACATACCAACCTAGGAGCATGAAAAATTACGAAGTTAAACGCTTAACTATTGTTTCCTAGAATCTATTATTAGCAAATAATTTAATAATTTTTATGAGTCATCAAATAGTCTTTCGCTCTTGCCCCGCAAAACTTGTCGAAATTTCCTCAAATACACTTTCGAATCATCCGAATGACCAGACGAATGATAACGAGAATACAGAATACGCAACAGAGAATAATTGAAAAATACGAAAATATACGAAAACATGTTCGAGGTACAATTTTCTAAATACAATACGAATAATTAAAATTTTAGTTAATAGTAATATATATAATAAATAATAAAAAGAATAATAAAATATAATTAAAGTTAACATACAAAATATAAAGTACAAAGTTAACAGTGAATACGTAAATAGTAAAAATATCGAAATGATTATTTCCTAATTAAATTGAGTTAACAGCACGTTTGCTAATTATTTCTGTAAAAATTTCTGTAATTATCCAAAGAAACAATGTATGTTTCACGAGGCAGTTTTATCGACGGTTTGGATGGAAAAACCAAGGCGCGCCGCGATAGTACTTATCCTTGTTAAAAATTCACGCGATACGTGCCAAGAACGACGCATCGTTTAGTTGCAAAAGCGGAATCCAAGCCACTGGTGACGATCGCCGATTTCATGACTCAAACCGACTATTTTCATGAACGACTCGGCCGAATACGGCACGACTCGTCACTGCATAAAATAGTAAGATACATCGGAAGCTGCGACTGGCAAACAAGCTGTTTTATTATCGCGCTTGCATCTCAACGAGAATATCGTTTCGCTGTGCTCTGTTGCAACTAGCGGCGAGTATTAGACAAAATCTATTTAACCGACCGTTCTTCGATTTACGACCGCTTACAAGCTTTTCGAGACGACGATATAAAGAAACACTTAGAACGAGGAAAAAACATACTGTGCAGATGTACAGACGAGGACAGCGAAAGAATTGAGTGGAAATGAGAAAATTACATTATGGTTTCTGCTCGCTATCTTTCAATCTGCTGTGGCTTTCTGTAATTTTTTCATGTCGATCAATTAGATCGCTGGATCGAGCAAATTTGATGGAAAATAGAGAAGATTAACAGGCAATGTAATTAGCGCGTAGCTATTCGAGAATTGAATAATTCGTTGTAACGGAAATTATCAGTTTTATTTCTGCGTGGCACATACTATGTCACAGTTGAAACCGGAAATTTGTCAATGGAGTTTGTCCAATCGTAAGATCTATTCTTAGAATTCCTCGTGGCACAAAACTCGTTTGGCTAAAATTAGGATTTCTCGAAGCCCGTATGGGATCGCGTAAAGGAATTATGGTGTAGTGAAAATTTCTACAACTGGCACAGACCGGTGAAATAAAAAAACATCCATCGTCTGTCATTAACCAGTCAGTTGTTTTCGACGAGTATACTCGTCATCGCTTTTCAAAGAGGTCGCAACAGCTAGCTGGATGAAGGATCAGGAATCGACTTATGTATAAAACAGCAATCTTTTAAGAAGTCGTTAAAATGGATTCTTCTCGGAATTAGAATAAAATTTCCAACGATCTCTTAAAATTGGCTTAGAACACGCTTACAATGATCAATATCGCATGTCTGCTGCGAAACGACGTTTTCCATCATCGACTAACTCTGAAAAACGTCGGATGATACCCTGTTATACCCTGTTATATGGAATATCCAGAAGCAAACAATCAATTACTGTGCAAACAATCTAAACAATATACAAATTTAGATAACTGGAAATAGGTGATAAAATTATAAGACATTGATTGGCACAGATTAATTTGAATCGAAACTTCTCTGATTTGTCACCGATTAATGTTCTACTTATACATATTTATTTTCTGCAGCTCTTTATGCATGTAACCAGGGTAAAATTCATCCGGGAAAAATTGGGTCGCGAATGGAGAAACTTTAAGAAGCGCTGGTCTAAGCTGAAACTCTTCAAATTTGTTCCAGATATACCGCTTGCCGCAAGTATTAAGACACCTGCCGATATTCGATACGAATTCGATGGCTTCTACTGCTTTTATTTTCCGGTGACTTCGTTACGAACTTGTTCATACACACACACACACACACAAACACACATGCTTTATAACGAAGGATACTAACTAAATAAGGTAAAATTAATCTCCGTTAATTCCTTAACCTACAACTACGGGCATAGTCGGTAGTACGATGATCGGACCAAACGTTAATATTACGGGCATAGCCCGTAGTACGTACTATACAAGTCGTGCGAATAGCTTCGAAGACTACGCGAACGTAAAAATTCTCGAAAGTAAATCGTAGGTTGAGGGATTAATCGGCGTTAAATAATGAGATTTCGTAGGTTTACAGTGGGCCGTGTAAAATTTGCATAAAGTTGCGTTGCGAATTCTACGTTCTGAGGATAAATCAATGCGATCAAGCTCATTTGGAATCGTTAGGCAGATACTGTTAACAATCAGAAATTGCGGAAGTACCGTTGCTCAGGGTGTCATCGATCACTCGTCGCATGGAACATGGACACACCGTGTTACAGCGGGGAAATTTTTTGATTGGTGCCGTGCGTACACTGTCGTACGCAGTGTCGTTTAATTAATTCCGCGTCTGGCCTTAAAATTTCATTGGCTCGGCGGATGGAAGTTGCGTGCCGCCAGCGGATCGTAAATTTCTTTGTCGTTCCATTCGCCCTCATATATTTTTATGTGAATTTTAATAGAAAGTAATTAGGAGAAAGTCGTAAAGTCCGGCGATCCTTTGAAATCTTTCTGATTCTTTTCTTTTTAAAAGACCTGCGGTACAACGATCTACCTTTCGCTGATTAGTCACCAGGGGAAATAACAGGCGTGCGTGTAAAACTTTATCGTTTTTCGGTTTCCAGCTGGTAAATGGAGTATTATATGTTAGACCATGTTGATTCTAATCGACACGATTTTTCAACTTCTCGGTTTCGTTACGCCAGTACGCGATTAATATGCAATTTTCGAGAAAAAAGTTACTTGCTTCGTCAGTAAGCTGATTTATCGCGAGAAGATGATATAAATAATAGAAATTTATAGTAAATTTATAGTAAATATAGTGGAGAATTTAAAAAAAGGTTTTTGTAACTTCGTCATTCTTTTCTACTCGTTAATTGAAGAAACTAATTCATATGCCTATAAAATATTATATATTTCATAATAATTATAGAATAATGATCCTGTTCGAATTGTATATTCCAGATTATTAATTAAACACTGTTATTAATATGTTAAAAGGTCGTTCATTATTATCTTTATACCGCATTGATTATTACCTATATAAATGTTTATGCAAATTCATATTTTCACAAATAGCAATAAAATAGAACCTGAGCAGATAACTGGCTTATCCACTAACTGTTATCAACGAGCATCGTACTTTCCACGTTTTATCTATTTTATCATATTACGTGCATTATTCTGTGCAGTTTAGTATCTTTAAATATGCCATAAATGCGGAAAAATTCACAGCCTGATCGTTAGCTTCCAAGTTCGCGATTGAATCGTAGAAACTGTGACGCGAATTACAATTTTCTTTCTTCGTAGATAAGAAAGATTATGGTTATTAAAAAATTATCGCGACCGAAAGATACGGGACGAGTCGCGTCTCACCAAACGCTTTGACAGGGGAGAAACAGGAAAATTTGCGATCGTTTGGGCGGTGTCGTTCGACTTAAACGATATTCCTTTTCCTTCTGCCGTCGAGTAACCAGGTTACACAGCTTTTAGCGACAGTTTCGAGAGGCGAACGAGATTTTCCGATCCGACGACGAAGTGAAAGGTAATCGAGAAAAAGGTAACGAGTTTCTTGCCAGCCAAGCTGATAAAGCCAGACCGATAAAACACGGTCGATCGACGTTCACGCACAATTTTATTGCCATCGAGGCATCATCGTGTCGGAATTAAGTTTAAGTATCCTCCACGAGATAAGATAAAACAAGTCAACAAGCAGCACGGAAAAGACAGTGGCGAGCTAGGATCTGTCCAAACAGAATTGCAGAAACCAAAATCAACAGACTTGATCGAACAACTACCGAACGAGACAATTCGAAACGGTCTTTTGATTATACAGCGACAACGAAAATATTGGCAATCAGATTTTCTTCTAAAACGATGTGTGATTATGTAGAAAATATGATCGTTTAACCAGTTAACCAGTTGTAAAAGTTATAAAAGTTATAAATACCTAAAATGTATCGCAAAAAGTAAGCTACGACGAGTATACTCGTCGTAAAGAAAGGGCGATATTTTGTGCCATGACGAGTATACTCGTCGTAAAGAAAGGGCGATATTTTGTGTCATGACGAGTATACTCGTCGTAAAGAATGGGCGATATTTCGAGCCATGACGAGTATACTCGTCATAAAGAAAGGGCAATATTTTATGTCATGACGAGTATACTCGTCATCGCTTACTTTCTATATTATATATTATCTATCGCATACTCGTGTTGACACAAAATATCGCCGTTTCTTCATGACGAGTATACTCGTCAAAAACAGCTAATTGGTTAAAAGGATATCGCTAATATACAGATACGCGTGTCGCTTAATGTGTTCGACGAGCAAATGCGTTATCATTTTTTCTTTTTAACAAATGATAAATTACGAGATTCGAGAGACATTTATATATATTAATTGCTCTTACGATTATTTATTTAATTTCTTAATTGCCAATCGAATCAGCTGAAGAGTTTCTCGAAGCTTGAAAACATAGTTATTTGAGAGTTTAGTACTTTAAAATGTACTTCCGAATGATGCTGGTAGCCGATCAAAATGGAACTCGGTGTTATTATACAATTGTTTTTAATTATGGTCAACTATGACTACGTATATATCTCAATGAATCGTGACGATGTAAATTAAATATGCGACAGTGTACGGAAAGCAAATAACGTGCAAAAATACGTCAAATATGTAAACTAAAATATTCGACCTATTATTTAAAAGGCACAACAAATCTCTGTTTAAACATTCTTCCCCAAAGATAAACTAGCACAAACATCTGCAATCATCGTAACGTGCGACACGGAAGTTACATTTTGCCAAAAAAGTTGAACGAAAAATTAGAAATTTTACAAAGTTACCTAATCTTTTATAGAAACATCTGTCTTACGCCAATAATTCTATTCGTCGCTCGGTGTTTGTCTTCAATTCAGACAGTCTTTCGCATTTAATGAATCCTTCAAAGCAAACTACCCAACATCTGCTTAATTCGCTTGTGTATACAATTTCCTGCTTTATACAGTTACACGTGGCGGACGCGGAATTGTATGAAATTCACCTGCTCCGTTTCGAGTTATCCAATTCCTAAACAAACTATTCTTTTTTTTTTTCGCAAGAACATCATTCGGCCGGAGCAGCTGGTTCCACGATGCTCTTTAAAAGCAACAGCGAAAATGTCTGTCGGGAATGCGTTCCGCGCCCCAGACTTTGCTCTGCCCGAATCTACGAAGATTAAATTACGCGTCTCCGGTATTTGGAATATTTGCCTCGTTATCTACTGGCTCGCTCGCCGGCAGTTCGTAAGATTTACGAATCTACTCGCGACTTAATGCGACACAAGCTTTGAATCACGTTGTTAATACCGTGTCACTACTGCATTTCGAGCCGAATTTCTCGGAAGGTCCGGAGATTCTGATAGCGGCGTCTGCGTTTAATCTTCTAATCGTGAAAAAATATTACACGGAAAGTTTTATACCTTTGGAGGAGTTCGAATGATGACGATGATACTGTTCCCGCAATTAGGAAACAACGCCGTTTCTGCGGCGACTTGATAATTTTTATCAAATTTAATCTTTAGGTATCGGTGTTGCCTTGCCGAGGATCAATTTGCCCAAGATTTTAACATCTTGGGATTAGAAATGCAATCAGGATCAAACTCTGTGAAACGTTATCTCAAAGAACAGTTGGTAAACGTGTGTTAACACATATCACTACTTTCCTTCTCCCTAATTTTGTACAATCCTTCTGTTTTATTTGAACCAATTAACAGCGGCATTTAGTCTCAGAATCTTCTCATGGGGTTCAAGCGACGACGAGTATACTCGTCAAACGCAGTCGACTGGTTAATCGAATCATAAAAATGAACGAACAAAATAATCTTGAAACTAGTATTTTGTTGAACAACTATGATAAGAGACCGCGAAAGACAATTGATCGCTAGTCAGCGTATAGTGCGTACTCGCTAACTGTCCAAAAGTTAGTTCAAGGTTTCGCAATGGAATTGCCATGTGGCTAACTGTCGGATCGTTAGAATCGTCGCTTCTTCATCCAAGAGCTCGATGCAATAAGATTCAATTTTCCATATATAGTAACAATTATTTCAGATTATTATTTTATTTTCGATGATTTGGCCAGAAAAGACAGCGAGTGTTTGAAATAATAATGTGCAATTGATCTTATGTAAAATAGGCGAAGTAAACTTCAATGTCTATACAAATCTGTGCGTGTTTCTGTCTATTGCGCGAACTTCCATCAACTTGCCACGCGTCTTGAATTCATTACACGTCGTTTCGCTTCATTCGTAATGTTTTTTTAAACACGATTCTTGTCTCTCTTTCGATTCCCACGACCGTTCGTCTTAATATCAGCCGCATGAGCGGACAACTAAAGATACGATCGAACAGGGTGTTGTTATCCTCGGCGAATGGAGATACACGCGGCACTCGACGATATAATCGTGCGAGGAGAATACGTGGTAGACACGGCGGGCGTTATTTCCGTCCGAGTGGTAAAGCTAAATAAATTTATTTTGCCCGTGGTCGTCGTCGATGTTCCCTGAAAACCATTTCCTCGAGAGTTTCTCAACCCTTGACCCCGGCGGCAAATGATGTTGCGCTTTCCGTTTCAACACCGAGATTGTTTCTCGCGTAGCGGTTCGTGGATGGTTCATCGAGAATTCTCTTTCAACCCGTAACCGGTTCGATTAATCCTTTAACTGCGCAAAAAGTATTTTTTATCCATTTTGTTTTTTATCCCCTTTAGTCTCGACCGATTGATTCGCCGATTAGTTTACGGGAGGAATAAGTCTGAAATTATTTATCGAGTAATAAATATTTGATATTTCCTTATCCCTCGGGCGACCGTGTCGGATTTACCTCGATGGGATGTGATATTTACCAAAAATCATTGCGTTAGGTTGTCCCAAAAGTTTCTTTCGTTCTATAAGGAAATGATGAACAGATGCACAACACTTTTTGTTTTATATTATTTTATTGAATTATACTTTATTACTACAAAATGGATCATACATAATTCAATGAAATAATATTAAATAAAAAATGTCGCGTATATAACATTAAAAGAACGAAAGAAACTTTTCAATCTAACAAGGAAACGATTTAATATTTATTTCAATTTCACGACCACGTTACGTTGCAACTGTGCGGGATAAATACTGTTTATTTGTGTTTCGCTGCTGATATATTCGTATCTATGATTCGTTGAAAAATAATGTAAAAGGATATCGATCTCTATCTCTGTACGTCTTTCAAAAAAGCAGAAGAAGAAGAAGAAGACATTATTAAAATTGAAAATAATGGACTACGAAAGCGGACAACGTCCACGTAGAAAAGTGCTACAAGAACGAGGAGTGGATCCAGCATCTGGATCCAGAATGATCCATTACAGGACCGCGCGTCGGTAGTGCGAGGGTTAAAAAACGAGTTGCAAGACGTTAATTTTACACGAAGCAAAATTACCTTCACAAACGCGGTTTCCTCTCGACATTCTTCGCTTCTCTTTCACCTTCGCTGTACTACGATACGATACAAAATTCAGTGAAATCTAATGGAGTTGATGTAAGAACATGGAAGAACAATCCAGACCGAGAAATGCCTATACATTTTTTCCTATACTTACTATAATATTTATATAGTAGTATTTACTATTTAGTATTAAGCGTCAGACTTATTTTACATTTATCGTAACATTACGCTGTATTTATGTAATTCTCTATCCTAAGAATTATTTAATCCATTAAATAATTACTAATTGTTAATTGCTCTAAGCTTCTCTCTCTCTCTCTCTCTTTCTATGCTGAAGACTGTTTAATCGATGAAATTAATTAAATTAAATTACAAGGCAAATTGCTCGACATTTTAGCTGATAATTCCAAGGCTCAACCATTGGAAAGACGCATGATTGAAAAAAGAGCAGGAGGATCAAGGGCTGCTTTACGTGACAATGTAACGTCTATCTGGATAACTAGTTGCGTCTCCGTTCGGCGTGGATAAAGCCACGTCCCACCGATTAACCCTTATCTCGTCCACCTGGCAGCGATGTTAATAAAGCCGACTTCCGTATGTAATCCACGTAGAAAGCGATACGGACAGGGAGGAAAGAAGAAACGTAAAAAGGAGGCGACGAGAGGCGCGGATTCCTCGTGCAACTAGCCAGACATCTCATAAGCCTCTTTTTATCTGAATCTTATTAAACCGTTCATCGCCTAATAAATCGCGGCTCGCGTGCGCATGGAAAAAGTTTCGCGGGTTTTCCAGGCATTAAAAAGCAACGCGCAACAATTTAGATGGGGGTAGAGCAAACGAAGAAACAAATTCTCAGATTAACGTGCATCCCTTCCTTTTTCCATCTCGCGGAGGGAAACGGGAAAGATATAAGTTTCATTACGGAACAGAATCGCTTGCCTTATCGTGCATGGTTTTGTATTTCCTTCTTTCTTATTTTCTGTTTTTTTTTTTCTTTTTTTTTTTCTTTGGAAAAGAAAATAAGGCGAGTAAGAAAATTGTCGTATTCAACGCGGAGAATGCAAAAGAAATTTCGACGGAATTTTTCTACGTAGAATGGGTATTAATCTCGCTTGTTTTCCCGATGGTGGAGCGGTATTTTCGCGTCTGCACGCGCGACTCGAGAATTTTTTGAGCCCACGTCCGGAAGCTCTGTAAATTTCTTTCGACGTCGGGCGAAAACTTTTCGAATTGATTTAAACCGCCGTGGTCGTCCACGGAAGTTTAGCAACTTCCCGCAACTTCCTTTTTGTCCGCCACACCGGCAAAAAAAAAGTTTAGCAACGCTTGTTCCAGTCGCCTAAGAATTAGATGGTAGACCTCTAGCAATTGAATTTTCAACTTTGTATAAAATAATCAATGTACATACTTGTTGCGTATTAATCAGTTAACTGCGTTCGACGTGTATATACGTCGATGCAAAACTTTACTTCACCGCGGCTGACCTGTATACTTGTCGTGTGAAATACAAAATTACCATTTACTATAAGAACTCACAATTTTAGTGAAAACTAATATAAGTGACATTTAGTATGTTTCCTTTATACTTCCAGTAAATCTATTACGTATTTTATAAAAAATCGTTTGATTGTTTGATTATTCTCTTTGCTGCGTGTGTCGGCTATTCCCTGAATTGTTTTGTTTTATACCAGTTTATGTAACTTTATACCAGCTATACCATCAAAAGCAAATCCACTTCGATCATGTGCAGTCTACTGAAAAAATGGAATCCGTAAGGAGTCACGTTACTGGTGCTCGACCTGCGAAGTGCCACTTTATGTGGTACCTTGCTTCGAGAAACATCACACTGAAACCAACTGAATTTTTAATAACGAACTGTTAATTTCTTATCGAATAAACTTTACTTTTACTTTTCTCGTAAAATTTATAATAGAAGCATTGGCAACGCGTTCGACGTGTATACTCGTCGTTGCTTCGTTTCACCTGCGCGCTTCGTAAGGAATTTTTGAAATTAAATTCCGCAGTTATACTTGTTATACTAATACACTTGTAATATGGTTGATGTTATTACATACGCGCTTGTTGTATATATTACGAGACGCTTTTATAATTTTTGATACAGTTTGATATACATATAGCTATTGCTAAACTGTGAAGTTTTGTGCAATTTCATGTTTTGCGAACTAAAGAAATGGAACCTGCAGGTTAACTTGTTTCGCCTGCTCAAAGTTATGACCGGCGCACCACTTCGCGTATTTTATACTTTTAATGTAATCTTCGCGTATCAATGCATCCTCTGAATCTTTGCATCTTTAAATTCACCACAGTGGCATAAAAATCTGATGCTGACGAAGGAGCGAGAAAATATTCAATTACGTACTTGTACTGATGTAACAGTACGATACTTAAACTATACTACAAATAAACCACGTTTAACCAGTTAGCTGTTACGACCTCTTCGAAAACTTTGAAACTTTGTGTAGCTAAAATATGTCGGAAAAATTAAACGATGACGAGTATACTCGTGAAACAGAGAGTACGTGTTACTGTTATAACACAGAATCAAGTTGCAACGAAACGACTGTTTCGTTTTTGAGTTCTATTACTGACAAAGTTCTCGCTCCTTTACGACGAGTATACTCGTCAAAAACAGGCAATTGTTTAAAGCAACAAAATCAAAATGAACCGACTCGCAACAAATGACTAATACGAAGACTCACAGATGGGAATACATTTTCCAAATGGATTACCACAGAGGCGCGTTGCAAAGAGACGCGTTTCGCAATTAATTCGCGAATGGGAACACGTTTCCTCGATCAGATTTTTATCTTGGCGAAGGAGGAAACCGAAGGAGGACAAAGCAGAGTGCACAGTGGGATTGTTAGCCGGTGAACTCATCGAAATACCGGGGTCACGCGTTGAGGAAGAAAAAAAGGAAAGCGAAAGAAAAAAAGAAAAGAAAGGGAAAGAAAGGAGGAAGTTTCGGTGTGGAAAGAAACTCTGCCCTCAGCTACTCGCAATTTGACGAGAGAATTCCTGTTTCGCGCCAGAACTTCATTTATTCGGGCAAGTTTTCCAATATTGAGATGAACAGCCTTAATACATCTGCAACCGCCGAAATATGCGACCGACGGTGGATAAACTTGGCGACGAAGATGGAAGGAAAACGGAAGGGGAGACTAAGCAGTGGCCGGCTCGTTGTGATAAGAAGAATAACAGAGCAACTTTGCTCGCCGGCGAAACTGTTCCCTCGATCATCCAACCGTTCCCACGGAACCAGCCCTCTCTCTCTCTCTCTCTCCCTCTCCCTCTCTCTCTCTCTTAACGTTCAAATATTTCTACCTTTGTGAAATATTCCAGAGGAAATTCTTGGAATTTTCAAATTCTTCGTACAGATTGATCGAATTTTTGAACGTTGTGTTTTTCGCATTTTTCACATTTTTCCGGGGGAAAAAATTTGCCGGTTTTTCCTTGGAAAAATTCCTGCCAGTCAAAAAAATATCTTTGTAAGCCGAAAAATCGCTGTTGCATCGCTGGCATTTGTTTTTTGTTTCTTTCTTTCTTTTTTTTTTTTTAATAATCGTACAAGTATTCGTACGTCGTAATTGTCGGATTCGATTCCAGGGTTTCTTCAAACTTCCATTTGCATTGTGTCACGACGAAATCGTATTTTTTTTTCAATAAACGACGTTTCAGTTGAAGGTTTAATTGCTTCATTATACGTAGGTATATTCATTATACCGCAATACGTTAATTATCGTTCCAGTACTACACGAAATTGCTTGTTTCTTCCATTGTACAGCACGATCTCTATGGTGCTTTAATTTTGCGATACCCTAAATATAAACAAAAAAAAAAAAAAAAAGAAAGAAACGTAACAAATGCGAATAACACTAAAAATGCGAAATAGCACGAGAAGATCAGAAAACGAAGAGATAGTTCATTTGCGACAGACGTCCTATCCATTTGCTTACGTCGATACTTCATACGTAATAGCATGAATACATTCGCATGCATAATGCATTAAGCGTAGCATTAGGAAATCTATTACATTAGAAAATATAAGTCGTTACGTTACTAAGTAGCGTTGTTCGTTTGCCATCTAAATGATAAACTTTGAATCGAGACGTATCTCGCTGTTAGAACGCGGATCTCTGTGCATTTATGGGAATTACGGGAATTATGGGAAATTTAAAGGCGCAAGAAAGCACAGAATCCAACACAATACAGCAACTTCACCGTCTATTGTAATATTTAACGAGGGGAAAGAAAATCCCGCTTAGATTCCATTCTATTCTTTTCACTCGACTTCGTAAATTTATGAATTTGCATAGATGCTCGCCACCAATGACGGATAACATTTATTAAAAGTATCCGGTGATAAAAGTGTAATGAGAGTGGACGAACAACTGATTGAAAAAAAAGTTGTCAGCCGACTTTACGAGCGTGTTTGCACGTTTGCACGATTGCATCAGCGACACACGTATTTACGTCTCGATTACGTTTATGTAAGAGGAGCAATATGTCTCACTTTCGACCCTGTAAG
This sequence comes from Bombus affinis, assembly GCF_024516045.1. Taxonomy (NCBI): domain Eukaryota; kingdom Metazoa; phylum Arthropoda; class Insecta; order Hymenoptera; family Apidae; genus Bombus; species Bombus affinis. Next base: position 6,185,114 of record NC_066356.1, on the reverse strand, counting down.
ACACGTATCCTCTTGATTGTACTTTATCTCGTCTACCCACGCCGTCGATATTAAGACGAACACGCTGAACACGTGCATCTACCGGCGAATATTCAATACCACGTAACGGATCTTCCTTTAATTTACCCGCACACTATCACCGAATTTTTCTTCTCAATTTATCTAACGATTCGTCTTCTTTCCTTTTCGTTAATTTACTTTTTCCCATTTGTCGAAACAAACGTTTACGGGAGTCTGAAGATTTCACATTAAAAAATGATCGCAAGATCATTTATTCTATGGGCAAATTTCAAGCACGTTTGACGTTATTCTTCTGCTCGAATGGTTGGACTAATGGAGAAACGATGAACAATGATAGAAATAATCGATCGCTACTTTTGACGAAAACGATAGTTCGTTTGAAAAACAACGTGCAAGAGGAGTCGGAGAATTTGTACGTTTACCTTGATATTTGCACTTAGTTAATTTAAAAATAAAACGTGACTTGCGTTATTCTTATCGATAATTTTCCAACATAACTCATTTTCTTATCGAAAGAAAATATTCGATTTTGCGCCGTAGACGCGTATCGAAATTGTTAAGGTCGAACTTATCGTAAGAAATTTGCAAGTATACTCGAAACGTTAATTCTAATCTTCAGTAACGCGGCCAAAAATTTGTCAGAGAACGCGTTGATATATACAACGCTTGTACTAATTGCAAGTCGAAACGTAAGGTTGGCTCGACACTAGAATTACGATCCCGTAATATATTGTCCAAACAATCTGTCCAATAAAATGACTCTAATTAAGGCGATATAACGAAAACGAATAGCTGTATAAAGTTACGTATAAAATTACATTTTCATTTCGGAAGCTACATCGATCAAAATGATAAGCTGGAAAGCAGAAGAGAGTGTGTTTTAAAAACATAAACTTCCTTTCTAACGTAATTTTCCTGTCATCATTGAACTTACTTGAAATTGAGAACTTTCCTCGGTACATTTATTTCTATACTTAATTTCGCTATACAAATACAACACTATTGATATTCTCAAAAATCGAAATAGGAGGTATCGATGAGAAGTGTATTTAATCGATATATCTTCCGAGAAGCTCGATCAATTTTGTCGATCAACCGATGACAACTTTTAACCAAGAGCTACTTTGACGAGTATACTCGTCATCGCGTAAGGTGCATTTAACGTGCAGATTTTGCAAAGTTTTCAAAGAGGTCGCAACAGTTAACTGGTTGATAATTTATTTCTAACGCATACTATTAATAATTTCGAAAGCAAAAAGGTGTCCAGAATCCATCGTTCTGTCTTCTAACAATTCCAACTCTTCGCGATTACTTTTTAGTCGTTACAGGTGTTTGGCAAAGTTGCAAGAATTTTGTCCAGCGACGAGGGATAAGAAAAAGAAAAAAGGACAGGAAATAGGAAAAAAAGGATCGTAAGTGTAACAAGAGGTGACTGACAACGAAACGTCGAACGTCGGTAAAATTTTCGCGCGATCTGCAGAACGCGTTAACAGATTCTGGTAGAGGCAAGCGACGAGGGTAGGGACGATAAAAATTTTACTCGGAGCGTGTCGCTTCGATTATCGTCGGTCCAAAGAAATTTCCCGATATTGCGATAATAAAGACGATACGCGTGGCCGCGCTGGGGGTTGCGAGATTAAAGAAAATGCTAGAGGAAAATAGAGAAAAGAAGATACACGCTCACGGTGGCGTCAGCAGCCTGTAACGATGATAAAACTATGGAATCACAATAAAACCTCTTCCTATCTGTTCCTTGTAATTTACCAAAGTCTGATAAATGTTTCGTCTGCAGTTACACTTTCCTTGATCTACTCTTCAAAACACCATCAATTTTGTTTCTCCACTGAACTGTAATTTCAATCCCATGATAACTACGTTTCTCTCTTTCTGGATCGTTTTTTCGGCCCTTTAATAATCACCATTTTTCTCCTCGTGAGCTTCAAAGCATCATCGATTTTGTTTATTTAAACGGATCGTTTTTTCAATCCCTTAGTAATTACATCTTTTTCTCCCAAGAACGCTGGAAGCATAATTTATCTTGTTTCTTTAAATTGATTGTCTCTTCGATCCCTTAATAATCACATTTTTCTCTATCTACGCTTCGGAACACGATCAATATTGTTTCTTTAAGTGAATTGTTTCTTCGACCCCCTGATACTCATATTTTCCCCTTTCTACGCTTCAAAATAAGATCCATCCTGTTTTATTAAATGGATTGTTTCTTCAACCCATTAAACAGTTAGCTGTTTTCGACGAGTATACTCGTCACGAAGTAATGACAATATCTTGAGTTATAGAGGGCCCTGACGATAACAAAATACAAAACTAAAACTTAATTCTATATTGTGAGAGCCACGTATACTCTCTGCTCGACGAGTATACTCGTCATCGCTTACTTTTCAAACACGTCGCAACAGCAACTGCTTGGTAATCGCAATTTTCTTTTTCTAACATGCAAAGCTCCGAATAACAAAATAATTAACCTTGTTTCTGTAAATGGATCATTCCTTCAGCCCTTTAACAATCACATTTTTCTCTCACTAACATTCCAAGCGTAATTAATTTCGTCTCCTTCAGCGAAATTGTTTCTTAAGCTCTTAATAATTACATGTCTCGCCGAAACATAATTAGCTTCGTGTGTTTGAGTAAAACTATTGTACAATCATTAACGTATATAATTAACACAAATATCTGCGAACCTAGAAAGAGATTCGATGATTTGTGAAGCTTCGTAGCAGGAGCATTAACGAATGACTGTCCTATCCCAAAATACCACGTATGTATCGTTGCTTACTTCAACCATTAGAACAAACAGATCGCTGATAAAAATACCTTACGATCTTGCACGCGTGTCTACATAGCACGGACGTACTCATTTCGATGTTGAAGTTGATCGTGCAATATACGAAACCAGCCTCGGGTCGTCGAGTGTTTCATCGAATGTTTAAATCGACTAACCAGTCAGCTGTTGCGACCTCTTAGAAACGTGTGTATCTGAAACGTGTCGCCAAAAGTAAGCGATGACGAGTATACTCGTCGTAACACGAAATATTGTCATTTCTTCGTGACGAGTATATTCGTCAGAAACAGCTAACCTGTTAAAAGACAACAAAGGTAAAGTAAATAAATTTCGAACGAAAAAGAGGGTACACGCGCGACGACGTATGAAATACAATCTGCAAAATACATATTTAAGCTTAATGGAAATACGGATGATCGATAGAATCGTTTCGCGAAAAACGAAAAGAAGGGAAAAAGAAGAAAACAGATGAAGAGCAACGTCAATTTCGCAAAGTGTGAAACATTCAAGGTGAGAGTTCGACAGGTGGGCTGGATAAGTGGTCGCTGCAAATCCAATTTATCGAACATCGAAGACACGTGTACGAAACGGTACGAAACGTGTGAAAAGAAGAACGTTGGACAAAATAAATGATAAAAAGAAAGGTGGGAGGGAAATTGAGCGAAGTAGAACGAAAGACCTTGATTTGCTGGCTGTACTTGAAACTTGTTAATGGCTGGTAATTAACGTGGCGAATAATCGTCGACTGTTCGTGATGCGCCATTCGAACGACAAAGGGGTCTAATGAAACCAAGTTAAACTCTCTCTCGAGCGTCGATTATCTTTGATCGTTCTAACTTGACATCGAGCTTGAAGCAGCCATTAGAAAAATTGCCTCTATCTTCAATACGTTCGTTAAATACCATAAGTAGACTAGGCATTTTTATGTATTTACGCGAAATTTAAATAATCTTCTGAAATTGAGATGGTAGACGATGAGATTGTAAGAAAAGGAAGGAAAAAATAAAGAATGAACTGATTTTTTTTTTTTTTTTTTTTTAGTAAGAGATAATGTAAATTCTATGCGAGATACGATAAAAGGAGTTAAAAATTCGCGAGTAATTTATTTTAGCTTCTAACATTAGAACGACGAAGTTCAGTTTCTTTCCTCTTTTTTACTATTACTCAAAATTACATACATATGAGTTTTTAGAAAAATTACTGTACTTATTTATATAGTACCCATTTCGCGTTATCGTTATACTACTTTAATTATAGTCATCTGAGAGTATATTTAAATATACATTAAGGATTGATTATTCTAGTATAATACTAAGGTTATATGCGATAGGAAGATAGCAAAAGATTGACTGCATGAGCGAATTAATTATTTTAAAAAGACCAAAACGTAATATACGAACAAACAGATTTAATTAATCCAATAGGTTTTCTATAGTCCATTCTCTGCCCAAATCAAACCTGAGGATACTAAACATCGAAAATCCATAGCATTCGTGTGATAAAATTAATAGAAATACGTTTGTTTCTATCGAACATCTTCGCTTATTGGCACTGGAAATTGTTTGCCATTTTAACTTGTCAATGGCGATCGAAATCAACTTATCAAACAATCAGACAAACGTGTTAAGTCATATTAATCGTGACAAATCCATGGCAATTTGTTACAGAAACAGCAAAGCCTCGTATCAAAAAGTTAATCGAACTAGAATCCGATTCGATGCCCCTCGTTGGTATCTCGATCATCGTGAAGCATCGAATCGTGGCAAAAAAGGAGATTCGATGAATTAGAAGCAAAATCACTCGGACAGAAAGAAAGAATGAAAACCATCGAGCGCGACAAATTGCAAAAACCAATCGATCGGTCAAATTCACGGTTGCCCGCTGCGTTGCTTTCACTTTTATCGCGCGAAACATCGTTCTTCTCTCTTCGTAAAACTTCGTAAAATACCAACGACGACGACAACAACAACAACAAGTAAAAAGAAAAACCAGAGAGAATGTTCATTCACGTACCTGTTTGCGGAGCGGCAGTCACGTGGCCAGTCACGTAGATTATTCGATCACGGAAGACGTCGATCGTTCGAAGATCGGCACTTCTACCAGACGAGTTCGTTTTCAAGCGTTTCCTTTTATTCCGATTTTCACGAACGTTCACCGCATTTCCTTCCTGCAAAAGAAGACGAGAATGATCTTGAATATATGGAAAATCATTTTATGCGCGAGAATACCGTTTTTCGCAGTTTTTACGATTACTGAAATGTTAGAAAATGTTGGAATGTTTAACCAAGTGTGTACCTAAAACGTTTCGCAAAAGGTAAACGACGACGAGTATACTCGTCAAACACAGAGTATGCGTGGCTGTTAAAACATAGAACTAAATTGTAACGAAATGAGTATTTTATCTTTTTTCACGCATGACGAGTATACTCGTCGAAAACAGCTAACTGGTTAAGATATTGTATACGATAGGATAGTAGAGATAATTAAATATATAATGTTACTTTACGCAACATGTGTTGACGACCATTTACACAACATGTCAACATATGTTATGTAAGACATTAATTGCATAGTAATAGTATCAGTATTTTCATTACTATACACGACGTTAGTGTATATGACGTTAATATACGCAATAATTAAACAAACAATACGTACGATATATACGATAATATAACAATAACTATAAATATAATGATATACCAGTTAGTCAACGTTATAGAATAATTAATTAGAGTAAAATAAATAAATGGTAGATTTCCTCGCTGGCATTTAGATTATTTATATAACATCGTTGGCAGAACAGAATTTTCTAACTTAACATCTGCATCATGGCCGTTTTATAAAAAGAAGATTCATAAAATTTTAATTGACCAGCAAGTGTTAGCAAGTGGTATTTTCAAACACAGGCTTTCCAAGTCAGATTGAAAGCCGTTCGAAGGTTCGAAGCATGGCGAGGAAAACGTTTTTCCGATAACTCGTGCAAGATAATGGTTCAATGGCTAGCATTTAAACAACGCTCGACTAAATAACCCGAGCTAATGCGACCTTTAGAACTTTTCGCTTTTCCACCAGATAGAATAGTCGCGTGCTAGAGCAGAGATGCGACTTTCACGAACTCTTACAATGGTGCGCGCCACCATCTGACGTTAATCGCGTCATTATGCAACTGACTATACGTGGCTACGAGCGAATGACGAAGCTGTTTCACGTTGCATTTCACTACGTGGAAACCGGACACCCATCCAATCGCGCGATCTTTAGAAAAATTGATATTAAGTTTCTATATTAAGCTCTTACACCGGTGGAATGTGGCATTGGATTGCTGGGAATGTAATCAAGATTTTTGAAAGAGATAAATCATCTCAAATTACTCGCGTAATTATTTATGACAAATTCGAATTCCATAGATCGTTCTTTAATCTTTAAATCAGATATCAACGCATACGATCGTTAGATATAAATATAATTGTAGAAATGAACAAAGTATAATTTAACGAATTTCATGAGAATACAAATATTATTGAATAGAAATTATTATTCAAGAAAGATTGTCATCTTGTTATAAAAATTACCCTCGTCTGTTCCTTGCTAAAAGTCTCGATTGGAGATTTAAATAAATAATTCAGCAGGATGGCAATGAGAATATTGAACTTTATAGGGCTTTGTAATTGAAAAGAATTTATGAATTGTAAATTATTAGATTTCAGGGAAACCACTTTCTCTCTTTTAATAAGTTTCATTTATACTACTATATAAATCACTTTTGCAATTAAACAACAACATAGAAATTCTGCCGGCGATTTCTTACGTCCAACAAAATCCACGAAACGATTTTACTCTCGTACCAAGCCGATACTTGGATCCAACTACCCCAAACTTCGCTCAACCATCGAATATAAAAAAATACTATTTTTTTAGAAAAGTAAAGTTGGAAAATTTTCCAATTCGACTAGCCCCCGCAACTTAGCGTCCGGCATTCCGCTTAAAAGAAATATCATCGTTTCGAGCAAGTGTCTTACGATAAAATGTTCAGATTAGCTGAAACTTCGTATCCAACGTTCCAATTAAAAGAAATACCATCGTCTAAATAAAATATCGTGTAATAAAAAAAAAATATCGAGGGCGCGGAAGGGCGGGAAGTTGCGAAAGTATAGGGTGTAAAGAAGCATTCGGAGCACGGAGTTAAAAAAGTAGCGTAAATCAGCTCGTTTACAACGCGACCGGTCAAAAAGTTCTCGCCAGAGAGAGATTCGACGATTTACGAGGTTCGATTTACCGACGAGATACTTTTCCGGAACTCGAGACCTGCTCGTCGTGTTCCTCGTGGTCTGGCACAAGGTTTCCCAGGACCTTCGTTAACGTGCGCATCGTAACGCATCGTTTTCGAAGATTCTAGTGGAACGCAGGCACGTTAGTTGCCTGTTGTCTCTATTTTTGAAACGTCCGAGCGCATCTCGGCAACGTCTTGTCTTATCATCACGCAAATGCTGTGAAAATTACCGTCATTACGCAACCAAGCGCTCCGTTACTTTACAACAATGTTAGCACGAGAACTATCGAATCAACGAATAAGACTACTCTATAATTTCTTGCGGCAGTTATGCAGCAAGATATTTCCCTTGCCAAAAGGTTGAATTTGTCAAATACATTCGAATTACATAAGAGCGCGCGACCGCCACGTGAAAATGTTAGGCTGTAACATATGAAACGTATGAAAGTCTTAAGGATTCATAAATTTGCCGAATCTCGGTTTTAAGATGCTTGTGAAATATATTTCAAACATTGTAAAATATATACGTGTCTATAATATACGAAGATCAAAGGAGAAATACGTGTGACGAGTATATTTCTGATTTTAATGGTAATTTATGATTACAGAGGAGAATTTTAATGACATAACCGGGAGCGGAGAGAAACTGTTAGGTTGAAAGGGTGTGATCGTTAAGACAATATTTATACAATTTCATAGGAATATGGAACAATGCACGTTTAACTGGAAAATTAAATTACGAAGATGACAATGGTGCAACGTGACAAATTTTCATGCCGCTTCCCGATGAAAATGTGAAGTTTCGCTGATCATAGTCTCCGTACTTGTCTAAGTGTTACTTTTGCCCGTTCGTAAACATGAAGATATTTATAGAGAAAAAGATTTAGGAATTTGAGCTCGTTACGGCAAGAACGTGCAACGTTATTTTACGTATGTTAGGCGAAACATTTTGAAATTTCATTAGCACTGTAATGAGACACGGACTATCGTGATTATATTGGTAAAGTTCGGAACAGAACGCACGCAACAATTATTAGCTTGTTTCGAAAGTTCGTGGCATTTTCAGGAACATGATTATTATTTTATTACAAACTTCTTCTGAAACAACCAAGTACCTCCAGTTGAATGTTAACGAGGAAAACTCTAAATTAGTTCCAGATTAAACAAGGCGCCGTTAAAAGCCTCGTACATCAACGAAGATCACAGAAAAAAAATGTTAGAACTCTACCTGTCTCGTTTATCATATACAGCATACATCGCATCATACGCCATTCTTAAATGGCAAAAAACAAATTACAACCCTGCAAAATCCATTTGAGATTATTCATCGCTGAGAAAGACAGAAAGCAAAGGAAACGGAGTAGCAACATCGACTGTTTAATAAAATGGCTATTTCATAAACATACATTGTCTGTAAATTTTTCTCACGTTTCACAGCAAACTCTTCAACAAACTAATATTTTCGCAATCATAGTATACAGATACATCTACGTTTTACATAAAGACATTGTACATGATACTTGAGTTCTTTAAATTTCATTACGAATTTTCCACATTAGTATCCAACGAAAATTCACTATACATACAGCCTTTTTTTGCTTTCTGAAACAACTCTGTAGCTCTGATTACTTTGTTACAACTACAATAAGTATCTGTTACTGGATAAATCTATAAAAATACATAATCCTAGGATCTTTCTTAAATCTTGCCATAAATTGTTCAAATTAGTATGTAACGAATATTTAATGTAAGAAGAATATATATTATTTTTCTTTCTCAAACCTGCCAGTCCAATTACTGTGTTAGAACTAGATGCGCGCTATAATTGCCGGCAGCTCTTGCACCGAGAATCCGCGAGCAGCTTCTGGCCGATCTAATGTCCCTTTCATGGAAATACCTGTCTATTGCGCTGTTCTAGACATCTGATTGCAACGAACGGAAATATTCGTAAATGATGTACAAGATAAAGGAGATAAAAGCGGCCGGTATCAAGGTTGCTTCAAATTACCTTTGAAATTTGTTTTCCTTACAAATCACCGCTTCTTGAACGCTCGTTACGAACATCGTTAGTGGACATTTCGCAGATTTATGTAATCCATCGTGTTATCGGACTAATAAGAGCCCGTGAAACTGTTACGTCACGAATAACTTCTAAAGCTAACGCGCAGAAAACGATCGTGAATTAACACGAAACGATAAACAGCTAGAAGCAAACATCGATCTCGATCGAGACTAGAGGAAAAGTCATGAAACTACTGGCACAAATGGACACGCGACCGCCTATTATTTTCACTCAGACTATCGCTCAGATAAGCGTTATCACGAATATTACTTCCCGAATGATCCAACGCAAAAAATGAAAATACTCCAGGTCGGTATTTATATTGTTCCACTTAACGATCATCGTTCGTCGTAACAGAGCGCAATAACGCCAAGTGTTTACTTTTTTTCTTGTTCCTTTCATTTGAACGTTCTGCGTTGACGTAAACCGCATAGACACTGACAATGTTTATACGTTTGTGAACATTTTAATACATGAACACGTATAAATTGTCAAAGATATGTAAAATATTCCTGGAGCTATATATACGTCGAATGTTATACTTTGAATATTTTACCTATCTTTACAAATTACAGTAGCGACCGAAGGTTTCAAAATCTTTCAGAAAATAAAATTGTATTTGGCGACAGTAACGAATGAAAATATAATGTACGATATATAACCTGGAGCACACGACAGACGTCGTGGTGAAAGACGCGTAATGTATACGGTTATCAATTTTCAACATTATATTCATTATGTGCGCTTCTATATTACTTTATCAATCTTTATTACCATTAATTACTACTAAACGACGAGTATTAAATAATAAGAAAATACCAATCTCTCCTCGGACTCTTTAACTCGCGCTCGTAAAACCTCCAATTAGCATTAAATGCGCGCAATTTAATCGCGCCAATGCAACAACACGAGAAACAGGACTGACGCTTAATCATATTAGCACGACAGATAGGAAAATACCGAGAAAGAAAGCGAGTACGAACCGTGATTCGATGTAAATTCGCCTCGATTCGTAAACTTGGACGAAAGGTTGGATCCGGTTTTTCCAGGGATCACTGGAGCACGCGACTCGATGGACGACGCGTCGATGCACCTGTTCACGATGTTTCGGCGCGGTAACGAATCGATGCCCGGAACTTTGATTCGCGCGAACTATAATCGGGTGAAAGTAACGCGGCGCGAGCAAGCACGTGGCAGCAGTGTTTTCGGAAGACCCGTAGCAAGATAATGTTCACGCGACGAGAGCTCGCTGCTCACTGACGCCGCGACGCCGAGCAGGGCGCCCTTACTCCCCCCTCCCCCCAACCCACAGCTCCGATCCCCCACCCCAGCAGCCAGCTCGCGTAGAATAACTCATCGCCAACGATGGCTTCGAATTGTTCGAATAAATCGGAATCTATTGGGAATATTTTTCACCCCTCTTCCTTTTTCTGTTTTACTTCTCGGTTTTATTAGTTGCAGGAGTGGGAGGAAGTCGTAGTGTATTTTTCGTTGTTAAACGCCGCGATTTATGGTAGAAAGAAATGGATGAAAGACAGGCCCGGCTATATTGATAATTTAGATTTAGAATTGGATTTATCGGAAATGGTCGATACTTTATAATGAAAGTTATCAAATTATTGCGTCGATTATTGGACTGCGGGGAGGGAAAATTCGAAGGTTCGAAAATACATAGAATGCGCAGAAAATTGCTAACCGCAGAAGAATGCTAACGTTCATAGCAATGAAGTATTCAAAGTATCCTACCTATTATAATCCTCTATCCAGGTTTCAGCTTTTTAGTTCTATTCCATTTCTTTCATTCTACTTAGAAGGTTGCGAATTCGCATAAATATTCGTAGTCTGGTTACTATTGGACATTGGAGAAATGTTCAAATGCGGCTTACAGTTTCCATTTCTATCTTGAATGACAATTTGTCGATCAGGGTCTGAATTTTATATATAAATTGAATATTCCATACGATTTCCATTTCAGAAAATTTCTAACCCTGATCAACAAATTACCATTTAAGATATATATATATATATATATATATACACAAGTTA